>NC_140593.1:751822871-752422871 GCF_964204655.1 Triturus cristatus | reverse complement strand
TCATTGAGTATTATGCCCAGGTTTTTTACCTTTCTAGTTGGGACGGGGAGAGTGCCCATTGAATCGGACCACCAGGAGGGAGTCCAAAAATTCGTACTATTGCCAAACAATATCACCTCTGTTTTGTCCGAATTCAGCTTAAGGCAATTCTTGGCCATCCAACTGCCCACTGCTAGCATGCACTTCCGAAAACGTCCTTCCATACCAGCCTCTCCCTCCAGTGTCAGAGATACCACAATTTGTGTATCATCCGCATTAGATGTGAGGCCATAACGAAGGTGTCTATAACTTCGGGCCAGTGCACTAAAATAAATGTTAAAAAGAGTTGGGCTGAGTGAGGATCCTTGAGGGACCCCACAAGGTAATATAAAGGGTTTACACTGGAAGTCCCCCAGGGCCACAATTTGTTTTCTGTCCACCAGGAAGGATCTTAAAAGATCCCAAGCTTTCTCACGAATACCACACGCATTTAAGCGGCTCAGCAGTATCATGTGGTGAACCGTATCGAAAGCCGCGGACAAGTCCAACAAAATCAATGCCGCCCTCCCTCCCTGATCCACCGCTGCCCTGATCTCTTCCATGGCTTTGATAAGTGCAGACTCCGTGCTGTGTCCTGGCCTAAAGCCATATTGAGTGGAGTCAAGAACTTGAGTCTCATCCAGAAAGTGACTAAGTTGTCTATGCATAGTTTTCTCCACCAGTTTCGCCGGTAAGGGGAGTCTGGAAATAGGACGAAAACTATTTGGGTCATTAGTGGAAAGGTTTGGTTTTTTTAAGAGGGGAAAAATAGAGGCCAATTTCCACTGTCTGGGGAAATGTCCAGATTCAAACATTGAATTAAATATTGCCGTTAAAGAATCCGCTATCGGACCCTTTGCCAGTTTAGCCACCTTGGCGGGGCAGGGATCAAAAGGAGATCCCGAATTAATTTCCAAGAGGAGCTTTTGGATGTCACAAGGAAATACTGGCAAAAATGTATCAAACACCGGGCAATGAGCCCCCTTTAATGTGGGAGTCTCCCTAATCCCGTCTATGTTGCCAGTGCTTATACTACTAAATACCGTGTAGATAGCTTCCACCTTGGACAGGAAGAATTTAGCCAGTTCCTCACAGAGCACTTGGCTGGGCTGGACTACCACTGGTTTGGGTGAGGCCAACGTGGCAACCGTCTTAAACAGTTCTTTGACTGAATTTTTAGATTCTGTGATCTGTGCTGCAAAATAATTCTGTTTAGCTGCCACAATTGCCTGTTTATAGGACAACAAGCTGGCTTTGTAAGCTTTTTTCTCAATTTCCTTGTAATTACTCCTCCAACTTCTTTCAAACTGCTTACAGATAAGCTTTTGGTTTCTGAGCTCTTCAGAATACCAGGGGGCGGAGGGGTGTGTTCTCGTGGGACGCAAGACTTTACTTGGAGCTAGTCTATCACAGGCCTGCTGCAACCAGCCTGTGTAACTTTGACAGGCCTCTTCCACTTCGGAAGACAGTTGGGTTGCAGAGGAAAATAACAGTTCATTAAAGGTGGTTTCATCCACCTTGTTCCAGGCTCTTATTCTAATACACTCCTTAGGACCTGTGCTTTCCTTATATGACTCCGGCAGCAGAATCTCAAATTTATACTGCGGAGTGGTCCGACCATACCAAGGGGAGGATGCCCCGGAAATGGAGAATATGTTGGTTGGAAAATATCCCGTCCAGGGTATGCCCTCCCCTGTGCGTGGCACCTACTACCTGCTGCCTCAGGTCTACAGTCAGCATCAGGTCATTCAGAGCCATAGTGTCCATTTCTTCTGTCAGTTCTCAGTGAAAGTTAAAATCTCCCATGATTGTAAAGGGCTCTGCGAGCGTCCCTTCTTCCAGTAGGGTACCCAGGGAAGTTAGGAAAGAATTCCTAGCTCCAGGCGGCCTATATAATAGACACCCCTTAAAGGAGTGGTGATGGGTGAGGGTAAGATTGAAAAATAGTGCCTCACAGGTATCGATAGGAATTGGCTGGAAGGCTGCCTTGATAATCCCCGTAGAACTTCATCCATAAAGTATTGGAAAGTCGCTGGGGCATTGCCGAGCCCAAAGGGCATTACCCTGTATTCAAAGAGCCCAAACTTCATCCGTAATGCGGTCTTCCATTCATCTCCGCTTTTCACCCTTACTAGATGGTAGGAGCCCCTAAGATCCAGCTTCATGAAATAACAAGCCCCCTTAAGTTGGTCCAGGAGCACAGGAATCAGTGGTAGTGGGTTGCGGTTCTTTATGGTCACACGGTTGACGCTCTATAGTCGATGCATGTCCGGAGCTCGTCACAGTCTTTCTTAGGGATAAAAAAAAGAGGGGATGAGGCAGACGAAGAGGAATGTGTGATGAAACCGGATGCCATGTTTTCTTCAAGGTAGGTTTTCAGGTAATGTGTCTCGGGTTCCGTCAGTGCATACACTCTACTACACGGAATCTCTGCTCCAGGTATCAACTCGATGCGGCAGTCATATACTCAGTGGGGAGGTAGTTGGGTTGCCTTCTGTTTATCAAAGAGAGACTGCTATTCCCTGTAGTCTTCGGGCAATGAGGTCGAACTGCAACCCCGTTCTTGTGCACATGTGTTTGCCAATAAACACGCCTGTGTGCCGGAGGTCTTTTCTGGATTGGTTGCCTTTATGGTACAATGCTCTATACAATATACAGAACTCAAGGAAACAAGCCGCCCAGCTAACGACAGGGTCATGCAGGGTCAGCCACGGCATGCCTAGTGTGAGATGAAACTGTGGTGCATCAATGAGATCAAACTGGATATGTTCGGAGTGATCCGTACCAAACTGCATTAAGAGGGGAATGGTATGACACGTGACAGGTCCAGACGTTAGCGCTGATCCGTCGACCGCCTTCACGATTTCGGGGGTCTCCTTCTTTTCCCAGGGAATACCAATGTTCAGGGCGTACTTCAGGTCCATGTAATTTCCCGTTGCACCTGAGTCCAGTAAGGCATCCACCTCATGTAGGGTATTCTCCTCAACCCAAAGAGAGACGCCAACATTCAGATGTGCCACTGCTGGTTGAATAGTGTTGGCTATTACGGTAGAGATCTATGTGCGTTGTCCGCCCGAACCAGAGATCTCATCCTGATTCAGGCTCTTCAGTTTTCCGATGTTTCTCTGGTTCTCATTGCTGCTTGCAACCGCGGAGTGGTTAATCGTTCTGGGAGCTGGGCCCTGGCACGGCATTCTCGTATGAAATGTCCTCCTTTCCCACAATACAAGCATAGTTTCATTTTCCTTCTTTTTTCTCTTTCTTCCATGGTGAGAGGACCTCGGATACCCCCTATCTGCATCGGTTCGGATCCATCTGAGGTTTTTGGGTGATCCTCGACACGGTTTTTTAGTTTGGAGTACAGAAAACACGTTTCACCTCTGTTCCTGTCTCCTCTTCTCTCTTGTAGTCGGTGGTCTAGTTGTACCGTGAGATCGATCATTTCTTCATCGGTCGGGGGCAGCTGTACCACCTGCGAAAGGACATCCTTTAGTTCTCCCCGTAACCCCTGGTAAAATAGAGTGGTTCTCTTCTCTTGGGGCCAGTCGGTTTCTATGACTAGGCGATTGAACGTGGTTACATAAGTCAACAAGTCCTGAGACCCCTGTCGTAGAGTGAGGCGTTCACGATCCAGAGACATATGAGACTTCCAGTTAAACAATTTTCTCATTTCCAGACAAAATTCCAGGAATCTATGCAAAACGGGGTTGTTTCTTTCCATCAGGGGAATGGTCCAGCTTGGACATCATGAAGGCTGTCTTAGCCGCTTTGTCCTGAAAGACTGTAGGTTTACACAAGAAGTGCAGCCGACATTGGTTGAGGAAAGTTTCAAATTTCTTTGGATCACCGTAGAATCGTTCCGGAGGTGCCAATGGGATTCCGGTGTTTTGGATCACATGTACGGTAGGAGTGGAGTCGGTGGTCGGTGGGGGAACAGGAAAGGCTGTAAAGAATCCACCACCCCGTGTGGCGACTGAGGAGTTAGGGTACACTGCATGCATTGGAGGAGGAAGTGTTGCTTCCCTAATGTATGAACTGGTCCCTGGGCTTTTTCGTGATAAACCTGCTACCTCCCTACGTAACGTGCCCATTTCTTTTCTAAGGTCTTGATTTTCTAAACGAGAGGTTTGCACCTCCTGCTACAGAGCCGTTAGACTCTCCAACAGCGAGGTCAGTACCACCATCGTTCGGGCTGAGCGTCCAACTTGGGCTTGACTATCTGTCAGGTTGTCAGTAGCACAAGAAAGATCAAACACGACACTAACCTCTGCCTAGCAGCCAGGGGGAACGATGGTGTGTAGAAAAGCCTCCCTCCTCACCTGAGTGCAACTCCCCACAGTGTAGTAAACACAGCTATGGAAAATAGCACCCCGGGGAAAAGGGAAGGTGACAAAATAACAAAAGGTACTGCCGGGAATTCTTGCTTCCTAGGTCTGGTCTAGGTTTCTGAATTATCTCCCTTGTATGTTAAGACACTGCAGGGTAAACAAAAGAAAACAAGAGACAAGCGTGAAACGCAACACAAACAACCACATACAGATTCAGTCGATACGTTTTCAATATTTTGTCTTTCACTCACAAGGAGCCCGGTAGTGATTCTCCTATAAGTACTTAGACACCAATCCTCCAGACACCATGACTCATGGGACCACACATGGAATACCAGGAGTCTTCTAGTTTCCTGTCAAACATTGGTCTTTGCCACAGCGATAGTTTTAAATGTGAACAGAAGCAAGTAATTAAAAAGATAAAGTCACTCCAGGCATGTTCAAATCACAGCGTGTAATAGCAAACTCCTGAAAGGTTCTAGACGCTGTTTACCAGGCACAGCGGAAATGTCAGGAACAGCACCCCTACCATTCTATAAACCAACGGAGGGTCTGCCAGGAGAACGCGCAGAAATCGCTCAATGCGCGAAACCAAAAATCAGCCAAAAACAAGGAAGGGGAAATAAGAAAAGCGCTCCGGCGTTTCTCATACTCGGGAACACGATACCTAGAAAGGCTCCTCTACGGGAGACGGGCCGTCAATCAGGCAAGTTTCAAAGACGCACGCGAGTGCTTCACAGAGATTCTGAATCCTCGGAACGCACTCCGTTGTGAAAAGCTGCAACCAATTCTTCCAGCGGGGAAGAACCGTCCGCTCTCGTTGAGAAGGCTCAGGGCAAAATTGTCAAGCACCTTCTTGCCGTAAAGGAAGTGCTTATATGGGAGGCGTTTCCATGTGCAGCAGTTCCGTTTGCCTCTGATAGGCCCAGCTGCCTTCTGGGTAATGTAGTGCAGCGGGCTCCCGTAACTTTTATAGCGCTGCCCATGCATACAGGTGAGAAGCCTATGGTGCATATATACCTGTCTCGTCTTTCTACATTGTAGGATCGCGACAGTACATGACCGAGATCTTCCCCACTACCTGAGGTAACATGGTTGCGTCCACTGTCCACAACACTACAAGCACCAGCAGTATATGTACACATGGAGAGGTTTGTGCTCTGCATAGTGAGGTCTGCCCAGCACATCACTGCTACACTTGGTATTGTGTGCATTATTATTGGTGGGTGACTTGCGTCCTTCGCAGATGTTTGATTGCCACATCTCGCAACATTCAGCTATTGTGTGGCTGAGGGGCCATGCCATTTTTGGAAGGTTTGCTGTCCTGTTGTGCGCTGCCTCAGTGGTAGTAGGGGTTGGTGGTCCGGGGGGGGAGGTCCTGAGAGTGGTAACAGTGGGTTTTGTGGCCTTCTTGGGTGAGGGAGGTGCATGATCAGTAGCTCTATGGCATGAGTTGGTCTTCAGATGTGATTCTGGGCTGGGCTCCCTTTCACACTCTAGATAGTCGTCCTACTCTACACCAGTAAAAGGCAGATCTTACATTCCTACTGCTAATGCAGCTTATCGCCTGTTTTATTGTTATTATTAGCGTTAGTTGTTGCTCTCATTTGTGGCGATTTTTTTTTGCGGAAGCTATTGCTGGAAAATTGGCGATATTGACTGTTTTCACCAGGTTGAGAATGGAATGCTAATTTAAAATCACTGAAAAACAATAGGTTTAATGAACATTATAATTAGAAATTAGCATTTAAAAAACCTTTGACGCCTTTCAAGTACACTTAGCGACTGGTACATGACGCCCGGATCATAGCCCTACCGAGGCACAAATCATGTTGGGGGACCTGGGGAGAGGGGGCATCTCTTGCATATACTGGTCGCTCATTAACAACACTCCAACATCACTTGACCGATTACGGGCTCGATGGGAGGAATGGGTGGGTTCCTTGGAAGAGGAGGACTGGCGCAATGCCCTTATGGCCCCCAGGACAGTCACTGCTTCTGCTAGATTGCGTTTGACACAGCTTTATTTCCTGCATACTGCCTACTTGACGCTGGCATGCCTACATCGCGCAGGGCTCTGACTGACCCCCTCCTGTGATAGGTGCGGCCATGAGCCAGCCGACTTTTTTCACATGGTATGGAAATGCCCATGCTTGGCGCGATTCTGGGGAGACATTGAGGAGGAACTCACTGAGGTGTTGGGGTGGGAGATCCCACACAACCCAAGACATGTACTGCTGGGCATCACAGACGGGTTGGATGAGACCCGGAACGAAGAACTTTTTTACACTACGCAATGGTAGTGGCCAAAAGAGACATAGCTTCCGCCTGGAAGTGTCCTGACCCTCCCTCCGTAAGGAAGTGGCAGGCCGGGGTGGACTGGTGTGCCATGCAAGAGAAGACAATGTACATAGCACGTGGCTGCCCCATGAAATATCGTAGGGTATGGGGGAAGTGGTTGGAGGGAATGTTCTGATCTCGATGGGGATGCTCCAATATCCGTCCTTTTGAATTTGTATGTCTTTGGCCTTTGGGTTGTCCGGATTAATGCAAATGATCCTTTGTTATCATGGTATCTTGGTGATTGGCTGGAACTTTCTGTGAAATTAATAAAAATTTGTTTATCAAAAAAAACTTTTGAAATTCACTAAAAAAAACATAGGTTTCAGGGAAATTATAGTTACAAATTACCATTTTAAAAAACTTTGAAATTCAATGAAAAAACCATAGGTTTCAGGGACGATGTAGTTACAAATTAACATTTAAATAACCTTTGAAATTCACTGAAAAAACCATAGGTTTCAGGCACATTATAGTTAGTTGCACATTTCACTCGTACAAAACCATAGAAATTCGGCCGTTATAGTTAGTTGAGCTAACTATAACTCACGCCCCCGCAATGCCCTGCTGATGACGTCACATATTACATCATTCATGACATGGTCAGTGACATCACGGATGACATCACTGATGACATCTCAAATGACATCACTGATGATGTCATCCATGTGAAAATCAGATGCACCTCCTCATACCTTAATAAAACCTTTGATATACCCACTCTAAAATACAGACTACCATTTTCGAAACAATCGAGACACCAATACCAGTTACTACGTACGCACACACTCCAACTCTCTCATGCACTGCGTTTTACATATGTAATTAATTGGACATGTAGCACTGAGATATCCATTCACTCACAAACACACCCTTACACACACTCACCCACCCATACAGCTGTTTCCATATGCAGTCTTGAACCCATACACCCAGTGAATAAAGAACTCACACATCTATGCACAAAGTCACACACCTCCCACCCACCCACACACACTTTCAGGCACCCATACAAATACTCAGGCAACCAATCAATAACCCATATTGACACTCATGTAGCTACTCATCAACCAATGCAGCTGCTTACACGGCAATAGACAGACTGATACAGACATTCACACAGTTTAGTCACTAACCCATGAATTCAGTAAGGCACATTTAATCACTCACTTATACAGTCAGTCATGCACCTACTACATCCTCCATCCACACACTTATAGACCCACTTATTCTTCAATATTACTTGGCCAATATATTTATAAAACATATTTAAACTTTACAGAAACACACAGTCACTGGATGATGTCATCAGTGATGTCATCAGTGATGTCACTGACCATGTCATGAATGATGTAATATGTGGAGTCATCAGCAGTGCATTGCGGGGGCTTGAGTTATAGTTAGCTCAACTAACTATAACGGCCGAATTTCTATGGTTTTGTACGAGTGAAATGTGTAACTAACTATAACGTGCCTGAAACCTATGGTTTTTTCAGTGAATTTCAAAGGTTATTTAAATGCTAATTTGTAACTATAACATCCCTAAAACCTATGTTTTTTTCAGTGGATATATATCTATATATCTATTCACTGAAAAAACCATAGGTTTTAGGAAATGTTATAGTTAGTTAGACATTTCACTCGTACAAAACCATGGAAATTCCCCCGCTATAATTAGTACAGCTAACTATGACTTGCGCCCCCGCAATGCACGGCTGATGACGTCACATATTACATCACTCATGACATAGTCAGTGACATCACTGATGACATCACTTAGCTGTACTAACTATAACGGGGGAATTTTTATGGTTTTGTACGAGTGAAATGTCCAACTTACTAGAACTTTCCCTAAAACCTATGTTTTTTTCAGTGAATATATATATTTTGGAATGGAATGGCATGTTTAGCGTGCAGCCAATGGCACGCAATGGGGACCCTTCCTTAAAGAATCACAGGACCATTGGCACTTACCTGGACTGCCCCCCTTCCCTGGAAGCATTGGAACTGCTGTCCGATAGAATAGGATAGCCATTTATATAGCGCACCGAATGCCGAAGCGTCTTGGCGCTGGTAATCAGAGAGAGAAAGACATCATCTTAGCAATGGATCTTGTCAAAGAGCCATGTTTTTAACAGTTTTCTGAAAGCTTGATGGCTATCTGTTAATTTCAAAGAACAAGGGAGCTTGTTCCAGAGACTAGCAGCATGGAAAGAGAAGGCTCTACCGCCCCATCTAGCTTTCCTGATCCGATTTGTCTTAATGAGGCTTTGAGTAGAGGACCTAAGTGCCCGACCCGGAGAGTAAGAAAGAGCTTCTGAACATCCTTAGCTCCCCCCAAAACACAGCCTTATGTACTAGGCATATAGCCTTGAAGTCTATACGCTGCTGAACTGGGAGCCAGTGTAGTGTTTTGATTCCCACAGCGATGGATTGATCTCTGAGGACATCTAACAGAAGTCTTGCTGCAGCATTCTGCAGAATCTGCAGCCTCTTCATCAGAGTCTTATTTATCCCTAACAGCAAGGCGTTGCAATAGTCAAGTCTAGATAACATGAGGGCCACTACCACCGTCTTGCGAAGGTCAGGTTCAATGAAAGGAAGGATCTTCCGCAGGGTCCTTATTCAAAAGGAACAGGATGACGCAAGATTACTAACGTGCGCCGAGAAGTTGAGCGGGTTGTCAAACAACACGCCCAGATTTCTAACTTTGGGCACGGGACAGGGGCACTCCCCGGCCTCCGCCGCCCACCAAGATCCATTCCACAAGGGGGTACCCTGGCCAAACTCTATGATCTCCGTCTTCTCAGTGCTGATTTTCAGCAAGCTCTCTCGCATCCAGCTCATGGTTTCCGACAGGCAGCTATGAAAATTGATAGCCATGTTATTTGATTGTTCGACAGCTGAAACTATGAGCTGGGAGTCATCAGCATAGGAGATTATCGTAAAGCCATGTTTCCTAATGAGCTTGGCCAAAGGGGCTTTTTTAAATGTCAATTCCTAACTATAACGCCCCTGAAATCTTTGGTTTTTTCAGTGAATTTCAAAGGTTTTTTAAATGCCAGTTCCTAACTATAACGTGCATGAAACCTATGGTTTTTTCAGTGAATTTCAAAGGTCTTTTAAATGCTAATTCCTATCTATAACTTATCTCTGAAGATATCATGAAAAGCATTCTTTTTTAAAAGTAGGGTGCAAATTAATTTTGTGGAAAAGGATCTTTGTGATTGGTTAAGAAAAAGCAGTTTCAAAGTGCAGTACATATCATAGGATAAAATTTGCTCAGCTCAACCACACCTGCTACTTGCATTTGGAAGGCACTGTTCGAACTTAAAACAATCGTCAACTTTTAACCTGCAAGTGTCATTAAATGTCCAAGAAAATGTTACAAAAAAATATCGTAAAGTTTTAAAAAATGTATGAACTTTTAACCTGCACGCATTGTAGAGTGTTCTAGAAAGTGTGTTGATAGAATACGTTGCACTTCTGACTTCTATGTGTTGTTGAATATTTAAAAAAACGGTTCATATGGAAAATTAAAATGAAACAAATAGAGAAGTTTTGAAACCTAAAAGAATCAAGAAACTATTCTAATTTATTCTTTACATGTATTTATGTGTGCAGCAACAAAATTATAGACACAACAGCACTAGGAAGAGGAAGAGCAAGGAGTGGGGGGAGGAGGGGAGATGGGCAGAATGGCACACATGCACAATTAAGTACAACACACATATAGACTAACAATGGCCAAAATGAAACACACCAACAAGGAGCACAAGTCACACAACCTGCCAACATCGCACCACTGAACGAGCATAGAAGTGAAAACCACGCTGCATTCATACAGTCGTTGGTGTTGTGGGATGTCTGCGACCGTGGTCATCATGGATGAGATGCCCAGCATGTGGCACATGGTCGAGTTCACTGTGTGTCATGTTGCCAAACGGCTGCTCCTCCCTCCCATGAGCCCCCACACTTTTGTACAGTGAGCTGTTGTATCTCGTGCACTCGTACGGCATGCCATTGTAATGCCTATTTGCGCATGTCCTGCTACATTCCAACTACAACATCACAGTGCCGTTTGGAGGTGGTGCATGCCACTTTACAACATCGACTGCTGCGGCTCTTGTAACAGGCCACACCAGAACACAGAGACACACTTACCGCACTTCCTGTACACGGTCATGTCCGAGACACCCCGTTCCCCTTGCCGGATAGGCACACCCCTGCACTGACCTGTGAAGGACAGACCAGCACACACCAGTTGTGCATGCAGGAGGATGCGTACGTAGCTACACATCCTAGCTCACTGCCAACGCTGAGGTGACAGCACACTGTGATGTTGCAGGGCTCGTGCCTATCATGCTAAGACAATGACCACAGGGACACACTTACTAAGATGTGGGTTTGGGGGGCATTGGTGGTCCTGGAGTTGTTGAGATGAGTCTTCTGGCCCTCATGGGTATCCCTGTATCATGCTCAGTGACTCTATGGCACCTGTGGGTGTTCTGGTGTGACTCTTGGCTGTGTTCCCTTTCATGATGCAGGTAGTTGTCCTGCTTAACACCAGCAGAAAGCAGGTGTAAAATCCCCGGTGCTAACGTGTCTTATCGCTGGAATTTGTTTCGCATTGCAATTGGTGTGAAAGTTGTGATGTGATTTTTTTCGTGTGCACAACAATATACGAACTGAGCAGTGTATCTCGTCAAGATCCAGCACCTGACGCACTATTCCCAATCAATATAAATACAATGAGATTTCTTAATAGATTTTGTGTGTACACTGTAAGTGCAGCCAATACCTCAGTGCAATACAATACAGGATTTTAGTATTTAGAATAAATCGCAAAGGTGCACCTCGTGTCTTTTTGCACGGGAACGGCTACTCTCCATTTCATTATCAGCACTTTATCGGAAGTAAAGTTGAGATAAATCTAACACACTATTCAGAAGTTGGTGCAAACTGCAGATATCACCAGTATTCCAGCGATAAGTGCCCCAAAATTTAACACCATGGTGGACTCCATCAAATAACAGTAATAAGAACAAGAAAGAGTCACACAGCAGTTAAGAGAACAACCAAAAACATAATTATTATTTTTTTTTCAAACGTTATTTTTATAATAATAAATATATAAACGATAAACTATTTTCAAACTTTATTTTTTTATTAACATAAATATAAACAATAAACTAATAAACAAAATGTAACAACAATTATACAAAACAACAAGGCGGAACACTCCTGTGGGAACCACGGATGTCGACAAAAAATGCTCGTGCGGCACAGCAAGTATGATGAATCACTTAAGAACCCTTCATCCAAACAATCTTGCACGAGAAGAGTACAAACAGATGAGAAACACTCCTGTTCTGTATCTGTAAAAAGAATCACAAATAAATGTATATTAATAACTTTCAAATTTATACTATTCCATTACTGTACAAACACATTTTATATAAAAACTGACTAAGAAACTATAGCCCTGAACTACAAGTGTGACGATCGTTAAAACACTACATGCATAGTGCATACTACTTTGAAGCAGTTCATGCCATAAAGCCTACCTCACTAAAAGACTAAATGCTAACTGACTAAATGATTACAGTACTATAAGGAGACACACTGGGTGAGTGACAGGGTGTTTGCTAGAAGAGTATGAATACCATCTAGGGAATTGAAGGTGTGAAACACAACTGTGTAGGTGATTAGAGGACTGCATCCACACTGCATAGGCATTTAAAGCAGTCCATGTGCTAAGGCCTGGCTCACTGCATGACTACTTGGGTACTGACTGAATGATTAGAGTACAGCAAGGAGAGTGCCTAGGTGAATTTATAAGTGCTAGGCTTTTCGCACAGGGAATGGATTAGTACTTGGTACTGAATGGGTCACTAGAGGAGTGCAAAGGCAGTCACAAGTGCTGGACTGTATGGATACTGACTAGGAAATTGAAAGTGTGAAAGACAAGTGTCTAGGTGGTTAGAAGACTGCATGCATAGTGCATAGGGGTTTAAAGCAGTCCACGTGCTAAGGTCTGGCTCAGTGTATGAATACTTAGGCACTGACTGAATGATTAGAGTACTGCAAAGATAGTATATTGGTGAATTTATAAGTGTTTGGGTTTTAGCACAGTGAATGGATTAGTACATGGTGCTGAATGGGTCACTAGAGGACTGCAAAGGGAGTGACAGGGTATTTCCTGGAAGTGTATGGATACTGACTAGGGAATTGAAGGTGAGAAAGACAATTGTGTAGGTGGTTAGAAGACTGCATGCATAGTGGATAAGGGTTTGAAGCAGTCCATATACTAAGGCCTGGGTCACTGGATGAGTACTTGGGTACTGACTGAATGATTAGAGTACTGCAAGGAGAGTGCCTGGGTGAATTCATTAGGGTTTGGCGCAGTGAATGGATTAGTACATGATACTGAATGGGTCACTAGAGGAGTGCAAATGGAGTGACAGGGTGTTTGCTGGAAGTGAACGGATACTGACTGGGGAATTGAAGGTGTGAAAGACAAGTGTGTAGGCGCTTAGAGGACTGCATGCATAGTGGATAGGGGTTTGAAGAAAGTCTATATGTTAAGACCTGGCTCAGTGCATGAATACTTAGGCAGTGACTGAATCATTAGAGTACTGGAAAGAGAGTGTCTTGGTGAATTTATAAGTGTTTGGGTTTTGGTACAGTGAATGGATTAGTACATGCTGTTGAATGGGTCTCTAGAGGACTGCAAAGGAAGTGACAGGATGTTTCCTGGAAGTGTATGGATACTGACTAGGGAATTGAAGGTGTAAAAGACAAGTGTATAGTATGTTAGAGCACTACATGCATACTGCATAGACATTTGAAGCAGTCTATTTGGTACTTAGAAACTGACTAAATAATCAGACTACTTCTAGGACAGTGCTTAGGTAAAACTTTTACATTTTCAGTTCTGCCACAGTGAACAGAATAGTACATGGTACTGCACCTTAGTGTCAAACCCTGACTCATTGTATCAATGCATAAGCAAAGACCAGCTTCTAATGCTACTAAAACTTGACAACATGAGAGGTTTTAAATTAGTTATCTGTCAGCAAATACACGATGTTACCAAATGCCTCTCTCACAGTGGTTCTCAAATGCACACAGACTCACAGTGTGATTCTAGACAACAACCACTATACCTAAGAGTTTACCAAAAATCATTCACTACTGTGGAAGTGGTAAGCGAACTGCACACAATCTTCATATTTCAGGACTGCACTTTTATGTCAAAGCCTGACTCATATAATCAACGCATAAGCAAAGACTGGCTTCTAATGCTACTAAAACTTCACAACATGACCGGTTTTAAAACAGGTATATGTCAGCAAATACACAATGTTACCAAATGCTTCTCTCATAATCCTTACCCAAATGCACACAGACTCACAATGTGATTTTAGACAAGCAACACTATCCTAGGAGTTTACCAAAACTCATTCACTACTCTGGAAGAGTTAATGGTACTGCACACAATCTACTTATTTAAGTACACCACATCAGTGTCAAAGCATGACTCATTTAATCAACGCATAAGCTAAGACTGGATTCTAATCCTACTAAAACTTCACAACATGACAGGTTTTAAAACAGTTATCTGTCAGCAAATACATGATGTTACCAAATACTTCTCTCACAGTGATCCCAAATACACACTAACTCACAGTGTGATTCTAGACAAGCACCACTATCCCTATGAGTTTACCAAAACTCATTCACAACAGTGCAAGTGGTAAGGGAACTGCACACAATCTACATATTTCACAACTGCGATTTACTGTCAATGCCTGACTCATATAATGAAATCACAAGCCATAACTGTCTTCTAATGCTACTAAAACTTGACAACATGACATGTTTTACAACACTTATCTGTCAGCAAATATATCATGTTACCAAACACTTCTCTCACAGTGGTTCCCAAATGCACACAGACTCACAGTGTGATTCTAGACAAACAACACTATCCCTAGGAGTTTACCAAAACTCATTCACTACAGTGGAAGTGGTAAAGGAACTGCACACAATCTACATATTTCACGACTACACTTTAATGTCAATGCCTGACTAATTTAATCCACGCATAAGCAAAGACTGGCTTCTAATGCTACTAAAACTTGACAACATGACAGGTTTTAAAACAGTTATCTGACAGTAAATACACGATGTTACCAAATGCTTCTCTCATAATCCTTACCCAAATGCACACAGACTCACAATGTGATTTTAGACAAGCAACACTATCCTAGGAGTTTACCAAAACTCATTCACTACTGTGGAAGGGGTAAGGGGACTGCACACAATCTACACATTTAAGTACAGCACATCAGTGTCAAAGCATGACTCATTTAATCAACTTATAAGCAAAGACTGGATTCTAATGCTACTAAAACTTCACAACATGACAGATTTTAAAACAGTTATCTGTCAGCAAATACATGATGTTACCAAATGATTCCCTCACACTGATCCCAAATACACACTAACTCACAGTGTGATTCTAGACAAGCACGACTATCCCTATGAGTTTACCAAAACTCATTCACTACAGTGCAATTGGTAAGGGAACTGCACACAATCTACATATTTCACGACTGCAATTTACTGTCAATGCCTGACTCATTTAATGAAAGCATAAGCCATAACTGTCTTCTAATGCTACTAAAACTTGACAACCAGACTGGTTTTAAAACAGTTCTCTGTCAGCAAATACACGATGTTACCAAATGCTTCTCTCACAATCCTTACCCAAATGCACACAGACTCACAGTGTGATTTTAGACAATCAACACTATCCTAGGAGTTTACCAAAACTCATTCACTAGTCTGGAAGAGTTAATGGTACTGGACACAATTTACATATTTAAGTACAGCACATCAGTGTCAAAGCATGACTCATTTAATCAATGTATAAGCAAAGACTGGATTCTAATGCTACTAAAACTTCACAACATGACAGGTTTAAGAAAAAAAAACCTGTAAGCAAATACATGATATCACCAAATGCTTCTCTCACACTGATCCCAAATACACACTAACTCACACTGTGATTCTAGACATGCACCACTATCCCTAGGAGTTTACCAACACTCATTCACTACAGTGCAACTGGTAAGGGAACTGCACACAATCTACATATTTCAGGACTGCACTTTTCTGTCAAAGCCTGACTCATTTAATCAAATTATAAGCCATACCTGTCTTCTAATGCTACTAAAACTTCACAACATGACAAGTTAAAACAGTTATCTGTCAGCAAATAGACGATGTTACCAAATGCTTCTCTCACAGTGATTCCCAAATGCACACAGACTCACTGTGTGATTCTAGACAAACAACATTATCCCTTGCACTATACCAAAACACATTTCTTCATCTAGAAGTAGTACTACATTTTAGTATAGAAACATAACATAACTCATTTCACAAATTCATAAACAATGACTGGTTTCTAATTCTACCAAAATATAAAAAATGCACAGTTATCTGTTTACAAACACATGAAAAACACAAATGCTTATCACAGAATGGTTTCTACATGCACACACATTTTAGAGAAAAAAAGTACTCCCTACACTTTAGCAGGAAAAATACATTAGTCTGATTAAAATCAAAATAGTCTACATACATCCCCTCACAATTAAATAACTCATCTTTCAAGTTCTTTTGTAGATTAAGAAGTATATCAATCACTCACCATATTTTCTTTTACAGAATCTCTGCGCTGTGCACCTCTCAGCAAAAGCAAAGAATGAAAAAGTTTCCCTTTCATTTTCCACACATATAGATGTAAACATCAAATCACAATCCTTCGCACATAAACTCAAAAGCAAACACACATTTCTATTGGTTAAACATTTCAACCCTTTCCAACTGAAATACATTTCAACCCTTCCCCCAATCTGCCTTCTGCCTGTTACCATAGAAACAGGTCATGGAACACTGCACTGAGCTCACAGTTCACAAGTTCAGCACACAATGTTCCTACACAAGACAGGAAGTGTGCTTGACTTTTCAACATATCAGCTTATCATATATAATGTTCCTTACAATCTGTTTTTGTTAACCAATAACAATCATACCTTTAAAAAACAGAAATATACACCCTACCTTTCAGTGTAGAAAGTTGTCATACAACCAATGATTTCTTGTCGTTTTTCAAAAAACGTTGCCGTGGATCCGCGCACCCACCGCGAGAGAATCCGTGCATCCAACGCGATAGGATGCGCGCACCGTGCACGCATTTCCCCGTGTTTTTTTTTTTAAAAGGGGGCCCCAGGGGGTCCTTCTGGGACCCCCTAAGCACCTCTAGAGGGTCAGAGTATTTCCACTCTGCCCCCTTTATATGTTTTACACACTTATTCCCCTTGCATCTTCAGCCTCGCTTCTACCGAGGCAGAAAATGTCCGCCAACAGTTCCTGATTTCGAATGTAGAGAGACACTCGACAGCCAATTAGCATTCAGCGCGTGATCGGGAAGGTGCACTTTGTCCAACAAGGAACTGTAAAGACCATAATGCTCCCTGATGACGCCCATTTGGGCGGGACTGAATTTCCAAATAAATTACGTGCAAGTAATCAGCCTGTTTCTCCTGTAGTTTCAGCCAGTGATCAAGGGCGGGAGGTACGCCCGAAATGCGTTTGGCACGAGATGGAGTAAAGCATGACGGGCTGCGATGCCACTGCCGGCGGCAAACGAGTGTGAAACCCCCTTGAGTGAGGCCTTCCAATGGGGCAACCTTTGTGTTTGATGTAATATGCGGCTAGTCCGGTCGCGGAAGACCCCGCCGCTTTAAGAGGAGCGGATCTACATTGCCCGTGATTTTGAGCAGTGAATTGAACGAGGGGGGCCTGAGCCGCAGGTATATATTGGTGTCATTGTGGCTCTCACCACGCTGTACTCTGCCCACTGGGGCTTGACATTTTTAACAATGGGAAATACTGGCAACCACTGGGTAGTTGCACTTTGTCCAACAAGGAACTGCAAAGACCATAATGCTCCCTGATGACGCCCATTGGGCGGGACTGAATTTCCAAATAAATTACGTGCAAGTAATCAGCCTGTGTCTCCTGTTGTTTCAGCCAGTGATCAAGGGCGGGAGGTACGCCTGAAACGCGTTTGGCACGAGATGGAGTAAAGCATGACGGGCTGAGGTGCCACTGCCGGCGGCAAACGAGTGTGAAACCCCCTTGAGTGAGGCCTTCCAATGGGGCAACCTTTGTGTTTGATGTAATATGCGGCTAGTCCGGTCGCGGAAGGCCCCGCCGCTTTAAGAGGAGCGGATCTACATTGCCCGTGATTTTGAGCAGTGAATTGAACGAGGGGGGCCTGAGCCGCAGGTATATATTGGTGTCATTGCGGCTCTCACCACGCTGTACTCTGCCCACTGGGGCTTGACATTTTTAACAATGGGAAATACTGGCAACCACTGGGTAGTTGCACTTTGTCCAACAAGGAACTGCAAAGACCATAATGCTCCCTGATGATGCCCATTTGGGCGGGACTGAATTTCCAAATAAATTACGTGCAAGTAATCAGCCTGTGTCTCCTGTTGTTACAGCCAGTGATCAAGGGCGGGAGGTACGCCCGAAACGCGTTTGGCACGAGATGGAGTAAAGCATGACGGGCTGCGGTGCCACTGCCGGCGGCAAACGAGTGTGAAACCCCCTTGAGTGAGGCCTTCCAATGGGGCAACCTTTGTGTTTGATGTAATATGCGGCTAGTCCGGTCGCGGAAGGCCCCGCCGCTTTAAGAGGAGCGGATCTACATTGCCTGTGATTTTGAGCAGTGAATTGAACGAGGGGGGCCTGGGCCGCAGGTATATATTGGTGTCATTGCGGCTCTCACCACGCTGTACTCTGTCCACTGGGGCTTGACATTTTTAACAATGGGAAATACTGGCAACCACTGGGTAGTTGCACTTTGTCCAACAAGGAACTGCAAAGACCATAATGATCCCTGATGACGCCCCTTTGGGCGGGACTGAATTTCCAAATAAATTACGTGCAAGTAATCAGCCTGTGTCTCCTGTTGTTACAGCCAGTGATCAAGGGCGGGAGGTAAGCCCGAAACGCGTTTGGCACGAGATGGAGTAAAGCATGACGGGCTGCAGTGCCACTGCCGGCGGCAAACGAGTGTGAAACCCCCTTGAGTGAGGCCTTCCAATGGGGCAACCTTTGTGTTTGATGTAATATGCGGCTAGTCCGGTCGCGGAAGGCCCCGCCGCTTTAAGAGGAGCGGATCTACATTGCCTGTGATTTTGAGCAGTGAATTGAACGAGGGGGGCCTGGGCCGCAGGTATATATTGGTGTCATTGCGGCTCTCACCACGCTGTACTCTGCCCACTGGGGCTTCACATTTTTAACAATGGGAAATACTGGCAACCACTGGGTAGTTGCACTTTGTCCAACAAGGAACTGCAAAGACCATAATGCTCCCTGATGACGCCCCTTTGGGCGGGACTGAATGTCCAAATAAATTACGTGCAAGTAATCAGCCTGTGTCTCCTGTTGTTACAGCCAGTGATCAAGGGCGGGAGGTAAGCCCGAAACGCGTTTGGCACGAGATGGAGTAAAGCATGACGGGCTGCAGTGCCACTGCCGGCGGCAAACGAGTGAGAAACCCCCTTGAGTGAGGCCTTCCAATGGGGCAACCTTTGTGTTTGATGTAATATGCGGCTAGTCCGGTCGCGGAAGGCCCCGCCGCTTTAAGAGGAGCGGATCTACATTGCCCGTGATTTTGAGCAGTGAATTGAACGAGGGGGGCCTGGGCCGCAGGTATATATTGGTGTCATTGCGGCTCTCACCACGCTGTACTCTGTCCACTGGGGCTTGACATTTTTAACAATGGGAAATACTGGCAACCACTGGGTAGTTGCACTTTGTCCAACAAGGAACTGCAAAGACCATAATGCTCCCTGATGACGCCCCTTTGGGCGGGACTGAATTTCCAAATAAATTACGTGCAAGTAATCAGCCTGTGTCTCCTGTTGTTTCAGCCAGTGATCAAGGGTGGGAGGTACGCCCGAAACACGTTTGGCACGAGATGGAGTAAAGCATGACGGGCTGCGGTGCCACTGCCGGCGGCAAACGAGTGTGAAACCCCCTTGAGTGAGGCCTTCCAATGGGGCAACCTTTGTGTTTCATGTAATACGCGGCTAGTCCGGTCGCGGAAGGCCCCGCCACTTTAAGAGGAGCGGATCTACATTGCCCGTGATTTTGAGCAGTGAATTGAACGAGGGGGGCCTGAGCAGCAGGTATAAATTGGTGTCATTGCGGCTCTCACCACGCTGTACTCTGCCCACTGGGGCTTGACATTTTTAACAATGGGAAATACCGGCAACCACTGGGTAGTTGCACTTTGTCCAACAAGGAACTGCAAAGACCATAATGCTCCCTGATGACGCCCATTTGGGCGGGACTGAATTTCCAAATAAATTACGCGCAAGTAATTAGCCTGTGTCTCCTGTTGTTTCAGCCAGTGATCAAGGGCGGGAGGTGCGCCCGAAACGCGTTTGGCACGAGATGGAGTAAAGCATGACGGGCTGCGGTGCCACTGCCGGCGGGAAACGAGTGTGAAACCCCCTTGAGTGAGGCCTTCCAATGGGGCAACCTTTGTGTTTGATGTAATATGCGGCTAGTCCGGTCGCGGAAGGCCCCGCCGCTTTAAGAGGAGCGGATCTACATTGCCCATGATTTTGAGCAGTGAATTGAACGAGGGGGGCCTGAGCCGCAGGTATATATTGGTGTCATTGTGGCTCTCACCACGCTGTACTCTGTCCACTGGGGCTTGACATTTTTAACAATGGGAAATACTGGCAACCACTGGGTAGTTGCACTTTGTCCAACAAGGAACTGCAAAGACCATAATGCTCCCTGATGACGCCCATTTGGGCGGGACTGAATTTCCAAATAAATTACGTGCACGTAATCAGCTTGTGTCTCCTGTTGTTTCAGCCAGTGATCAAGGGCGGCAGGTATGCTCGAAACGCGTTTGGCATGAGATGGAGTAAAGCATGACGGGCTGCGGTGCCACTGCCGGCGGCAAACGAGTGTGAAACCCCCTTGAGTGAGGGCTTCCAATGGGGCAACGTTTGCGTTTGATATATATATATATATATATATATATATATTCCAAAACAAAGCACCAGATTTGGAGAGGCACGCACCTTGTGTAATCCTTTATTTCTGCAAGGCAGCTCTGCTCAGGACCAGCAAACACACAGGATTCTTGTGCCAATATTTTAATCCTTACGTGTTTCGGGCGTCATGCGCCCTTGATCACAGGTGTATGGCCAAATGCGGGAAGGCAGCATGCCGCAACTCTTAAATATCAGTTCATTGGTTCTCGCCTACTGGGCGTATCCGCAAAGTGCATCCTGGTATTTTGAGTTCATTTCACAGGTAAGTTTGTAATCACTACGGCTGCCAGTTCCACATTGTTAAAATTCAAATACCTAAATAGGTTTCTGTGTTGGTTACTGGTTACGGCAGGACTGTTTTTCTCCTTTGGTGCAGAAACCACAAAGCTCTGTATCGCATTGTTAAGTAACACGCTGGACACCGCTACATTCGTGGGGGGGCCTCTCCGCGACCCTGGTCGGGCCACAATTCAATTCCAAAACAAAGCACCAGATTTGGAGAGGCACGCACCTTGTGTAATCCTTTATTTCTGCAAGGCAGCTCTGCTCAGGACCAGCAAACACACAGGATTCTTGTGCCAATATTTTAATCCTTACGCGTTTCGGGCGTCATGCGCCCTTGATCACAGGTGTATGGCCAAATGCGGGAAGGCAGCATGCCGCAACTCTTAAATATCAGTTCATTGGTTCTCGCCTACTGGGCGTATCCGCAAAGTGCATCCTGGTATTTTGAGTTCATTTCACAGGTAAGTTTGTAATCACTACGGCTGCCAGTTCCACATTGTTAAAATTCAAATACCTAAATAGGTTTCTGTGTTGGTTACTGGTTACGGCAGGACTGTTTTTCTCCTTTGGTGCAGAAACCACAAAGCTCCGTATCGCATTCTTAAGTAACACGCTGGACACCGCTACATTCGTGGGGGGGCCTCTCCGCGACCCTGGTCGGGCCACAATTCAATTCCAAAACAAAGCACCAGATTTGGAGAGGCACGCACCTTGTGTAATCCTTTATTTCTGCAAGGCAGCTCTGCTCAGGACCAGCCGTAAACAGTCCTGCACCAAAGGAGAAAAACAGTCCTGCCGTAACCAGTAACCAACACAGAAACCTATTTAGGTATTTGAATTTTAACAATGTGGAACTGGCAGCCGTAGTGATTACAAACTTACCTGTGAAATGACCTCAAAATACCAGGATGCACTTTGCGGATACGCCCAGTAGGCGAGAACCAATGAACTGATATTTAAGAGTTGCGGCATGCTGCCTTCCCGCATTTGGCCATACACCTGTGATCAAGGGCGCATGACGCCCGAAACGCGTAAGGATTAAAATATTGGCACAAGAATCCTGTGTGTTTGCTGGTCCTGAGCAGAGCTGCCTTGCAGAAATAAAGGATTAGACAAGGTGCGTGCCTCTCCAAATCTGGTGCTTTGTTTTGGAATTGAATTGTGGCCCGACCAGGGTCGCGGAGAGGCCCCCCCACGAATGTAGCGGTGTCCAGCGTGTTACTTAACAATGCGATACGGAGCTTTGTGGTTTCTGCACCAAAGGAGAAAAACAGTCCTGCCGTAACCAGTAACCAACACAGAAACCTATTTAGGTATTTGAATTTTAACAATGTGGAACTGGCAGCCATAGTGATTACAAACTTACCTGTGAAATGAACTCAAAATACCAGGATGCACTTTGCGGA
The DNA here is from genome assembly GCF_964204655.1 of Triturus cristatus. Taxonomy (NCBI): domain Eukaryota; kingdom Metazoa; phylum Chordata; class Amphibia; order Caudata; family Salamandridae; genus Triturus; species Triturus cristatus. Next base: position 752,400,326 of record NC_140593.1, on the reverse strand, counting down.
TACGCCCAGTAGGCGAGAACCAATGAACTGATATTTAAGAGTTGCGGCATGCTGCCTTCCCGCATTTGGCCATACACCTGTGATCAAGGGCGCATGACGCCCGAAACGCGTAAGGATTAAAATATTGGCACAAGAATCCTGTGTGTTTGCTGGTCCTGAGCAGAGCTGCCTTGCAGAAATAAAGGATTACACAAGGTGCGTGCCTCTCCAAATCTGGTGCTTTGTTTTGGAATTGAATTGTGGCCCGACCAGGGTCGCGGAGAGGCCCCCCCACGAATGTAGCGGTGTCCAGCGTGTTACCTAACAATGCGATACGGAGCTTTGTGGTTTCTGCACCAAAGGAGAAAAACAGTCCTGCCGTAACCAGTAACCAACACAGAAACCTATTTAGGTATTTGAATTTTAACAATGTGGAACTGGCAGCCGTAGTGATTACAAACTTACCTGTGAAATGAACTCAAAATACCAGGATGCACTTTGCGGATACGCCCAGTAGGCGAGAACCAATGAACTGATATTTAAGAGTTGCGGCATGCTGCCTTCCCGCATTTGGCCATACACCTGTGATCAAGGGCGCATGACGCCCGAAACGCGTAAGGATTAAAATATTGGCACAAGAATCCTGTGTGTTTGCTGGTACTGAGCAGAGCTGCCTTGCAGAAATAAAGGATTACACAAGGTGCGTGCCTCTCCAAATCTGGTGCTTTGTTTTGGAATTGAATTGTGGCCCGACCAGGGTCGCGGAGAGGCCCCCCCACGAATGTAGCGGTGTCCAGCGTGTTACTTAACAATGCGATACGGAGCTTTGTGGTTTCTGCACCAAAGGAGAAAAACAGTCCTGCCGTAACCAGTAACCAACACAGAAACCTATTTAGGTATTTGAATTTTAACAATGTGGAACTGGCAGCCGTAGTGATTACAAACTTACCTGTGAAATGAACTCAAAATACCAGGATGCACTTTGCGGATACGCCCAGTAGGCGAGAACCAATGAACTGATATTTAAGAGTTGCGGCATGCTGCCTTCCCGCATTTGGCCATACACCTGTGATCAAGGGCGCATGACTCCCGAAACGCGTAAGGATTAAAATATTGGCACAAGAATCCTGTGTGTTTGCTGGTCCTGAGCAGAGCTGCCTTGCAGAAATAAAGGATTACACAAGGTGCGTGCCTCTCCAAATCTGGTGCTTTGTTTTGGAATTGAATTGTGGCCCGACCAGGGTCGCGGAGTGGCCCCCCACGAATGTAGCGGTGTCCAGCGTGTTACTTAACAATGCGATACGGAGCTTTGTGGTTTCTGCACCAAAGGAGAAAAACAGTCCTGCCGTAACCAGTAACCAACACAGAAACCTATTTAGGTATTTGAATTTTAACAATGTGGAACTGGCAGCCGTAGTGATTACAAACTTACCTGTGAAATGAACTCAAAATACCAGGATGCACTTTGCGGATACGCCCAGTAGGCGAGAACCAATGAACTGATATTTAAGAGTTGCGGCATGCTGCCTTCCCGCATTTGGCCATACACCTGTGATCAAGGGCGCATGACGCCCGAAACGCGTAAGGATTAAAATATTGGCACAAGAATCCTGTGTGTTTGCTGGTCCTGAGCAGAGCTGCCTTGCAGAAATAAAGGATTACACAAGGTGCGTGCCTCTCCAAATCTGGTGCTTTGTTTTGGAATTGAATTGTGGCCCGACCAGGGTCGCGGAGAGGCCCCCCCACGAATGTAGCGGTGTCCAGCGTGTTACTTAACAATGCGATACGGAGCTTTGTGGTTTCTGCACCAAAGGAGAAAAACAGTCCTGCCGTAACCAGTAACCAACACAGAAACCTATTTAGGTATTTGAATTTTAACAATGTGGAACTGGCAGCCGTAGTGATTACAAACTTACCTGTGAAATGAACTCAAAATACCAGGATGCACTTTGCGGATACGCCCAGTAGGCGAGAACCAATGAACTGATATTTAAGAGTTGCGGCATGCTGCCTTCCCGCATTTGGCCATACACCTGTGATCAAGGGCGCATGACGCCCGAAACGCGTAAGGATTAAAATATTGGCACAAGAATCCTGTGTGTTTGCTGGTCCTGAGCAGAGCTGCCTTGCAGAAATAAAGGATTACACAAGGTGCGTGCCTCTCCAAATCTGGTGCTTTGTTTTGGAATTGAATTGTGGCCCGACCAGGGTCGCGGAGAGGCCCCCCCACGAATGTAGCGGTGTCCAGCGTGTTACTTAACAATGCGATACGGAGCTTTGTGGTTTCTGCACCAAAGGAGAAAAACAGTCCTGCCGTAACCAGTAACCAACACAGAAACCTATTTAGGTATTTGAATTTTAACAATGTGGAACTGGCAGCCGTAGTGATTACAAACTTACCTGTGAAATGAACTCAAAATACCAGGATGCACTTTGCGGATACGCCCAGTAGGCGAGAACCAATGAACTGATATTTAAGAGTTGCGGCATGCTGCCTTCCCGCATTTGGCCATACACCTGTCATCAAGGGCGCATGACGCCCGAAACGCGTAAGGATTAAAATATTGGCACAAGAATCCTGTGTGTTTGCTGGTCCTGAGCAGAGCTGCCTTGCAGAAATAAAGGATTACACAAGGTGCGTGCCTCTCCAAATCTGGTGCTTTGTTTTGGAATTGAATTGTGGCCCGACCAGGGTCGCGGAGAGGCCCCCCCACGAATGTAGTGGTGTCCAGCGTGTTACTTAACAATGCGATACGGAGCTTTGTGGTTTCTGCACCAAAGGAGAAAAACAGTCCTGCCGTAACCAGTAACCAACACAGAAACCTATTTAGGTATTTGAATTTTAACAATGTGGAACTGGCAGCCGTAGTGATTACAAACTTACCTGTGAAATGAACTCAAAATACCAGGATGCACTTTGCGGATACGCCCAGTAGGCGAGAACCAATGAACTGATATTTAAGAGTTGCGGCATGCTGCCTTCCCGCATTTGGCCATACACCTGTGATCAAGGGCGCATGACGCCCGAAACGCGTAAGGATTAAAATATTGGCACAAGAATCCTGTGTGTTTGCTGGTCCTGAGCAGAGCTGCCTTGCAGAAATAAAGGATTACACAAGGTGCGTGCCTCTCCAAATCTGGTGCTTTGTTTTGGAATTGAATTGTGGCCCGACCAGGGTCGCGGAGAGGCCCCCCCACGAATGTAGCGGTGTCCAGCGTGTTACTTAACAATGCGATACGGAGCTTTGTGGTTTCTGCACCAAAGGAGAAAAACAGTCCTGCCGTAACCAGTAACCAACACAGAAACCTATTTAGGTATTTGAATTTTAACAATGTGGAACTGGCAGCCGTAGTGATTACAAACTTACCTGTGAAATGAACTCAAAATACCAGGATGCACTTTGCGGATACGCCCAGTAGGCGAGAACCAATGAACTGATATTTAAGAGTTGCGGCATGCTGCCTTCCCACATTTGGCCATACACCTGTGATCAAGGGCGCATGACGCCCGAAACGCGTAAGGATTAAAATATTGGCACAAGAATCCTGTGTGTTTGCTGGTCCTGAGCAGAGCTGCCTTGCAGAAATAAAGGATTACACAAGGTGCGTGCCTCTCCAAATCTGGTGCTTTGTTTTGGAATTGAATTGTGGCCCGACCAGGGTCGCGGAGAGGCCCCCCCACGAATGTAGCGGTGTCCAACGTGTTACTTAACAATGCGATACGGAGCTTTGTGGTTTCTGCACCAAAGGAGAAAAACAGTCCTGCCGTAACCAGTAACCAACACAGAAACCTATTTAGGTATTTGAATTTTAACAATGTGGAACTGGCAGCCGTAGTGATTACAAACTTTCCTGTGAAATGAACTCAAAATACCAGGATGCACTTTGCGGATACGCCCAGTAGGCGAGAACCAATGAACTGATATTTAAGAGTTGCGGCATGCTGCCTTCCCGCATTTGGCCATACACCTGTGATCAAGGGCGCATGACGCCCGAAACGCGTAAGGATTAAAATATTGGCACAAGAATCCTGTGTGTTTGCTGGTCCTGAGCAGAGCTGCCTTGCAGAAATAAAGGATTACACAAGGTGCGTGCCTCTCCAAATCTGGTGCTTTGTTTTGGAATTGAATTATGGCCCGACCAGGGTCGCGGAGAGGCCCCCCCACGAATGTAGCGGTGTCCAGCGTGTTACTTAACAATGCGATACGGAGCTTTGTGGTTTCTGCACCAAAGGAGAAAAACAGTCCTGCCGTAACCAGTAACCAACACAGAAACCTATTTAGGTATTTGAATTTTAACAATGTGGAACTGGCAGCCGTAGTGATTACAAACTTACCTGTGAAATGAACTCAAAATACCAGGATGCACTTTGCGGATACGCCCAGTAGGCGAGAACCAATGAACTGATATTTAAGAGTTGCGGCATGCTGCCTTCCCGCATTTGGCCATACACCTGTGATCAAGGGCGCATGACGCCCGAAACGCGTAAGGATTAAAATATTGGCACAAGAATCCTGTGTGTTTGCTGGTCCTGAGCAGAGCTGCCTTGCAGAAATAAAGGATTACACAAGGTGCGTGCCTCTCCAAATCTGGTGCTTTGTTTTGGAATTGAATTGTGGCCCGACCAGGGTCGCGGAGAGGCCCCCCCACGAATGTAGCGGTGTCCAGCGTGTTACTTAACAATGCGATACGGAGCTTTGTGGTTTCTGCACCAAAGGAGAAAAACAGTCCTGCCGTAACCAGTAACCAACACAGAAACCTATTTAGGTATTTGAATTTTAACAATGTGGAACTGGCAGCCGTAGTGATTACAAACTTACCTGTGAAATGAACTCAAAATACCAGGATGCACTTTGCGGATACGCCCAGTAGGCGAGAACCAATGAACTGATATTTAAGAGTTGCGGCATGCTGCCTTCCCGCATTTGGCCATACACCTGTGATCAAGGGCGCATGACGCCCGAAACGCGTAAGGATTAAAATATTGGCACAAGAATCCTGTGTGTTTGCTGGTCCTGAGCAGAGCTGCCTTGCAGAAATAAAGGATTACACAAGGTGCGTGCCTCTCCAAATCTGGTGCTTTGTTTTGGAATTGAATTGTGGCCCGACCAGGGTCGCGGAGAGGCCCCCCCACGAATGTAGCGGTGTCCAGCGTGTTACTTAACAATGCGATACGGAGCTTTGTGGTTTCTGCACCAAAGGAGAAAAACAGTCCTGCCGTAACCAGTAACCAACACAGAAACCTATTTAGGTATTTGAATTTTAACAATGTGGAACTGGCAGCCGTAGTGATTACAAACTTACCTGTGAAATGAACTCAAAATACCAGGATGCACTTTGCGGATACGCCCAGTAGGCGAGAACCAATGAACTGATATTTAAGAGTTGCGGCATGCTGCCTTCCCGCATTTGGCCATACACCTGTGATCAAGGGCGCATGACTCCCGAAACGCGTAAGGATTAAAATATTGGCACAAGAATCCTGTGTGTTTGCTGGTCCTGAGCAGAGCTGCCTTGCAGAAATAAAGGATTACACAAGGTGCGTGCCTCTCCAAATCTGGTGCTTTGTTTTGGAATTGAATTGTGGCCCGACCAGGGTCGCGGAGTGGCCCCCCCACGAATGTAGCGGTGTCCAGCGTGTTACTTAACAATGCGATACGGAGCTTTGTGGTTTCTGCACCAAAGGAGAAAAACAGTCCTGCCGTAACCAGTAACCAACACAGAAACCTATTTAGGTATTTGAATTTTAACAATGTGGAACTGGCAGCCGTAGTGATTACAAACTTACCTGTGAAATGAACTCAAAATACCAGGATGCACTTTGCGGATACGCCCAGTAGGCGAGAACCAATGAACTGATATTTAAGAGTTGCGGCATGCTGCCTTCCCGCATTTGGCCATACACCTGTGATCAAGGGCGCATGACGCCCGAAACGCGTAAGGATTAAAATATTGGCACAAGAATCCTGTGTGTTTGCTGGTCCTGAGCAGAGCTGCCTTGCAGAAATAAAGGATTACACAAGGTGCGTGCCTCTCCAAATCTGGTGCTTTGTTTTGGAATTAAATTGTGGCCTGACCAGGGTCGCGGAGAGGCCCCCCCACAAATGTAGCGGTGTCCAGCGTGTTACTTAACAATGCGATACGGAGCTTTGTGGTTTCTGCACCAAAGGAGAAAAACAGTCCTGCCGTAACCAGTAACCAACACAGAAACCTATTTAGGTATTTGAATTTTAACAATGTGGAACTGGCAGCCGTAGTGATTACAAACTTACCTGTGAAATGAACTCAAAATACCAGGATGCACTTTGCGGATACGCCCAGTAGGCGAGAACCAATGAACTGATATTTAAGAGTTGCGGCATGCTGCCTTCCCGCATTTGGCCATACACCTGTGATCAAGGGCGCATGACGCCCGAAACGCGTAAGGATTAAAATATTGGCACAAGAATCCTGTGTGTTTGCTGGTCCTGAGCAGAGCTGCCTTGCAGAAATAAAGGATTACACAAGGTGCGTGCCTCTCCAAATCTGGTGCTTTGTTTTGGAATTGAATTGTGGCCCGACCAGGGTCGCGGAGAGGCCCCCCCACGAATGTAGCGGTGTCCAGCGTGTTACTTAACAATGCGATACGGAGCTTTGTGGTTTCTGCACCAAAGGAGAAAAACAGTCCTGCCGTAACCAGTAACCAACACAGAAACCTATTTAGGTATTTGAATTTTAACAATGTGGAACTGGCAGCCGTAGTGATTACAAACTTACCTGTGAAATGAACTCAAAATACCAGGATGCACTTTGCGGATACGCCCAGTAGGCGAGAACCAATGAACTGATATTTAAGAGTTGCGGCATGCTGCCTTCCCGCATTTGGCCATACACCTGTGATCAAGGGCGCATGACGCCCGAAACGCGTAAGGATTAAAATATTGGCACAAGAATCCTGTGTGTTTGCTGGTCCTGAGCAGAGCTGCCTTGCAGAAATAAAGGATTACACAAGGTGCGTGCCTCTCCAAATCTGGTGCTTTGTTTTGGAATTGAATTGTGGCCCGACCAGGGTCGCGGAGAGGCCCCCCCACGAATGTAGCGGTGTCCAGCGTGTTACTTAACAATGCGATACGGAGCTTTGTGGTTTCTGCACCAAAGGAGAAAAACAGTCCTGCTGTAACCAGTAACCAACACAGAAACCTATTTAGGTATTTGAATTTTAACAATGTGGAACTGGCAGCCGTAGTGATTACAAACTTACCTGTGAAATGAACTCAAAATACCAGGATGCACTTTGCGGATACGCCCAGTAGGCGAGAACCAATGAACTGATATTTAAGAGTTGCGGCATGCTGCCTTCCCGCATTTGGCCATACACCTGTGATCAAGGGCGCATGACGCCCGAAACGCGTAAGGATTAAAATATTGGCACAAGAATCCTGTGTGTTTGCTGGTCCTGAGCAGAGCTGCCTTGCAGAAATAAAGGATTACACAAGGTGCGTGCCTCTCCAAATCTGGTTCTTTGTTTTGGAATTGAATTGTGGCCCGACCAGGGTCGCGGAGAGGCCCCCCCACGAATGTAGCGGTGTCCAGCGTGTTACTTAACAATGCGATACGGAGCTTTGTGGTTTCTGCACCAAAGGAGAAAAACAGTCCTGCCGTAACCAGTAACCAACACAGAAACCTATTTAGGTATTTGAATTTTAACAATGTGGAACTGGCAGCCGTAGTGATTACAAACTTACCTGTGAAATGAACTCAAAATACCAGGATGCACTTTGCGGATACGCCCAGTAGGCGAGAACCAATGAACTGATATTTAAGAGTTGCGGCATGCTGCCTTCCCGCATTTGGCCATACACCTGTGATCAAGGGCGCATGACTCCCGAAACGCGTAAGGATTAAAATATTGGCACAAGAATCCTGTGTGTTTGCTGGTCCTGAGCAGAGCTGCCTTGCAAAAATAAAGGATTACACAAGGTGCGTGCCTCTCCAAATCTGGTGCTTTGTTTTGGAATTGAATTGTGGCCCGACCAGGGTCGCGGAGAGGCCCCCCCACGAATGTAGCGGTGTCCAGCGTGTTACTTAACAATGCGATACGGAGCTTTGTGGTTTCTGCACCAAAGGAGAAAAACAGTCCTGCCGTAACCAGTAACCAACACAGAAACCTATTTAGGTATTTGAATTTTAACAATGTGGAACTGGCAGCCGTAGTGATTACAAACTTACCTGTGAAATGAACTCAAAATACCAGGATGCACTTTGCGGATACGCCCAGTAGGCGAGAACCAATGAACTGATATTTAAGAGTTGCGGCATGCTGCCTTCCCGCATTTGGCCATACACCTGTGATCAAGGGCGCATGACGCCCGAAACGCGTAAGGATTAAAATATTGGCACAAGAATCCTGTGTGTTTGCTGGTCCTGAGCAGAGCTGCCTTGCAGAAATAAAGGATTACACAAGGTGCGTGCCTCTCCAAATCTGGTGCTTTGTTTTGGAATTGAATTGTGGCCCGACCAGGGTCGCGGAGAGGCCCCCCCACGAATGTAGCGGTGTCCAGCGTGTTACTTAACAATGCGATACGGAGCTTTGTGGTTTCTGCACCAAAGGAGAAAAACAGTCCTGCCGTAACCAGTAACCAACACAGAAACCTATTTAGGTATTTGAATTTTAACAATGTGGAACTGGCAGCCGTAGTGATTACAAACTTACCTGTGAAATGAACTCAAAATACCAGGATGCACTTTGCGGATACGCCCAGTAGGCGAGAACCAATGAACTGATATTTAAGAGTTGCGGCATGCTGCCTTCCCGCATTTGGCCATACACCTGTGATCAAGGGCGCATAACGCCCGAAACGCGTAAGGATTAAAATATTGGCACAAGAATCCTGTGTGTTTGCTGGTCCTGAGCAGAGCTGCCTTGCAGAAATAAAGGATTACACAAGGTGCGTGCCTCTCCAAATCTGGTGCTTTGTTTTGGAATTGAATTGTGGCCCGACCAGGGTCGCGGAGAGGCCCCCCCACGAATGTAGCGGTGTCCAGCGTGTTACTTAACAATGCGATACGGAGCTTTGTGGTTTCTGCACCAAAGGAGAAAAACAGTCCTGCCGTAACCAGTAACCAACACAGAAACCTATTTAGGTATTTGAATTTTAACAATGTGGAACTGGCAGCCGTAGTGATTACAAACTTACCTGTGAAATGAACTCAAAATACCAGGATGCACTTTGCGGATACGCCCAGTAGGCGAGAACCAATGAACTGATATTTAAGAGTTGCGGCATGCTGCCTTCCCGCATTTGGCCATACACCTGTGATCAAGGGCGCATGACGCCCGAAACGCGTAAGGATTAAAATATTGGCACAAGAATCCTGTGTGTTTGCTGGTCCTGAGCAGAGCTGCCTTGCAGAAATAAAGGATTACACAAGGTGCGTGCCTCTCCAAATCTGGTGCTTTGTTTTGGAATTGAATTGTGGCCCGACCAGGGTCGCGGAGAGGCCCCCCCACGAATGTAGCGGTGTCCAGCGTGTTACTTAACAATGCGATACGGAGCTTTGTGGTTTCTGCACCAAAGGAGAAAAACAGTCCTGCTGTAACCAGTAACCAACACAGAAACCTATTTAGGTATTTGAATTTTAACAATGTGGAACTGGCAGCCGTAGTGATTACAAACTTACCTGTGAAATGAACTCAAAATACCAGGATGCACTTTGCGGATACGCCCAGTAGGCGAGAACCAATGAACTGATATTTAAGAGTTGCGGCATGCTGCCTTCCCGCATTTGGCCATACACCTGTGATCAAGGGCGCATGACGCCCGAAACGCGTAAGGATTAAAATATTGGCACAAGAATCCTGTGTGTTTGCTGGTCCTGAGCAGAGCTGCCTTGCAGAAATAAAGGATTACACAAGGTGCGTGCCTCTCCAAATCTGGTGCTTTGTTTTGGAATTGAATTGTGGCCCGACCAGGGTCGCGGAGAGGCCCCCCCACGAATGTAGCGGTGTCCAGCGTGTTACTTAACAATGCGATACGGAGCTTTGTGGTTTCTGCACCAAAGGAGAAAAACAGTCCTGCCGTAACCAGTAACCAACACAGAAACCTATTTAGGTATTTGAATTTTAACAATGTGGAACTGGCAGCCGTAGTGATTACAAACTTACCTGTGAAATGAACTCAAAATACAAGGATGCACTTTGCGGATACGCCCAGTAGGCGAGAACCAATGAACTGATATTTAAGAGTTGCGGCATGCTGCCTTCCCGCATTTGGCCATACACCTGTGATCAAGGGCGCATGACGCCCGAAACGCGTAAGGATTAAAATATTGGCACAAGAATCCTGTGTGTTTGCTGGTACTGAGCAGAGCTGCCTTGCAGAAATAAAGGATTACACAAGGTGCGTGCCTCTCCAAATCTGGTGCTTTGTTTTGGAATTGAATTGTGGCCCGACCAGGGTCGCAGAGAGGCCCCCCCACGAATGTAGCGGTGTCCAGCGTGTTACTTAACAATGCGATACGGAGCTTTGTGGTTTCTGCACCAAAGGAGAAAAACAGTCCTGCCGTAACCAGTAACCAACACAGAAACCTATTTAGGTATTTGAATTTTAACAATGTGGAACTGGCAGCCGTAGTGATTACAAACTTACCTGTGAAATGAACTCAAAATACCAGGATGCACTTTGCGGATACGCCCAGTAGGCGAGAACCAATGAACTGATATTTAAGAGTTGCGGCATGCTGCCTTCCCGCATTTGGCCATACACCTGTGATCAAGGGCGCATGACTCCCGAAACGCGTAAGGATTAAAATATTGGCACAAGAATCCTGTGTGTTTGCTGGTCCTGAGCAGAGCTGCCTTGCAGAAATAAAGGATTACACAAGGTGCGTGCCTCTCCAAATCTGGTGCTTTGTTTTGGAATTGAATTGTGGCCCGACCAGGGTCGCGGAGTGGCCCCCCCACGAATGTAGCGGTGTCCAGCGTGTTACTTAACAATGCGATACGGAGCTTTGTGGTTTCTGCACCAAAGGAGAAAAACAGTCCTGCCGTAACCAGTAACCAACACAGAAACCTATTTAGGTATTTGAATTTTAACAATGTGGAACTGGCAGCCGTAGTGATTACAAACTTACCTGTGAAATGAACTCAAAATACCAGGATGCACTTTGCGGATACGCCCAGTAGGCGAGAACCAATGAACTGATATTTAAGAGTTGCGGCATGCTGCCTTCCCGCATTTGGCCATACACCTGTGATCAAGGGCGCATGACGCCCGAAACGCGTAAGGATTAAAATATTGGCACAAGAATCCTGTGTGTTTGCTGGTCCTGAGCAGAGCTGCCTTGCAGAAATAAAGGATTACACAAGGTGCGTGCCTCTCCAAATCTGGTGCTTTGTTTTGGAATTGAATTGTGGCCTGACCAGGGTCGCGGAGAGGCCCCCCCACGAATGTAGCGGTGTCCAGCGTGTTACTTAACAATGCGATACGGAGCTTTGTGGTTTCTGCACCAAAGGAGAAAAACAGTCCTGCCGTAACCAGTAACCAACACAGAAACCTATTTAGGTATTTGAATTTTAACAATGTGGAACTGGCAGCCGTAGTGATTACAAACTTACCTGTGAAATGAACTCAAAATACCAGGATGCACTTTGCGGATACGCCCAGTAGGCGACAACCAATGAACTGATATTTAAGAGTTGCGGCATGCTGCCTTCCCGCATTTGGCCATACACCTGTGATCAAGGGCGCATGACGCCCGAAACGCGTAAGGATTAAAATATTGGCACAAGAATCCTGTGTGTTTGCTGGTCCTGAGCAGAGCTGCCTTGCAGAAATAAAGGATTACACAAGGTGCGTGCCTCTCCAAATCTGGTGCTTTGTTTTGGAATTGAATTGTGGCCCGACCAGGGTCGCGGAGAGGCCCCCCCACGAATGTAGCGGTGTCCAGCGTGTTACTTAACAATGCGATACGGAGCTTTGTGGTTTCTGCACCAAAGGAGAAAAACAGTCCTGCCGTAACCAGTAACCAACACAGAAACCTATTTAGGTATTTGAATTTTAACAATGTGGAACTGGCAGCCGTAGTGATTACAAACTTACCTGTGAAATGAACTCAAAATACCAGGATGCACTTTGCGGATACGCCCAGTAGGCGAGAACCAATGAACTGATATTTAAGAGTTGCGGCATGCTGCCTTCCCGCATTTGGCCATACACCTGTGATCAAGGGCGCATGACGCCCGAAACGCGTAAGGATTAAAATATTGGCACAAGAATCCTGTGTGTTTGCTGGTCCTGAGCAGAGCTGCCTTGCAGAAATAAAGGATTACACAAGGTGCGTGCCTCTCCAAATCTGGTGCTTTGTTTTGGAATTGAATTGTGGCCCGACCAGGGTCGCGGAGAGGCCCCCCCACGAATGTAGCGGTGTCCAGCGTGTTACTTAACAATGCGATACGGAGCTTTGTGGTTTCTGCACCAAAGGAGAAAAACAGTCCTGCCGTAACCAGTAACCAACACAGAAACCTATTTAGGTATTTGAATTTTAACAATGTGGAACTGGCAGCCGTAGTGATTACAAACTTACCTGTGAAATGAACTCAAAATACCAGGATGCACTTTGCGGATACGCCCAGTAGGCGAGAACCAATGAACTGATATTTAAGAGTTGCGGCATGCTGCCTTCCCGCATTTGGCCATACACCTGTGATCAAGGGCGCATGACGCCCGAAACGCGTAAGGATTAAAATATTGGCACAAGAATCCTGTGTGTTTGCTGGTCCTGAGCAGAGCTGCCTTGCAGAAATAAAGGATTACACAAGGTGCGTGCCTCTCCAAATCTGGTTCTTTGTTTTGGAATTGAATTGTGGCCCGACCAGGGTCGCGGAGAGGCCCCCCCCACGAATGTAGCGGTGTCCAGCGTGTTACTTAACAATGCGATACGGAGCTTTGTGGTTTCTGCACCAAAGGAGAAAAACAGTCCTGCCGTAACCAGTAACCAACACAGAAACCTATTTAGGTATTTGAATTTTAACAATGTGGAACTGGCAGCCGTAGTGATTACAAACTTACCTGTGAAATGAACTCAAAATACCAGGATGCACTTTGCGGATACGCCCAGTAGGCGAGAACCAATGAACTGATATTTAAGAGTTGCGGCATGCTGCCTTCCCGCATTTGGCCATACACCTGTGATCAAGGGCGCATGACGCCCAAAACGCGTAAGGATTAAAATATTGGCACAAGAATCCTGTGTGTTTGCTGGTCCTGAGCAGAGCTGCCTTGCAGAAATAAAGGATTACACAAGGTGCGTGCCTCTCCAAATCTGGTGCTTTGTTTTGGAATTGAATTGTGGCCCGACCAGGGTCGCGGAGAGGCCCCCCCACGAATGTAGCGGTGTCCAGCGTGTTACTTAACAATGCGATACGGAGCTTTGTGGTTTCTGCACCAAAGGAGAAAAACAGTCCTGCCGTAACCAGTAACCAACACAGAAACCTATTTAGGTATTTGAATTTTAACAATGTGGAACTGGCAGCCGTAGTGATTACAAACTTACCTGTGAAATGAACTCAAAATACCAGGATGCACTTTGCGGATACGCCCAGTAGGCGAGAACCAATGAACTGATATTTAAGAGTTGCGGCATGCTGCCTTCCCGCATTTGGCCATACACCTGTGATCAAGGGCGCATGACGCCCGAAACGCGTAAGGATTAAAATATTGGCACAAGAATCCTGTGTGTTTGCTGGTCCTGAGCAGAGCTGCCTTGCAGAAATAAAGGATTACACAAGGTGCGTGCCTCTCCAAATCTGGTGCTTTGTTTTGGAATTGAATTGTGGCCCGACCAGGGTCGCGGAGAGGCCCCCCCACGAATGTAGCGGTGTCCAGCGTGTTACTTAACAATGCGATACGGAGCTTTGTGGTTTCTGCACCAAAGGAGAAAAACAGTCCTGCCGTAACCAGTAACCAACACAGAAACCTATTTAGGTATTTGAATTTTAACAATGTGGAACTGGCAGCCGTAGTGATTACAAACTTACCTGTGAAATGAACTCAAAATACCAGGATGCACTTTGCGGATACGCCCAGTAGGCGAGAACCAATGAACTGATATTTAAGAGTTGCGGCATGCTGCCTTCCCGCATTTGGCCATACACCTGTGATCAAGGGCGCATAACGCCCGAAACGCGTAAGGATTAAAATATTGGCACAAGAATCCTGTGTGTTTGCTGGTCCTGAGCAGAGCTGCCTTGCAGAAATAAAGGATTACACAAGGTGCGTGCCTCTCCAAATCTGGTGCTTTGTTTTGGAATTGAATTGTGGCCCGACCAGGGTCGCGGAGAGGCCCCCCCACGAATGTAGCGGTGTCCAGCGTGTTACTTAACAATGCGATACGGAGCTTTGTGGTTTCTGCACCAAAGGAGAAAAACAGTCCTGCCGTAACCAGTAACCAACACAGAAACCTATTTAGGTATTTGAATTTTAACAATGTGGAACTGGCAGCCGTAGTGATTACAAACTTACCTGTGAAATGAACTCAAAATACCAGGATGCACTTTGCGGATACGCCCAGTAGGCGAGAACCAATGAACTGATATTTAAGAGTTGCGGCATGCTGCCTTCCCGCATTTGGCCATACACCTGTGATCAAGGGCGCATGACGCCCGAAACGCGTAAGGATTAAAATATTGGCACAAGAATCCTGTGTGTTTGCTGGTCCTGAGCAGAGCTGCCTTGCAGAAATAAAGGATTACACAAGGTGCGTGCCTCTCCAAATCTGGTGCTTTGTTTTGGAATTGAATTGTGGCCCGACCAGGGTCGCGGAGAGGCCCCCCCACGAATGTAGCGGTGTCCAGCGTGTTACTTAACAATGCGATACGGAGCTTTGTGGTTTCTGCACCAAAGGAGAAAAACAGTCCTGCCGTAACCAGTAACCAACACAGAAACCTATTTAGGTATTTGAATTTTAACAATGTGGAACTGGCAGCCGTAGTGATTACAAACTTACCTGTGAAATGAACTCAAAATACCAGGATGCACTTTGCGGATACGCCCAGTAGGCGAGAACCAATGAACTGATATTTAAGAGTTGCGGCATGCTGCCTTCCCGCATTTGGCCATACACCTGTGATCAAGGGCGCATGACGCCCGAAACGCGTAAGGATTAAAATATTGGCACAAGAATCCTGTGTGTTTGCTGGTCCTGAGCAGAGCTGCCTTGCAGAAATAAAGGATTACACAAGGTGCGTGCCTCTCCAAATCTGGTGCTTTGTTTTGGAATTGAATTGTGGCCCGACCAGGGTCGCGGAGAGGCCCCCCCACGAATGTAGCGGTGTCCAGCGTGTTACTTAGCAATGCGATACGGAGCTTTGTGGTTTCTGCACCAAAGGAGAAAAACAGTCCTGCCGTAACCAGTAACCAACACAGAAACCTATTTAGGTATTTGAATTTTAACAATGTGGAACTGGCAGCCGTAGTGATTACAAACTTACCTGTGAAATGAACTCAAAATACCAGGATGCACTTTGCGGATACGCCCAGTAGGCGAGAACCAATGAACTGATATTTAAGAGTTGCGGCATGCTGCCTTCCCGCATTTGGCCATACACCTGTGATCAAGGGCGCATGACGCCCGAAACGCGTAAGGATTAAAATATTGGCACAAGAATCCTGTGTGTTTGCTGGTCCTGAGCAGAGCTGCCTTGCAGAAATAAAGGATTACACAAGGTGCGTGCCTCTCCAAATCTGGTGCTTTGTTTTGGAATTGAATTGTGGCCCGACCAGGGTCGCGGAGAGGCCCCCCCACGAATGTAGCGGTGTCCAGCGTGTTACTTAACAATGCGATACGGAGCTTTGTGGTTTCTGCACCAAAGGAGAAAAACAGTCCTGCCGTAACCAGTAACCAACTGAAGTACTGGGTATTTTAGACCCAGCGGTGCAGGGGCACACACCCTATGACTTCTGGGTTCACCCTGTTCCGGACCTACAGAAACACAGAGTCTTCTGGGTGAAGTCAAAGAATCGTTTATTGGCTGCAGACCAATGACAGGTATCCTAGAAGTACAACAGCGTGTATGTTCTCAGGAGACTGCTGAAAATCATAGGAACGGACTTCTCCTTAAGTACAAAATATCATGCTCCAGGCACACATTCCTTGGTTTACGATATGGCCATATAAAGGTATACATTACAAACGAAAAAGCAGAGTCATGATGACCATCCCACATTCCAGTTCGGCCAGCCCACAATGATTTACACAGTAAGGTTCAGATCCCACATCGTATGTCAATAGGCCCCCCAATAAACATGAGCATCTCCTGTTTTGGGAAACAAGTCATAAAGCGGGAACAAGCAGGTGTGGAAGAGATTAGCCGGGGGATTGTGTAGAATGAAAGGGTTTTATGACGGGTCAAGCCCTGATGCTAATCACAGGTGGACGGAGGAAGGGGAGCTCGTGAGACCGGTTTGACCTGGGGCAGCAGAGCCAGCTGCCCAGGTCACAGAGAAGTCAGAGGGAAAGCCCATGTACTGTGAGGCCCGTATTTACTCCATTATAGCCTATGTGAGGGCAATGACAAGATGGCCACTGCTTCCAAAATGGAACCCGCGTAGTGAAGCTGAATAACGTGTACACAGTGCATTCATAGCTAGAACGATATATAAAGCACTCGTACATGCCGCATTTACCATTTGCGGTTCGCTAATACCAAGATAGACAGGGGTAGGGCCCTGTCCCCTACGCGGTCCCGAATATTAAAGTACGACAGACCCTCCTTTTGCCCTTACATAGGCAATCACTATCCTCATCTTAATCCGAGTCTAGGTCAATGTTCACGAAGTCATGGAGATGTTGCTGTAGCATCATCCTATTACTTAGCTCGTCCCTTGATACAGGTTTCCTTACACATAAGGTAGTACAGAGACCACATATCGCGGGAGCACACTGTATACACAGACAGGACAGGAAAAGAATGGCTAAGATCATTCCAATGACCATCAGAACTTTCCAACCCCAGGCAGATATCAATTCCCAGAACCACCCCACCAGTGAACAATCTCCCTTATCCACGTGTATGGCTTCAGATATTTTATGGAGTTTGGAGATGGCTTGATACACTGTTGGAGCATTATCTGGTATGAAAATGCAGCAACTGGATTGGATGACCTTGCATACCCCACCGCGGTCTGCAAGAATAACGTCTAGAACCATGCGGTTCTGCAGAGTCATAAGGCGATCCGCTTGGAGCTCAGCTGTCAGATTACTAAGGGCACCAGCCGTTACATTGACAGTGGATTCAACCACACGTGTCAGCTGTCTCAGGTTCCTACTATTGACCATAGGTCCCCAAAACGGCAGGAAACCCAAGAAGAAGTCTCCCGCTTCCTGACCGGCAGTGTCCTCCTTACTAATCACACCTCTCACAACTCTGGTCTTGTGATAGTTAGAGGCAGCAGTAAATGTCGGCGGTAGTAAGTTCGCAATATAACATGTGCCCGAGAAATCAGGGGGCAGCCATGTATATGCTCGGTCATGACAGATGAAATATGTGCCCTTGGCAGCCAAAAACGCAGGGGAAAACTGTGACGGGAAGGTGTACGTTTCAGTACAGTCACTTCTTCCCAGTTGAGCTCTAGGATTCTGACCATTACCCTGTAAGCAGAACCGACCCATGTGGGGTACGACCCAGATTGGAGATGAGATTTTTCGCTGTCTTTCACCCAGACTAATACTATACCCCGTCGCGTTCCATCCTACATAAGGTCTCAACTCTTCTTTGGGAATGGATGAGTATGCATCGATATCCCTACTCATATCGGCAACTCCTTTCATCAAAGCCTTATTATTGGTGACAGGTCTGATGGAACACGGTTGGCGAGGGGAATATGTATCTAGAGCATAGAGGAACATGGTTTGGAATGCCCATGACGATCCATTGTAACTGTACGGCAGCACCAGGTAGGGAATACCCTTGTTAATGGTATGTGGCATTAACCCACACACCCAGCAATTGGTCGTATTCATTACCAGTTGGTGCTGGTGCAAGAACTGGATAAACGAATTATTTACGAACTCTGATCGTCTGGTCTGTTCGTGCTCAGGCAAAGGGTGAAAAGAGTGAGAGGAGGCAGTAGAAGGAGATATAGGCTGTTCAGTGGGTGCAATGGGCTTTTGAGCGGAGAAAAACACAAATCCTACAATAAACATTGTTATGCTACACAGTGTAAAAAGGCACAAAAAGACAAAACATTTACTTTTTACAATTCTACACATCCTTGTGTTAGAGTTCATTTCCTCAATCGGTCTCTCCATCTTAAAAAACTCCATCCTCTACTCGGGCCGCTCGCGGCGGATGAGTTTCTTCTGCTAAGGAGCACGTCTGTCAGTCCAGGGAAACGCCCTAGACCAACCAGAACCGTTGACCTAACGTCTTCAGCCTGTACCCCAAAGTCTTGGCACCGCGACCCTGCGGCAGAACCCGGATGGTGGTTCGAAAAACAAAAATCAAGAAAGTCCTTCAGATGGGAGAGCAAAAAATGTCAAAAAGGGAAAATAGTGAGGAAATCTTTATTTGTCCATGGGCCTGGGTCTCAAATTATAGCGGAGACGGCCAGGTGCTGTTTGGTCTTGAAACAAAAGTTCAGGCTCAGTGGTGTCCAATCGACTTGATGGTGGCACAGCTTCCTGCAGAATATTGTCACTCTCTTGGTCTGAAACTGTGCCTCTTATGCGTGCGTCACTGAATGGTACAAAACGAGGTACAATGTCTGTCTCTGAGTCGGCGATACCCTCCTTGACCCACTGGTCATATGGCAGAGGCAAGGGGACTACCTTACAGTGGGTACCATGAATCCAGTGTTTCTTCCCTTTCACTCGCACTGCTGATCTTGTCGAAAGGAGAACAAGATGAGGGCCGATCCAGCGAGGCTCGTCGTTGCTCTTGCGCTGGAAGTTTCGGACTAGCACCCACGTACCAGGGTTGATAGGGTGTCCAGGAGGTTCAGAGGCTTGGGGAAGAGTATCATGTACCTGTTGGTGCAAAACACGCAGTTTAACAGTCAAATCATACAGGTAATCGAGCAGTACTGGATGTTCTATCTCACTAAATTTCGCCGGTCTTGGCACGCCCCATACATTAGCCGGGCGGCCAAAGACGACCTCATAGGGACTAAGTCCCACTCGTGAGTGTATGGTCATTCTGGTGGACAGGAGTGCTAGAGGCAGAGCGTCAGGCCATTTAAGACCGGTGCTCGCCTGGATTTTGGCCAGCTTGAGCTTTAAGGCTCCATTGTAGCGTTCTACTAATCCAGCTGATTGGGGGTGATTTGCAGCATGGAATTTCTGCTTTATCCCTAGCCCTTCACATACATTCTTCATCACTTTACCCACAAACTCACTTCCGTTATCACACCACACCATTCTTGGCATCCCAAACCTAGGGAAAAACTCCTTCACAAGGGCTTTGGCTGTGGATAGGGCAGTGTTATCTTTCAGAGGATAAGCCTCTATCCATTTTGAGAAAGCACAAACAACCACCAGTACATATTTCAGGTTGTTGCATCTTTGCATGTGAATAAAGTCCAGCTGCAAAACTTCAAATGGACATGATGGGGGTGCAAAGTGACCAGCTGGAGTTGGGGTTCCCCTACCAGGGTTGTACTTCAAACATACTATGCAATTCTTGACCACATTCTCTGCACACTTGGGAATCCCAGCATTCTGCCATACTGGAGCCAACAACTTGCATATACCTTTCGTACTGATATGTGCCATTCCATGTGCCATAGTAACCACTGGGAGCACATATGCATCAGGCAACGACCATCGCCTATGTTCTGTCAGATCAATCCAACAACCATTCTCATCCAACTTACCCATACTTTCTCTCCACTTGCTTAACTCTTCCTCTGTGGCTTCAGCTTGAAGCGACTTCACACTCTCTATTGTGTTCTCACACATTCCCAGATCATTAACCCATCTCGCGGGACCTGCAACATACATTCTAGTCTTCACATTCTGTGCCGTTTCTTTCGCGGTCTCATCAGCAAACGCATTCCCACGTCCAACATCATCTGTGACTTTCCTGTGCGCACTGCATTTCATGATCGCAACTTGCAACGGTAGGGTCAGTGACTCAAGGAGATCATTCACCAACTTGCCATTCTGAATTTTAGCTCCATGCGACGTCAGGAACCCACGCTCTTTCCACAAACGCCCAAAATTATGAGCCACGCCAAAGGCGTACTGGCTATCTGTGTATATATTCACTCTCATTCCTTCGAACAACACACATGCTCTCGTGAGGGCGATTAATTCTGCTGCTTGGGCCGAATTATGTGGCACTCGTGCAGTTTCCACGACCGTGTGCAAAGTCGTGATAGCATATGCAGCAGTCGTGTCACCATTAGGGAGCTTGAAACATGACCCATCTACCCATAAAGTACCATCACACTCAGTCAGGGGAGTATCTTTTAGATCCACTCTCCCTTTCGTCTCTTCTTCTGTTCTGAACAGACAGTCATGTTGCTCAATCTCATCTGAGTCTGCTGGAATCGGCAATAACGTAGCTGGATTCAGCGTATTGCATCTTTTTATGTGTATGTGATTAGCTAACAGTGTAAGTTCATAACCTGATAGCCGCGCACTAGTCAAGTGTTGTGTCTTGGTCCTATTTAATAATGTGTCTACAGCGTGTGGAACCATGACAATCAATGTGTTGTCCATTACCAAACCAGCAGATTGTCGGATAGACATCGCTGCAGCAGCTGTCGCTCTCAGACAGCTTGGCAATGCCCTCGCTACAGGGTCCAAGGTTGATGAAAAATATGCGCATGGGCGCGGTCTGTCACCAAAAGGCTGTGTTAACACTGACAACGCACATCCATCTTTCTCGTGAACATACAATGTAAAAGGCTTACTGTAGTCAGGGGTACCCAACACAGGAGCTGAACATAATGCATTCGCAATTCCACAAAACTTTTCTGGCACTCTTCAGACCATGGGATAGGATTCGGTGTGTCTTTGCATGTTAAGGCTAACAAAGGTTTTGCCAATAAAGAAAAACTAGGGATCCAATGCCTACAGTATGAAGTGATGCCCAGGAAAGCACGCACTTCTCTCTGTGTTTTTGGCACACTCAACTGTGCAATGGCTTGAATTCTTTCTGGGGTCAGTTTCCTTCCCTCCTTCGATAAGAGATGACCTAAGTAGGTCACTTCTTGTCGACAATATTGCAGCTTAGAGAGAGACACTTTGTGATGGAAAGCGGATAAATGGCGCAACAGTGACAATGTGGCTTCTTTACAGATCTTTTCAGTATCCGCGGCGATCAGTAAATCGTCCACGTACTGAATCCGGATAGCGCCACTAGGTAAAACAAGTGCATCAAGCTGCGCTTTCAAAGCCTGACTGTATATGGATGGACTCTCACAGTAGCCCTGGGGAGCGCGTTTGAAGCGGAAGCTTCGGCCTCCCAGACTAAAACCAAAAATGTCTCTGCTCTCTTCTGCAATTGGGATACTAAAGAAAGCATTCTTTAAATCAATCACTGAAAACCATGCAGCAGAAGCTGGAATCATCGTTAACAAGGCAGTTATATCGGGGACAACCGGAAACTGTGGCACAACAATCTTATTAACCTCTCTGAGATCAATCACAAACCTGTAAACAGGTGGCTGTGAAGGATCCGTTCGTTTTAAGACAGGTAAAATCGGACTATTGCAAACGTTGCCTCTTGTCTCTTCAATCACACCCTTATTAATCAAGTCGCTGACAATGTCTAACAATGCTTTCTGCCCTTCATTAGAGATCTTGTACTGGGGAATACGTGGCAGTCTGACATTAGCCTTTAGAGTCACCACATATGGCGGTATCTCCAAGAGGCCCACATCATTGGGACCAGTAGCCCAAAGGGCATCCGGAAGGGATGACAATTCAGGTGGCATTGTATTTTTAGACAAATACATTGGGGAAATCACTTTCTTGCCTAATGTAAGTTGTACTCCTGAAGGAGAACAATACAGTGTAGCGTGCAATCTTTTCAATAAATCTAATCCCAGCAAATTCTCACCACAACCTGTTGTCAGAATCAGGGGTGCTTTCAGCTCGCAAGGTCCAACAGAAAGTGACATGGGACTAGAAATCGGGTTCCTAACTGGGGCGCCAGAAAAACCTACCGAAACATTTATATCGCCAGACAAAGGTGCGCCAGGGAGTTTTGAATGCATGATTGAACTCTTTGCAGCACCAGTGTCTAGCAGAAAAGGCTCCGTTATATTTGCTGTAGTCACCTCAACATACGGTCCACTCTGATCCACTGGCACTGAAACAACTCCCTCTCTCTGTCTACGGCTGTCCTAGTAATCATTATTTTCTGCATCACCGTCCTCTGCATAATAATCATTATTATAATACTGGGCCGTATTACTAATCGCGTTGGCTTGCTGATCAAAGCTATTGATGGTACTTTGAGGCGGCAGAGGACGCGCGTTCTGGGGAACACTTCCACGCCCTCTGCCTCTTGGAGCTTGCTGACCACCCCTACCTCTTGCGCCATACGCATTACTGTTCCGCTGCATTAATTTAGGGCAACTATATTTAAAATGACCTTCCTCTTTACAGTATGAACATTGGTTGGGACCTACAGGGATACGTGGTTGGTAATACCCGTTCATTTGCTGATTGTTCTGAAACTGTTGGGGTTGGTGATAGACACCTTGGGGTTGCCTATAATTATTCTGACCTCCACGTGGCGGATAGGCCTGCTGTAAAAGGACCTTTGTCTTTAGTTCCTTCGTTTTTTTCTCTGTTCTATCTTTCTCGTCCTTATCTCTATTTTCATAATACTGTGCAGTAGCCAGTATTTGCGCTGAAGAAGAAACAGCCCAAGAACTTTCTGAATCTTTTAACTTTTTACACAGGTCAGGAAGTAAATTCTGCACAAACTCATCCACAAACAGCCGTTGGCCACCCTCAGTACTCATATCCTGCCCACTGTGATCAATAAACGTTTCTTCAAACCTAGTAAAGAAGTCTGACACTGTCTCATCTTTCTTCTGCTTGCATGCAGATAACTTGTCCCAATTTACGCGCATCGCAGGCATTATTGTCTTCATATACGTGATGATTCTACCAGGCAATTCAGCTACTAAAGGCTCAGGTTTCGCACCACCAGTTTGTCTAGCATCAGCAGCAACAATGTTAGCCCATGTATCCCCTAGTTCTGCATTGTGATCTACATTACGAATTGATCCCCATAGAGGCTGTGGAACAACATTACCAAACAACATGTCTATGTCGGCCAGATTCATAATGCATGACCCTGCCGTCTGTGACAACTCTTTATAATAACCTGCTGGGTTTTTACGGGGATCAGGCAAGGATTGCTTAAGCGCTAACACCTCAGAGCGCTTCCATGGAACATGTACCCAAACACGCTGGAAATGCGCTGCCACAGCGGGGTTACCACCGGCAGCTGCACCCGCTTCCTTCCATACCGGGGGAACTTCTCTCATAGGGTATTGTCGCGCTTTTGCCTTTTTCCCCACAAGGACATCTTGTTCAAACAATGATTGTTGGCAATCATCATTCCTAAAGGACAATACAACCGCAACTGCTTTATCTACTTCGCGGTCCACAATTATACCAGTTCCAAAATCGAACCTCACTCTACACAACTCCTGCGGGTTCGGATTTTTACCACTATCCTCCAATTCTTCACAGAGAATTTCGCACATTTTCTCAAACACATATC
This sequence comes from Triturus cristatus, assembly GCF_964204655.1. Lineage (NCBI taxonomy): Eukaryota > Metazoa > Chordata > Amphibia > Caudata > Salamandridae > Triturus > Triturus cristatus. Next base: position 752,376,619 of record NC_140593.1, on the reverse strand, counting down.
TCTGTTTCGGGGCATCCCATTGATGGAAAACGTTAACAACTGATTCCACATTATACAGTGAAGGAAAAACGATCCATCTACGCGCCATGTTATCTATTACCTTTTTCTCATCGGGGTTAGGCAATTGGCTGCGCAACTGCTTACGCTGTAAACCAGGAGTCGCACCAGATGACTCAAAGAGAGGAGACATTAATGTAGTAACCACATTAGCTAGGCGCTGTCGCGCCGAAGGAGAAGCTGAGGCGAGAACAGGGGGAAAAACAGAGGGAAGAAAAGAGGATGTAGAGACAGGTACTGGAGTGGTGGAAGGAAGAGTGTGAGGAGAGGCAGTTGCTGAATTAGGCAAAGTCGCAGGAAGTGCGGGGGCAGTTGGAAGCACAACTGGCGGCCCTTGAGAGGGCTGCGCTACATGGATAAGAGCCGGCTGCAAAGCAGCTGGCGGTTGCGGCAAAGCTTGCAGTATATTGACTGGAGGTGGCATATTCACAAGCTGGGGAGGTGCCGTGGCAGTTTGAGCATACGGGGGTGGCGAACTCAACAAATGTGACATCAGGGGATCTTTCTCCTTTTCTTCTAACCCATTCTGCTTAGAATGTGGTAAAGCTGGGTAACATTTGTCAATCCCTAACTTATGCTGCCTGTGCAATTGCTCACTCATCTGCTCCTCTTCATTGTCTTTAAATTGTACAGCTGCTTGCATTACTGTCATACCTTTCTCTCTCTTATTCTTTTCCGCTAACTTAATTTCCTTTTGTTTGGCTTCCTTTCGCCATAAGCGGAAAGAGTCAAACATCGCCGGCCGGGCTTTCTTCTTAAACAATTTAATTTCCAAATTATCTAAAATATCGGTATCAAAACTACCATTTTGGGGCCATTTTAAAACACCATCTTTCCTGGTGTAGTGGATCCACACTTCGTTATATGCAATGGGGCCTACGCCATGTTTTACATAGAGCTCATAAGTTGGAGTTCCAACCGGAGGAACCGGACATGATTCCTCTAGCTGGAAATCTTTTCCACAACCCAAACAGAATAATCTACCAAATAGTCCAGAACCAGGCATCTTTGCTCACTAGTCTAGATCCAAACGTCAAAGGATTATCGATTACGATATTCTCGTGAATACACGAGTCCTCTGGTTTTGGCGTTTGCAAACTCCAAAGTACCAAATTACCAAATCAAACGATCCCGGAGGATACCAAAAACAAATAGGAGACGCTCCACTTATACTTAACTGAATATTGTTGATCGATGGCGTCACCAGAAGACTCTCTCGATTGTTTCGCTCTCTCAAAACTCGTCAAGGGTCCAAAACAGGTCGATTAATCAGGGCAGCAGTCCTTCGTAGCCGTCGGGACGCGGAGAACCTCGCAGAAAAGACTTTCGGACCACGTCGACATGCAGGGGTCGATGAAGTGGCGGCCTTCCTCCGGAATTTCCACACGAAGCTCCTCACGAACCTCTGGCTTGGACTGGTACCGCTGAAATCGTCCCGAGTTGGGCGCCAAACTGAAGTACTGGGTATTTTAGACCCAGCGGTGCAGGGGCACACACCCTATGACTTCTGGGTTCACCCTGTTCCGGACCTACAGAAACACAGAGTCTTCTGGGTGAAGTCAAAGAATCGTTTATTGGCTGCAGACCAATGACAGGTATCCTAGAAGTACAACAGCGTGTATGTTCTCAGGAGACTGCTGAAAATCATAGGAACGGACTTCTCCTTAAGTACAAAATATCATGCTCCAGGCACACATTCCTTGGTTTACGATATGGCCATATAAAGGTATACATTACAAACGAAAAAGCAGAGTCGTGATGACCATCCCACATTCCAGTTCGGCCAGCCCACAATGATTTACACAGTAAGGTTCAGATCCCACATCGTATGTCAATAGGCCCCCCAATAAACATGAGCATCTCCTGTTTTGGGAAACAAGTCATAAAGCGGGAACAAGCAGGTGTGGAAGAGATTAGCCGGGGGATTGTGTAGAATGAAAGGGTTTTATGACGGGTCAAGCCCTGATGCTAATCACAGGTGGACGGAGGAAGGGGAGCTCGTGAGACCGGTTTGACCTGGGGCAGCAGAGCCAGCTGCCCAGGTCACAGAGAAGTCAGAGGGAAAGCCCATGTACTGTGAGGCCCGTATTTACTCCATTATAGCCTATGTGAGGGCAATGACAAGATGGCCACTGCTTCCAAAATGGAACCCGCGTAGTGAAGCTGAATAACGTGTACACAGTGCATTCATAGCTAGAACGATATATAAAGCACTCGTACATGCCGCATTTACCATTTGTGGTTCGCTAATACCAAGATAGACAGGGGTAGGGCCCTGTCCCCTACGCGGTCCCGAATATTAAAGTACGACACAACACAGAAACCTATTTAGGTATTTGAATTTTAACAATGTGGAACTGGCAGCCGTAGTGATTACAAACTTACCTGTGAAATGAACTCAAAATACCAGGATGCACTTTGCGGATACGCCCAGTAGGCGAGAACCAATGAACTGATATTTAAGAGTTGCGGCATGCTGCCTTCCCGCATTTGGCCATACACCTGTGATCAAGGGCGCATGACGCCCGAAACGCGTAAGGATTAAAATATTGGCACAAGAATCCTGTGTGTTTGCTGGTCCTGAGCAGAGCTGCCTTGCAGAAATAAAGGATTACACAAGGTGCGTGCCTCTCCAAATCTGGTGCTTTGTTTTGGAATTGAATTGTGGCCCGACCAGGGTCACGGAGAGGCCCCCCCACGAATGTAGCGGTGTCCAGCGTGTTACTTAACAATGCGATACGGAGCTTTGTGGTTTCTGCACCAAAGGAGAAAAACAGTCCTGCCGTAACCAGTAACCAACACAGAAACCTATTTAGGTATTTGAATTTTAACAATGTGGAACTGGCAGCCGTAGTGATTACAAACTTACCTGTGAAATGAACTCAAAATACCAGGATGCACTTTGCGGATACGCCCAGTAGGTGAGAACCAATGAACTGATATTTAAGAGTTGCGGCATGCTGCCTTCCCGCATTTGGCCATACACCTGTGATCAAGGGCGCATGACGCCCGAAACGCGTAAGGATTAAAATATTGGCACAAGAATCCTGTGTGTTTGCTGGTCCTGAGCAGAGCTGCCTTGCAGAAATAAAGGATTACACAAGGTGCTTGCCTCTCCAAATCTGGTGCTTTGTTTTGGAATTGAATTGTGGCCCGACCAGGGTCGCGGAGAGGCCCCCCCACGAATGTAGCGGTGTCCAGCGTGTTACTTAACAATGCGATACGGAGCTTTGTGGTTTCTGCACCAAAGGAGAAAAACAGTCCTACCGTAACCAGTAACCAACACAGAAACCTATTTAGGTATTTGAATTTTAACAATGTGGAACTGGCAGCCGTAGTGATTACAAACTTACCTGTGAAATGAACTCAAAATACCAGGATGCACTTTGCGGATACGCCCAGTAGGCGAGAACCAATGAACTGATATTTAAGAGTTGCGGCATGCTGCCTTCCCGCATTTGGCCATACACCTGTGATCAAGGGCGCATGACGCCCGAAACGCGTAAGGATTAAAATATTGGCACAAGAATCCTGTGTGTTTGCTGGTCCTGAGCAGAGCTGCCTTGCAGAAATAAAGGATTACACAAGGTGCGTGCCTCTCCAAATCTGGTGCTTTGTTTTGGAATATATATATATATATATATATATATAACACCAAATGCTCCTTAAACAAAGAGACACACCGACTCTGGCTGAAAGCTGCATTTCGTTTATTCATGGAAAAGCACGAAGGCAATAGGCATCCTTTTCCCAACGTTTCTGCTTCTGCAAGCCTTGATCACGGGAGGAGTCTCTGACTTTTGAATGACCCACGTGGTTTCTTAAATCACTGCAAGCCGTATTCTTTTGCAGAGCACGCAGGGGGAAATTATTTTTAATTTTAAACGAAGCGCTTTGTTAAGCATGTTCTTCTTTACTTGTCAATCCCCCAGCGCTAAATACAGTCAGCCAAAATGCACAGTTCGTTTTTCAGTTTCCATTGACTAGAAACACAGCATCAGCATATATATATAAATTCACTGAAAAAACCATAGGTTTCACACATGTTATAGTTAGCGGAAATTTTACTGATAAAAAACCAGTGAAATTCCCCCGTTATAGTTAGTGCAGGCAACTATAACTCACGCGACCGCAATCCTCTGCTGATGCTAATACTGTATTTAGACACTTATTTGCCCATGTCTTCTTCCATACATTTTTAGCTATACATATATTACAAATATTTTTTTTTCATAAAGACACATATGTCATCAGCAGAAGATTGCGGTCGCGTGAGTTATAGTTGCCTGCACTAACTATAACGGGGGAATTTCACTGGTTTTTTATCAGTAAAATTTCCGCTAACTATAACATGTGTGAAACCTATGGTTTTTTCAGTGAATTTGCAAGGTTTTTTAAATGCTAATTCCTAACTATAACGTGTGTGAAACCTATGGTTTTTTCAGTGAATTTGTACGGTTTTTTAAATGCTAAGTTACTTTACGCCATTCGTGGCGTGCGTGCCCACTTAACGCAGTTCACTCCGTGCGCGCACGGTGCGCTTCGCGCACCGTGCGCGCACAGTAAGCACGCGGTGCGCTTCGCGCACCGCGCGCCCACTTTAGGCAGTTAGTGCCGTGCACGCACCGCGTGCCCACGTTACGCTAGATGGGCCATGTACGCACGATGCGCTTCGCGCACCGTGCGCACATGGAGGACATATGATGCACTTCGTTTTGAAAGGTAATATTTTAATTTTTCGTAATTTTTATAAGCCATGCACAAATGGTGCCCTTCGGGCACCATTTGCACACGGGGTGGATGTGTGGATAATTTTTTCTTTTATTATTTTTGTTTAAAATATTCTAGTTTATCACACCTCTGATAAGCCATGCACAATTGGTGGCCTGCGGCCACCAATTGCACACAGGGTGGGGAGAGTGTGGACAGTTTTTTTTTTTAATAATTTTTTAGGGGGGTCTTTGGGGACTCCCTCAACATGGCTATGTGTGTGGGAGCTGTCTAAACAGCCCCTTTACATGTTTGGCTTTATTTTACAACCTAACTCTCAGTGCGAGAGAGAAAATGGCGGCCGCCGCTTCCTGGTTTCGGCCGATTCGAATGTTTACTAAGATCTAAGAGCCAATCAGAATCGCGCTCGCGCACGCCACCGTACGCGTACGGTAAGCGTACCGTAAGCGCACCGTAAGCTGGCTCAGATATATATATTGATTTAAAGGCTATTTTCTCAGAATCTACTGAACAGATTTACACCAAACCTACAAAAGGCACTTCCTTGACCTGAGGACTACCTCTCTGCCAAATTTCTAGTAATTCTGTTCAGCCGTTCGGGCTGTAGCCCTGTCTAAAGGTCCTATGGAAAAATGCATGGGAAAAACGTGTTTTGGGACCCCCCTTTTATCTCAGCCCCCGCTTGACGAATCCCCCCGAGACTTTCAGGGTAGGAGCGGAGCGTAGCGCCCCACCTATTTTGAAAACTTCGCGAGGATTCGTCGACCGGCGCCAAAGTTATTCAAAATAGAATGTTGAGGATTTCCTATGGAAACGTGGTCCTAACTATAACTAGCTACTGGCGACCGCCAGTAGGTAATATATCTATATCTATCTATATATCTATATCTATCTATCTATCCATATATATATATATATATATATATATATATATATATATATATATATATATATATATATATATATATATATATATATATATATATATATATATATACATATATATATATATATATATACATATATATATATATATATATATATATATATATATATATATATATATATATATATATATATTACCTACTGGCAGTCGCCAGTAGGTAGTTATAGTTAGGACCTAGTTACCATAGGAAAATTGCAACATTCAATTCCCAATAACTTTGGCGCCGATTTACGAATCTTCGCAATATGTTCAAAACTCGTGGGGCGCTTTGGTCCGCTCCTATCTTGAAAGTTTCGGGGTGATTCGGCAGGCGGGGGCTGAGAGAAAAGGGGGGTCCCAAAACGTGTTTTCCCCATGCAATTATCTATAGGAACCTTTAGTTGCAGCTACAGCCCGAACTGCTGAACGGAATTACACCAAATTTGGCAAAAAGGTAGCCGTTGGTTCAGAGTTGTGCCTTTTAGTTAAATAGTGTAAATCCGTTCAGTAGTTTTTAAAATATTAATGGAAAAAGAAATATATATGTCTGGCGGAGCCTAACCACACATCTCATCGTGAGATCTGATTGGCTGTCAGCAATCATCCAAGAAGTGTTGGCAGCCATCTTGGGACCAATATACATGATAGCACCTCATTAAAAAGCATTGCAGTTAATAGAAGGTTTTAAGACTTTAGTTACGGGGCGTGGCTTGGGAGCCAAAGAAGATGGCGGCCGGATCGCGGAGCTCCATACTGACGTGAAGATCGGAGCTTCCACCAGGCATCTTTTCTCTATCTTTGGGACGGTGCTGACGTTGGCAAAATGATATAAAACATAGCGCTTCCAATTGAACTCATTTTCGACCTTCAGGGTGAGCTGTTTCACACTATTTCAGCGCACTTTCGTTCGCGCTCGTTTCTGTGGCCGCCATTTTGTTTTTTACCTCGGCGCAGCAAATAGAATGCTATCTCCTCAGATTTGGCTCAAAAATATGGCTTTTTTGCTTTCTACCTGTTCAAGGTCGCTCTCTTTGTTTTTCTGAAGACTCGCTTTTCACAAACAACCTGTGCAACATATTTTTCTAAATGCTTTTTGCCTCATCTCTTCCCTTTTTTCATTGACTTTCGTTGCTCTTAACTGGACTTCTGTCCGTGCCTCAAGCATTTGCGTGACCTCATTTCTCCACACGTTTTACATTTTATTGTGCGGTTACTATGGCAAAAGCCCGTGCACTCCGTACTGCTTCTGCTCTGAGTGACAGCACTACGATGAGTGATCCTAACCCCTTCAGTGTACTACAGGACAATACAGAAGACCCTGAAACTACGCAGTTCAATATCACTACTACTCAGGCCAACTTACCTCGTAGTAACCCTAAACAAATAACTAAAAATTCATCTACCGCTTCTACAAAGCGTGTCAAAAAGGACCCACCGTCTCCAACAGGCTCTACAACGACATTATCCATGGAACTTCTTCTTCAAGAAATTCGCGCACTTAAACCTCATATGGAAGAGACCAACATTCGTCTCCAGAATCTTGAAGATAAATGGTTTCAAATGGAGTAACAGTCCTCATTGCTTTCCCAACGCGTTGATTCCATTCAGTCTGTTACGTCTCAAATCCCTCCATTACAGTTAGAGGTCGCTCATCTCAAGACTCAGATTGAGAATTTAGAGAATCGTAATAGGCGCAACAATCTACGCATTTATGGCCTTGTGGAAGGAATTGAGGGCTCGGATGCGCTTTCTTTCTTTCAATCATTTCTACCAACCCTACTGGACATTCCTGAATCTCTAAAATTGAACATTCAAAGAGCTCACCGACTAGGCCAAAATCCTAAGTTTGCTTCCTCTACTTCCAAGCCACGGGGTGTTATTCTTTATTTTTTAGAATATACAGACTTACTTAAAGTCCTTCATGCAGCCAAAAGTAAAGGGAGAGTGTCTTGGCAAGGTAATAATTTATTTTTTGCTCAGGATTATGCGAAAGCAACTGCTGACCGGCGGAAAAATTTTTTGGACATGAGGCCTGCGTTACGGAATCTCAATGCTCGATATGGCTTGTTTCACCCATGTCTTATGAAAGTCACATTTAACAACAAAACTACGTCCTACGAAGACCCAGCACGTCTACAAGTCTTTCTTGACTCTTGTACTGAAGACAACATGGAAATTCCTCGTACTTCGAAGACCTGAGGCCATTTAAGACTTATAACCTATAACTTATAACTAAACGAAAGCTTTAACTATTCTAAGAATTGTTGTTGATTTATATTAAATTTGTTCTTCGGTTTTTTTGTCATTGTATGTGATCATAAGTTTCATATACCCTTTGTAATTGGTCTTCCTTTCCCCTTTCTTTATTTTAGAAGCAGCAATATATCGTCCGTCCGTTCGTGATCCTATCTCCATTACCTGGATGATGTCTTCATTTTCCGTTCTGTCCCGGAGTATCCCGCGTTTGGTGTGCTGTTTTCCTCATGTGCTTCCACCATCCCCATCTGTCCATGTCTTTTTGTGGTATGTGCTTTACTTATTATTTCATCTTGTTCTTCTCTATATCTATCTTCCCTGTCTTTCCCCCTTTCTCTTTTGTTTTTGCCTTCACTTCCCTATCTTATTTCCTCTGCTGGACTCTCTGTTATTTTTCTCATATCTTGTATTTTTTACCTCAGTCTTGCTTCTTTTTCTTCTTTCTTTTTTCTACTTACATCCTTGTAATAACCTATAACCTCTTCTATTGTTCTTCCTTTTCACTTTATACTCTATTTCCTGACTTCTCAGTGACTATTTTATATCTTTACCTCTCTCTTTGGTGTAACAATTTCTCTTTTACTTGTTTAATTCTGTCTATCCTTTCTCAACAGTTTTTCATGATATTTCTTTCTTCTATTAATTTAACGTGCATTGTACAGTTAGTAAACATTACATATGAATGTTTTTATGGTAATTGTAGAGTTAGTATTTATATTTAGATGACTCTAAATATTATATCGTGGAACGTCAAAGGCTTGGGTTCCCCCATTAAACGCCAAAGGGTTTTATCTCATATTGCTAATTTAAAAGGAGATATTGCGTTATTACAAGAAACTCATGTAACTGAAGGTGAACTAACTAAATTACGTCGTCAGTGGGTAGGCCATGTTTATGCTTCGCCTGGTTCAGGGAAACGTAATGGTGTAACTATACTATGTCACAAACGTTTAGATATTCAACTTGTGAAGCAAGAAAATGACTCTGAGGGTAGGTGGGTTGTTGTATCACTATTAATTAACAAAATCCCCTTAACCATTTTTAATATTTATGCTCCCACAACCTTAGACAAATCGTTTTGGCCTCACCTTCTTTCTTCTTTAATGCAATATACTGATGATTACTTAATTTTGGGCGGCGACTGTAATATGATTTTAGACCCCTTTTTAGACAGACGATCCAAATCTCGATTTTCTCCTTCTTCCATGCACAATCAGTTTACTTCTACTATTCAACAAAGATCTCTGGTAGACTCCTGGAGACTTTGTCATCCTACAATTCAAGAATACACGTACTTTTCCCCAGCACACTCTTCCCAATCCCGAATTGATTACATTTTTATTTCCAAACCTCTCACACAACATATTTCCTATTCTGATATAGGATCCATTCTAATTTCAGACCATGCTCCAGTTACTTTAAGTTTAGATTTACTCCCCCCCAACAAAGGCACTAAACGTTGGAGATTTAATAACTCTCTATTATTAGATCCCAAATTTTCACCATCATTTCTGGAATTTGCAACTTTATTTTTTGCTGAAAATGACACTCCCCATATATCCCCCCAACTCATTTGGGATACTTTTAAAGCTGCCTCAAGAGACTTCATTATTTCATTCGTGGCCCGTAAACGTCGAACATCTATGCAGTCTATTCAAACACTTAATTCACAAATCAAGAAATTGGAACATTCTTATTATCTAACAGAGAATCAATCTATGCTGAATGATCTTATTAAAGCCAAACTCTCTTTTAACAAACTCTCTACAGAATTTGCAAACTTAATTCTTTTAAAGTCCAGTGCTAAATATTATAACGCTCAAAATAAATCTGGCAATCTCCTTGCCAATTATCTTAAGGTTAAAAAGGAGCGCACAAAGATCGACTCTATTGTCACTTCTAACAACACAACTGTTCATATAGATAAAGACATTCTCTCAGAATTTGTTAATTTCTATCAAACGCTCTATACTCCTGAGTTTTCGCCCTCTTTGGCCGAAATTTCCCATTATTTATCTACTATTCCCTCCCCGTCTCCCCCGGATGTTGATTTCTCCTCTTTGGACTCAGATATATTCCCCAGTGACATTCTTAAAGCTATTCACTCACTCAAAAAGGGCAAAGCTCCTGGGCCAGATGGCTTTACTATGGAATTCTACGCGCATTTTGCTTCCTTCCTTGTTCCTAAATTACACCAATTGTTTTTATTTTTCATTTCTTCTGGAAAATCTGAAGGCTCTTTTCAAGAGGCTCTAATATGTCTTCTTCCTAAGGACAACAAAGACCCTACTCTGTGTAAAAACTATAGACCCATTTCTTTGATTAATTTGGACTATAAAATTTTTGCAAAGATTCTAGCTCTTCGCCTAGATAATATCTTACCACGGTTAATTGGCAGAGAACAATCTGGTTTTATTAAAGGTCGTTATTTATCAGATAATACTCGTCTCTTTTTTAATGTTCTTAGTAAGTCCCATTCTCATCCAGGTTCTTTAGCGGCCATTGCATTAGATGCTGAAAAAGCTTTCGACAGAGTCAACTGGCAGTTTATCTTTTCCACACTCCGTTGGTTTGGTTTTGGTCCCAAATTTATTTCATATATCTCATTATTATATTCTTTTCCCAGATCGTTTATTTTAGCTAATGGCCTTATATCCTCTTCTTTTCCTCTCCATAGAGGGGTTCGACAGGGTTGTCCTCTTTCTCCACTTTTATTTATTTTAGCGTTAGAACCCTTTTTAACAAAAATCCGTTTGAACTCTAACATTACAGGCTTCCCTTATGCAGACAGCAATTTAAAACTTTCAGCGTATGCTGATGACATTCTTTTATTCATTTCAAATCCTCAATCATCCATTCCAGCCTTTTTATCAGAGGTCTCTGCTTTTGCTCTTGTTTCGGGATACAAGCTCAACATTGACAAATGTGAAATTCTCCCTTTAAACAAATATTGTTTTCATGCTGATTTTTTAGACTTTTCCTTTCATTGGAACACTTCTAAAATTAAATATCTGGGTCTATGGTTCACTCCTTCCCTTAAAGATACTGTGGCTTTAAACTTAAAAAACTTACAGCTCACTTTGAGTAACTCTACATCAAGATGGCATCCTTTATTCTTATCTTGGTGGGGCAGATTAGATTCGATTAAAATGATGTTAGTTCCGATAATCTTATTTTTCTTATCTAATCTTCCTGTTAATATTCCTAAAACTTGTTTCAAAAAAATTTATGGCATCTTATCAAAATTTTTATGGCAAAATAAGCATCCTCGGATGTCTCTCTCCAAACTCAAACAACCTAAGCATGAGGGTGGGGTCAATTTCCCTGACTTTTCTTCTTATCACACATCATTTTTTCTCAAACACTCTTCGTTTCTGCTCTCTACAGATCTGGACACTTTTAATCCTCGTCCCTTGTGGGTAGAGTTAGAGTCTTCCTTTTTCCATCCATTCTCCTTTGAGGAATTTTTATCCTTAACTCACATCCCATTGAAGATGTCCCTTCCCATTCTTAAGAATGCTCGAAAAAAATTTCAACCTCTTTTGTTTGGAGGTCTTGATGATCGTACCCGCTTTCTAAACTCCCCAATTTGGTATAATAAACATATTAAAATCAAAAATAGGACTCTTTTTTGGAAGGATTGGCTAGCACTTGACCTTAAGTGGACTCATCAACTGTTTCAAGATGATGCTTGTGTTCCCTTCTCTGTACTTCGCACTCGCTTTTCTCTGCCCCCTTCCTATCTGTCGAAGTACCGACTACTGACTTCTACTGCTCTAAATTCTTTCAATATCTTATCCTCAGTCCATATTCATACAACAGCTTCTCCTCTCACACTTTCTTCTCTACGTACCCCATCCTCGGCATCCACTATTTATAAAAAATTAAGATCTACATCTCTTCCCCGTACTAAGTCTACAACGGAATGCAGTTGGGAAGTGGATTTGGGTTTATCTTTTCCCGTTTTAACATGGGAAAAGATTTGGAATAAAATAAGGAAGTCATCAAGAGCAGCTAATACCACACAAACTTTATTTTTTCTTTACAATAGACTCCTAATCACCCCGGCCAAACTACATCGCATAGACCCTACTGTTTCCTCTACTTGCTGGTCATGTCCTGCCCCTAATGCAGATCTTTACCACATGCTCTTTACTTGTCCTCCTGTTCACACTTTTTGGATCAAAGTTTGGCAGCAAATTAACAGAATTTTTCGCACCCATATCCCTTTTTCTCATGCTCATATTTTCCTAGGTAGTGTCTCAGAGGTATGGTCTTCTCTCAGCTCTTCCACTTCTATTGTGGACTTACTTTTAGCCGTTGCATTTCAACAAATTACTAAATCGTGGAAAAATGCCTCTAACATTTCATTTCAAGCCTGGTGGTATGGCGTCTGCTATAACCACAGATTAGACCGAGCTTATGTTTACCCAATTGCTTTGGCCATTAAACGAGATATGTTGTGGTTACCAGTCACTAATTTCCTAAATGCTTCTGCTTGTGCTATGCCTTTGCATACTCCTTGTAATGAGGAAGTATCCAAGCCTCCGTGAAACTAATAGAAAAGTTTTAATCTATCTACTGTTAATTATTTTAGTATACAATGCACGTTTGTTATTCATACTATTTTTATCATTCACCGAAATGTTTACATGCTATATTTTAGTTATGATACCATTGTTTATCTTATGATTTCCCTCCTTTTTCCCACCTCTCCCTTTCTTTCTTTCTTTTCCTCTCTTTCTTTCATCTCTCTTGTTTTATCACCAATTTTGAATTTATATTACATTATATGATGTATTTTGAATTGTTATATTTCCTTTTTATATCCAATAAACCTTTCTTTAAACTAAAAAAAAAAGACTTTAGTTACATTATAAATCATTTGTTGATGGTACCATACTCATTTTAGGAATTGTGGTGTGTTCTAAGGTGATTTTACCATGTGAAAAAGCCTTCTGCTGGGATATCATGAATCATGTTTGAGAGAAAACTATTTTCTCATGCTTTTCCCAAAGAGGTTTGGAACGTGATCTATAAGCTAAACTGAGAGCATGTTTTCTGTAAATTCACATTATCTTTCTCAGTCCTGTGAGAATGAAGTCTGACATTCTTAGTAAAACATGTACATCCAACAAGGGCAGAGACTGTCAGTTGATTCCTTTGTGTTCTAATGCAGCTTTCCAGAGTGTTCTAAAGAACAACTAGAGTGCTAACAGTCCTACTTATGACAAACGTATTGTATTGCGTGACTTCTCAAATCCTCTTCTAGTTCATTAAAAAATTCTGACATGCAGACTGAAACATGCACTCTCAATACCAGCAGCAGACTTCCCTGGTGAGCAGTAGCTTTACTACAGTGATCTAATGAGCAGCTAGAGTGCTAACATTCTGAATTTATGACAAATGTGTGACACATCTGAATGCCTTCTTGATGAAATCAAAGTAAAAAACTGAAAGTATTTCCTACTGAGGAGACTGTAGTAAATGAGGAAATTAGGAAACTTCATAACAAATACGTCTCCCAAGATGGCCACCAGAGACAAAAGAGCCCAAATGTAGCACAAATATCACCCAGATGTAGCCCAAATATAGCCCAATGACAGAATGTTCCAGAGTGTTCTAAAGAACAACTAGCGCGCTAACAGTCTTACTTATGACAAAAGTATGGCACACCTGAAGCCATTTTGATTGGAATAAAGTGGTAACACTTAAAACATGTAATTTGCAAAGAAACAAAATGAGGGGGTTCATTTTGCCATAGAAATTATGATTAGTGCTGGAGAAAGAAAAATTAGGGCACATTTTGACTTCTCAAATCCTCTTTTATTTCAATAAAATATTCTGAGACAAAAGAGCCCAAATGTAGCACAAATATCACCCAGATGTAGCCCACATGTATCCCAATGACAGAAGTGCACAAAACACTTTTTATTTTTTATGTTTTTGCAGTTTTATATAGTGCAGACTTGTCAGGTATTGGAGTGCTTTAAATGAGCATTGGTTACATCACACAAGAACAAATTCATTTTGGTTGTAGACATGGGGAGATTAAGTGATTTGACCAGATTCACAGAATGTCGAGCTGAAGCAGAAACTCCAACCTGGTTCCCCAGTTGCAAAGTCTGCAGCTCTGGAAGTAACACCACATCCTCTCCCCTAAGTGCAACATTTAATCAAGTGGTCAACTGGATAAAAAAACATAAAGATAACAAATAATTTAAAAGTGCTTTGTCGCTATTTATAAAATCAGAAAATATGTCCTCATTTTAGTTTTTTAGAGCACTAACCATCATTTTGATGCAAATACGACCCTCTCATATATGTAATTTCTAAAGGAAATACTCTAGGTATTACAGTTTTGATTACATCAAAAATTTTAGCAATTGAGTTGTTCATTAGGATACTGTTGAGTGGCAGAGGCCAGGGGCACGGACTCTGAAAATTGAAGGCAGGTAGGAGGGTGCAGAGGCAACAATTTGACCACACTGGGCAGGCAGGAAGGGCAGTGGCAGCACAACAGACTATGGAGGGCAGTGGAAAGGGGGCAGGGGCAACAAACCAACAATACAGGACTGGCAAGAGAGGCTGTGGCAATATAATAGACCATTGTGGGCAGAAGGAAGAGGCAGTGGTAGTACAACCATACATGCCAACAGACCCGATTCAGCCAGGAAACGTCCAATGTTTTTAAGCCCAAATGGGCTTTATTTGATCTGTCTCCTGTCTACAATCTCCTCTTTTTCAATGTAAGTCAAAGGGGAAAATCAATACGCCAGTTTTTTTCAAAATCTCCCTCTTACCAAGTTCAAAATGTTAGCAAGTATGGTACATTGGATCATGGAAGGCAGGAGGAATTGGGGTAGGGACATGGACTCGGATAACAGAGGTCAGGAGGGACATGGAGAGGTGCACCACACTGACACTACAGGGCAGGCATCAGGGTTTGCAGCAGCACAATACACAACACAGGGCATGCGGGACGGGAGTGCAGCACAACAATCCATAGAAAGCAATAGGGAGGGGACAGGACCATGCACATGGACAACAGAGAACAGAGGGTAAAGAGGCAATGGTAGCTAGCTGACCATAATGGACAGACAGGAGAGAAAGCTGCAGCATAACAGACCATAAAGGGCAGGAGGGACGGATCAGGGGCATTACAATGGAACAGACAAGCCAGGAGGGAGGGAATAGGGGTCTGCAAATGGAAACAGAGGGCTGGGGCAAGAGGGCAGGAGGAGCTACAAGATGACCATGGCGGTCCGGCAGTATGGGCACTAGAAGCAAGACACACCATGGAAAGCAACAGTGAGACTATGATGGCATACACACAGACCATGGAGGGAAGGTGGGAGGGGGTCAGGGGCAGCTAGATGACCACACAGGGAAGGTGAGAGGGGCTGTGGCAGCACAGAAGACCATGCATGGCAAGCGGGAGGGTTAGTGGCAGCACAATGGCTATGATGGGCAAGAAGGAGGGTGCAGGGGCATGCACAAATTACCATGGAGGATAGAAGGGAGGGTCAGGACCTGGGCACAGACAAGAGAGTTCAGGGGAAGGGGCCTCACAACAGACCGCGCGGGACAGGCAGGAGGAGTATTTGCAGCACAACAGACCAGGGAGGGCAGAAGGGTATGGCAGTAAAATGGACCATGGAGGACAGGAGGAAGGGGATAGGGGCATGGAATGTGGTCAGGCAAGGTGAAGGTGGCAGGGACAGGTTACAGTCATCTGACAATGCTAGGCAGGTGGGAGGGGAGTGGCAGCTCAACAGAACACTCAGAGTAGATAGGAGTGGCAGGTCCATGGAACATGGTGGGCAAAAAGGATGGAGCAGGGGCTTGCACAAAGACATCGGAGAGCACGGGGAAGGAGAATAGGGGCAGCAAGCTAAGCACAGAGGCTAAGCAGGAGGTCAATGATGGGGCATAGAATTGGGGAATGGAGGGCAGGAGGAATGGACTGGTACATCATGCTAAAAGGAAGGCAGTGACAGCACATCAGACCATGCATGGCAAGAGGGAGGAGGCTAGTCCATGGATTCAGACAACAGAGGATAGGGTGGAGGTGGATGGGGCAGCAAGTTAACTGTTCAGAGAAGGCGGGAAGTCCAGTGACAGAACAACGGCCACACAGGTCTGTAATAAGGGAGCAGGGACATGGACTTGGACAATGGATGGCTAGGAGGAGGGAAGGCAGGAGCAGCAAGCTTGGGTGGGGGCAGCACAATGCCAGTCCCTGCTTTCAACCCCCCACCATCCATTGTGATATGCATCTTACTTAACGTTAAAAACAAACTAGAAATTTGCTGAAAAAAACTAAGATTACAGGGACGGTATAGTTAGACTCAGATTTCACTCATACACAACCAGTGATATTCAGCAGTTATAGTTACCTGAGCTAACTATAACTTACGCCCCCGCAATGCACTGCTAATGACCTCAGACATTACATCATTCATGACATGGTCAGTTACATTACTCATGACATCTCCAATGAGCTGCAAATGGAATGGAACCATAATCGCTAGAACTTTATTTAGGGATAGTGTGTGTATATTAACACCCCTTTTTTTCCTTTTCTTTCATGTAAGAACCATTATAATACGCAACATGCCCAGATTAATATGGCCGATAGCCTTTCACTTTAAAGTAATGTGTAGTCCATTGTTTATGTTGATGTTTGCAATTCTAAGTATGTTTATTATGAATAAGTCATGTTGACGAACATACAGGTATGGCGGTCATGGGGCACGATATGCTGAAATGACATTGTGTGCATATTAACACTTGTTTTCTTTTCTTTATTGTATCAATTCCTGAATTTTCACATCGTGACCAGGCCAATACGGCCACCAGCTTTTTGGATTAAAGTAATGCACTGCTGATGACGTCACATATTACATCACTCATGACATGGTCAGTGACATCACTGATGACATCTCAAATGACGTCATGATGACATCATCTACGTGATCATCTGATGCACCTCCTCACACCCTAAAATACAGACTACCATTCTCGAAACCATAGACACACCAATACTAGTACAGCTGCAATATTCTGTGCACTATGCATGCTGACCTCTAATCAGCTACATAGCTTTGATACAGTCTTTTAAATACTCAGTTAGTACCTATGCAGTCTAGGAATCCTTCTGTCTGTCCCATGCACTTCTCCATTCAACCATCCAGCACTATCTACGTATCCTATCACTCTGCCAATACCTAAGCACTAATAAATTTAGCATGCGCTCTCTTTGCATCACTGAAATTACTCCAGTTATTAGTCATATACTTAAGGACTGGCCTAGCCACTAACACAAGTGCAGGTACAATATTTTGTACACTATGCATGCACACCTCTAACCAGCTACATACCATTGATACGCTCTTCTAAATACCCAGTTAGTACCTATGTAGTCAATGAATCCATCTGTCTGTCCCATGCACTTCTCCATTCACCCATCCAGCACTATCTACGTATCCTATCACTCCACCAATACCTAAGCACTTATACATTCAGCACACACTTTCTTTGCAACACTGAAATTACTCCAGTTATTAGTCGTATACTTAAGGAATGGCGTAGTCAAAAACACAAGTGCAGGTACAATATTTTGTAAACTATGCATGCACACCTCTAACCAGCTACAAACTATTGATACACTCTTCTAAATACCCAGTTAGTACCTATGCAGTGTAGGAATCCTCCTGTCTGTCCCATGCATTTCTCCAATCACCCATCCAGCACTATCTACGTATCCTATTACTCCACCAATACCTAAGCACTTATAAATTCACTATACACTCTGTTTGTAATACTGTAATTATTCTAGTTACTAGTCATGAACTTATGGAATGGCCTAGCTACTAACACAAGTACATCTATAATATTTTGTGCACTATCCAAGCAGACCTCTAACTAGCTACATACTATTGATACACTCTTCTAAATACCCAGTTAGTACTCACGCAGTGTAGGAATCGTCCAGTCTGTCCCATGCATTTATTTAATCTCTTATCTACCACTTTCTACTTATCCTATCACTCCACCAATACGTAAGCACTTATAAATAAGTGTTCACTCTGTTTGCAGCACTGTCATCATTCCATTTACTAGTGGTATTCTTATAAAATGACCCCGGCACAAACACAAGTACACATAAAATATTCTGTGCATAATCCCTACAATCTCTAAGCAGATACATACTATTGGTCCACTCAATTAAATACTGAAGTAGTACCCATGCAGCGTAGGATACCTCCTGTCAGTCTCATGCAATTCTTCAATCACCCATCCAGCACTATGTTCTTATTGTATCAGTCTGCCAAAACCTAAGCACTTATGGGGCAGATTTCCAAGCACCCTGCGCCACCAGTACGTCACTTTTTGTAACGTAGTGATGGCGCCAGGCACTCTTTCATATTTACAAGGAGAGGAAAAGCCACCCTGCGTGGTTTTTCCTCTCCTTGTAAATACGACCCCTTTGCGTTGAAGGGGCGTCCCATAGGTGTTGCTGTGGGTGTTCCCATGCAACACCCATAGAACAAGACACATCTCCAGATTTATGAGAAATCGTAAATCTGGAGATGTGTGTGAATGCTGCGCCATCCTAGAGTTGGTGTAGCAAGGCACAACAAGGAGAAATGTTTTCATTTCTCCTCATTTTTTCCTCTTTCAATGCATGCTGCATTCCACAGCATACATTGAAAGAGGAAAATTCCTTTACTGATTGTTTTTGTGCAGGAAGGTGTCCCTCCCTGCCTAAAAACAATCTCCACACGACACAGACATCCTTGCACCATGGTGCAAGGGTGCCTGTGTCAATGCATGGCTGCAGTTTGTGCAGCAGTGCAGAGGGAAGCACAGAGTTGTAACATATTCATGTACATATGTCACATCCCTGTGCTTCGGAAGTGCCACAGTGCAGTGCAACTCAAGAGCTTGCAGTGTCACGCTGCAGTACTTCCTCATAAATCTTCACCTATAAATTCACCATACACTACTAATGCATTCTTTCAGTCAATCATGCTGTATACATATATTCAACCAAACTTTCACACATTACCTTGCAATTATAGTTCTTTCTTTAACCAGATAAGGTAGTTCTGATAAGAACTTTATTTCTCTTCTTTTTTCTTTAGTATTTTTTTGAACAATTTTGTATTTTTTTGGGTGTTTTTTCAAAAAATGATCAAAAAAAGAATGAATAAAACAGGAAACATTTGGAATTATCATTCCAAAAACAAAAAAACAAAAAAATTAACAATGATGGTTGCGTTGCGCAGCACAAATTGCATCCACCGACTGCTCACCGAAGCATATAAGTTTCTTACACTTCACACAGTGTTGCTCGAGAAAGGCGAATTCTGGCCTAATGTCCATCGCAGGTGTTCCTGAGGATGCTCCAGATGTACTTGCCACAGCAGGTGAGGGGTTCAAAGCAGCTTGCCTCATTTCCTCCTGAGCAAGATTGAGAGGATGTGTGGTCCGGAGATGCTTGTACATAGAAACAGTGCCACAAGAGTATTTTTTTTCACTGCCTCTTGACAGAACTCGGTCACAAATTTTGCGCGACACCTTTCTCGCATTTACTTTCTTCTCTCCAGGTGGAAAAGTGAAGAATTTCCACACGACAGATTCCGGCCTCTGTGGACGAGGTGCCTCCTGCAAGAATTCTTCTTCAGAAGATACTTCCTCCTGCTGCTGCTGCTGTCCAGATGCCATATTGTTTGATATTTTTTGAAAAACACCAAAAAAACAAGCAAAAAGGGTTCTTGTAGGAAAAGAGATGTCTCTCTAAAGATGCTCCAACAGGAATGATTAAAATGGGTGGGGTCCTTCAATAGTTACAGTGGGAAATGTTATGAACCAATGAAATCTTTTTTTTTTAGGTCACATTGGATCCGCGCACTCTGTGCTCACGAAGCACGCACCCGACGCGACTTCGCAAAAGTATATTTAAAAATAATATAAGTTTATTATAAGTACAAATATATTATTTTCATGAATATCTTAGATAGTCTCTTGTCCTAATATGTACATTAAATACACATACATATCATTTTTGAACATACATTTTTTTGCGGGAGTCGTGCACCCAGCACGCCCCAGAACGTATATGACATCACACGGGACCCGCCACCGCTCAAGTGTCGTGTACTGTAATGCGCATGTGTCGTGAATGCGCGGGAGCAGGAGTCGCGGACTGGTCGCATACCAATCGCGCACATCACGTAATATTAAATGTATATGATGTAACTGAAAAACACGCAGCCGTCGCACACTGTACGCGGATCCTTCATGACGTTTCTAAAATGACGGCTAGAATCCGCGCACCCACCGTGATGTGTACGCTTTGGGTGCGCGACTCTGAAAAAAAATTTGAAAAAAAAAATTACTACAGAAAATAATATAAATATATTACAATTAAAAAATTCAACAACAAAATTAACAATATTTCAGTTTTAATTTTTTTTTTAAATTGTGCAATTTTCAGAAAAATATATAATGTTATTTAATTAATAAAATATTTATAAATAAACAGTTAAAAAACTGTAGAAAATCAGTACAAAAAAATAGGTATAACTACTATTACACTTTAAAATTAGCATTTAAAAAAACCTTTGAAATTCACTGAAAAAATCATAGGTTTCGGAGACGTTATAGTTAGAAATTAGCATTTAAAAAAGCTTTGAAATTCACTGAAAAAAACATAGGTTTCAGAGACATTATAGTTAGAAATTAGCATTTAAAAAAACCTTAGAAATTCACAGAAAAAACCATAGGTTTCAGGGGTGTTATAGTTAGCTTGACATTTCACTCATACAAAACCATAGAAATTCCTCCGTTACAGTTAGTTCTGCTAACTATAACTTGCGCGCCCGCAATGCACTGCTGATGATGTCACATAATATATCATTCATGACATGGCCAGTGACATCACTCGACCGAAATAAAGTGTATTGATGATGATTGGATGACTCTATGCTCCAGCCATTCTTCCTCCAAGACTCAGGCTCGCTCAACAATCCACTCCTTGAATTCTGAAATATCCCCTCCTGAAAATGGAATGAAAGCAGCCAGTATTTATTTGTAATTTGGATCCAGTATTGTGGCACAGATGCACTCTTCGGATGACAATGTGTCTCTTTGCAGCCTTGTATTCTCAGTCAAGGGAAGGATTTAACTCTGAATCAAGTTATATGCATTTTGACATTCATCACCCACAGCTGTGAAACAGTGTTTTTAATTGCTCCTTTAGCAGATACAACAACGGAATAGCCTGGTCCATCGTACCGTACTCTTTGCTGACTTACCATATGAAAATCCTAAAAGGAAGTAGCATTTCCGTCAGCCATTTGACTAGTTTCCATTTGTTCATCCCAATGGTTTTGCTTTTAGTTACTTCCCCTCCTCTTTGCATGACATACTTATTGATCAGTTTGTACTGCTCAAACAGACATTGTAACATGTAATAGGTTGAGTTCTAACGTGTCGGCACCTCCTGTATGAGAGCTTTAATTGGTACTCTATTAGCACGCTGAATGATCTTCAGCTGCTTCTGGGACTTTTAAAGAATGGCTGAAATGAGTGCAGATTCTTCGGCAGATGGTCAGTAAGTTGCTGACTAGGTCTTCTTTTTTTAGAAAGTCCTCTACAATGATGATGCAATGCGCAAAACACAGGACCCGGAAATAACCACTATCTTCCATGGCCTTAACTATATTACTGACATTATCCGTGGCAACCATTCCAATTCTGAAACCTCTAAGTCACAGCCATTAAACACCTTGCTTTTAAAGTCTTCCAAGATGTTTGCAGCTGTATAGGATATCTCTATGGCGAACATGGCCACTATTGTATGCCGCCAAACTCTCTTAAACCTTTCTTCAGCACTGAGACCTGTAGATAGCTATTGCCTAACCCCCACAAAAGAGATCTAATGTGCAGTGATACACATGTAATCAGTGGCTTGACAACGTTTCCACATGTCTGACGTCAGGTGGATAGTCTGAACAGAACTTTGCTGCAAAACATTTCCAAAAATTCAAGCACTTCATGATGGAGCCACGGAACAGTCACTCTGGCAAAATAGGTCCTGCTGGGAACCTTCCATTTTGGGCAGATGAATGCCACAAACTCTAAAAAACACACTCCTACCACAAACGAAAAAGGGAGGAGGTCCAGCACTAATATTTTAGCCAGCTTGCCATTGTACAAATGTGTCGTTGGGTGGTTGAAGTCATAGAGACCCTTCTACATAAACATGCTCACAATAGAAGTCTGGATTGTTTTAGTTGGTGGTGCCACTGATGCAGGCAACTTCTGGATAGGACTAGGAGGTGGCAGACTCAATGTGCGTCTTGGGACAGTCACTACTGTATGCTGTGTTGTCTCCATCTGATTTGTGTGCCTTTGAGGGTTTGCTGATTAGGCAGGTGATACTGGTGCACTGCTGACGGCAGGCTGCTTTGCATAAAGATGTCACCCTATTCTTCCTCATCACCGCCTACATCTCCCAATCATATGGGAGGTCCCGGAGCCAATACCCCTCCCACATCACCTTGACCACCACACGTACAGAAAGTTTATTAAGGTGCACCTCCCAGCGGAGTGTGTGATGTTTTTTAGCTAGTGATGGATGCAGGACTCAGCATGAACCTTGCAAATATTGGAGCTGGCGCAGGCATGGGTGGTGGTGCCACATCCCTTGGAGCAGATTGAATAGGAGGAGTGATGTCAGTCTCCTCTGTGCCAGCTTCCACAATGAGTGGCTTGTCGTCATCCTCCTCCCTTGCCATAATTGTAAGGCTTTCAGGAACATTCCTTTTCCTGAGCCTTTCCTGGCATGTCTCGAACTCAACTGGGGTCCAATCCATGTCCAGATCATCAGAACAGGGTCTTGGAGTAGATGTTGGAGTACCCTTCCTTTTTATTGCCAGAGATCTGGAAGCCAATGGTCGTAAAAAGAGGAGGTTCTTGCTCAGCAGGAGGCTCAACCTTCTGTTCTAGTCCTACTTCAGTAAGATCAATTGCTGGCTGTGGCTGTTGTCCACTTTCTGGAAACAATTGGGTACTACTTTGGCAAAGAGACAAATCCAATTCCATGTCAAAGGTGTTATATGAGTACTATCTTTATGACTGCATAGTCTCTGCTCATAAAAAGCTAGGACCGTCCTATCTTTGGATGTGCGGAGACTCCGCAGTTGTAAAGACACTGCTAGTAAAATATCTTGTGAATAGTAAAGAATGGTCAACTTGGACAAAAGTGAAAGTTTATCATCGTGAATGAGTCCCATAAGACACAAAAAAGTAGAGATATATTGTGCTGCAGTACACCACGGTCATTTTGTGGTGTAATGGGATACTTCCAGAAGCCAGAAAACTATATTATTGGGTAATGTAAGCCAAAAAGTCAAAGGCAACCACATTGTTTAGACCACACTTAGTCTACGTTCTGGGTTTTAAGTGTAAATATAATGTGCTACTGTTTTATAGGTTATTAGGAAGGGATGAGTCCATTTATCTAAGTTTGTAAAGATAAGTAAAAGTTGTTTCATACGTTTATATATATATATTTTTTATGTCTCTCATTCCCCCTATTGGACTTTTGTCTTTTTGGTGTTAGTTTGTTTATTACATATTTCTTCATTTAAAAAAAAAAATTGCAGTTGGGTTTTTATTGTGTGGTGTGTTTCTGACTTTTTAACTGATTGGTCCTTCCAAATGCTTTATACTTTTTTTCTAGGTTACGCTTGCCTGCTCTGTGCCACAGCTACCTCAGGTTTATCTCTGGGTTTAATTATGGAAAGAGTGTGTTGGACCTAAGAAGTTGGTGACTTTATTACTTGTGGTAGACTACCATGTAATAATTCACGTTCTTACAGGTAGCATACAAATAAGGTGTACCCTCCTAGCACTTAGAAGGGGAGAGCTGTGCTATAGTCACCAAACCTACCAATTACACATGTATCAAAGAAGATATTCTATTGAATTCAGGGTAAGGGCCAGTGATTAATTTGAGCCGGTATTTGTCTCCAGTGCGGGTGGTCCTGAATTCAAAATAAAATGAAAGATGTAACTCACTGAATTAACCACTTGGTATATCATCATGCTGACCCACATTGCTGCGTACCCATTGCAGCTGTAAATTACCTTCAAGGTACACAAGATGGCTGCAGCCACTGTAACCTTCGCTCTTCTCTGACTCCGGATTGAGTAAGTACCATCTCCCTTTGTACATGTGCGCTGCTTGCACTGACTGTTCCTGGATGTTTTCTATCTGTTATTTGATATGTACCCTCTTCAGATTCCCTCCAGTTGAGCGCTCTCTTCTCTCCATTCGCTCTCTTTCTTGTCTCTAGTCAAGCTTGTGTTTAGGACTCTCTTTTTCCATTCTAACTCTCCTTACTCCGTCATGCCTTCCTCTCTTTATTTGTGCTCCTCTGTCTTTATTCGGGCCCCCTGCATACCTGTTTTTGGAGCCTGCTTCTTTCTAATTTGTGTCTTTCACTTCTGTCGGTTTCATCGCTCCATATGGACTCCCTCATCTCTAAACACAGGCACTGCCTAGTCTGGATCTCTTAATACTGATTTTCACTTCACATTTCAGTCTCTCTCGAATCTCCATTTGGGAACTCTCTCATCAAGCAGGCTCAGACCCACTTTTTATGTCTCTCTTATCATGAAGGTTCTAGTCACTATTGATAGGGACTCTTCCCTCTCTGGTTCTCTCTCTCGCTCGAATCAGTCTGCCTTCATTCAAGCCCACTATTATCAGAGTCAGAGTTTTTAATCTTTCTCAATCCTGCTCGCACCTCACTCTAGTTGGGCTTGCTCTTCACATTTCCTAGCTCCACTGGGAATCTTTACTCTTTTCATTCAGGTCCTCCCATTTCTTTATCCATCCCCTCTCTCTGTATGTAGCATCCCTGCTTTCTTCCATTGGGCTCTATATTCTCCACTATGAGTATACTTCTGGAACTTCAGGCTTCCTCTCTCTTTTTAAATTTTTTATTTTTATTTTGGATAGGGTATGCATAATACAAATTGACATAAAGGAGAAAAAGAAAGCAAACAAAAATTTCCAAACACAAATCTTAACATAGTTTTAGCTAATATATGTTTGCAGAAAATCATTTTTTTTCCATATTTTTTTGAATATTTCACATGCACATACGGTACAGATAGAATCTGCAACCTATAAATACATTCAGAGAAGAGGAAGAAAAAAAAGGGGGAAACACTTAAGACCAGGACAATAAGAAAAATAGAATAAAGGAGAAAATAAGAGACAGAAAAAGCCGATAGGATGCTCACTGACCCCCCTAGATTCTTCTAAACCAACCAATTCCTCCCAACACTTTGCCTTATGATCCATTTCTTCATTGGAGCCCAGATTTTCCTGCCTCTCTTGCTAGCGCCTCCACCTTTGCAATTATATAGCGATTTTCCAAGATTATATATAGCCAGCAGACGTCCCAGCCAAGCGTGGTACATAGGTGGATCCACATCCTTCCATTGTGTGGCAATAAGTAGCCGGGCTACAGCTAATGAGATAAAGACAAACTTGTTCTTCCGACAATCATATTGTACTTTTTCATCATATCCTAGCATCATCAATGTGGAAGTTATGCTGACTGCACTTCCTAATGCTGTTACTCGGAATTCCTCTATTCCCTTTTTAAGAGGTCCCAATTTCTCACAACTATAAAACATATTATTTATGTCCGCTGCCCTTGATCACATCGAGGACACTTATCATCCTCTCTCTTTCCCCATTGGTGGAGTTTTGCGTTAGTGAAATAGAGATCGTAAATGGTGTAATAATGTTGAGCTTTTAAATTAGCCACAAGACATGTCCCCACACCTAATGCTAGTAATTGGCATACATCAACATCCGGATCTCCTAATTTGGTAGCCCAGTTAGTTTCTACTCATTCTAAATCATCAGGGAGTGTGTCAATCAATATTTTGTAGATATTTTTAATTCTTATCTGGGATTGCAACATAGCCTCTATTAAGAGAATCCTGTTTGTGGACATCTTATCTCTGTTAATTTGATTTAGAAAGCTGATGATCAGTTTATATTTAAAATACGTCCCGGCTGTTTTGCCATACCTTTGCTGCAACTCAATAAATGAAAGCCTCTGACCCACCATGCCTAGATCCCCAATCTTCAAAATTCCCTTTTTCTCCCATTGTCTACCCAAGTTGTCATATATTGACACGGGGAATAAAGGAGAACGCCACAAAGGTGTGTATCTATTGTACTTCTGTATTTTCATGAGTCCTACCATTTTGTTCCAAATTTTCCAAATTGCTGTTACCCCCTTAAACCTCGTCTTCTTGTAATAACTGGCCTCGACCTGTCGGAGAAGTACTCCCTGTGCTGTCTAACCTATGGCCAGTTCATAGATAGAGGGGACACTATTTACTGCCTGATACCTTTCTATTCTATGTTCATTTCCTGATGAAATCACAAAGGTCATCTGTTGTAGAAAAGTTGCAAAATATTAAAATCTAAGATTAGGGACTGACCATCCACCTCGATCTTGCGGTAGTGTTAAATATTTGAGGGATCATCGAATTTTCATATATTTCCAAGCAAAATTGCTAAAGATACCGTTCAGCTTCTTTAAAATGTAACCTTCAATTTCTAGGGGGATGGACCTAAACATATATAAAACCTTGGGGAGCATAACCATTTTGATTATGTTACATCTCCCTATGAGTGAAAGATGAAGTCTATCTAAAGATCGTACATTCGTGCCAATCTTATTTATCATGGGCAACATATTTATTTTTCAAATGGATTCTACATTGCTAGTAATCTTTATCCCAAGATAAATAACCTCATCTTGTTTTCGGGGATCGCTGCAGGAAGTTCCAGAATTGCATATAATCTGAGTTTTCCCTGTGTTTAGTAAATAGCCAGATTTTCTGCCATATTAGCTGGCCAATTTCTGAATTTGTATATTTGCTTTTTCTGGATTGGTGGTCACTACCCCAAGATCGTCGGCATAAGCCATTATCTTTGTTTCATAGCCATTACAGCAGACTGGAGGAATCGCCATCGTCCACAAGAACAGCATCAGGGTCTCGACTAGCACCGACGACACCCTCAGCACCGCCGAACACATGCATTTCCAGAT
Source organism: Triturus cristatus (assembly GCF_964204655.1). Lineage (NCBI taxonomy): Eukaryota > Metazoa > Chordata > Amphibia > Caudata > Salamandridae > Triturus > Triturus cristatus. The sequence goes on along the minus strand of NC_140593.1, from coordinate 752,349,487 downwards.
CCACACAGACCCTAACTCCACCCTCAGAGGCACCCTTGTCTACCGACCCCCCGGACCCCGCCCCCAGTTTAGCGACTCCATCGCCGATTTCATCAGCACGCAAGCCCTGACCTCCACCGACTACATCCTCCTCGGAGACCTGAACTTTCACCTTGAGAACAACGACAGCAACACCACAATCCTGATCGATAACCTCGGACTGAGGCAACTAGTCACCACGCCCACCCACTCCCCCGGCCACACGCTTGACCCCGTCTTCTCCACAAGCCTTCACGTCTCCTTCAACCACACCACCGAACTCATCTGGACCGACCACCGCTGCATCCACTTCACCTTCCAGAAACCCACCACACACCACTGCACCCAACAGATCCCCCGCCGCTGCTGGAGCAAAATCACCGAAGATCAACTTCAGGAAAACCTCGCTCTCAGCCCACCCACCGTACCCTCCAACACCGACGACGCTGCCCCATCCACAGACGCTGGATCGAGGACTGCGCCAACACCCTTGCCCCGCTGAAGAAACCCCCTACAGAGAAACCAGCAAGAGGGCCAGCTGGTTCACCCCAGAACTCCTAGCCTCCAAGCAAGCTTGCCGGATACTAGAGAAGAAACGGCACAAGGAACAGACCCTGGACAGCCTCGCAGCACACAAGGACGCCATCCGCAACCACCACCACCTCATCAAGGCTGCCAAGAGGACCTCATTCAAAGACCGCCTCTACAACAACGCACACGACAGCAAGGAGCTCTTCATCATCGTGAAGGAACTCTCCAACCCCAGCTCCAACACCAATGACATCCCGCCATCGCAAGCCCTGTGCGACTCCCTCGCCACTTTCTTCCACCGCAAGATAGCAGACATCCACGACAGCTCCAACACCCAGACAGCCCCAACAGACAGCAACACAACAGACTCTCCTTACACCATCGACTACGACCCCCTGCTAGCCTGGGCCAGTGTGAGCATCGATGACACCATCAAGACCATGAGCACAATCCACTCTGGCTCTCCGTCAAACCCATTCCCGCACCACGTCTTCAACAAAGCAAGCAGCTCCTTCGCACCCCACCTGCACTACATCATCAACCTCTCCCTCGAGACCACGACCTTCCCAGACAGCTGGAAACACACAGAGATCAACGCTCTATTAAAACAACCCAAGGCAGGCCCAAGAGGCCTCAAGAACTTCCGGCCCATCTCTCTGCTCCCGTTCCTGGCCAAGATCATCGAGAAGATCGTCAACAGACAGCTAACCTGATACCTTGAAGAAAACAGAATCCTGGACCCTTCTCAGTCAGGGTTCCGCAGCAACCACAGCACCGAGACCACCCTCATCGCCGCCACCGATGACATCAGGACCCTGCTGGACAACGGTGAGACCGCAGCACTCATCCTCCTAGACCTCTCTGCCGCCTTCGACACCGCCTGCCACCACACACTAAGCGCACGCCTCCACGCCGCAGGGATCCAAGACTAGACTCTGGAATGGACCACAGCCTTCCTCTCAGGCAAGACCCAGAGCGTCCGCCTCCCCCCATTCCGATCCGAAGCCTCAGAGATCATCTGCGGCGTACCCCAGGGCTCCTCCCTCAGCCCAACACTGTTCAACATCTACATGACCCCGCTTGCACATGTCGCCTGACAGCACGACCTCAACATAATCTCCTACGCCGACAACACTCAACTGATCCTCTCCTTCACCAAGGACCCCATCACCGCCAAAGCCAACCTCCACGAAGGAATGAAGGCCGTCGCCGACTGGATGAAGGTCCACATCCTCGGCTCCAACCCTTCAGCCTGGGACGACTCCTGGTGGCCAATGGCTCTGGGGACTGCCCTGACACCCACAGACCACGCATGCAACCTGGGAATCATCCTAGACTCAATGCTCTCAATGACCAAGCAAGTTAACGCCGTCTCCTCCTACTGCTTCAACTCCCTCCTCATGCTCCGCAAAATCTACAAATGGATCCCAACAGATACAAGAAAGACAGTCACCCAGGCCCTCATCAGCAGCAGACTCGACTACGGAAACGCCCTCTACGTGGGAGCCCCGACCAAGCTCATCAAACAACTACAACGCATCCAAAACGCCTTGGCACGACTGATCCTCGACGTACCACGCCACAGCCACATCACCCCCACCTGAGAAACCTGCACTGGCTCCCTGTCAACAAGAGGATATCCTTCAAGCTCCTCATCAATGCACACAAGGCACTCCACAAGACCGGCCCTGCCTACCTCAACAGTTGTCTCTCCTTCTACATCCCCAACCGCCAGCTACGCTCCGCCAACCTCTCACTAGCCACCGTTCCGCGCATCCGAAGAACTACCACCGGCGGGAGATCCTTCTCCCACCTCGCCCCAAAACATGGAACACCCTCCCACTGAGCCTACGACAGACCCAAGACCTGTTGACCTTCAGGAGAACACTCTAGCCCTGGCTGTTCGATCAGTAGCAGCCCCCCCCCCAGCGCCTTGAGACCATCGCGGGTATGTAGTGCGCTTTACAAATGATTGATTGACTGATCTTGAAGAATTTGTTGTATGAATATATCAATATATAGGGCAAATAATATAGGTGAGCAAGGACATCCCTGTCTTGTCCCTCTAGCAATACCGATACGGCTTGATTCTTGACACATTATATTCAGTCTCGCATATGGCCTAGGGCACATTGCCTGTATAGCTGTTATAAAACCCGGCCCGAAACCTCTCTGTACCATAGTAGACCAAAGATATTGCCAAGAGACTCGATCAAATGCCTTCTCTGCATCTAGGAGGATCATAGCCATCTTCTCACCAGTTGTCTCAGTAATATCAAACAGGGCTATAGCACGTCCGATGTGATCGGTTGTGCCTCTTCCCGGTATAAAACTGTGTTGCCATGGTGAGACTAGATGAGCTATGATCCCCCCTAATCGAGTCGCAAGAACTTTTGAATAAAGTTTAGTATCCACATTCATGAGAGATATGGGTCTATAGGATGCAGGGTTGTCAGGGGGCTTCCCTTTTTTTTTTTTTTTTAAACACAATATCTGCTCCTTGCCAGGATTCAGGAGGAACCCCGGTATGATGTACACCAAGAAACAGATCCAAAAGTAACAAAGCTATTTCCTCTTGGATTGCTTTATAAAATTCCAAAGGAATTTTATCGGGACCTGCCGCTTTTCCTGGGGCCATAGCTTGTAGAGCTGATATTATCTCTTCTATTGTGATCTCTTTTTCCAACTCTTGCTTAATTTCTTCATCAACTCTGTGTTGATTTCCCAGAGCTATTTCAGTCTCATTAGACAGAAAAGGGTCAAGATTATCTTGCCGATACAGATCTTGATGCAATTTCTCAAAAACCTTAATAATATCTTTTATATCTGTAAAGGGTGTACCATCTGGTCCCTTAACTTCAGTTATATTATTCCTAGCACCTCTCTGCTTAGTCCGTAGAGCCAACAACTTGCCCCCGGATTCCCCATATTCATAGCTCTAATTTTTGTGTGCCTGGAAAGCTGCCGCCCCTTTCTTACTATAGTAGCTACTTATTTTGGCTTTTGCTACCACTATTCCCTGCCACAAGGATATCTCCGTAGCCTCCTGCTTTTGCCTAATAGCACAAGTGTGTTGTTTTTCTAATTCTCCCAAGCTTTCAATCAAAGCATTGATTTCTTTTTTCTCTTGCTTTCTAGCCTTAGCGACAAAACTAATTGTTTCCCCCCAAAGGCCGGCCTTAAAACTGTCCCAGACTATGCATCGTGATGAGCTGTAGAGGTTCATCTCATAATATTCTATCACCCATTGTTTAATGTGTTTCAAATACTGGTCATTGGTTAGTAGTGTTCTATCGAATGGCCATTTACTCTATGAACAATCCCTGGTTTGAAATACTAAGTCCATGACTAATGGGTTATGATCAGATAACAACTTTGGTAATTTCCTAATTCCTGCAGCCGCAAGCAGAGATTAAGAAACCAAAAATTAGTCTAATCTAATATATTTCTAATGGGGATTTGAGAAATAAGTATATCCAGGGTCGATAGAATGTTTTGCCTCCCACACATCCTTCAAGTCATGACTAGCCCTTAAGGCCGATAGAGCCTTGTGGACATGAGGTTTTCTCCCCCGGTATTTTTGAATTGAAACACTGCTTACTTAATAATGTATATTTATGTATACTCAAGTCTCCACATATTATTAGTGGGCCCGGCCATAATGCTAAATCAATTTCTAGATCATTAAAAATTTGTGAGTCGTCCTGGTTTGATCCGTATATCGTGCACACTGTTAATCCCATATCCTCCAGGACACGTTTAGCAGGGCCAATACTATTCCTGACATGGATCATCACCCCTCTAATAGTCGAGGTTTGAGTGGAGCATGCTACGAGGATATAGCCTTTTATACTTAAGGTATCTCGCTTGTCCCAAGGAGTGTGTGTTTCTTGTTGACATATTACGTCAGCTTTTAACGTTCTTAGCGCTTCAGCGACCCGGATACGTTTGACTCTGTCATTGAGGCCTCCAACATTGACTGAGCAGATAATGATTTTACCCATTTAGATTATATGATTCTCTCGACTTTAATTGTTCTTGATTGTATATATTTTCTTTCTCAAACTTTTGATTGACGCCCTCTCAAATTGTTTTCTTTTTTCTTTGCGCTCCCTCCCCACCGTGCCTAGCACCCTTGCCACCCCTACCCCAATACCCCCTCCCATTCCATCCCGCCCTGACCCCCCTTCCCCTGTTACCTTGGTGCCCTCCCCCACCCCATCCCAATTGAAAGGTATCCAGACTGGACTCAGTCTGTTGCAATGGTTGCTGCTCCCTGATCAATATGTCTTGTTACATGACCGCATTCAGTGAGAAAAGAGAAAAGACCTTTTTAAATCTTTAGCAAGCCAAAAGGAAATATAAAAGAGAAAATAGAGAGAGAGAAAAAAAACAGCCATACAGTATAATATCAAATCCATATATGTAAGGCAAGCAGGTTAATCTTCCTTCCTCCTTAAGATTTTAATGTTTCCTGTATAACCCGGTTATTACGTTAATCGAACTAAGATTTTAAGTCCCAGCTTTCCAAGTATTTTGTAGCCTTCACCTCAGAGGTGAAGTACCGAGTGTAATCGCCCTTGATGATTTTCAGGCGAGCAGGATACAGCAAAAAGGCTTGTCCCCCCAAATCTTGGGCTGGCTTGATCATCTGGCGCAGACGCCATCATCTCTCTACCGTAAAATGGCAAATGTCCGGCTGAACAAAGGAAAAGTAATCTTCCCCACTGCGTTTTGCTGTTGGCCTGGCTTTATCATAGATAGACTGACGCAGTAGAAAATTACCGAAATAGACCAGTACAGCACGGGGTTTCGTGTCAGTTCTCACGGGTTGTTTAAAATTGAAAGGAATCCGATGTGCCCTCTGTACTTCCAGCACCCAGTTCCATCCATCTAAGTCCGGAAATGCTTTAGATAACATATTAGCCATGTATAACCGGATATCTGACCCTTCCTTTCCTTCTGGCACACCTAGTACCCGCAGATTATTTCAGCGTTGCCGATTTTCATAATCTTCTACTTTCCATTGTATGTCAGTTAGTTGAGCACCATGTGCTATGGTGTTTGCTTGTGTGTCTACCAGATCGTTCTCCAAAGTTTCCGTTCTTGTTTCAAGGGTTGTCAGGCGCTCATTAATTATACTGCATGACTTTGCAACTTTCCTGACAGCTCCTTGAATCTTCCGCATGGCTGTCTGTGCTTGCCTGCTGTCTTGACGTGTCTCCTCCCGATGAGAGAGTATACACTGAAGAACTGTATCAAGGGTTGGAGGTATGGCGGGGACTGTGCTATCTCCTTGGGGGGATGGTGGTGTGAGACTGCTGAGTAATTCCACCCCTGAGTGATCCCATTTTAAGCTTTTTTTATGCAAGTTGGTATGGCTTGTTTTTCTTTCTGACGCTCACACAAGTAAGGTGAGTTGGCGCTTTTCTCATACAAGATACACTGGTTGGTACTGTTATGAGATTCATTTTCTAACTTTATAAACAATGAGGAACATTGAAACAGAACACAACCTATCGTTTGTATTTTCTTTCAACAGGAGTGAAATACACCCTACTTGCCGTGAGGTCGATAGGTACCAGGTTGTATTGTTGGACAACTTGTCACTTTTTCTTTTCTTTCTTAATCACTTGCAGTAGCAATTATGTATTGGTCCTGAAGAAAGCCGGGAACACATTCCCTTCTGGCTGAAACTAGTCGACCCCTATATGACGCAACCTATTAGTTGAAAGTTGCCGCTACACGCTTTTTAATTAGGATTGGTAGAGAGATATTCATTAAACATAGTTTCTCTTTTCCAACTCCCTTTTTAAATTTTCACTTGCACTGCACTTACTATACATAGCATCCATCAATAGAAATACGCATGGCCGCTCTTGGTCGATTTCTCTCTCCAACTTGTACTCTACTCTAATCTTGGCTACTACATCTGCCTCTTTGATTGGAGGAGTAGTGACAAGATAGAAGGATGACCAAGTGATGACACTGGCCTCCCTTGGCAGTTGATGGAAATCCGTATCTAGAGTTCAATGTTCTATCTCTGTAAGCAATACCTAGAACAGTTGATCACAGTAACACTCCATTGGTTTTTCTTCCTTTTCTGTTCTAGTTTCTTTATGTTCAGTTCCTCTTCTTGCACGACCACCAGTTCACTAGTGTTTTTCATATGTAAGGATATAGGGGATTTGAACTGTTGTTTTGGTCATTAAACTTTTCCCTTAGACCCTTTCCCTTTGGGAGTTAATGTTGATGTTCTTGAGCAGCTGATGGCTGCGGGTCTTTTTTAACCTAAGTATCAACCTTGAGGTGATAAATTGTGTGAGCGGGTTTTTTTCACCTGTTCTAGCCGTGATCCAGTTTGAGTATCTCCCCAGGAGCAGTTGGTATACTGTGCTATACGGACACGCTGCTTTCTTCCATTACATCTTCTGGCCTACCTTCGATATGGCAGAATTTAGCGGACTCACGTACGATGACTCATTCTACCAGTCTATTTTAGACAATACACCTAGTATTTTAGGTAACCTCTCTGCCTCCACAACAACTCCCAATATAGGTGATTGGGACAATATTTTGATTCTTAAGAAATCCCACTCACGCACAGTGATCCATGGTGCGATAATGGCAGAGTATTTACGCAGCAACTGCGCACCTCCAGGCCTGATCGTGACTAATGTCCCTCGATTATTTCTTCAAGATAAGAAATTCCTAAAGGACTGGTCACTGATAGCATGGCGCTGCACGCGCGACTGGTTGATTCTCATCATCAGCACGGCCAAGCGTGCAGCGGATGCTATTTTGGTCGAGATTCAAATAAACGAGGCACAAATCAAAACAACGATCACCAGCACACTGTTTAAAAAACAGCAAGATGAAACAAACAAATCTAATAAAGACTTCAAAGAAACCATTCTGCTTTCGAAGATAGATAAATTTAAGAAAGATTTGGCCAAATTTAAACTGGAAGTAATCTACCCCTATACCAGTGAGGGTTATACACCAGCAGAATTTAACAAAAAAGGCAAAAGATATGGGTCAACTTACTCAGGGAGTAGTTCCGAGGGGGACTTGAGTGACCCAGATACCCCCACAACTAGCAAACAACAATTCAGGGGTAGAGGTATGAGACGACCTTGGAGGGGTTACCCGATGCCGCAATTCCAACAATGGTGGCCTCCAACTCCATGGGGCTTTCCCCCACAGCAGTTTCAACCACCTAATGCGGCCTATCAGATGTACCCACAAGACTTTAACAACCAGTCTTTTTTAGGGGTAGGCCCAGGCAGAACAAGAGGCAGGAGGAGAAACCGACAAGCTCAAGTTCATTGGAACGATCAACAACCTCTAGTTGCTCCTCAAATGAACACCCGGAGCAGGTCCAAACAGAACCCTCCAACATCCGAACAGAACCTACAGGAGACTTGATTGAGAACTTGAGTACTAAGATTCTTACCCAGGCTGAGATTACAGTTTTGAATAAAGGGCTTGGATTTGTGACAACATCGGCAGGCGATGACTTCCTAGTTCAATGTGAACTTGCAAAATTTTTTCGGAAGGTTCGCCTTCATCATTTTTTTAAAGACAAAGAACAGATTGAGCCCACAACAGATAACATGAATACTGGTCTAAGAAAACGCTCGACCTTCAATCCACCGACACATGCTATCCCGCCCCAGGTACTTGCTTTTGAGAGAGCAGTTCTTGATGAAGTCAGTACCCTGCGTCACAATAACAGAGGGGGTTATAGCAATCTACCCAAAAATGAACAGATGGCACTTCGTGCATTAACAGAGGACAGAGAAATCACTATTAAACCTGCAGATAAAGGCGGCGCCATAGTGATTTTAGACACCCAAGCATATCGTGCTGAGTGCTTGAGACAACTAGATGACAAGAGGTTTTACCGACTACTTAAGGAAGATCCTACAGAAAGGATCAGTAGAACCATTACCAACAAGGTAGAGGAAGCTCTCGATGAAGGATGGATTACACCTCATGAAAAAGACTTTTTACAAACAACTCATCCGGTCATGCCATACTTCTATATACTTCCTAAAATACACAAGTTGCAGAGACCACCTCCCGGGAGACCCATCATCTCCGGGATTGGTTCTCTGCTTGAACCTTTATCTACATTTGTGGATTTCTTCCTCAGACCACTGGTGTGTTTGATGCCTACTTATCTCCAGGACACGAAAGACGTATTACGTCTGCTCCCTACTGTGGATTTTAACCCGAGTTTAGATCTACTTGTTTCATTTGATGTAGAATCACTCTACACCTCTATTCCACAAGATGAAACGTTAGACACGATCGCTTCTATTCTGAGAGAAACAGAACTCAATTCCATTACTCCGGTCAACTTCATCATGGATCTGGCACGCATGGCCATGAAAGAGAATTTCTTTAAATTTGAGGACAAGATCTTTTTACAAGTCTCAGGTACCAGCATGGGGAGCATTTTTGCACCGTCTCTAGCTAATCTCTACATGCACAAATTTGAACAGAACCACGTCCTCAACGAAGTGAATCCCTTCCATGAGTCTATTAGACTCTGGAAGAGATACATCGATGACATTCTTGTGATCTGGCGGGGTGATCAAGAATCGGTCAGGCGGTTCCAAGAGTGGCTAAATATACAGAATACATTTTTAAAGTTCACTCTAGAGATGCACCCATCTAAGATAGCCTTTCTCGATTTGTCCATTTTTGTAACAAGCACAGGATTGGGCAGTGAGCTATATCGCAAACCTATGGCTAGAAATTCGCTGCTTCGATATGACAGCCAGCATCCTAAGGCATTACGCGACAATCTGCCATATGGCCAATTCTTACGCTTGAGACGTAATTGCTCATCCACTGATCTCTACAAACATCATGCGAATGTGTTAACTGGTCAACTTTCAGCAAGACTCTATCCTAAGAAGCTGGTTAAGAATGCTCGCAAACGCGCTCTCAATAATCATCGAGAGGCTTTGTTAGAGAAGAAGATAGATAAACCATCATCAGGTCGTCTAACCTTTGTGAATACCTTCAGTACTCTATCTAATGGCATTCAGAAATGCATTCGGAAGAACTGGCGTTTTTTGAATACTTCAAAGACAAACATTCCACTGCCACTTTTTGCCTTCAAACGAGGATCCAACTTGAGGGATAGACTAGTACATACACGCACTAGGGAACTAGAACCTAGGAGAGTAGGCACCCTTTGGGACCTTCCACCAGTCCAGGGACATTTCCCGTGCGGTAACTGTACAGTATGCCCACAAACCAAGCATACTAAAAGTTTAGATCTGGGTATGACCAGACCTTGGATACAGAAGAATTACTCCAACTGCAATAGTGACAACCTTATCTATCTATTACAATGCCCATGCCATCTGAAGTATGTTGGCATGACGACGCGCAAGGTCAAAACAAGGATGCTTGAACACAAAAGCACCTTTAGATGCAGGAAAGAGAATACGAGACTCACCAGACACTTTGTGGAGCTTAAGCATCAGGCAGACGATTTCTCTTGGACTGTCTTGGAGAAACCATTTATACCGTCCCACAATAGTGATAAGGCGAAATTCTTATTCACTAAAGAACAACGCTGGGTTTTTAAACTCCAAAGTGACACAAAAGGCCTGAATGATTCTATTCCATGGATTCTTCTGTGAAATACTTGACTCTACCCATGATTTGAGATAGAGATCTCAATGAGTCTATTATTTCCCCCATGGGGTGTATTACCGGTTCTGCACATATAGGAATTGTCACTAAGATTTCTGTCTTAATTCCTTGATGTTTTAGCATTATATTTATTAATGCAATGTAAACACTGTCTGTGCCCCTTTTTTCATGCGAGTATTCAGATCGCCAATCCACTTGCATATTTTACATCAACAGTAATGTGTAAGAACTACCATTTCTGGGTTTAGTGACATCACTTTGTAGTCATCCAGCGTCATAACCCCGAGCCATTTGCCAAACGTAGCGTGCCGCGTCACATGACTCACTCACGCTTTAAACTCCCGTCATACAATGCCTCGGTACCTCCCACAAACACAGGAAGGACCGAGGCACCGACGGAGAGGTGAGTTCGACTGCGTGCAAGCGCTTCAAATCTTGTTTGACTCTGGGTTTTCAACGTAGCTTTAAAGATATGCTCCGAGGTATATTTTTTGGTAAACATAGGGCAATGTCTTAAGTAGTTTTGCAACGTCGTCTGCCCCCGGTTTACTTACATTCATACTGTGGGATGTATACAAGTCGACGCGATGGGCATTTCTAAACGAGAAAATATATATTGCTTACCTCCTTTTAAAGACAGGTCTAAACCGTACTTAGCCGGCCGGATAGACTCCGGATCGTATGTGTCATACTAAATATTGACCGGCTATTCACACTGGCAATAGGCGTCTGATATGTTTGAAATTCTACACTCGACCTAAATACTGAATGATTCATATACATATAGTTACACGATGTCGACATTACAAATCCCCGATTAACTATTCTTGGGGTTCTTCACAACATACTGTGAGTCTGCCATTTTCAAAGCTAATCGGTCCTCTTTTTATGAACAGCTGTAATAAGATGCCGATTATTGCGGTATACACACAATACTCTTGGTGATTTATTCTGACTGGACACGTGATTGGGATTTTGTCCCAAAACCGCTTTTTAACTATTGCTAATATTTTTAACACTACCCTTGGTTTGTTGAATAATTCGCCCTACATGATTCATACTTACAGGGCGGGGTCTCAATTACCTGAGTTGGTTACCGGGTGAGGTGAGGTCTGACGCTCACACAAGTAAGGTGAGTTGGCGCTTTTCTCATACAAGATACACTGGTTGGTACTGTTATGAGATTCATTTTCTAACTTTATAAACAATGAGGAACATTGAAACAGAACACAACCTATCGTTTGTATTTTCTTTCAACAGGAGTGAAATACACCCTACTTGCCGTGAGGTCGATAGGTACCAGGTTGTATTGTTGGACAACTTGTCACTTTTTCTTTTCTTTCTTAATCACTTGCAGTAGCAATTATGTATTGGTCCTGAAGAAAGCCGGGAACACATTGCCTTCTGGCTGAAACTAGTCGACCCCTATATGACGCAACCTATTAGTTGAAAGTTGCCGCTACACGCTTTTTAATTAGGATTGGTAGAGAGATATTCATTAAACATAGTTTCTCTTTTCCAACTCCCTTTTTAAATTTTCACTTGCACTGCACTTACTATACATAGCATCCAACAATAGAAATACGCATGGCCGCTCTTGGTCGATTTCTCTCTCCAACTTGTACTCTACTCTAATCTTGGCTACTACATCTGCCTCTTTGATTGGAGGAGTAGTGACAAGATAGAAGGATGACCAAGTGATGACACTGGCCTCCCTTGGCAGTTGATGGAAATCCGTATCTAGAGTTCAATGTTCTATCTCTGTAAGCAATACCTAGAACAGTTGATCACAGTAACACTCCATTGGTTTTTCTTCCTTTTCTGTTCTAGTTTCTTTATGTTCAGTTCCTCTTCTTGCACGACCACCAGTTCACTAGTGTTTTTCATATGTAAGGATATAGGGGATTTGAACTGTTGTTTTGGTCATTAAACTTTTCCCTTAGACCCTTTCCCTTTGGGAGTTAATGTTGATGATTGTTTTTCTTGTCGCCTGGGTGAGGGGCAAGATGGCGACTGCTTGAGCCGGTTGCATTGTAGCTCCCTGGTCATGGAGCATTTTGACATATTGAAGGAAAATTTGCGCAGCATGACGGTGCTATGAACGTAATGTACGAGCCAGAATGAGGAGATAATCAGTGAGGAAGGCGAAGAAGGTGGGGAAAGAGAATAACCCTGAGTGGAAACTCTGCCGTCTTACTTACCGCTCTGCCCTGGTCCCAGCAACTGCGGGGTCGCTATCTGCTCCACGACACTCCTCAAGGCACTCCTAGGCCTTTGGACTGCATTGACATGTAGTAGCAAGGAGGCTGTGCAGTGTGTCAGAGTCCGTGCAGGGCGCACTCCCAGGGAACAATGCCACCAAAAATCCCGGTCGGAGAAGGAATGAAGGGGAAGACGCGCTCCGGTGCCGGCTCCTCTCCAAAGCCATCAGCGGAATCTCAGACGCGACCCGGCGGCGGAAAGAAACAGTCCAGATGGAATTCAACAACCTGGATGGAGAAGGCAGAGGACAGGAAAAGCAAGGGTGGAGCTGCGCCTCAGCCCCACGCGAACGAGCTCTATGTCCTGAAGCTGTTGAGAGCCGCATCAGGAACCAAACATGCTGTGTTACAGCTGGTACAAGGACACGAAGAAGATGGAATAGGTGAGCAAAGTAAAGGGGGCAATGATATGGGCAGTGGCGCAATAGGGGGAGAAGATGCTATAGAAAATATTAGCAGGCAGGAAACTATAGCCGAGACTGTGTTTGTGTCTGTATCTGCACCCATATCTCTGCCTGAAATTAGCGAGACTACAATAAGAAGTCTGTTACCCTCCAGTACCACCTGCCTGCAACTGGAGCCAAAGGGCAATGGTGGGTGTATGGCAGAGGGGTCGGGGGTTCAATTGGAGGCAATAACATCAGAGACCATCACGGTAAACCCCCAACAGGGTAATGCCTTGACTAAAACCAAAATTTCCTCTTTGAACCACAGTGAACAGGACATGGATTGCTTCTGTTTCTCTCTCAGACGGAGTCTGGTCGGGGTCAGGCTCAGGATCAGATTCGCTAGGTGACTCGAGTGAGGAGGCATCGGATAGTGATAAAAGAGGTCCGACCGCATCAGGCTTCCTCTCTCAACACATTTACCTCTCATCTTTCCTTTCATTTTCTCTTCACTATCCTCTCAAATCTTCTCCGTTCTGCTTCTCTCTGTTTTCTATTTCCCCCAGCCTCCATGCAGATCTCTCCTCTGTTTATTCTGGTCCTCTCTTGATTTGGTCTCCTCTTTCTCCATTCGCCTAGTGACCCCCACTCCCTCCATTTGAGCCCACAGCTCATTCGGTCTTAATTGTGACTCTCTCTATTGTCATCCCTTCTCTCCAGCAGGGGGTAATAGGGCGGTCTGTTCTGGACTGGCTCCATGAATCTAGGCTCTCTTCAGTAGCTGTACATATATGTGCTTGAATAGTGTTCATTTATTTGTACAAACTCCTTTAACATATTAAAGCACTCCACCCCCCTCTGTACAGTCTATCTGCCTCACTGCAGTTGGGCGTGCATGTAAGAATTTAATGATGAGGCAGGATATTGTCACATTATGCTTTTCAGATAAAAATGATTCGGAAATGTAGCACTGAATGGTGCAGCAAGTACAGTGGCACTGCGTCCCAAGTTTCTTTGGGGCCCTCAGTGCTCAGATTATGTCAGTATTTTACTACCTAAATAGGACAGGGAGGACCATTTTCCTAGGCTCATAGTACTCTTACTACGACACTGGAATGCTGATATCAAGAGTTTCCGCTGAAGTGTGGGATAGCTCAGAACGTTGCATGCAGTCTGCATGCCAAAGGCTTGTGTTCTAATAGGTCTGACTTGCATTCCATTATTCCAGAAATGTAGACAATAAGAAGTGTGGCCTCTGGTGATATTATCAGCTGAGGCCGCATACATAAAGCAAAAAACTAGTGAACTGAAAATATATTCGACCAGTGCAGAAACACCAAGGCATTCAGAAGCGGTCGGCTTCTGAATGAATTCTGAGCCTGGTGTAGGAAAGTAGGATAGGCTTCTTGTGGTTATCCCCACTTTTTGCTTGATGTCTCACTGTTTTTGACTAGTCTGACTGGGATCCTGCTAATCAGGACCCCGGTCTATCTGCTTTCTCCCCTAAATTGACATACGTGTACTTTGGTACACTCCAGATTGGATACTGGGGTACCCTTATCAGTCCATAGGTACCCCAGAGGTCTCCCATGTATTATGCCACCCATGAGAGGCCATGCAAAATGGAACCCCTTGTCTGATTATGCAGCCTCTGTAAGATGGTGCTTGCAACACTTACTTTAGATATAGGTTCACTATATCTAATGGTCACTACACTTAAAACGTATAAGTCACCCCTATAGCAGGCCTTAACAATCCAGAAGGCAATGTGCTGGGTTTTATGGGAGAGGGTGCCCCTGCATGAGCAGAGCCTCTCTGTAGCCTTCGTAGACCATTCTCCTGGGTTGTCTGTGACTCAGTCGGACATATAGGTAGAGGTGCATTATAACCTCACTGTAAATGCTATCTCGAAAACGGCTGCATAGAAACATATGGCGTTTGGTATCAAACACCTTGGAATCACACCTCCACACCATTAATTGGTGTGGGAGCTATGATTCCACCCTTCGGAAGCGAGCTTCGTGGAGTCACTGGTCTATCCGGTGCCAGCCTTCTCGACCCGGACAGCACAAAATGGATGCTGCCGACCAGAGACACATTTCTGCCCTCTTGCTGCTGAGCCGAGCCAAGCTCGAGCAGAGGAAGGCAGCACAATAGGCATCCTGTCACAGGGAGGTGTGACCACCGCCCAGACAGGGTTTAGTGTAGGGGTAGGTGGAATTTGCGTAGTCGCGCTACGCAAAGTTCCGCGAAATGGTAAAAAATCTCCGCGAGCACGCAGAGTTCCGCGAAGACGCTGGATTACTTGTTCCGCCTGTTCGCGATGCATTTTTCCTATTCGAGAACGCTGTTTGCGTGCTCGGGGGGGAAATATCTTGTGAACATGCCAATGCGGTCACCAATTGGCGCGGCCATCTTCTTTCACTTGTCCCACCCGCTCGCTATGCTTGCTTCCTGTTCGGGAACGCGGGCGCGTCCGAATGACGTGTTCGCGATCACACACTCTCGCGGGATCGCGCGGCCGGCTACCAAAATCTCATGGCGTACGCGAACGTATGGGAAAACTAGTCGACGAATGCAGGGATCCCGTTAAGTTGCTTCCGCACGTGTGAATATGTATTTTGAAAGCGCAAACAAGGGAAAAATTCCGCGATGCCGCAGATCGCGGAATTTTGGGCAATTCAGCATTCTCCGCGGATCGCGGAATTGCCCAAATTGCGCGAATTCCGTGAGCGGAATGGAATTCACTGCCCAGGCCTAGTTTAGTGTATTGGGGCTGGGTGGGTGCACTCTGAGAGGGCCTGAAAGTCTGCACCTGGGGCACATTTGGTTTGCCTGTGCATAGTCCAGCTCAAACCAGTTCTGGGAGCCATTGGCGTGAAACTGGACAAAGGACATTGGTGTAACCACCCCTGTGTCCTGCCCCTCCCTACGAGGGTCCCCTGAATCTGTCCAACCCTCTCCCATGGGTACATAAGTGCTTACCTGGCTGTAAGACTTAAGATTTTACGTGGACAGGATTCTACAAGAAGAAACCACTGACCTTCGACCGTCTGGACACGTTGGACTTCACTGGACCTCAACCGGACTCAACTTCATTCCCCTTTCTGTCCGAAGCTTAGTTTGTGCCTTTGCTACATACAGGCTCCTTGCAGGACCAATGGTGCACTAAAGACAACAGAAGAATATCCCGTGGAGTGAAGGAGTCACTCCCCTGCTTCGCAGGCACCTTAACCGCAACTGACCGTTCTGATGCTCCTGAGCTCCTGCAGACTCCAAAGATTCCAGCGACACAGGAGGTGAGATTCTGAAGGTCCCTGAGGTCGATCCGCCCTCTCACCAAGTTTGAGGCCAGTATCCCTCATGGGGACTGCAATACCCAAACCCCAGTGCATCACGACCATTTGCAGTTGCATATGCTTGTTGGTGATTCCCGAGCTTGTGAATTAGACTCCGTGTGCTCCGTGGGCTGGTACTTTGCAATCTTGCTTGAGGTCCCCTCGTGACTCCTGGTCATTTGGCCTGTGGGTCCTCCTGAGGGTCATCTTAATTTCTCTTTGGCTTTCCTGGTTTTACAGACGTGCCCTGACTCCCCATTGCTTGGTGAGTCTCCTGGACCTTGCTGGTCCACACCGTAACCTGCTTGACCTTCCTGCATGGGTTGCTTTTGCCAAGGCTTATTGGTGCTCCCGCTAGACACCGACCCCTCAGCACTCGACATCCTTCATGGGACAGCTCGCATCCGGCTCCTGGTCATCCTCAATGTCTCCTGGTCCTCGTAGCTGCTGAGTCAAGCATCCCGCCTTCGCACTTAAAGTACCCGACATCGGTGGGAATTCGTCTACTGAGCCCCTGGTCACTCTGAAGTGATCCAGACTCAGTCCCTTCTGCTTTCAGGTTCCTTCCTTCCAGAATCCAGGCTTGGATTCCACTGGACCCTTTTCACCCTCACGGCAGCAGTACTTATTCACATCCTTCTATAGAGAACAATGGAGGTTTCCGACACCATACCAGACCTATGCACTCGACTCCCCTGGGATAGGTAACTCGGGTACTATGGTATCCACGGGTGGGGTGGCTCTCCAACCTCTCAAGTTCGAAGGGTTTGCTCAAAGTCCTCCCTGAAGAGTCCTTAAACTTTAACTTTGCAACCGCAACTTTCCCATGGAGTTGTAAAGAGCATGTGGTCGTGGTTCCTCACTGCATCTGTCCTCCATGGGCTCCCTGTGTCATCAACTTGGGGGGTTCCTTGGGGTCCCAGCGATTCTACGTGCACTAGGCACTTTCGCTAGTCAAGTTATGATTGTTATACCAGTATTTTAGTATATGGTTTGGTCTCCCCCTGGAGCACACTGTGTATTGTGCTACTTACAACTGTTCTATTTATCTCGTATTGTGTGCTTTGTGTTCTATCCTCATGTAGAGGATAGTAGAGAGTGGTATATTAATAAATACCTATTTTTATATAACTACTGTGTGGTTCTCCTTCATTTAGTCATTCAGGAGGTGATAATCTGTTAAAACAAGCTGCTTTACATTCCTTCAAGATTAAGCCTGAAGGCTGTTCTCCACAGCTACCACTAGGATAGCTTTCTAAAGGTTATCTTTGACCTCATACACCATAAGCGTAGTTTGGAAGTGATTGAAAAGAATGGAGCACAAGCATCAGGGTCGAATATTTTTTATTCAAAGGAGCAGACTCAAGTCAGCCACTGGAAATGTTGAAAACAGGAGGAAAATCAGGAGAAGCCGTTGGAAAAGCAGGACGAACAAGGAGTCAAAAACAAACCTAGTTGTAAATATATCATCTTTAGAGCTCACGTCACATCAAGTAAGAGTATTAAACTAAGGACTGGGTTTTGTCCAACATATGATACCAACCTTTTAGAATGCGAGGTAGCTTTATTCAAGTTCATGAGAGTGTTGAGATTGAGACATTTTTTCACGAATGTGCTTCCAAGTAGACCTGAAGGCAGATACTGAATTTTTAGAGTTTCGACCTAAATCTAAATATCAAGCACCAATATTTCACAAAGTTTTGCACTCATTTGAGAATTTAGTTCGAAAAGACTTAAAAAAAATAAACATGAGAAGATCTAAAAGAAAAAATTTATCTAACCATGATATAAACATGCTTCATTCAATTCGTAACAACCAAGATATTTTAATTCAAAAAGCGTTTAAAGGGGGTGCAATCGTGGTTATGGATAAAATGTTTTATATGGACAAAGTTAACGAACATGTTGCGAATGTACAAACATACCTGTCCTTGGAGAATGATCCAACTAATGAGTTGAGTGAAACTCTGAAAAGTATTCGTGATCATGCATATGAGATGGGATGGATTTCAGCTTCCACAAAACAGTACATAACTGTCGAACATCCTAGGAGACCGCGACTCTCTATGCTCCCAAAAATACATAAAAACCTACATAATCCTCCAATGCGGCCGATTGTGACAGGTTGTGGTACTATTTTCGAACCTTTGGGTCGGTACATCGACTATTTTCTCCAGCCATTTGTCCAGCAATGGACTTCATATGTTAAGGATACCAAAGATTTTCTGTTGAAACTGGAGTCTGTAAAATTGGAAAGGAATGCCATACTTTGTACAGTTGATGTTAAATCTCTGTGCACATCAATTCCCCATGCAGCAGGTATGGAAGCTGTAGAATGGGCGCTGTTACGTCAAACTTCTATCAGAGCGGATAACGTTTTTTTACCTGAAATTCTGCATTTTTGCCTTTATCACAGTTATTTTCAATGGAATGATCACTTCTTTTACAACAAACAGGAACTTCTATGGGTTTTGCGGGGGCACCCGCGTATGCAAACACCTTTATGGCGAAATTTGAGTTTGATTTCATCTATAGTGATTATGAATGGAAAGATAACCTCCTGTTATACTGTAGGTATATTGACGACATCTTCATGTTGTGGACAAGCAGTAAAAAGCTTCTTGAACACAAAATAGAGCAACTAAATAAGTGTGATGATTATATTCAGTTTACACACACCACCAGCGATACCAAGATATCATTTTTGGATGTTGCAATCACGCTAGAGGGATTAAAAATAAAAATGGAAATCCACAGAAAGGAGACTGATGTGAACAATGCATTACTCTTTCAGAGTTTTCATCCTCAAAATCTGAAGCAAAACTTGCCATTTTCACAGTTTTTACGTATCAAAAGGATTTGTTCAGAACCACGTGATTTAGAGAACAATTTAAATTTCCAACAACAATATTTGGATAGAGGTTATCCCGAAGAAATTCTGGATCACGCAAAAGACCGCCTCTTAAAATTTGAACGCAGCAAACTCTTAAAACAACAACCAAAAAAACAGCACAGTGAGACAAGTGTTTGTATCTAAATGTTCTACAAGTTCCCGGAAGATAAAAGGAATCATCATTAATAGATGGGAACTCCTTCAAAATGAGCCAGATTTTAAGGAGATATTTACACAGAGACCTCTATTTGCTTTCACTAGGTCTAAGAAACTAAAAGAGATCTTGATGACTCCATCAAAAAGCCAAAAAAAGATTATAAAGGAATGAAAAAGTGTTCAAATTGTGTACACTGTAATAATGTGATTAGTTGAAATACGCTACATCATCCACAAACAGGAGAATCCATCAAACTATTTCATGATTCAGACTGTAATGCAAATAAACTAATTTACTATATAAAATGCCCATGTGGGAAACTTTATGTAGGAAACACAGAACAAAAGATACAAATTCGCATATCTGAGCATAAAAGTACTATTAGGTCTCAGAATAAAAATAGCAGCTTAGCTGCACATTGGATAGAGGCAAGGCACAGCATAGCTCAAATGCAGTTTTCTGTATTTGAGAGAGTTGTACAGTATCAAGGCATGGATCTAACTAGATCCCTGCTTAAAAGGGAAACATATTGGATTAGGAGACTTGATACTCAGGACCTGAAGGGAATGAATGATAAAATTGATTTTTCAGGTTTTCTTGAGACCAAAATATTTTGTGTCAGAATGAAAAAACATTTCCTGTGGTATTGCACTGTATACATGTATTTTAACAGTATGGTGGTGACCATGGTTTTACATTTGTATTTAATTAAATTTTGAGCACTTTTATATTTCCACAATTTTTTTCATCACCTTTGTTCCGTGCAAGTGAGGACAAAGCAGAAATTTAGTGGCTGCGTGAGTTTAGTTTGGTCTCAGATCAGTAGGTGTTTATTTTGAGTGATATTGTTTATTTCCAATTGGGGTACATATCGCGATTTGTTGCATCAAGGTATGAAAGTATAACTTGTTATTATTTGGAGTGATTTTAAGATGGAGGCCATGCTATTGGGCTGTTTGAAGTCCGTCGTTTATCTTTGGTATCAGGGACCTGAGAGACCCGTTTCCGGGTTCAGCGCGGTTAAAAGAATGGTGGCGGCGGGAAGTTGGATCAGTGAGGAGGATCAGTTTGGCATTTGCCGCGGAGTGTTACGAAACAAGACTAAAAGACTCGACGTTGATAAGGTGAGAGGAGAGGGTAGACTTGTCGAGACAGTAGGTTTTGTATTCACGGTGGTCGCGGTATTTACAGCATGATTGTTTATTGCAGGAATATCGACTGGTTCCCTTGGCAACATTACAGATCAGGATTTTCAGGAAGGTATGAGTTATTCCTTTGAACACTAGTAAGCTATGTGGCGAAGGGAGTCCCACGGTATAGATTTTTGTTTTATTTGGTTTCAAATTTCGTAGAACAGAGGAAGGCAGTTTCCTTCTGTAAGTATTCAATGTGAGATTCACACAGTAGGTGAAGGGAACACGGTGTAATATTGGTTGTGATCGTTTTTCTTTTTTGGGGGGGGTTTCACAGCCCCATCACTTTTACCATGTGTCATGAAGCCTTATGATTTCGATTGAGATGTACAATTGGAACATTGTTCATGTATTTCCTTGTGCTGAATATTGTTTTCAGTCGTTTAATGTATGCTGATGGTTTCAAAAACAATTTAAAAACTTTATTTGTATACATTTTCTGTAGATCCAAGGCCCCCGAAGAAGGGCCAACAAGGCCCGAAATGCATTGGGCGATCTTAGAAATAATGGAATGAATTCTTGAATTTTTCATTGTACAAAAAGTTTATGTACATACGTTTTTGAAGAAACTGTTTATTTTATATAAAATTCTTGCTGAAGAAAAGGCTACAGACATTGTTGTGTGTTGTTTATTTGCTCATTTGCATGATAAGCTGCAAGAACAATAATAGTGTAGAAAATAATTTCTTAAAAAACACTGTATAATAATAAGGTAAAAAACTTTTTTGATGGTAATTCACCATAGCAAAAGTGCGCAGAGGTTAAGCCTTAGTGGGTTATTAAGCAAAGGTTGTTCGCACACTGCTCGTCACACCAGCAAGTTGCCCCAAAGGACTGTGGTAGATGTAGTGGCGACGGCGGGTACGCCTATGCCACGATGTATAAAGAACAGTATGTGTTGCGTAAGCCATCCCTGGACACGTGTTTCGAGGTAGTTGCCTCTCGTCAGCAGGGAGCAGGTCAGTGTAAAGGGGTGCCGCGTGGACTGCCAAAATGTAATTAAAACAGGTCAAGTACCTCTCATGGCGCGCAGGTGCAGATCCAAGGCTCGTCAGCCTGTTGGCTCAAGGGAGCCGTAATAAATTAAGCAAAGGTTGGTCGCACACTGCTCGTCACACCAGCAAGTTGCCCCAAAGGACTGTGGTAGATGTAGTGGCGACGGCGGGTACGCCTATGCCACGATGTATAAAGAACAGTATGTGTTGCGTTAGCCATCCCTGGACACGTGTTTCGAGGTAGTTGCCTCTCGTCAGCAGGGAGCAGGTCAGTGTAAAGGGGTGCCGCGTGGACTGCCAAAATGGAATTAAAACAGGTCAAGTACCTCTCATGGCGCGCAGGTGCAGATCCAAGGCTCGTCAGCCCGTTGGCTCAAGGGAGCCGTAATAAATTAAGCAAAGGTTGGTCGCACACTGCTCGTCACACCAGCAAGTTGCCCCAAAGGACTGTGGTAGAAGTAGTGGCGACGGCGGGTACGCCTATGCCACGATGTATAAAGAACAGTATGTGTTGCGTTAGCCATCCCTGGACACGTGTTTCGAGGTAGTTGCCTCTCGTCAGCAGGGAGCAGGTCAGTGTAAAGGGGTGCCGCGTGGACTGCCAAAATGTAATTAAAACAGGTCAAGTACCTCTCATGGCGCGCAGGTGCAGATCCAAGGCTCGTCAGCCCGTTGGCTCAAGGGAGCCGTAATAAATTAAGCAAAGGTTGATCGCACACTGCTCGTCACACCAGCAAGTTGCCCCAAAGGACTGTGGTAGATGTAGTGGCGACGGCGGGTACGCCTATGCCACGATGTATAAAGAACAGTATGTGTTGCGTTAGCCATCCCTGGACACGTGTTTCGAGGTAGTTGCCTCTCGTCAGCAGGGAGCAGGTCAGTGTAAAGGGGTGCCGCGTGGACTGCCAAAATGTAATTAAAACAGGTCAAGTACCTCTCATGGCGCGCAGGTGCAGATCCAAGGCTCGTCAGCCCGTTGGCTCAAGGGAGCCGTAATAAATTAAGCAAAGGTTGGTCGCACACTGCTCGTCACACCAGCAAGTTGCCCCAAAGGACTGTGGTAGAAGTAGTGGCGACGGCGGGTACGCCTATGCCACGATGTATAAAGAACAGTATGTGTTGCGTTAGCCATCCCTGGACACGTGTTTCGAGGTAGTTGCCTCTCGTCAGCAGGGAAAAGGGAGCAGGGAGCAGGTCAGTGTAAAGGGGTGCCGCGTGGACTGCCAAAATGTAATTAAAACAGGTCAAGTACCTCTCATGGCGCGCAGGTGCAGATCCAAGGCTCGTCAGCCCGTTGGCTGGTGTGACGAGCAGTGTGCGGCCATTTATACCTAATACCTTAGTGGGTTATGTTAGGTTGAGAGCTGGAGGAACCAATTTTAGTAACTAGCACAGACTACACCCAGGCAGTGGGCCAGAATTGTGTGCACCAGGTCAGACCCAGGATGGCACCAAAACCTTAGCTGCACATTGCATCTGTAAAGAGACCTAGCTCCTCACTGGACCTGGCGAGTCCGAGCCACACCACTGTGTCACTGAATTCCTGCGGAAATGCCTGCCAAATGCGCATATCCTGCCGAACCTCTCTTAACAACCTGGTGTGGTGGTGCTTCTCCCGCAGGCCAGACATTACCTGGGCAATGGATGGCGAGAATGGGCGGCCCATGGGGATGATCCTCAAAGCAAAATTGAGCTTGCCAACCACCTTCTGCAACTGATGCAATGTGACCTTATTTTTTTCGCAAGGCCTGGGAGAAGGCAGAAAACTTCTCCCTTGGGAGCTGTGACACACCAACCCTGGAATTCAACTCAATCCAAAGGCACTCAATGACCGTTGCACGCCCTACAGTCTTCCCTTTTGCCAAGGGAACCCCGAACTCCCTCATCAATGCGCAGAAGTACTGCAACGCATTGTTGCATTCCTGCAAACTAGGAGGACCAAAGAAGAGGAAATTATTCATATAACGCAAGACACTCCAGTGGCCTGTCTCCCGCCTTACTACCCACTTGAGGACCAAGCTGATCTTCTCAAAATAGGAGCAGGAGACTGAACAACCCATAGGCATGCATATATCAAAATAATATGATCCCTCGAACTGTAAACCCAGTAGATGAAAGTGCTACAGGTTCACAGGGAATAGGTGAAAGGTTGACTCTAGCTCCGATTTTGCAATACGGGTGCCCTGCCCCAACTCCTGGAGCATAAGAAGAATAGCCTGGTCCAAGGAAGCATACTTGACAGAACATACGGCCCCATCAATAGCCTCATTCACAGACTGACCCATGGGAGCAGAGAGGTTTTGTATCAATCTATCCTCCTAGGGGTCCTTCTTGGGCACCACCCTCAGGGGGAGCACAGAAAACCTTTAAGGGGGACTGGATTGAACGGACAGGCCACTCCCCTCGAGCCTACCTCTTTAACAATCTTTGCCCAAGCAACCCTGTGATTGGACCTCAGAATCTGCTGGTTCTGGCAGCAATGCAAAAAGAACAATTGATGGACATAATGTTGAACGGCGTCAAACATTCACCCCAGTACAGAGATTTAGGCCTAAATCCATCGCTTTTTTGCTCCCTATGCCTTTCCAGTTTAAACCCAGCCATATGCAAAACAGTCTAACCCCTGCTTCCCATGGGAATAGTCCAACCCGTAACTATTAGGCCAAGTTCTCCTTGGACTGGAATGAAGCATCCTGGGACCAGTTTCAGGGTATCACCCCCTCATCAGCCAGGCTAGTTTGACTTTGCATCTGGCTGGATCCAAACCAGGGTGGTGTCGTTGTGAGCAAAAGAATGATGGATTTAACCCATATCTCTTGACTGGGGGTGAATGTTTGATTCATTAAGCATTCCTTCCATCATTTGTTGCCGCAGCACTTTTCGCCCTACGTGGGATGGGTATGCCCAGATTTGGGTCCCTCGCTCACTGTGCCACTGGATTCAAGCTAGCCTCGCTGGTGAGGGGTGTTGCTCCAAAATGGGTCCCAGGATGCCAGTCAGTCAGTAATACTTTATTCGATAAAAAATGTCATCATAAAAGTAAGTATACAATAACATGACCTATTTAAGCGTGTGATAAAATCAATAAAATCGCTAGAATTTATACCACATAAAATTACATTTACAAAAGACAATGTTAAAAATCGTCATTGATAACAAACAATCCCGGTCTACGTAGTAAGTTGGGACCTAAGTTTCCTCATGCGAATCACCCAAGCGTTCCCAATAAATTTGGCGACACCACACACCAATGAAGTGGAGGATGTATCGGTACAAAGTACTCGCAGGGCCATTACATGGCAACGAAGGCCCAGGCCCCTACATAATGGTTTTAGCCATATCCTCCTGGGTACCTTGTAAGCCGGGCAAGCAAACATGAGGTGTGCCAAAGACTCAGTGGGGGCTGCACAACACGGGCACGCCTTTGTTGAACTACCATATGAGTTCCACCCAAAAGTAAAAGCATTTACAGGGAGGGTTCCAAATCTAATTTTTAAATATAGTGATCTATCAAGGGGTTTCTCAATGTAGTCAAGAAATGATTCAAATAGCCTCGACCCCTTGTGATCCAGAAACCGCTCGGTGAGAGATCCCCGAGTGCCACTACGAGAAAACTCCAGCTGGACCCACTCCCAATAAAGCTTCTTGATAACTAGTTTAGGTGGGGGAGATTGATTTTTCCATAGATCGCTAAGACCCATGGATCCCACCAGCTGCCGCAAGTTACACAACCACATAATCCTGTTACCTTTATCCAACAAGATAAGTTCGTCCAATGCAGCAGCATAGTTCTTAAGCTCCTCAGTTCTTCTCAGCCTGCACCAAAAAAGTAAAGGGCGCAAGCGCACAATATCCTTAAGGGGACGCCTGCCCATATCTAGACGTAAAGGTATCAGTGGGGAGGAAACAGGTAAGGCAACCAAATCTCTCAGAAATTTGTTTTCCGAGGTTATTAAATCCGAGATATTTTCAAACCCCCAGATCTCAGAACCGTACAAGGCACTAGGTAATATTTGGCCTTCGTAAATAGCTAAGGCCGGGGCCACGGGTTTACTCACTGACAATCTATGCTCACGCATTACCACCCCTGCAACTCTTTTAAAGTTTAATGACATTTTAGCCAGATGGTCAGTCCAACACATCCGGCTATTCACCCTTACTCCCAGGTAGTCAAAGGACTCCACCATCTCCAAGGACTCACCATTAAGCGAAAAATTATTCCAAATTTTCCTGGAAGGGGATATGGCCATAAGTTTGGTTTTCGAGGTGTTAATTGTAAGACCCCTATCGTTGCAAAAATCGCTAAATCGGTCCAATAACTTTTGGAGACCTGACGGGGTTTTTGAAATCAGGATGGTGTCGTCCGCGAAGAGGAGAGTTGGTATTTTTTCACCCGCCAGGGATGGGGCATCCGCCGGCTCTTCTCCCAGGTGGTCCACCACACCATTTACAAATAGGGAAAATAGAGTCGGCGCCATGACACAGCCCTGGCGGACTCCCCTCCTCACGGGCACCCTCTCAGTCAATTGGCCTTGGGTACCCCATCTGATTCTTGCATAGTTACCCTCGTGGAGCTTGACTATAAGGTCCAGTAGGTAACCTGGCAAGCCCAGCTCTTCCATAACTTCCCATAGCCTAGCACGAGGGACCAGATCGAACGCCATCCTGAGATCTATAAAGGCCAGGTAAAGACTACCCTGGTTGATTAACACGGTTTTCCAGTAGATCGAGAAAAAGCGGAAGACCTGGTCCATTGTACCTACTTTCCTCCGGAATCCGGCCTGGTAATGAGAAAGAATCTGCTTCTCATCCATCCAAGTACCGACCCGCAAAATGATGACCCTTCCAACCACTTTCTGAATCACGTCTATCAGACTGATTGGTCTGTAGTTGGCGGGGTCATCCCTATCCCCCTTCTTATAGACCGTGATTACTTCGGCCCCCTTCCACGAGTCTGGGACAGGATGGCCCCTAGCTATTAGGTTCATTATTAATGCAATAGCTGTAGCCCAATCTACGGATTCTTTTATAAGCAGGTCCCCCGGAATGCCATCTTGGCCAGCTGCCTTCCTAGGGGTTAGGTGTCTTATGGCCTCTAAAACCTCGGAAGGCTCATATGAGTTCTCAACGGAACAAACTGGAGCTCGATACAGATATTTGGGTGCATCATAGTCACCATAGATTTTTGAAAAATGGGAATGCCATTGTTGGCTAGTGATGTGATTAGCCATCGGAGGCCTATTATAATTTCTGGCTTTATTAATCAAATCCCAAAATAGTGAGCTATTTTTCATTCTTGATGCATTTTTAAGGTCCTGCCAATACAGTTCCTCCCATTCTTTTTTTGCCCGAGCTTGTTCTTCCGCGTACTCCCTCCTAGCTATTCTCACCAACAATTGGTTCTTATTACGAAGGGCAACAGTTAACTTACGTCTTTTTGCCCGACATTTTGTAGAATACCAGGGATTACTGGGTTTAGGTGCATTTAATTTAGGACACCGGGTTAAAAATAATTTGCCAACTTCTTCAATGGCATTAGTATAGATTTGTGGGAAGAGCGAGTCATTGCCCACCTCTGTCACCGTAATTATAACCTTCAACTCAGTAATCAGCCCATCAATGTACCTTTTAATCTTTGCCAGTTTATCTGGGTGAGAAGCTACCTTCTCCCATTTCAATCTTCGATTGCCGTCGTATGGGATCACCTCCTTTGTTGTCATCAATTTGGCTGGGTTTTGATTGCTTTTTAAATCCCTCCACCTTAATGACATACATAAGGGATTGTGGTCGCTATCCTGCGTGGGGCTCACCTCCATGTCAACCAGATCACGCCACATAGTGTCGTCCAATAAAATATAATCAATTCTGGACGGGCTGTTGAGTCTATTAAAAGTCATTACCCCGTCCCGATCGGAAGGGGATCTACCATTTACTGCTCTTAAATTATGGTCCACCGTAAGGGCGTTAATCTGTAGCGCCTTTGCAGACCACTTTTTAATCGGGGATAATGTCAAGGCAGGAATAGACCAGCTGGCATCGTCCTCCTCTAGGCCCAGGGGATCGTCCTCACTTAAGGGTTCGAATGTACAGTTAAAATCTCCCCCCACAAGTATTTTAGAGTTTAGTGGGCACTTAGTTAGTACCTGGTCCAAAGTTGTAAAAGTACAAGACAATTTACCACCCTGAGTCCCTCTAGCGTAGATATTAAATAACTCCAACTTGTTTCCCCGCGCCTGTCCTGGCAAAGTAAGGTGTTGAATATCCCTACACTCGGAATCATGAACTGAAATATTCCAGTTTAGATCAACTTTTATCCAAATATGTAGGCCCCCAGAGGGTCTACCCTTGCCACTGCTGTGAGCAGGTACACAGAAAGTAGCATATCCCGATTTATAGATTGGAACTAAACTCCAGGTTTCTTGGAACATACATATATCAAATTTTTCGATAAAGTTGTTCCAGTCCGGGATAGTTAGTTTTCTTTCTAACCCTGCTATGTTCCAGGATAACAGTCGAATAACGTCTTTCCCACTAGGCGATGGAGGGGGAATAACTCCTATTTCCTTATCCACACTCCCTGGAGTGGGTATTTCAAAATGCTCTTCCCAGTTTGCTAGCTGAGTGTTGTTACTACTACTAACTCCCACAGACAGAGTATGGGAAGGGGAAAGAGAGCGAATGGCGGCACTGATTTCCGGATCCAGGAGAAACCCATCACTGTTTTGGGGGTCATCAGCCTCATTAGATAACACAGTAACGTTCCCCTCAACTCTACCTCCAGTTTGACTCTCCCTCATACCCTGCCCAAACTGTAATTTTCAATCACAATCATCCATGCCGGAAAAAACATCAAACCTATTCCCTAACTCTAAGGGTGTAAAGGGCCTCAGGTGCTCCATTCTCCGAATGTTGTTATTCCTGTGGCCTCTGAAGGGAACCATATTCCAACCTTGGTGATCGATTCGGAGATTTGTTGCATATAGGGCTGTGGGATCGTTTGGGTAAACTGTACGGTTTTTCCCTACATAGGATGTGGGGAAAACCAAAGACCTAGGATAGAAATAGGTCAGAGCTCGGGGGCAAATTTGACTATTGCCATTACCCAGGGGCCAATTCAATATAAAAGCTACCGCTTCTGGGTCTCTGAAATTAATCAGAACAATATCTCCATCGACATCCTTATTTCTTCCACCAAGCCATGGGAGACGTCTAACATGCAATATCTCACCATTTACATTCTTATTTATAGGTCTATATGTTCTTAACCAATGTATAATTTTGTTTTTTAGCTGGGCGAAATCTTCACTCTTGTTATCAGCCAGTACAGGAACCCCAGTCAACACCACCACTAAGGGTACAGCTTCTGGGGGTAAATCAACCCGAAGACCATGGATCCCGGGGGCCCCCTCCCACCTAGGGTTACCCTGCACCTGGTCTGTACTCCCTACTGGGGCAATACTGGCCTCCCCCGCCAAATCCATAACGGGCTTGCTAACTAGATGTTCCATAGGCATCAAAGGTCCATATCTACCATGATCCGGAGCTAAGTGGCCCACAGTCTGCGTTATGTTCCTACTGAGAACTGGAGTTTCCCTAGGTAGGTTTATAGGGGGAGCTGCAGCCCGTATACTAATACCATCCGCTGTAACCTTACCTACAACAGCCATGTTTCTCAATGTAGATTCAATGTTCTCTAGCCTATGCTCCAGCCTCCTTAAGTTGTCAGTAATGGGCAAAAGGAGATTGCTAACCATGTCCCCTAATTTGGCTAAGAAATCCGTGGGAATAGCAGGCGCCTGTGGGAGAACAACAGCTGGTAGTGCAGGCTCTGGGGAGGTCACAGCAGGGTTCTCAGCCGTTGGACAAGTGCTAATGGCCGCTATCTGCCTATGATCTGACCCGGTTGCCAACCCGGAAACAGACCCATTAGAAGGATAATGGCCGAATTCTGAATGATGGATCCTAGGGCCATTGATCACCCCCACCCTACGTCTTATTTTCCTAGGAGGAGGGCCATGAATAATCCCCCTGTTCAGATTCTTAGCCCTTTTTCCTGCCCCCCGTCCTGTAAGCCGTGTATTAGAGATTTTAGAATGACTTTTGGCATTTGGAGGGAGAGAGTCGCTGATAACCTGAACACTAGGGACACAGTTTGTGGGCGAGCAATCACGTAACAATAGCGGAACACCCTCTTGAGAGAGGGGGGTGTCGCTATCACCGTTATTACCACTATCAACAACAGGAACGTTTAAAGAAACAACCTCTGAAGCTCTACGTTTCATGTTCTCAATAGAGCGACGTCGTTCAAGTCTGCGCTCCTCCAGGGTAATGTCCTGCTCCTTATCCGTTACAAGAGTCTTTTTAAAATAACTATCAAGGGGGCCATTTACCACTGGCCTTAGTTTCTCCCCTGGCATAACATTCTCACTAGAAGCCATGCCAATATTTAAATACTCCCAATTACCACAGTGCAGCGGAGTCACTCCTGGCCCAGCCCAGCCTCGATCGGCCTCGGAGGGCCTTAGAGGGCCCGCTCTTTGTCCGGTCTTCGTCCGAGCTGCGACCGCGCGCGTACCGCTAGCGCGTGTGGGCGGGGTCCTTACTATAGAAGAGGGGGCGTGTGGGAGACGGGGCAGGGAAGAGGTTCCAGGTGTGCTCACAAAGGTTGGAGGCGTGCACCCTGGACCTCGCAGTCCCGTTTGCTGTGCCTATTCGCCGTTCTTCCCGCAACTGCAAAGTATCCTGGCTGGTCAAGGGCAGAGGTAGCAGTCCCAACACGATCTTCCAAGAGCAGTGAATAAATAGTCAAAGCCTCCGAGCGGCTCCCGCGAAGCGGGGGCCGCGAGGCGTGGGCTTAGTGAAGGCGGGGCAGGGAAGAGGTTCCAGGTGTGCTCACAAAGGTTGGAGGCGTGCACCCTGGACCTCGCAGTCCCGTTTGCTGTGCCTATTCGCCGTTCTTCCCGCAACTGCAAAGTATCCTGGCTGGTCAAGGGCAGAGGTAGCAGTCCCAACACGATCTTCCAAGAGCAGTGAATAAATAGTCAAAGCCTCCGAGCGGCACCCGCGAAGCGGGGGCCGCGAGGCGTGGGCTTAGTGAAGGCGGGGCAGGGAAGAGGTTCCAGGTGTGCTCACAAAGGTTGGAGGCGTGCACCCTGGACCTCGCAGTCCCGTTTGCTGTGCCTATTCGCCGTTCTTCCCGCAACTGCAAAGTATCCTGGCTGGTCAAGGGCAGAGGTAGCAGTCCCCAGGATGCTCGTTTCTGGTCCAGGGAGGACCTGGCTTAGCAGTTTGGGCTGGACTGTTTCCATGAGGAGCAGGGTCAAGACTGATTTGCATATGGCTGGATCCAAACTGGGTTGGTGTAGTGAGCAAAAGAACAATGGATTTAACCCAGATCTCTTGACTGGGGGTGGATGTTTGATTCATTCAGCATTTTGCTCATCATTTGTTGCCACAGCACGGTTCTTGCAATAAGACACGCCCATGCACCCCTCTGCTGATATCCGAAGACCCTCCCTAAAACCTTCATACAAGACCTGTGCTGCCGCTCAATTGCACATTAATCCATGGGACCATTGCCATCCAAATAACAGGGGAGGGAGCTTTGACTAAAGATGGGTGATCAGTCCAGTTTTTGACCCCTTTATCTTTGGGCTTCCTGAAACATTTTGACTCCGGGTGGGAGGACAATCCGCTGAAGGAGCAAGCGTGTTTAAACTTACATGTGCTGATGGACCCAGAACAGGAGCACTTGTTGAGGTCCCAAGAGGAAACCTTTTTCCCCCTCCTCTAGGGCTGCTAAACGAGCCCGCGCAAAAGGGTTGACTGGAGGCACATCTGCACACTGATGCCCTGATAACCTGAAGTGGGGCTAGTGGCCACAACCCTCCTGAACTCCCTGTCATACTCCTTCCTGGCCCGTAACCTCAAACTCATTGTGAGCGCATGCTATCCTGTTTTGATAGCATGCCAACTAGGCGCCCAAATTATTAAAACGCTTGGCCAAGATCGCCTGATAAATCAAGAACCCTTTTATCCAATTACCAAACTTTTCTCTACCCTCTTCTCGTAGGGCCAATGGTCACAATCCCTGGAATGAGCACACTCCTTGCAAAGCTTCGCTTCTTCCCTATAGGACTTATCAAGGAGTAAGTGAAAACTTTCAACATAAGCCCCTTTCCAAACTTTTTCTTTCACGTCCGCCTAGTTGGTCTTGCCCCGACCGCACCTCCTCCAAACCTAAACTCGGTAACAGAGTCATCGTACATGAATTCGGGGTGTTCCTGAGTCTTTGGAACCATCCCTGCTGCCGCCACCCCACCCGGCATACCATCCAGTACTGACTTGCCTGATGGCCCTTGGCTCATCGCCTGAGGAACCTGGTAACCCTTGCCCTAGGAACGGTGCCAGGAAGACCCACCTGACCCACTAATGGGGATACTGCACTACCGCCTACCCACCCTGCAGCCGGGGAAGGCCCAACCTGACTCCCCGCTAAGGCTTCTGGCATGGCACCCGGCACTCCTGTTGTTGCATCAGGACCCGCTTGCACCCCGTGAGCCACCTAACCTTTAAGGTGCACCGCCAACCGCCTATCCCTCTCTAAAACATCGCCCACGCCGGCAAGAGCCCCACCAAAAGAGGGGGCAGACAACATCCCGAACTTAGAAAGCCAAGGCAAAACGCTGGCCAGATTGGCCACTAGGTCTGGCTGGCTGGGGACCTCAGGTGTTTTAACCCCCACCGTCAAACAACTATTACCACTTTGCACAATCCCCCCCACTTGCCCCGGCGTCAGGGCAGGACTGGGAACTAAAAGCAGCCCTGGCAAACTGCTCAACCGGCGCCTGGGAAGCAGATCTCTTTCAGATTTCCCTTCCTATGGGGAGAGCATAGCCCTTGGTAAGTGGTACAGTGCTTAGTTTGTGAAAGTAAGTATTTTTGTGCCCAAAGGCTCTGCTAAGCAGCCTGCGGCCGGTGTAATTAAACGCCAGCGCGCCAAACTCTTCAATACACTACCAGTAACTTCCTGCCTCTATCTCTCTCGCAGATTCCTACTTTCTACCTTCCTATTTTGTGGCTTTGCTGTCTTTCATGTAGATGTTTTGCGCTCAGTAGACATCTCATGGGAAACTAAGCGCTGGTCCCCAAAAATAACCCCTGACTCAAATTCAGCCCTGAGTGCTCAACACTATTTCAGGGGCAGGGCATGGATTTGTTTTGGGTTTGTGTATGCATACCATGGTTGGTGGGTGAGTGTAAAAGTGATGTATGTTAGTTCAGAGGGTATGTAGTGCTTTGGGGATAATGTGCAAGTCTCCCTCTGGCGCCAGTTTTTCAACCCTTGCCACGAATAGGGTCGATTTAGGTGCAAGGATACCAGGGGACCGGATTCTCTCATTCCAGACGGTATCCCGAACCTATATCTAACGACTGGGCCAGAATATCGGATTCCAGCCCTTATCCCTTTACCTAAATCCCGAAGTTACAAATAGTACTCCAGAAAATGAGGAATGCCGACTCCAGGATAATGAATGAAATTCAGTGCTTACCCAGATTTTGGAACCTATAACGCCGACTTTTACCACACAGACTGTGCGGGTGTTAAGTATCGGGGGCCCTGCGGGAGCTTGCGCGGATTGGAGGGTGATGGCCGTTGAGGTTGAAGGCACCCTCCTAGGCTATAGAGGTGCATGGCTGGGGGGGGGGGTGGTGTTGTCGGCTGAGCTACATCTAAAGGCGCGGTATTCCAGTCCCCCACTCCCCTTGTGTTGAGGGCCTAGAACTGAAGGCCTAGAGCGCGGGGCCCTCCCGACAGGCAGTTGCCTGGCGAACGGACCGCGTGAGGGTGCCTGTCCAGCTCGTGCCCTGTGAAGTGTGGTTCTCTGACTGGTCCAGCTGAGGTGTTTGCGGGAGGCCGGTGACCGGAGGGCATCTCATGCTCCCAATGCGCGTCTGCGCCCGCGGCACCCCCCTGCAGCGATGTACGAGCAGATGCATGGACTGGCATAAGATAAACACGCAGTGCATTTCATCAGGCTATCATGACTTTAATTTGGGTGCCTAATGAGTCAGATCCAGCCGCGCAGATAGAAGTTGTCAGCGACATGGCGCTAATGAATTTCTTGCCACTTGTAATCAGGACTGCCTGTCTGAGGGGGAGATGAATGGGTCTCAGGAGGGAACCCCCGCCTTCCCTCGGCTTTCATTACAGCTAATGCTTCCTCCAGCAAACGGCAGGAAGGGGTGTGGGTTCATTAATATGGAGAGGCTTTTAATCGCACCAATAGAAAAGGGCCAGTATGTAGCGAGCGGAAGCGCTAAAAGACTGGCCAAAGAGACCGATTCTCAGAGAGGGTGTCTCAGAAATTAAAGAGGGTAGCTTCGGTCGGGGGCATGCATGGAGGGCGTGCAAGAGGCAGAGGGATAGAACAAAATAGGACAAAACAGGTCAATGAGAGGGAAAGAGAACGCATGACTGGAAAAAAACCGTATCCAAAATAGGATTTTTTTGTAATACAAGATCTTTATTACAGGATCGGCGGAAGGAATTCCGTGGCACTAGCCAAGGATACAGTCCCATCACTATCGCAAGTCTAGTGTTACATTACCTTGATCCCAATAACATCAAAAGAAGTAATCTTCGAAAACAAATGTAAGTTCAGTAAAATGACTTAAAACCCAGGCCCGGCTCTAGAATTCTTGCTCAGGGAGGGCCATGAACCAGATTGGGTGGGCCACGAAGATGAGACTGGGCATTGGTAAAAAGTATTTTTCAAGCAATCATATAAGTTAAAAGTCAGTAAAGACAACAGTAGGAACAGCAAAATATACACAATTCTTCAAATGAAACAGATTTTCTTTAATCCTTAGAGAAGCGCAACCAGCCGACACGTGTTTCGTCAGGGAAAGATGAACCCACGACTCTTCAGGGCTGGGAATGATACAAATATATGGTATAAACATAAATAGTGGAGTAACAATAGCCAGAGGGAACACCCCTCTCTGTTACCAACCTATGGTTTAAAGAAACACCAACGTGGGAAACCAAACAAAAGATCACCAAAAAGAAGATGTAAATGGTTCAAACAATTCAAGTGAGTACATACGAAGTGTTGATTAAGAATGAACACAATATAAGAATGAACACAATATAGGAATTGAAATGGCATAAAATGGATACAACTCAGTCAATTTAAAGAGGAAAATTCAGGGTAAAGCATAATGGCGTCGTGCACGGTCAACAGAATTCCAGTAATTTAGAAAGTGAAATTCCCACAGAAAGTGAAATAACTGTAAAGAAGAAAAAGTGAGAGAAAGAAGAGAGAGCCTAGAGAGAGACGAAGAAAGCAAATAGAGGATTGTTGACAAGAGATTATTATGGTCTTCAAAATACCTGACAGAAGTTGCATGAACGCGGTTGATGCTATAAAGAAAGTAGTAAAAAAAGAGAAAAGGAATACAAAGATAAATACTGTAAAAGGATCGGATAGAATAAAGTAATGATATAAGAGATCAGACCACTCTTAAGCCACAGCCGGTGATAATTCCAACCCGGCTGGGTCCACGAATCACAAGTGGAAGAGAAAGGAGGGATAAGTCGGTCAAAGGTTTCGAAATGAAGGGTAATCTGGAAAAACGAAGGGGAACAACAAAATGGGTATTCATGAATATGTCAAGAGTTTAAACACCAAATAAAGAGTCAATTGTAAAGAAAGAAGATCAGCAGATCATGATCTTACCAAAACACCGGTGAAAAATCAAAAGACGGCGCTCAGCACGTTCTCTATGTCAAAAACAAGCGGATGTAATCCAAGAAGCTAAAGGCAAGGTAAAGTGTATCTATCACTAATGTGCAAAACAAGTGAGCAGTGGAGCAACACAAGCACATCATAATCATGTCAATGTGTATAGAGCTCAGTCTCACCTTAATTATCCACAAAACCAAAATAATGCCGCTAGTAAAGAGTATAAACGAGTCCAGTAAATGTTATATCTGAAATAAAATATAAAAGCAGCACATATTTAAACAGGAAACGTCATGGCTCTAATTAAAAGCAATTGACGTTTGCTAACAATCATGGAAACGTATTTGTGGAATTCACTTACTCAGTTGGCATAAATGCAATTCAAGTGTAGTGGTATTCAGTTGAAACGGAGAGACAAAACACGAGTATGTGTCCAGGATCTCGTTCTAAATGAGAAGAAACAGCCAAAAAAAGGCAACAAAGCCCGGTTCAAGGTACTAAACGAGTTAAAGTGCCACGAAAAATAATTGTAATATAAGACACTTCCACATTGTGGAGAGGGAAAATGCCCAGACATTCACAACAAGGTTGTACCCACTGGAAGAACAGCTACTCGCGCGTCCTTGTGGCGCCCTTGTCGGCGAAAAATGTATCCGGGTATGCGTCAACCCAGAAGCGATTTAAATAGTTAAGCGAACCACAACCACTAGATCGCGTCTCTGTCTATGTAACCCAAAACCGGAAATCGCGTGCACTGTGATCCCGGACTTAGTTCTATGTGGTAAAAAGTAATTGGCACATTAAACGTAAATCGCAAAAAAACGTAACCGTAAGAGACCCAATACAAATAAGATTAAATGGAGGCAAAAGGAAAAATGTAAAAAAACTGGAGTATACCGTAGGGCAGGTAGACAGACCGAGTAGAGAAGTGAATAAGGGTTTAGTAAAAGAAAATAAAAGAAAATAAGGGGAAAATGAGGAGAAAAGAAAAAATACGTCAAGATTGTAATAAAAGGGGACAGGAGAGGGAAAAAACAACCTGTAATAAACAGGAATGCAAATTAAAACAACATAAAAATAATACAATGAATACACAAAAACCCATATGATGCGATGAACATAACATGGCTGCAATTACATATACAAAGTGAAAGGTTGATAGTGAAAAAATCATTATTCAATTATCCATATTGGCGTTCTAAATGACATTGATACAACAGTTCTATATAGTACATGGTGGAAAGCAGAGAAGTAGTTGAGCTCAACACAATGAGAGGGTGAGAAACATGGGCTCCTTTAGAGCGGAATTTAAGAATCAATTAAGTAATTAAAAAGTCCATAAAAGTGTTTGAATGTGGCAAAGGAGATTAAACCAATCAATCTTGAACACCTAAAAACAGTTGTGACCAAGAAAGAACAAACGATAATTGAACCTCAGTTAGATATACAAAAAGGACAAATATCTAAGTAGACACATTTAGAATTATTCTCAGTTTGTTTCTCATCTTTCCTTGTTAACAGAACAAATACAGCAGAGCATTAACCCAAGAAATATTGCATCTCTGAATCATAATTAAGACCATGTTCAACTGTCTGGAGGCGCATAATCCAAATGGCCTCAGACCTCCTTAGACGCAGTTCTCTATCGCCACCACGTGGCCCTAAATCAATGGTTTCAATCCCAAAGAATTGAAAGCCCTTGCGTGAGCTCTGTGTGGGACACATGGCTGTATGTATCGCTACAGGATACCTTGCATCATGTTGGTGTAATGCCCTAGCATGTTCTCCAATTCCTTCTTTCAGTGCCCTGATTGTACTGCCCACATATTGCTTCCCGCACGTGCATTCAATAATATAGATAACATATTTGGTAGTACAATTGATATTGGATCTGATCTCATATGTTTTCATGTTATGGCATTGGAAAGTCTTGGTTTTGTGTTTGGCCCATTTGCAGACTCCACAGCAGCCACATTTGTGGAAACCAAGAGTATGTGAGGTTAGCCACGACTGTCTACTTTGAAACTTGGGTACAGTGGGACTTAATCTGGTGCGTAATGTGTTTCCCTGTCTAAAGGTGATTTGGGGGCGATTGGTAAGAAAACCCTTTAAGGAACTGTCAGTCTGTAAAATGCCCCAATGTTTATTAAGGCTTTTTATGGCTTAGGTCATTAAAGTCTGTAATCATGCGTACACTCTGGTTGTCAGTGGCTGTTTCGTTCTTGGCTAGTAGAGTGTCCACCCGATTTACGTTGGAGATCCTATTTTCAGCTCGTTTGAGAATTTGGGGTGAATAACCTCTCATCTGAAATCTCTGTTTCATGTCTTTAATACAGTTCTCAAATTCAAGTTCTTCACTGCAATTCCTTCTGGCTCTTAAGAACTCACCATAAGGAATCGCTCTGACTTGGTGTGTAGGGTGGTTACTGTCAGCATGTAGAATAGAATTGCAGGAAGTACTTTTGCGAAAAAGTCGGCTGTTCAATTTGGTTCAAAGTGGTAAAAAGTATTGCAGAGATCTGATATTTTAGGTATAGGCATTGTCGAACTTTGATGTCTTAACACCATAACAACCAACGAGGTACCTACTTCGCTTTCCCTGCTGAGTTTCCGCCTTTATTGAAAGGGAGAGATGCAGCATGCAGGTGGACTGCAGCTTGCTCCTGGTCATGTGCAGAAACATTCCTACTGCCACATATCTCTTTGCAGCTATATATATATATATATATATTCACTGAAAAAACCATAGGTTTCACACACGTTATAGTTAGGAATTAGCATTTAAAAAACCTTGCAAATTCACTGAAAAAACCATAGGTTTCACACATGTTATAGTTAGCTGGACATTTCACTCGTAAAAAAACAATGAAATTCCCCCGTTATAGTTAGTGCAGGCAACTATAACTCACGCGACCGCAATCCTCTGCTGATGATGTCAAATATTACATCACTGATGACATATGTGTCTTTATGAAAAATAAATATTTGTAATATATGTATACCTAAAGATACAGTATTAGCATCAACAGAGGATTGCGGTCGCGTGAGTTATAGTTGCCTGCACTAACTATAACGGGGGAATTTCATTGGTTTTTTACGAGTGAAATGTCCAGCTAACTATAACATGTGTGAAACCTATGGTTTTTTCAGTGAATTTGCAAGGTTTTTAAATGCTAATTCCTAACTATAACGTGTGTGAAACCTATGGTTTTTTCAGTGAATTTGTACGGTTTTTTAAATGAAATTTTTTATTTGAGATTTTTGGTAAACCTATGTATAAAATAATATATGTACTATATCCTGCATTATGGAATGGTTAATTTTTTTTTTTATGCATTTTTTTCCGTGCGCGTACGGTAAGCTGACGCTACGCGCTCCGTACGTCATAAGTACGGTGCGCTTACGTGATACGATGCGCGTACGGTAAGCTGACGCTACGCGCTCCGTACGTCATAAGTACAGTGCGCTTACGTGATACGTACGTGACGTACGCGTACACGCATGCGCGTTGCGCGGAAGCAACGTCGCGGTTACGCAGGGGCGTGGAATCCGCATGCGCGAGTGCATCTTACGTACGCGCTCCGTAAGCGTCACGTTTGCGCATGCGTACTTGTTTACGAGCGCGTACCGTAAGCTTATGGAGCGCGCACGGTAGGTCATGTGATCCACAAAGAACACTTTTCATTGGTTGAAACTACTTTCAGTTCCAGAAACTTCCCACACCACACCCATTCCCCTCATTACTGCTTGAGATCCCCTAGGAGAAGGAGCTGAATTGACATTGAGATACAATGGCAGAGCAACAGACCTCTTCTGAGAGTGAGCCTAGCAGCACCATCATCAGACAGAGAAGGAGGAAACAAAAGGATTCTTTTGTGTGGGAGTATTTTACTTTTCCAGAGGGGCAGAAAAAGGTCAATGCTCCATTGGTCACTTGCACACTTTGTGACCGTGTTTTATCTAGAGGAGATCCAAGGAAGAAGTATTCCTTTGGAAATCACTCTATGATGAGACACCTTAGGGATAAACATCCCAGGACCTTTGCTCGACATACTGGAGAAAACTCTTCAGTAAGTCACCTGAGCCCAACCTCAGAAGCTCAGCCGAGTACATCATCGGCAGCTCAGCTGAGCCCTTCCTCTGAGGTGGGAGCATCACCTTCTTCTGCTCCTCTGGACATTAACCCTCGATTTCGGAGGGTTTCAATGAGGTGTACAACGTGTTGTGGTCTTATTGTTTTTGGGGAGACCAGTGTTTCCCTTATTAACAATAAGATAGACCAGCACGTTTGTAGACGCTCATAATATTCCCATTCTTTCTTTCCTCCATCCCTGTATTAACCCAACGGCTCTTTTAAGAGCCAACCTTACCTCCCAATGTTTTTTTTTTTTTAAGCTTTCCTTTTTGAAAATTTTTTTTGCCGTGCGCGTACAGTACGCGTAATAGTTACGCGAAGTTCGCGGAATTTTTCCTCGCGGAATTTCTCCATTTACGCCGTGCGCGTACGCTACGCGCATTCGGCGATTTTTCGAAAAAAAATTTTAATTAATTTTTGCCCTTGGGGGTCCTTCTGGGACCCCCTGACAAAGGCTAGGGGGTCAGGAACT
Organism: Triturus cristatus; assembly: GCF_964204655.1. Lineage (NCBI taxonomy): Eukaryota > Metazoa > Chordata > Amphibia > Caudata > Salamandridae > Triturus > Triturus cristatus. The sequence goes on along the minus strand of NC_140593.1, from coordinate 752,309,682 downwards.
GTCCACTCTGCCCCCTTTTCACGTTCTCCACCTTTGTTTTTCACCCCCTCAGACTGCGAGAGACAAAATGGCGGCCGACACTTCCTGGTTTCGACCGATTCGAATGTTTACTGAGATCTAACAACCAATCAGAATCGTGCTCGTGCACGGCGGCGTGCGCGTACGGTAAGCTTACGGTACGCGCTCGGAGCGCGCCCATAGATATATATATTGATTTAAATGCTATTTTCTCAGGAAATACTGAACAGATTTACACGAGACCTTCAAAAGGCACATCCCTGACCTGAGGGCTACCTCTCTGCCAAATTTCAAGTAATTCTGTTCAGCCGTTCGGGCTGTAGCTCGGACTAAAGGTCCTATGGAAAAATGCATGGGGAAAACGCGTTTTGGGACCCCCCCTTTTTCTCAGCCCCCGCTTGACGAATCCCCCCGAGACTTTACAGGGTAGGAGCGGAGCGGAGCGCCCCACCTATTTTGAGAATTTCGCGAGGATTCGTCAATCGGCCAAAGTTATTCCAAATAGAATGTTGCGGATTTCCTATGGAAACACGGTCCTAACTATAACTATCTACTGGCGACCGCCAGTAGATAATATATATATATATATATGTATATATATATCCTACTGGCAGTCGCCAGTAGGTAGTTATAGTTAGGACCAATTATCCATAGGAAATCCGCAACATTCTATTTGGAATAACTTTGGCGCCGGTTGACGAATCTTCGCAAAATTTTCAAAACTGGTGGGGCGCTCCGGTCCACTCCTATCCTGAAAGTCTCGGGGAGATTCGTCAAGCGGTGGCCGAGAAAAAAGGGGGGTCCCAAAACGTGTTTTCCCCATGCAATTTTCCATAGGAACCTTTAATCACAGCTACAGCCAGAACTGCTGAACGGAATTACACCAAATTTGGCAAAGAGGTAGCCCTTGGTTCACACTTGTGCCTTTTGGTTAAATAGTGTAAATCCGTTCAGTAGTTCCTGAGAAAATGAAAAGTAAAATCACATATATATCTATGGCCTCGGAGGGTCCGCGTACCCTTCCGATCACGAGCTGTATGCTAATTGGCTGTCAACACTCCAAACCAGGAAGTGTTGGCAGCCATCTTGAACCGAGGCACAAGAAACCTAAGAAAAAAATTCAAAAAACGCAAAAAAGGGGCAGGGTAGAAACACCCTGACCCCCTAGGCCTGCTCAGTGGGTCCCATAGGACCCCCAGGGCCCAAAAAAGCATTTTTTTCAAAAGAATCAGCGCGATTCACGCTCCCGCGCTTCGTTGGTAATTAGCCCCCGGGGGGCCAAGTCCCGGGGGCATGATCAAAAAAAGTGTGCCACCCCCGGGACAAAACATTAATAGTTGCGGGGGGCACACGGCCCCCCACAGCCCCAGGGATGGGCACCCCCGGGGCTTGTAAATGTAATGATGGGGGGGCCTTAGCCCCGGGGACTGCCACCCCTGGGTCTCGATTTAATTTTTGATTGCGGGGGGCACGCAGCCCCCGGGACCGCCACCCCCCGGGGCTTTATTTTTTTTAAAAACATATCCTGAGTGGGGGGGCACAAGCCCCCCCCCACACCCCGGCGACCGCCACCTCCCCGGGGCTCTAAAGATTTAAATTGGGGGGTCTGTGATGGACCCCCTATTCCCAGGGACCACCACCCCTGGGGCTTTGTAGATGGTGGTAGGGGGGCTGCTCGGCCCCCCTCCTGGAGCCTTGTGATGGCCCTGGGGACCACCACCCCCCCAAGGCCGGCTCCTGTAGTGTCCCGGGGTGCCCACCCCCGAGACACTGTAGTTTCCCGCCCTGTCATAGCAAACTGCTTTACTACCTGCTCTCTTCCAAATAGCAAAGGAAATTGCTTTTTCACAGGGGGAGCTGCATCTTAGCAGCTCCCCGTGTGGAAAAGCAATGCCGCCTCCCGCAGGAGGTGGGGAGTCGGCGGGACCGTGGGGGGATGGGGACCCCCCACGGTCCCCAACGGAGAGGGCCAGCTCCGGGGAATGGGGTACCCGTGGCTAAAAGTGGCCCGGGAGGGGGGCCACGCACCCCCTCCCCAAAATGAAAAAATAAAAATAAATAAAATAAAAAAGGCCGACCCCGGGGAATGGGTCCCCGGGGCCATAAATGGCCTACAGAGGGGGGCAAGGCAGCCCCCCTCCAATATGTAAAATATTTTTAAAAGGGCCATGCCCCAGGGGATGGCGTCCCCGGGGCCAATTATGGCCTCGGGAGGGGGGGCCACACGGCCCCCTTCCCGAAAGTTTAATAAAAATAAATAAATTAAGGGGCAGGCCCTGGGGGATGGGGTCCCCAGGGTCAAAAAATAAGAAAAAGAAAAAAAAGAAAAGACCGGCATTGCGTCGGAGGCCATGCCCCCTTCTTGCAGCACTCTGCAAACGTGCCCCCTGGCACGTTTGCAGATGGGGAACTTATTCCCCTAGAATGCTGGGGCTCCCGGGGGGCAAACTAGCCCACCAGAAACCTCCAGTATGCACCAGGGGAATGCGTTGCAGAGAGGTGTTCTGAGGAAAGGCCCCTTTTTACACCTCTCTGCAACGCAGCTTTGTGGCGCTTAATGGAGGTAGCTGGTGGGCTAGTTGCAGATTCAAGGAGAGTTAATCCCCCAACTTAAAACACGCCACGGGGCGCGCTTGCACAGTGGTGAAGGGAGGGGGCGGCGCCTGAGGTGATATGTGTGCAAGCACGCCCTGTGGCACGTTTTAAGTTCAGGAATTAATTCCTCTTCAATACTGAGGGTCCCTGGGGGCCAACTAGCCCACCAGGTACCTCCAGTAAGCGCCACGGAGCTGCGTTGCAGAGTGTTGTATAAAAGGGCGTGGCCTATGAACATCTCTCTGCAACGCAGCTCTCTGGCGCATACTGGAGGGACCTGGTGGGCTGGTTGGCCCCTAGGGACCCTCAGGATTGAGGAGGAATTAATTCCCCAACTTAAACCGCACCACAGGGTGTGTTTACCAAAGAACAGGGTCAGAGCTTTTAGAGGAAAGCACCAGACGTCACCAATGAATCTGCCTTGTATTAATTTTGTACCTTGGTGTAGTAAGATCTGGGGTGTGACCCACATACACCCCAATTTGGTGGTTAAAAAACCACCGTTGCCAAACTCCACACTGATCCTGCACCCGAGAGAAGTGCATTTATTCTATACCCAATATAGTGTGGCTTATTGTGGTAGAAACAATACAAAATAACACAGTTATTAAGCTTCCCATGCATATATCTATTATAAACGACGTTAGACTTGATTGTAGCTTTGTTTAATCCATTCTTTATTGAAAATTAATTATCTTCCTTTAAAATCGTCAAATGATTGCTTTGCCAACGCGTTTCATCCCTCTTGGGACTTCTTCAGGGCTAAAAAGCAATTTATAAAAACACTATTTACAATTCTTATATACAATATTGTGGATGCAGACATGTCACCTCAGGCCACGCCCCCTTCCTTCACCCCTGTGCAAACGCACCCCGTGGCATGTTTTAAGTTGGGGGATTAACTCTCTTTCAATACTGAGGATTCCTGAGGGCCAACTAGCCCAACAGGTATCTCCAGTATGTGCCAGGGAGCTGCGTTGCAGACAGGTGTTTAGAGGCCATGCCCCTTTTCACACCTCTCTGGAACGCAGCTCTATGGCGCTTACTGAAGGTACCAAGTGGGCTACTTTGACCCTACGGACCTTCAGGATTCTAGGGGACTTAATCTCCCAACTTAAAATGGACACAGGGCGTGTTTACACAGTGGGGAAGGGAGGGGATAGTGTAGGAAAGTGGCTCTATATATACTGGACCAAAGTAAAATCAGCTGAACTACGAATTCTGATTTACTTACCTGTTATCAGGAGAGACCTCAGTGCTGCATCTTTGAGCCCAGTACTGATCCTGAAAAGTAATTCTAACCATACTTACCAGTAACTTGAATTTCCTTCCATAGGATATCATTGCCTGCTTTTTGCTGAAAAAGTTTCTAAGTGTCGATTTTTGGAACTTACAAATATTCCTCTAAAATCAGCCGAACTACGAATTCCGATTTACTCACCTGTTATCAAGAGAGACCTCAGTGCTGCATCTTTGAGCCCAGTACTGATCCTGATAAGTAATTATAACCGTACTTACCAGTAACTTGAATTTTCTTCCATAGGCTAACATTGACTGGTTGCACTTGGAAATTCTTCTAAGTGTGGAGGTTTGGAACTTTAAAATATTCCTCTAAAATCAGCCGTACTACGAATTTTGATTTACTCACCTGTTATCAGGAGAGACCTCAGTGCTGCATCTTTGAGCCCAGTACTGATCCTGAAAAGTAATTCTAACCGTACTTACCAGTAACTTGAATTTCCTTCCATAGGCTAACATTGACTGGTTTCACTTGGAGTTTTGGAACTTTAAAATATTCCTCTAAAACCAGCCGAACTATGAATTCCGATTTACTCACCTGTTATCAGGAGAGACCTCAGTGCTGCATCTTTGAGCCCAGTACTGATCCTGAAAAGTAATTCTAACCGTACTTACCAGTAACTTGAATTTGTTTCCATATGATATCATTGCCTGCTTTTTGCTGAAAAAGTTCCTAAGTGTCGATTTTTGGAACTTACAAATATTCCTCTAAAATCATCTGAACTACGAATTCCGATTTACTCACCTGTTATCAAGAGAGACCTCAGTGCTGCATCTTTGAGCCCAGTACTGATCCTGAAAAGTAATTCTAACCGTACTTACCAGTAACTTGAATTTCCTTCCATAGGCTAACATTGACTGGTTGCACTTGGAAATTCTTCTAAGTGTGGAGGTTTGGAATTTTAAAATATTCCTCTAAAATCAGCCGTACTACAAATTCCGATTTACTCACCTGTTATCAGGAGAGACCTCAGTGCTGCATCTTTGAGCCCTGTACTGATCCTTAAAACTAATTCTTACCGTACTTACCAGTAACTTGAATTTCTTTCCATATGATATCATTGTCTGCTTTTTGCTGAAAAAGTTTCTAAATGTCGATTTTTGGAACTTACAAATATTCCTCTAAAATCAGACGAACTATGAATTCTGATTTACTCACCTGTTATCAGGAGAGACCTCAGTGCTGCATCTTTGAGCCCAGTACTGATCCTGAAAAGTAATTCTAACACTTATAAATTCACCCAGGCACTCTCCTTGCAGTACTCTAATCATTCAGTCAGTATCCAAGTACTCATGCAGCGAGCCAGGCAGTAGCACATGGACTGCCTCAAACGCATATCCACTATGCATGCAGTCCTCTAACCACCTACACACTTGTCTTTTACACCTTCAATTCCCCAGTCAGTATCCATACACTTCCAGCAAACCCCCTGTCACTCCCCTTGCACTCCTCTAGTGACCCATTCAGCACCATGTACTAATCCATTCACTTCGCTAAACCCAACAACTTACAAATTCACCCAGGCACTCTCCTTGCAGTACTCTAATCATTCAGTCAGTATCCAAGTACTCATGCAGCGAGCCAGGCATTAGCACATGGACTGCTTCAAACCCCAATCCACTATGCATGCAGTCCCCTAACTAACAACACACTTATAGTTCTGTACTTATACGTTCAACAACAAAAAACAATATTTCAGTTTCAATATTTTAAAAAACATTTTTATTTCCATTGATATTAAAAATATATAATGTAATTAAAAAAAATAAAATATGTAAAAATAAACAGTTAAAAAACTGTAGAAAATCAGTATAAAAAATACATATAACTATTATTACATTAAAAAATTATCATTTAAAAAACCTTCGAAATTAACTGAAAAAAACATAGGTTTCAGACATGTTACAGTTAGGAATTAGCATTTAAAAAAACCTTAGAAATTCACTGAAAAAAACATAGGTTTCAGGGCTGTTATAGTTAGCTGGACATTTCAGTCGTACAAAACCATTGAAATTCCTCCGTTATAGTTAGTTCTGCTAACTATAACTCGCGTGCTCGCAATCCACTGCTGATGATGTCACATATTACATCATTCATGACATGGTCAGTGACATCACTGAAGATATCACTGATGACATCTCAAATGACATCACTGACAACATCATCCACGTGACAATCAGATATACCTCATCATACAGTAGTGTAACCTTTCATCACTCACTGTAAAATACAGAGTACCATATTTGAATCCATTGACACACCAATACAAGTTTCTGAAAACCCACTCAGTGATTCCTAGATCTACACACACATCTAATCACTTACCTATAGATTCACTCATACATGCTGTCAATGATCAATAGAACACTATCAAATATACTTATACACCTATATCGACATTACACACCAGCACACATCCTATTCACTTATGCAGTTATCCTACTCACTTTTGCAAACAATGGATCATACTTACATTTAATAAGCTACACACTTATACAAACACCACTTCATTTATTCATATAGATAGTAACTCATACTTAGTGTGTTATAAAATCACTATTACAAGTATACAGTTATCCATACAGTCACTCATAAAATCACTGAGTCCTATGTATACTTATTTATATACAACAACCGTCACATACACTGGCTTTTATTTTTCTAGTTTGTTGGACATGTACCATTGAGAGATATATTTGCTCATCACCACACCCATAAAGATATTCACTCAGCCAAACAACTGTTATAACATGTAGTCTTTACCTCATATACCTACTGAATCAACTATTCACACATATTTGGGCAGTCACACCCCCCCCACTGAACCACACACACATTCACTCTCCCATACAAATACTCAGTTAACTAATCTACAACTAATATAGACTTTCACATAGCTAGTAACCAACTGGTGCAGCAGTTTACACAACAACTGACAAAGTGATACAGATATTCACACAGTTTAGTCACTATCCAATATGTTTAGTGAGACACTATAAATTAGTCAAATAAACAGTCAATCACACTGCTACTAAATCCTCTATCCAGATATTTATAAATCCACTCATTCTTCAATGCAGATTGCTATATATATAATACATATTTAAATAACGAACCAAACCACATTCACTGGATGATGTCATCAGTGATGTCATCAGTGATGTCATTTGAGATGTCATCAGTGATATCATCAGTGATGTCAGTGACCATGTCATGAATGATGTAATATGTGACATCATCAGCAGTAGATTGCGGGCGCGCGAGTTATAGTTAGCAGAACTAACTATAACAGAGGAATTTCAATGGTTTTGTGCGAGTGAAATGTCCAGCTAACTATTGTGGAAATGTGGATTTTCCTGATCAGTTATGTCCCCTATCTTGGACCCCAACGGTTCTATATGCATGTTACAAGTACATGTATGTTCCCTCCAGTTCCAGTTTCCAAGACGCAAACATATGTGCGTCCACCATCAACATGTTCTCTGTCAGATCCGCCATCAATGGGCTGGATATTCGATTCCTAAGTATGAAAGGCCACCGACTTTATATGGCTAAGTTACTCTATTTTTACAGTTCAGGCAGAATAGGCCCGATTCTGTCCTCAAAGCCTTTTCCTGCTCTCTGTCTCTGACAGCTTCAGCTTGAGCTCGCATCTGTATCCATGAACTTTGTCCTACTCCCTGTGCAGCTAACGGTGCCTGCCTCGGCCAGTTTCGCCTGCCTGCCAAGAAGCTGTATTTCACCTTCGAATTATCTACTTTGCTTTTCAGCCGATGCATTCCTGTCTAGTGATTTAGGTAAACATTTCCTTTAGCTCCCAAGCAAAGGACTCGGCCTTTCCGTCCTCATGCAAGTAATTCATAGCCCTGTCACCATGGAATATTCCCATCCTCTCGCATTCAGTGTAGACACTTAGACGCTTGTACACACACGCACAGTCAGTATAGAATAGATTCTGTCCGAGAGTCCTTCCTTGTGGATAACATAGTTCTCTAAACATAGGATGTTAGATATGATTTGGGATTAGGTTGACTTGACCCCCCAGACTTTTCGTCTCCACATGTAGAGCTAAATGTCAAGTCCCCTTCACCCCCTAGTTGCACGTCAATTACACGTCATGCTGCTGCGCGCGCATCTATGTTAAGTATTATCTTATAGATCCACCTATGTATGATAATCAGAGCCAATCATGTTTCTTTTTGCTCATTATTACGCCTAGTTTCGATTACGTATTTACTATGTCATTTCTCTTATCAATTGTTACGCCTTCTACATTCGTTTCATTGTAATGTATGACCTATAAAAGTTACTTCTTGTCAATAAAGTATTGTACTTCACTTCCTGAACCCTCGTGGTGACGGAACCTGAAGGCCGCCACTCGAGTCGGCCATTTTGGAATAAAGCCCATTCAGAAAACCTCTTATACCACGGATTCTGCCTCTTATTATTCTGAGCTATTTTACTTTATTTTAGATTCCGTATGAAATTCAGTCTAGGTAAAAGAATATTTACCACATAATGGCGCCCGAACAGGGACACTTTCTCATCTCACGCGCCGGCGGTGCGTTGCAGGCCCGGTCTCCTGCCACAGCTGGACGGACCATAACGCGTACCAGCAGGATTTCCTGTAGCTCCCTCCGGTCAAGCGGGGGCGACTGAGGCTGCGATCAACCCAGACGAGGCGGTGAGAAGTGCGAAGTATCCCGACCAGAGCCTAGCTGAGAGAGCAAGATCCGAGGTATACAGAGGCCCACCAGGTTTTCGAAGTCCCGATGTCCAGAGGGTCCGCTGTCCGCAGTCATCGAGTCCCGTCCATTCTCTGAGGCCTTCCGTTTCGAGGAGCTACTCGGTGAGTACCATCGCCGGGGAGGCGTGTTGACGCGCACATAGGTTGTGCCGGTCAAGACGGATTTGGGTACACAAATCCGGTCTGCACTGTTTAGCAGTGTATATGTACTGTTTAGCAGTATATCAAGTATTCCGAAGTATTCAGTTATTGTCAAAGAATTCAGCTTGGTGATTAGTTATGCAGACTGTCATCATTGTCGGTCATTTTTAAAATGTTTAATGTTTAATGCTTAAAGTGTTTAAATGTCTTGCATATTGTGGTATGAATGATTGTTCATTGTTCACTGTTCATTATTGTGTTTTTTCGTATTAAGTGAGTTCAAGAGTAAGTATCAGATCAGTTGTCAATATGCCGCTCTTCTCGAAGTTAAGACAGATTACTACTAGAAAAGGGGTGCTTGAAGAAGCAGTTCCTATTCCTCCTAGGGACACTCCAGGGCATTTTATGTATCACAAGCATGGCTTAGATGCCATATTATTTCTTGATTTATGGGTAGATTATACCAAGGGATTGCCAGAAAGTCAAAGGTGGCCCGCAGCGGGAACCTGGGATGCAGAGTGCATCATGAAAGTGGAGGAAGAGTTATGGAAAAGAAAAGTCAGACAGTCACAGAAAGACGCTGTTGAGTTATGGCGTAAAGAATCTCATAGACGTACAGAAAAAGCACGTAGACAAGAAGAGAGGAGTAAAGAAAGTTCAAAGGAAGTTCAAGAAAATCTATTAATTGAGGAAGGTATCCGAATGAAATCAGAACAAGTAGATAGACAAAGAAATGCTCTTATGAATGGTATGTATCCCCTTCTAGCCGAAGGACTACCTAAGGCTGTTCCAGAAATGCCAAAAGACTTGCCACCCCCATTATTTCCAATTAAGGTACATCCTAAAGGGCATCCCAGAACCGCAGAAGATGTTTTTCTTTCCTCATATCTAGATGACGCAGCTCCCGAGTATGCTAACCCCGCACCACATAGACCGTCTGGCGGAGGGGTTCAACGTCAGGATCAGGTATCTGTTCCTGTGCAACAGCAAGTCCCGACACAAGCTCCGGCAAGCACATCTGTTTCCGCATCTGTTTCCGCAATCGATTCTACAGTGGTATCGACACCTATCGTTGCTGTGTCACGTTCGACGAATCCATTCACACCCGACGCCCCAGATGGGGCCACGGGAGGTGCTAGCAATACTTTTACGCCACCTAGAATAAATAAACTTGTTTTTCAAGAGTCAGCGCATTCACGTACACCCAAATTCGTAAGTGAACGTGCGCTTAAGGAACTCCTTATAGATTGTAGATATGACCCGGTGGTCGGTAAAGAGGACGAAATGGTCCTGGCATCATTACGTATCAGACGAGCCGCAGAGTATTTAGCGAGGTTACCAGGAATGACTACGCATCTAGATAAAATATATCATTTTGTTCAAACAGGGCGAGATCCAGAATGTATTAACAGAGCTATGGAATTCCAGAAAGTAGAGATACAGGGGGAACTGTTACGTTTCCTCATAAACTGTATGATCAGAAATCAAGACCGACCGGGGGTAGACCTGAATGCAATGCTTATTCTTACAAGATGGAGCCAGAATATATCAGAAGGGAGACACGATAAGCAAAACTGTATAATAGCCATGTACCGAAAAATCCGTAAAGAAATAGAACGTATTCATGAAGAAAGATTGGAAACAGACGAGTTCGAGCAAGATGAAGTGTCCGAATCAGGGAATTCCGCAAGACAGTCAGAGACCATAGCCTACGTAGGCAGAGGAAGATCCTGTAATAATACTAGATGCTTTTCTGATCCCATACACTCTGTATGTCCAAATAATAGCAGAACGTATCCGACGCCTGTAATAAATCTGAAGTCTCCTGAACATTTGTTTCAAGCCGCAGATAAAATACTACGAGAACGAAGGGGTTACCACCTCCTCGATTCCATGGATGAGAAAGAATTAGCCAGATCAGCCGTTCACTGGATTGACAGTCCTGAAAAATACGGTGATGAGACCGTAGCACACACGTTTTTTAACCTCAGTGCAGATGAACAACGTTTAGCTGGAATCTATATGATTCAGCAACTCCTTATATTATATAAGAGCCAACATGCTGACCCTGGTCCTTTACCTAATATATTAACGGAACTACTCGCGAACAGATGGAGAGGTTCTAGTAACAAGTTAATTAAAGAAATATTAGTGTCACGTAAACAGTATGTCCTTTTTGTAAGTCCGGATTCTTTCTCGCTGCCCCGCAAAGAAAGAATGCCGTATTATATGGATAGACAAAATCCCTTACGAGAAGTGCACCCAATAAAAGGCGAAGACAATCAGTTTCACCGTGTATTTGTATACACACCCATAACAAAAATTGAATTGTTAGAAATGAAGAAAGTAGTACCCAGTCATGACAAAGACCCAGCGGGTTTCCACCGAGAAATTAAGGACATGTTACTGATGGGAGAGTATACCTATCCTGATATTATGACGATATTAAAGGTGCTCTTGCCTGCTGGCATTTATGAAAAACTGAAAGAAAAAGAGTGGGAAGTGGGAGACCAAAAGATAGATTGGACAGCATTAGAAGCGGAAGAAAAGGCCCGAACTGCAGGTTCAGGGCTCGGGGATAAAGTTAAAGCATTACCAGGTTTACTAGTACAAGTACTGCCACGTTTATTAACTACGAAAAAGGAAGATTGGGGTGCAATCTCAGCCTGTAAACAAAAGCATGATGAAGACACAAGTGATTATTATGCCCGATTTGAAAAATGTTTTGGAATAAATAGTGGTATAAAAACAAGTAGTGAGTCGTATCCACATTTATTTGTGACAAAATTAGTAGAAAATGCATTACCTCCAGTAAAGAATAGAATATTGAAATTCGAGAGTACCTGGCAAAGTAACACTCCGTCACAAATGCTACAAATGTTACAGTATCATCACAATAGAATTAGAGATGAACAAGAGCACGAACAAAGACGTATGAAAGATACAAAAATGAAAATGCTAGTGTCTCAGACAGTACCAGCTGAAGGACATAAAAAGGGTATGATACATTCCGATTCAGCAGGACCGGTAAAAGGGACATGCAATTATTGCAAAAAGCCAGGTCATTACGTACACGATTGTCCAGTTTTAAAACATAATATCGCCATAGGTAAAACACAAGAAAGACAACGGCCACTCAGACAGGATCAGAATGAACAAGGAGCTATGCAGCATGCCCAGGCCATGCCAGCCGCACAACAGCCAATACAGTTTGTGCCAGCTGCACCACCGTTGCCTGCTACTGCCACACAAACCACAACACGACAAATGTATCAGACCGCACAGTATGAATACCCTGAGTATCAGCGTTACGCATGAGCCAGCCTAGAGAGGGAAGTTGACTTACCCCTTATCGAGATTCCTGTAGATCAAGAAGGACCTTATGTACATAGTGAATTATTAGGTCAAGATAGAAAATTCTTACTCGATACAGGGGCAAGTCGAACAACTATAAAACGTAGTGAAGTTCCAGGGGCACCCCTCTCAGGCTCTCAGAATATCTCCCTTGGTTTTTCAGGAAAACCTATTGTTAATGAAGTATCACAGCCTCTTCCACTTACGATAGGACCTTTGACACGAACTACAGATTTATTGCTTACTAAATCATGCCCAGAAAATCTGTTAGGAATTAAAACTCTGAAAGCGCTAGGAGCCATAATATGTTGTTCTCCGGAAGGAGTAAGGTTGTTTTTACGTGATTTTAAAGGTCACTATGTGTCTAGAGACATGGATCCCCGACTACAGACTTTACCCACACATCTATGGGCACAAGGCCCTACTGATGTTGGTTGCATGAATATTACACCATATCGAGTCACACTAAAGGCAGGAGTGGTGCTACCACGAATGCGACAATACAAGCTACCACCAGATGCTGTAGTGGCTTTACTACAAATCATTGACGAGCTAATTGCCCAAGGAGTAGTTGTAGAAACAGACTCCAATGTATGTAATTCACCGATAATTCCGATTCTTAAACGAACAGATCCTACAGCCCCGCCAGTATATCGATTGGTTATTGATCTGCGCGAGTTAAACAAATGCATTGTGCCACAATTCCCTGTGGTCCCAGATATCTCGTCATTATTGACAGCTATTGATTCCGAAGCAACATTCTTTACTGTAATTGATCTCAAAAATGCCTTTTTCAGCGTCCCAATAGATCCGGAAAGTCAATATTTGTTCGGATTCAGTTTAAATGGGCGTAGCTTTAAATTCTCACGCGCACCTCAAGGATTTACAGAAAGTCCCAGCATCTATAGCCAAGCACTGAAACGAGAACTTGACAGTATCCACATGCCAGTTAACACCGCTCTGCTTCAATACGTCGATGATCTGCTGATCACCGCAAGAAGCGAACATGAATGTGAAAAAGCATCGCTGACAGTTTTACAATTTCTAGCAGAAAAGGGGCACAAGGTGTCCCCTTCTAAGCTGCAATTCTGTGTCCAGCGAGTTATTTATCTTGGTCACTCGCTGTCCAAGGAGGGAAGGCAGCTTACACCCGACCGCATTCAGTTAATAGCTAACATGCCAATCCCCCAGACACAAAAGGAGGTGCGGGCTTTCATAGGCCTCACTTCATATTGTAGGCAGTGGATCCCTCAATATGCATTCCTAGCAAAACCACTCATTCAGTTAACCACACCGGAGGCAGCCACATCGACTGTTCTCCCTTGGACTCAGGAACATACACAAGCTTTTGAAAGCTTAAAGAAAGCTTTATGTCAAGCACCTGTTTTAGCAACACCATGTTATAGCAAACATTTTACACTCTTTGTTACAGAACGCGAAGGTACTGCCTTATCAGTACTCACTCAGGAACAAGCAGGATCACGCAAGCCATGCGCTTATTTTTCCAGTACATTAGATCCTGTAGCTCAGGCTTTGCCTGCGTGCCTGAAATCAGTGGCAGCAACAGCTTTAGCAATCAGACAGAGCGATGCCATAGTGTTAGGACATCCATTGACAGTACAAGTACCACATGCAGTAGAGGTTCTTGTGAACCGAACGCAAACACAACACTTGACCATAGCAAGACTTACCGGTTATGAACTGACATTGTTTCAGCCACACATAGAGATCCGACGTTGTAATACATTGAATCCTGCTACACTGTTACCTGTAATTGGAACAGACCCACTAGCTCATGATTGTGTTGAGATTATTGAAATAAAGACGAAACCTAGACAAGACTTGACAGACGTTCCATTGTTAGATCCAGACCTGACGTTGTATGTAGACGGATCGTGCATGAGAACAAGTACAGGAGATTTAGTGGCCGCGTATGCAGTCACAACAGACACTGAAGTTATTGAGACAAACTGTATAGATACTTTGTCAGCCCAAGCAGCAGAACTTATTGCTCTAACACAAGCCTGTATTCAAGCCACAAATAAGAAAGTTAATGTATACACTGACTCACGTTATGCATTCGGAGTTGTACACGACTTCGGCGTGCTGTGGCGAGAGAGAGGTTATTTAACTTCCCATGGTGCCCACATTCAGCACGGACCCCTCATTCATGCCTTGTTAGACGCAATACATCTACCCACTGCTATATCGATTATGAAATGTAAAGCACACACGAAGGTTACTGATATCATTTCTCAAGGCAATGATTTAGCTGACAGAACAGCTAAACAGACTGCTCAGACTCGCACATTCGACATGACAAAGCCAATAGTTCAGACACCAACACAGTGTATGACAATTAAGGATCCCGCACTTGACGTAATTGACATACAGACACATGCTACTGCAGAAGAATTAAAGAAATGGACTGAACTAGGAGGGATCCAGACAGATCAGGGATGGATGACGAAGGAGAAATCTGTATGGTTTCTTCCTGACTCTATGGTCCAAGCCATTATAGCTACAATTCACAGTCCGGCGCATTTAGGGGAGAAAGCTATGCTAGATAGCATTCAACACATTTGGTTCAATAAACATTTACGAGCAGCAGCTAAACAAAAAGTCCGTACCTGTATGATATGTTGTCAGTTCAACCCAGGAAAAAGTGTTCCCGTAGAACAGGGTGGATTTCAGACTCCTGATCATCCTTTTGAAGTGCTCCAAATGGATTATATCCAGATGGAACGATGTCGAGGATTCAAATATGTTCTTGTAGTTGTCTGCGCTCTCTCCCGATGGACTGAGGCGTACCCAGTATCAGATTACACGGCCCCGACTACTGCCAAACAGTTAGTTCGAGAATTCTTCCCACGGTACGGTTTACCACGTGTTATATATTCAGATAACGGCCAGCCTTTCTCATCCGAATTAATGAAACATGTCTCACTTTTGTTGGGATATCAGTGGAAATTCCACTGTGTCCGACACCCCGAGGCAGCAGGTCTCGTGGAACGACATAATCAAATTTTGAAAATCAGATTGTCTAAAATATGTAAGGAGAAAGGTGTTGACTGGATAGTAGCCTTACCAGTTGCACTATTTTACATAAGAATGGTAGCACACTCTCGAACAGGGCTATCCCCGTATGAGGTGATCTTCGGAAGACCACCAAATATGTGGGGGACGCCTATACCACGTAAAATAACTGATGTTAATTGTGATATGCTAACAGATTACTTGGCTTCCTTGATGTCTGCACTACAATCTTGTCGTTCACAGGTGGCTGCAGCCTTTCCTGACAACACTGAGGTGAAACCCCATGACGTTGTTCCGGGTGATCTGGTGTTTGTGAGGAATTTCGACCGCAAGACCCAGTTGGAGCCCAGGTGGAAAGCACCCAAGCTAGTCCTGTTGACCACAAGAACAGCCGTGAAAGTTGAGGGCCGCAAGGGCTGGATACATTCCAGCCACATCAAGAAATTTCATGGACTATCCTCGGATATAGACACTGTGCCCTGCACTCCCTCACAGACTGATTCAAAACTTCCCTTTGTTGAACAGAATGACTCTCAGAACTATAAATTAAAGCTTAGGCCCAAACAGTCGAGCAATTTGATTGTTTAAGTCCTCTCCAAGGTGAAGCGGTTGAATTGTCTCTGACATGTATCCCTTGGACCTGAGTAGAGAAAATACCCGAGAAATGTTGAAACGACAGGCGTATTGTAAATCACTGCGTAGCTACTGTATGAGGACATTATTAATTCTGTTTTTATTGAGTCTTTTAATAATTATTACGAGTGTGATTTTGCACATATATCATCCTATTTCTAGACATGTTTATAATGTTGCTGCTGAACATTCTTTTAGTGACCTACCGCCACATGAATTATCTTATAGACTTGCGCTGCGCAATAACACTTTCATTAGTATGTTACATCATTCCCATCAGACTAGTAATGCCACCAATTGTTGGGTGTGTGGCCGACTCCCTCCCTATCAGAATAACAAAGGAGTTCTGCCTTTCTTTCCACATCCGTTCACACATAATGGCTCCTGTGGAGCATGGTTTAGCTTACTAAATTCCATAGACCCAGACACAGCAGTTTATCAACAACATTGGATATGGGGAAATCTGAATCTAGTTTTATTCAACGTCTGTCACCCTAATAAGGAGGGTCACCCCAGTAGAACAGGAACTGATCTAGAAAATGAAGTGTATAAATTAGGTAATTTTACACCTAATCTTATGATTCTGAATGTCAAATCCGAAGTTGAACTAATTCTGCCCACTATGTCAGTATTTCCAGTTAAGGGTGAATTATGTGTAAGAAAAGTTGGTTCCATACATATGGGCCATAGCCAATGCGTTACTACAGTAGAATATAGTGATCGAGGTAAATCTTCATTTAGAGCTTCTCGCCATTCTTACTTTATATGTGGTCAGACGGCATATATGCGTCTGCCTCTAGATTGGGATGGTACCTGTTACATAGCATTCCTTTTGCCACCTGTTTTCCTAGCTCCTCCTGATTATTATCGAAATGTTCATTTAGTACACAATAGAGAGCGAAGAGATCTCCCAGTTGTCGATTATACTGAGACGGCATGGGACAAGTATGTAGATTTCAATAAAGGTATCTTTCCCTATATAGGTACAATATCAAATAGTAAGCTGATACGTAGACTAACCAAGACTCTTGAAGCTGTAGTAAACGAGACTATAGCCGCCCTAGGCAATCTGACAGAGGAACAATCAGTGATGAGAATTGTTGTTCTTCAGAATCGTCTTGTCCTTGACGTCATCCTGGCCGATAGGGGCGGAGCTTGCAGGGTCATCGGATCCAGCTGCTGCATATTCATACCAGAAAATTCGCCATCTGTATATAAAGCTATAACACGCCTTCATAAGATTGTGAGCCAGATACACGAGAATCCAGGCACTTGGACGTGGTCCGGGTGGTTTTGGAGTGTGATATCAGCCTGGGGATGGAGAGTTCTATCCTTCCTAGGTATTGGCCTTCTTATGCTCTTCAGTTGCTGTTTATGCCTGCAATGTGGACCAGCGATTTGTGGTCTGTGTGCCACATCGTGCATTCCATATCAAGGTTCTCGTTCAAAATGCCGGAAGAAGAAGGAAGAAGAAATGATGCTCCATGAGCAAATCGATGGAATAATGAAGATTGATATCTCTTGAAGGGCAAGTAGGGGACAAGGAGGGAATGTGGAAATGTGGATTTTCCTGATCAGTTATGTCCCCTATCTTGGACCCCAACGGTTCTATATGCATGTTACAAGTACATGTATGTTCCCTCCAGTTCCAGTTTCCAAGACGCAAACATATGTGCGTCCACCATCAACATGTTCTCTGTCAGATCCGCCATCAATGGGCTGGATATTCGATTCCTAAGTATGAAAGGCCACCGACTTTATATGGCTAAGTTACTCTATTTTTACAGTTCAGGCAGAATAGGCCCGATTCTGTCCTCAAAGCCTTTTCCTGCTCTCTGTCTCTGACAGCTTCAGCTTGAGCTCGCATCTGTATCCATGAACTTTGTCCTACTCCCTGTGCAGCTAACGGTGCCTGCCTCGGCCAGTTTCGCCTGCCTGCCAAGAAGCTGTATTTCACCTTCGAATTATCTACTTTGCTTTTCAGCCGATGCATTCCTGTCTAGTGATTTAGGTAAACATTTCCTTTAGCTCCCAAGCAAAGGACTCGGCCTTTCCGTCCTCATGCAAGTAATTCATAGCCCTGTCACCATGGAATATTCCCATCCTCTCGCATTCAGTGTAGACACTTAGACGCTTGTACACACACGCACAGTCAGTATAGAATAGATTCTGTCCGAGAGTCCTTCCTTGTGGATAACATAGTTCTCTAAACATAGGATGTTAGATATGATTTGGGATTAGGTTGACTTGACCCCCCAGACTTTTCGTCTCCACATGTAGAGCTAAATGTCAAGTCCCCTTCACCCCCTAGTTGCACGTCAATTACACGTCATGCTGCTGCGCGCGCATCTATGTTAAGTATTATCTTATAGATCCACCTATGTATGATAATCAGAGCCAATCATGTTTCTTTTTGCTCATTATTACGCCTAGTTTCGATTACGTATTTACTATGTCATTTCTCTTATCAATTGTTACGCCTTCTACATTCGTTTCATTGTAATGTATGACCTATAAAAGTTACTTCTTGTCAATAAAGTATTGTACTTCACTTCCTGAACCCTCGTGGTGACGGAACCTGAAGGCCGCCACTCGAGTCGGCCATTTTGGAATAAAGCCCATTCAGAAAACCTCTTATACCACGGATTCTGCCTCTTATTATTCTGAGCTATTTTACTTTATTTTAGATTCCGTATGAAATTCAGTCTAGGTAAAAGAATATTTACCACACTATAACAGCCCTGAAACCTATGTTTTTTTCAGTGAGTGAATATATATATATATATGTATATATATATATGTGTATATATATATTAACTCCTGGCGGTCGCCAGTAGGTAGTTATAGTTAGAACCTTTTTTCTATTCAAATATATATGTATATATATATATATATTCACTGAAAAAACCATAGGTTTCACACATGTTATAGTTAGCTGGACATTTTACTGATAAAAAACCAATGAAATTCCCCCGTTATAGTTATTGTAGGCAACTATAACTCACGCGACCGTAATCCTCTGCTGATGCTAATACTGTATTTAGACACTTATTTGCCCATGTCTTCTTCCATTAAATTTTAGCTATACATATATTACAAATTTTTTTTTTCATAAAGACACATATGTCATCAGCAGAGGATTACGGTCGCGTGAGTTATAGTTGCCTACAGTAACTATAACGGGGGAATTTCATTGGTTTTTTATCAGTAAAATGTCCAGCTAACTATAACATGTGTGAAACCTATGGTTTTTTCAGTGAATTTGCAAGGTTTTTTAAATGCTAATTCCTAACTATAACGTGTGTGAAACCTATGGTTTTTTCAGTGAATTTGTACGGTTTTTTAAATGCTAAGTTACTTTACGCCATTTGTGGCGTGCGCGCCCACTTAACGCAGTTCATTCCGTGCGCGCACGGTGCGCTTCGCGCACCGCGTGCCCACGTTACGCTAGATGGGCCATGAACGCACGATGCGCTTCGCGCACCGTGCGCACATGGAGGACATATGATGAGCATCGTTGTGACAGGTAAAATATATGTTTTGCTGTAAAAATCCATACACAAATGGTGCCCTTCGGGCACCATTTGCACACGGGGTGAAAAGAATGTGGATATTTTTTTTTTTT
Organism: Triturus cristatus; assembly: GCF_964204655.1. Taxonomy (NCBI): domain Eukaryota; kingdom Metazoa; phylum Chordata; class Amphibia; order Caudata; family Salamandridae; genus Triturus; species Triturus cristatus. Next base: position 752,290,233 of record NC_140593.1, on the reverse strand, counting down.
ATTATTATTTATTACCGTTCGCGTACGGTAAGCGTAATCGGCGAAATTTTCGAAAAAATTAAAATTGCCTTTTTTCACTTGGGGGATCGTTGGGGACTCCCTCGACATGGCTAGGTGCTTGGGAGCTGTCTAAACAGCCCCTTTACATGTTTTTGCACTTTCTTTTTCAACCCCCTGTCAGAGTGCGAGAGAGAAAATGGCGGCCGCCGCTTCCTGGTTTCGACCGATTCGAATGTTTACTAACATCTAACGGCCAATCAGAATCGCGCTCGCGCACGTCACCGTACGCGTACGGTAAGCGCACCGTAAGCGCACCATAAGCTGGCTCAGATATATATATTGATTTAAAGGCTATTTTCTCAGAATCTACTGAACAGATTTACACCAAACTTATGAAAGGCACTTCCTTGACCTGAGGACTACCTCTCTGCCAAATTTCATTAAATTCTGTTCAGCCGTTCGGGCTGTAGCTCTGTCTAAAGGTCCTATGGAAAAATGCATGGGAAAAACGCGTTTTGGGACCCCCCTTTTATCTCAGCCCCCGCTTGACGAATCCCCCCGAGACTTTCAGGGTAGGAGCGGAGCTCAACGCCCCACCTATTTTGAAAATTTCGCGAGGATTCGTCGACCGGCGCCAAAGTTATTCAAAATAGAATGTTGCGGATTTCCTATGGAAACAGGGTCCTAACTATAACTATCTACTGGCGACCGCCAGTAGATAATATATATATATATATATATATATATATATATATATATATATATATATAGATATATATAGATATATATATTACCTACTGGTGGTCACCAGGAGATCGTTATGTTATGTTATGTTATGTTAACTGGATTTGTAGAGCGCGCCGCTGCCCCAGCAAAGGGGCGTCCCGGCGCTATAATGGACAAAAAGCCGGACACAAGCAGTACCAAAGACACAATCATAACAACTCTAGGAATCCGGAGGAAAAAGGAAGGTTTTAACGGCCTTCCTAAAGACCAGAAGTTCGTCAATAGCGCGGATATGGACAGGAAGAGAGTTCCATAGCCTAGCAGCAAGCACTCTGAAAGAGCGGCCACCGGCCCTAGCCCTCTTGAAGCGCGGGACTGTGACCAGATGGAGTCCTGAAGGTCTTAGAGACCGCGGGGGTACATACGGCAAGATAAAATGCTCCAAGATCTGAGGAGAGGAGTGCTTCAGAATTTTAAACGAAAGGCAAAGAGACTTAAACTTAATCCTCTGAGCAACAGGGAGCCAATGGAGTTTATAGATGATTTTTTGGCCGAACAGAATCTCGGCAAGCCTACCTGAGCCCTGGTGGCAGCGTTTTGAACGCGTTGAAGTCTGGAAAGTTCGGCCTGATTAGCTCCCAGCAGAAGAGAACTCGCGTAGTCCAACCTGGACAAAATCGTAGCTTGTACAATAAGCTGTCTGGTTGGAGCATCAAAGAATTTAAAAATGGGTCTGAGCCTACAAAGAGTCCCGAAGCACGTGGCAGCGGTTTTCTTAGTGTGAGAGACAAAACTAAGTTTAGAATCCAACCAGACCCCTAGGTTTTTAACCTCGGTGGCAGGGAAAGGGGTTGGGCCGAGCTCAGATGGCCACCAATGATCACCCCAGAGATGACTCTGCCTGCCAACAATGAGCGCCTCGGTTTCTTTGGCGTTCAATTGCAGGCAATCCAGCGGGCCACTGAGCTAATTCCCTCACGGAACTTAGCCGCCTCAAGGTCGGAGGCCCCACTTATTGCAACCGCCAGCTGCATGTCGTCAGCGTAGGACACCATAGTCAGGTTCCAACGCTTGGCGACAGCAGCCAGCGGCTGCACATAGAGATTGAAAAGTGTGGGGCTAAGAGCCGACCCCTGCGGAACACCCTGTGCAATAGGGTAGGGTTTAGATTGGAAGGGAGGAGTGACAACCCTGAATGTGCGACCGGATAAAAACGATCGAAACCATTCAAGTGCCACGTTATCGACGCCTGCCTCACCCAAACGCTGTAATAAAACAGCGTGGGAGACGGTGTCGAACGCGGCACTGAGGTCAAGAAGCACCAGTGCCGCCGTTTGACCAGAATCAACCAAAGTTTGCAGGTGATCGACCATTGAAAGCAGCGCAGTCTCAGTGCTGTGGCCAGGTCGAAAGCCATTCTGCGAAGGGTCTAAGATATTGGCAGAATGGAGATGGTTGGATAGGATGGCATTGACGTGGGCCTCGGTCAGTTTTGCCAACCACGGAAGAAGGGATATGGGACGATAGTTCTCCAATTTTGATGGGTCCAGGGCAGGTTTTTTTTAAATGGGCATCACCTGGGCTTGTTTCTAGCTACCAGGGACAAAGCCTGACGTCAGGGATAAATTGATAAGGTCGCATAAAGGAGGGAAACAGAGTGAAGCAGATTCTCTGAATTGGGCAGGTCATAGAGGATCCATTGGTGAACCTGATTTGACTTTCACCGCAATTTTATTAAATTCCTCCATCGAGAGCTCTGGGAGAGAGCGCAAAGACATGGTTGTCTTCGGGCCAGATTCCAGCTTCTCCGAAGATGCGGATCAGCCAGGAAAAGAACGGTAAATGGCCTCCACCTTTTTCATAAAAAAGGCGGCCAGGCCCTCACAGTGCGAGGCAGAGCAGATCTCAGCGACTGGGGCTCTACTGGCTGTAAGATCCTTAAGCACCTTAAATATTAATTTAGTAGGATTGGTGCTGATGTTAAATTCATGAGAAAAGTAAGCGGCACGAGCTTTACAGACCCCTCTATGATATTTCTTAATCCTGACAAGGTACTGCGTTTTCCTATCAGGCAGATATGACTTACGCCAGGCTCTTTTAGCTTGTTTGCAAGATTTTCTTAGGAGCCGAAGTGAGTCATCATACCAGGGACTGGATTCGGCGCGTCGGCGTTTACTCTCAGCAATTGGGATCAGGCAGTCTAAGGCTCCAGTCAGCCAGCTACAGAAAAGATCATAGCCCGACTCAGCATCAGCAAAGGGGCCCAGAGGATATAGATCAAGAAGCTATAGTTAGAACCTAGTTTCCATAGGAAAAGCATTTCTTAATTTGCTAATAACTTTGACGTCGTTTGACGAATCGTCGCAAAATTCTCCAAAAAAAAGGTCTATCCAGGTCAGCTTCTATCCTGAAAGTTTGGGGGTGATTCGTCAAACGGGGGCTGAGAAAAAAGGGGGGTCCCAAAACGCATTTTCTCAATGTTAATTTCCAAAGGAAATTTTGAGACGGGCTACAGCCCGAACTGCTGAACGGAATTACCCCACATTTGACAAAAATGTAGAGCTTGGTTCAGAAAGCAACTTTTTTTAAATGGGGTAAATCCGTTCAGTAGTTTTTGAGAAATTCAAAAAATAAGAGTGAAAAAAATCTATTTCTCATAGGAAACTTTGGGCAAGGCTACAGCCGAAACTACTGAACGGAATTACCCCAAATTCGGCAGAAAGGTAGTGCTTGGATCAGAAAGCGACCTTTTTTTAAATGGTGTAAATCCGTTCAGTAGTTGCTGAGAGATAAAAAAAATAAATATTTCGATATCTAGGGCAGCGGTAGAGACGTGACCCCTCCCGACCACGAGCTCCATTCTAATTGGCTGCCACGACCATGAGCTTCATTTTAATTGGCTGTCAACACTCCAAACCAGGAAGTGTTAGTAGCCATCTTGTGACTCGGTAGAAGCGAGTCACCAGAAAACAAAGATATAAAACAAGAGAAGGGGGCAGGGTAGAAACCCCCTGACCCGCTAGGCCTGCTCAGGGGGTCACAGAATGACCCCAGGGCCAAAAAAAGGATTCTGAAAATAAAAATATTTGGCGCAATCCGTGCTGGGGTCACGAATTCTGCCGAAATTGTTAAAAAACAATTAAGTGCGGGTTCCCGCATTTTATTTTAATGAGGGCCCCCGGATGGGCCAGGGCCATTTCTTAACAAAATAATAACGGGGTTCCGCGGTTGCCCCCGCAGCCCCAGGGACCACCATGTCCGCGGAGCTTCACTCATGTTGGGAGTGGGGCACGCGGCCCTCCTCCTGGAATCCGTGATGGCCCTGGGGACCGCCACCCCCCAGGCCGGCTCCTGCAGTGTCCTGGGGCTCCCACCCCCGGGACAGAGCTGTTTGCTATGACAGGGCGGGAGCCACGCGACTTCCGCCCTGTCATAGCAAACTTGCTTTGGATTTTGGAAGCGAGAGCTGGGGAACCTGCTCTTGCTTCCAAAATCCAAAACTGATTGTTTATCCACATGGGGAGGTGCATGTCAGCAGCTCCCCGTGTGGAAAAGCAATGCCGGTTCCCGCAGGATGCGGGAAGCCAGCAGGACTGTGGGGGCATTAGGGCTCCCCCCACGGTCCCAAACGGTGAGGCCAGGCCCCAGGGGATGGGGTCCACGGGGCCGGAATTGGCCACAGGAGGGGGGCCGACGCGGTCCTCTTCTCGCTTTTTAATTTTTTTAAAAATAATGCACATGTCGGCATGCTTCGGGGGATGGGGTCCCCGAGGCGAATGTAAATTAGTGAAAGTGGACTTTTATTTTTAGTCGTGACTCTAGCGCAGCTCTCAGCGTGGCCCCCGTGTGAAAATGATGGGTGCGCGGCTCTCAGCACAGCACTCGAGTACTTCTTAAGTCTTTCAAACACCGAGGGGTATATTCTCAAGGACACATCGTCGAGTTAACGTCACTTTTTCGCAACCAAAATGTTGAAAAATTTAACATACCATTCACAAGCTGGAACAAACAGCCATATCACCAGTTTACCAGCGATAGCAGCCTCAAAAAGCATTGTCACAGGTGACCCCGGCAAATATTGCTAATGAGATGGAGAATAGGCGTTCCCGTGCAAAGGGCAGCAAGCACATCACTTCGCAAGTTTCTCAACCACCAGTAAGATCGTCAAAGAGAGTACAAAACAGGTGATATGGTGCATTAGTAGCAGAAAGTTTACACCTGCTTTGAGCTGGTGTAAAGTCGGACTACAACCTAAAAGATGAAAGGGAGCCCAGCCCAGAGCCACATCTGAACGACAACAGATGCAATGGAGCCAACGATCATGCAGCTCGGACACCCAACTCTGCTCCGACACCCCTGCCCCCAGCCCCTTGTCTGCCATCCCCCCTCAACCCCCCACAAACAAATGTGACAGCAACCTTAGGAAATCTGGAACGTAACAAATTGGCTGATGTCGCACAATTATAATTAAGAAGACGCACATGAGGTTGGACAAATAAGAATCACAGTCATGTATAGATTTACATGTAAAACATTTTTTTGAAACAAAACAACAACAAATAAAACTAGGTACAGCCATGGTGTGTCATCCCTGGACCATTTGTGAATCACAGCCTGCAAGACAAAAAGCAAGATAAGATTGTGCGTCATGCGTCCATCAAAGAAGAGAGAGCGAGAGAAAGAGAGGAAGAGCTGCTGCGTACCCCGGCTGTTGCACCCCATCCACTCCCACTGCCTGGAGGTGACTGCCCGCCGCTGCACACCCAGGCTGCTGCACCCATGCACTACGACTGCCTGGAGGTGACTGCCCGTCGCTGCGCAAACAAGCCTCTCTGCTCACCTTTTGCAACCTACGTGTAGAAAACAGGGCCTACCATGTGCCGCTGCAAGCCCCAAGCCCGGGGCCCGCGGACAGGGCACCCTCCATATCGTGCAGCCCTGCTCCGCAGGCCACCAGGTCTCACATTTGGTGCTGAGTCTTGCTTTCGCCATGGCAGAGGACATACCAGTGCACTCGGTTTTTCATCACAGGTTGCACACCCGCTCAGCCCTTGCGGCGCCACTAACTCAGTGACCAGCGAGGCGATGCCACGTGGTGGTAGGCCTGCGCTATCTGATGGCTCAGGCCTACACTGCGGTCCAGCAGGACACACAAAACCTGAGCTGTCCAGACCGCCGGGATGGGCCATCACCGCAGGCTGCACACCTGCTCAGCAGTTACGGTACCCGCACCTCATTGGACCAAAAGTCACTCTCCCGGGCCCGTGTGTCTGTGCTGGCAGCAGTGCATCCGGTGCGAGCAACCCTAAAATGGCATAGAGCACGTGCACCCGGTCTTTTTTATTGGCAGGGTCATGTGTCCTGTGATGCCAATGCTGGATGGGTGTGGTGTGGGTGTATACCAGCCGTGAGGGAGTGGCTGTGGCGTACTGACAACTCGGCCTGTGACCAGTAGATCACTGCAATGAAAACCTGGGCCATGTAGCGTTGTTGTCCTTCCCTGTAAGCGTAAGCGGATTGGGCTGGCTTGGCGTATGCCAGTCCTGCGTGAGGCTGTGAAGAATGACTCTGGAGCTATGGGCATGGCTCCGTCATGAGCTGTATGAGGAATCAACTGATGCGGGTGTCCGTGTTGTGGTGCTGCCGTCACCCGGGTCGCAAGCGCCAATGTATTACTCTGTGACCAAGTCCTCCAAAATGGCCAACATGGAAGGTACGGTGAATCACTGGCCCTACATTCATCTATAGTTCCACACATGAAAGATGGTGGACATGACACATCTGTGTGGATATGAATGTTTATTGAACATTCAGCGGAGTGTTGCAGCTGTAGAAATACAGGGCCATGGAAAGTTCAATTTTCAGTTTTTGGCACATGGAGGGCAGCCAATTAGATCCAAGCTCGTTTTCGGGGTTAGGCTGTGCCAACATATGTAGTTATACAATCACTCCGCCAATCCCCAAGCACTTATAAATTCACTATACACTCTCCTTGCAGTACTCTAATGATCCAGTCTCTACGTATGTACTTGTACAATGACCGAGACAAAGTTACATAACCAAAGTTTTCCCCCACTGCCAGAGGTAACATGGTTGCATTCGCTGTCCACAGCACAATGTAATGTGGTGGGGCCCAGGGGCAGCATCTTGCATACATAATGAACACACGGACACAGATAGATAGTGGAACTGGGTACGGGCACGTGCTCTCGACTTCTTCTTATTACCAAGGTCACATATCCAGTGACGTCTGTGCTGGATGCGTGTGGGGTGAGTGTAAGCCAGCCCTCCAGGAATGGTTGGTGCTGGTAACAAGTACGATAGTAATCATCGGATCACACATAGAGATTCAATCATAAAGGGTCCATGACTTGTGCTGCACCAGATGTGAAATAATACACAAAAGATTCTATCGTAAAGGGTTCATGACTTGTGGTACACTGAGGTAGGGGCAGCAGATCTGAAATCATACACAAAAGATGCTCTCATAAAGGGTCCATAAGTTGTGGTGCACTGAGGTAGGGGCATCAGAAGCATTCCGCATGTGCACAGCTAGCGATGATGCGTGGTCCGGGAGGGCCACACTGGTAGCAATGTCTGTTGCCTACTGGACTGCGTCATCTGCAATCGCAACTTGATCTGAATTGTGAACCCTGCAGTCCGCAATGTAGATGGAAGGCAGTAGTCAGCACAGACAACGAGCAATGCTTTTTGTCACTTCCTCCTGACAAAATCCGAGGACATAGAGTACAATTCTGTCTGCAATTAATAAATCATCTCTCAACGTAAATTGTGAGCTCTGCTGACCGCAGTGTAGGTAACAAAAGATGAAATATGTATTGAATACATTGTCGAAATGTGTAGGTTTCGGGGACATTATAGTTAGTTGCCTACTAGATTCTGAAATTAATGAATCCAGACTGAATTTGAATTGTGAGCCCTGTTGACCACAGTGTAGGCCGGAGGCAGCGGTCAGCAAAGGCCCACAGCCACGTGGCGTTGACTTTAGCTGCACAGATTGGAAGCATTGGGTTTTCTTCACCGATTATAGTCTCTTACAGAATTCGCATCGGTACTAATCTTGAATTGTGAGCCCTGCTGACCGCAGTGTAGACCGGAGGTAGTGGTAAGGAAGGGCCCACATCCACGTGGCATTGACTTGAGCTGTATAGAGTTAGTGGTAGGTGCGGCACTCAGCGTGTGTGCAGCCAGCGATGATGCGTGGTGTGGGCGGGCCGCACTGGGAGCAATGTCTCTTGCCTACTTGACTGCGTCATCTGCAATCGCGACTCCATCTAAATTGTGAGCCCTGCTGTCCGCAGTGTAGATCGAAGGCAGTAGTCAGCACAGACATCGAGGAATGCTTTTTGTGACTTCCTCTTGAGAAAATCCAACAACATAGAGTACAGTTCACTCTGCAATAAATAAATCAAAACTGAATTCGAACTGAGAGCTCTGCTATCCACAGTGTAGACTGCCATTCAGTGTTCCTTTGGACTTGCAAGATGAATTTGGTCATTGTACTAAAGCTATGATTGATATAAAAAAAGTTCTTGAAGCAAGGGTACTAAAAGGATATTATGTAGGTTTTAGGGGCGTTGTAGTTAGTTGCTTACTGGACTCTGTAATTAATGAATCAAGACTCAATTTTAATTCTGAGCCCTGCTGACCACAGTGTAGGCCGGAGGCAGCGGTCAGAAAGGGCCCACAGCCATGTGGTGTTGAGTTGAGCTGCACAGTTAGTGGCACCTGAAGCAACCAGCATGTGCGAAGCCTGCGATGATGCGTGGTCTGGACGGGTCGCACTGGTAGCAATGTCTTTTGCGTACTGAATTCTGCCTTAATCAGGCTACATGGTGATGACTTGTGGTGCAGTGAGTTAGTGGCACCTGAAGCACTCAGTGTGTGTGCACCCTGCGATGCTGCGTGGTCCGGGCAGGCCACACTGGTAGCAATATCTTTTGTCTAATGAATTCTGCCTTAATAAGGCCACGTGGCGTTGACTTGTGGTGTACTGAGTTAGTGGTACCTCTGGCGCTCAGCGTGTGCGCAGCCTGCGATGATGCGTGGTCCGGGCGGGCTGCACTGGGAGCAATGTGTCTTGCCTACTGGATTGCGTAATCTGCAATCACCAGTCCATCTGAATTGTGAGCCCTGCTGTCCGCAGTGTAGATCGAAGGCAGTAGTCTGTACAGACATAAGTCTGCGGTGCTGTGCCGCTGTGTTCGCAGGGAGCCTGTGTCGAGGAGGCCGGCGGACTTGGTGGCAGCCACGTGGCAGGGTGAGGGTCGCTGCTCTGGCAGACACGTTGGCCTTCACACAAGTGAACCACGCCCAGAGCCCCGGCCTATTTATTCACTTTTCTACGCTGGAGTGGCGTAAGTTGGACCAGCCCACTGCGCTTCCGCTTACAGGGCACGACGATACAGGTACATGTCCGAGATCTTCCCCACTGCCTGAGGTAACATGGTTGCATCCACTGTCCACAACACTACAAGCACTAGCAGTATATGTACACATGGAGAGGTTTGTGCTCTGCATAGTGAGGTCTGTCCAGCACATCATCGCTACACTTGGTATTGTGTGCATTATTATTGGTGGATGACTTGCGTCCTTCACACATGTTTGGTTGCTGCATCTCCCAACATTCAGCTATTGTGTAGCTGAGGGGCCAGGCCGTTTTTGGAAAGTCCGCTGTCCTGTTTTGCGCTGCCTCGGTGGTAGTAGGGGGGGTGGTCCGAGGGGAGGTCCTGAGGGTGATGGCAGTGGGTTTTGTGGCCTTCTTGGGGGTCGGAGGTGCATGATCAGTAACTCTATGACATGTGTTGGTCTTCAGATGGGATTCTGGGCTAGGCTCCTTTTCACACTGTAGGTAGTTGTCCTACTTTACACTAGTAAAAGGCAGATGTTCCATTCCTACTGCTAACGCACCTTATCGCCTGTTTTTGGATCGCACCGCAGATTTGGATGCTCGTTGAAAATATCGGAAAGTGGTGTTTTTGTGTTATTTTTGTACAGGAACGTCTACTCTGCATATTATTAGCGTTAGTTGTTGCTCTCATTTGTGGCGATTTATTTTTGCGGAAGCTATTGCTGGAAAACTGGCGATATCGGCTGTTTTCACTATGTTGAGAATGGAATGATAATTTAAATTCACTGAAAAAACTATAGGTTTATTGAACATTATAATTAGAAATTAGCATTTAAAAAAACCTTTGAAATTCACTGAAAAAAACCATCGGTTTCAGGGACGTTACAGTTAGAAATTAGCAATTAAAAAACCTTAGAAATTCACTGAAAAAAACATTGGTTTCAGGGATGTTATAGGTAGTTGGACATTTCCCTTGTACAAAACCAAAGAAATTCAAACGTTATAGTTATTAGAGCTAACTATAACTCGTGCCCACGCAATGCACTGCTGATGACTTCACATATTACATCACTGATGACATGGTCAGTGACATCACTGATGACATCACTGATGACATCTCAAATGATATCACTGACATCATCCACGTGATAATCTGATGCACCTCCTCACACCCTAATACAACCTTTGATACACCCACTCTAAAATACAGACTACCATTTTCGAAACCATAGACAAATCAATAGCAGTTACTATATACCCAGTGACTAATTTCTAGCTATACACACACATTCATTCACTCACCCATACAGTTACTCATACATGCAGTCACTCATCAATACAGCACTATTATATGTACTCATTTACCTATACAAACACTCATACACCGTCACTCATTATTGACACACCTAGCTAGACATGTAAATAATCAATAATACTGCCATTTACTCACCCATACAGTTATACATTCACTGTCAAACCTATTCGTACAGACACTAACATATACTTACTCTCTTATACAATCACTGACACAAGCACACACTCATTTATACTTCCACTCTCACAATTACTCACTCTCACACATAGTCATTTATATACTTCAACACTCACATATACAGCCTTTCACATATGTAGTTACTCACACATATACCAGTGAGACATACATTCACTCACCAACACACTGATTCACACACTCACTCACCTATACAGCTATTTCTACATGCACTAGTAAACCCATACACCCAGTAAATTATCCACTCACACATGTAATGTTAATGTTAATGTTAGTTATGCTTATAGAGCGTGAACTGATACCTGAAGGTGTCCTGGCGCTATGTAGGCAGAAAGTGACACACCGCCCACCCACCTACATACACAAACACTAAGGCACCCATACAGATACTCATGCAACCAATAAGTAACCCATATAGACAGTCATGTACCTAATCATCAACCCATGCAGCAGCTTACACAACAACTGAGAGATTGATACAGACAGTCACACAGTTTAGTCACTAACCCATGCATTCAGTAAGACACATTTAATCACTAACTTATACAGTCAGTCACACACCTATTACATCCTCCACCCCCCCCCCATTCTACACCAACTCATTCTTCAATACACCTTGGCATTAACATATCTAAAATATATTTTAACTTTACAGAAACACACATTCACTGGATGTCATCAGTGATGTCATTTGAGATGTCATCAGTGATGTCACTGACCATGTCATGAGTGATTTAATATGTGACGTCATCAGCAGTGCATTGCGTGGGCGTGAGATATAGTTAGCTCTACTAACTATAACGTTAGAATTTCTCTGGTTTTGTACGAGTGAAATGGCCAACTAACTATAACGTCTCTTAAACCTATGGTTTTTTCAGTGAATTTCTAAGGTTTTTTAAATGCGAATTTCTAACTATAACGTCCCTGAAACCTATGGTTTTTTCAGTGAATATCTATCTATCTATCTATCTATCTATCTATCTATCTATCTATCTATCTATCTATCTATCTATCTATCTATCTATCTATCTATCTATCTATCTATCTATATATATATCTATATATATATAAATATTACCTACTGGCGGTTGCCAGTAGGTAATTATAGTTAGGACCTATTTTCCATAGGAAATCCGCAACATTCTATTTGGAATAACTTTGGCGCGCGTTGACGAATCTTCGCGAAATTTTCAAAACTTTTGGCCAGCTCCAGTCAGCTCCTATCCTGAAAGTCTCAGGATGTTTCGTGTAGCGGAGGCTGAGAAAAAAGGGGGTCCCAAAACATGTTTTCCCCATGCAATTTCCCATAGGACCTTTAGCCGCAGCTACAGCCCGAACTACTGAACGGACTTACACCAAATTTGGCAGAAAGGTAGACCTTGGATCAGAGTCGTGCCTTTTGCTTAAATGGTGTAAATACGTTCAGTAGTTCCTGAGAAAATCAAAAGTAAACTCACATATATATCTGGGCGGAGCCTAACCACACATCTCATCGTGAGATCTGATTGGCTGTCAGCACTTCATCCAAGAAGTGTTGGCAGCCATCTTCGGACCAATATACATGATAGCACCTCATTAAAAAGCATTGCAGTTAATAGAAGGTTTTAAGACTTTAGTTACATTATAAATAGGGCTCCCGGTTTTCCGTTTTTACGGATTTTTACATTTAATACAGACGGAAAGCGATATTTCCTTTGTCTGTATTTATATGTAAAAACGGCAAAACACTAGCAAATGTTGCCGCGCTGCCGCTGCATCAGTTTCCTGTCCACGCCCCTGGATATAAATCCCATACAATCAGGGTCTTTTAGCGATTTGGTTGTTTTGAGTGGGTGTAATCCTGTCACCCAGTACTGCCCTATTGTTGACAGATTATCTTGGCAAGAGCCAGACCTTCACCAGACTGCCTAAATTCCAGGTGTTCTTAGCGGTTTCTTAACTGTACCAGAAGTAAGTTACAAAGTTTTGCTGCTTGCATTAGTGCATCCCAGGTGCCCCTCTTGTGGGTTTAAGCCCTGTCTTTGTTTTAATCTCCAAACCTCACGAACTGAAAGGGTTTAGGTATGCTGACATTTTTTAAACTAGCTTTTTTCAAAACCATTAACAAAATTAGATTAGTTTCTTTAAAAAAAGCTGTGATGGTTTGACATGTTTCTCCTGCCCTCTTGGCGCTGCTGCTCGGCTGGTCACCTTGTTTCTGACCTGACTTCCTGTGTTGTTCCAGCCACGGAGGCTGACAATCCAGGGTGGGGCGGGAGGGGTCTGCCAATCACTTGAAATGTACAGGAAAAACATGCATTGGAGCTTTTATTTTGCGTCTTGGGCCCGTGTCCAATGGGAGCCGGGTCAGGAGCACCAAGGGTTTCCTGTGTACAGGCCCAGCATAAGCTTGTGATTGAAGGGCCGAGCCTCACTCACTGCTCTCCTGTGGCAGCAGCAGAATTCCCCCTCGTCCATCCCCTGCTCACACCTCCCACCCGGGAGCTGGGTTATTTTAAAGCGCCACCTCCCAGGCCCTGGGACGTCTTTCCGCAGTTCTCACACATTAATAGCTGGAGCGAGGCCCAGGCGGGCCTGTAAGTGCCACGACCAATTTTAAAAGGTTGGATTTCAAATTGCAGGTCCCCAAAGCCGGAGCTCGGTCGGGTATGTCGCTAGAAAAATGGCAGTCAAATAACCTTTATTAGCGGTCAGACTGTCTCCAGAGTTTAAATAAAACCCACTTTATGTATGGAATGTAGTATAAAAGGCCCCACAGTCCTATGTCTAACCACCACACTCTGTGTGGGTTTAAACCCTGGCGTTTATTCCTTTGGGAGAGAAGGTTTGCAGAATGGCATAGAGCTGGTAAAAAAAGAAATGCAAGTTCCAAGAATACCCATATCCTGAGTTAATCTGTAAGAGAATGCCCTACGTTTTGCGATTATTAAAAACACACATTTAGCAGCAATATAAAATACAAAAGAAGACTCGAAGAACATTAAGTCGTCAGTCTGTCCTGCCTGAATGGATCAGCGTTTTCCCTAGCTAAAGCAGCGGGCACTTACTCATATGATCTGAAGCCAGAGGCGTGTGCCCTGGCCCATTTACCCAGGAAATACACAGCTTATTTTACTAATATTCGCAGTTTGCTTCAAGCTTCCCGGGTGCCATTTTTAGAAGATCGCCATGTCGGCACACACACAGCTGCACCAGAGTACTTCACAGGTCTTTTGAAAGACCATTTACTTGTTAATGAGGCTTTATTGTTCTTTCACCCCATGCCGTAGCCTCCCCCAACGCCCCTGACTCCTCCTGTCCCAGGCCCATACAGTGCACGTTTTAAGCACTTAAATTCACAGTGCTGCAGCAGCGCATCCTGGCACTCGGCTTTTTTAAACTACAAGGAAATTGTACTCAAGGACGTACAGAAGGCGAGATGTCAGGGGCTCTGGAGTATTGCTTTCAGTAGAAAATATGTCTCGGACAGGTAAACCTCAGGTGTGCAGGTCTTCTATTTTCTTATCGAGCCAGTCTTAAGCCGGTGAGATTTTCATGAAAAATCGTGACAGTGAATTTGGTGAAAAAGTATGCAAAATATACATAAAACAAAATAGAATTGCACAAGATTTTGCCCAGCTATTTGTGAAAGTGCACCCATACAGCTGAATACAACAAATCGCTAGTTTAAGTGAGCGCATGTGTGAATTGTCAATTTAAATAAATGTGGAAAAATACTAGCTGTAGCATCGTCTTTTACTTGTGGCAAAAATAAATGTGGATAAATACAGAAAAAATGCTCAAAAAATAAATATGGATAAATACAGACGGAAATGGCAAAAAAAAAAATACCATAAAACCGGGAGCCCTAATTATAAATCATTTGCTGATGGTACCATACTCATTTTAGGAATTGTGGTATGTTCTAAGGTGAATTTACCATGTGAAAAAGCCTTCTGCTGGGATATCATGAATCATGTTTGAGAGAAAACTATTTTCTCATGCTTTTCCCACAGAGGTTTGGAACGTGATCTATATGCTAAACTGAGAGCATGTTTTCTGTAAATTCACATTATCTTTCTCAGTCCTGTGAGAATGAAGTCTGACATTCTTAGTAAAACATGTACATCCAACAAGGGCAGAGACTGTCAGTTGATTCCTTTGTGTTCTAATGCAGCTTTCCAGAGTGTTCTAAAGAACAACTAGAGTGCTAACAGTCCTACTTATGACAAACGTATTGTATTGCGTGACTTCTCAAATCCTCTTCTAGTTCATTAAAAAATTCTGACATGCAGACTGAAACATGCACTCTCAATACCAGCAGCAGGCTTCCCTGGTGATCAGTAGCTTTACTACAGTGATCTAATGAGCAGCTAGAGTGCTAACATTCTGAATTTATGACAAATGTGTGACACATCTGAATGCCTTCTTGATGGAATCAAAGTAAAAAACTGAAAGTATTTCCTACTGAGGAGACTGTAGTAAATGAGGAAATTAGGAAACTTCATAACAAATACGTCTCCTAAGATGGCCACCAGAGACAAAAGAGCCCAAATGTAGCACAAATATCACCCAGATGTAGCCCAAGTATAGCCCAATGACAGAATGTCCCAGAGTGTTCTAAAGAACAACTAGCGCGCTAACAGTCTTACTTTTGACAAAAGTATGGCACACCTGAAGCCATTTTGATTGGAATAAAGTGGTAACCATACTCATTTTAGGAATTGTGGTATGTTCTAAGGTGAATTTACCATGTGAAAAAGCCTTCTGCTGGGATATCATGAATCATGTTTGAGAGAAAACTATTTTCTCATGCTTTTCCCACAGAGGTTTGGAAGGCGATCTATAAGCTAAACTGAGAGCATATTTTCTATAAATTCACATTATCTTTCTCAGTCATGTGAGAATGAAGTCTGACATTCTCAGTAAAACATGTACATCCAACAAGGGCAGAGACTGTAAGTTGATTCCTTTGTGTTCTACTGCAGCTTCCCAGAGTGTTCCAAAGAACAACTAGAGCGCTAACAGTCCTACTTATGATAAACGTATGGCACACCTGAAGCCATCTTGATTGGAATAAAGTGGTAACTCTTAAAACATTTAATTTAAAAAAAAAAGAACAAAATGAGGGGGTTCATTTTGCCATAGAAACTATGATTAGTGCTGCAGAAAGAAAAATTAGGGGACATTTTGAGTGACTTCTCAAATCCTCTTCTATTTCATAAAAAAATTCTGACATGCAGACTGAAACCTGCACTTTCAATACCAGCAGCAGACTTCCCTGGTGAGCAGCAGCTTTACTACAGTGCTCTAATGAGCAACTAGAGTGCTAACATTCCAAATTTATGACAAATGTGTGACACATCTGAATGCCTTCTTGATGGAATCAAAGTAAAAAACTGAAAGTATTTCCTACTGAGGAGACTGTAGTAAATGAGGAAATTAGGAAACTTCATAACAAATAAGTCTCCCAAGATGGCCACCAGAGACAAAAGAGCCCAAATGTAGCACAAATATCACCCAGATGTAGCCCAAGTATAGCCCAATGACAGAATGTCCCAGAGTGTTCTAAAGAACAACTCTAACAGTCTTACTTATGATAAAAGTATGGCACACCTGAAGCCATCTTGATTAGAATAAAGTGGTAACACTTAAAACATTTAATTTGCAAAGGAACAAAATGAGGGGGTTCATTTTGCCATAGAAATTATGATTAGTGCTGCAGAAAGAAAAATTAGGGCACATTTTGAGTGACTTCTCAAATCCTCTTCTATTTCATTAAAAAATTCTGACATGCAGACTGAAACATGCACTTTGAATACCAGCATCAGACTTCCCTGGTGAGCGGTAGCTTTACTACAGTAATCTAATGAGCAACTAGAGTGCTACCATTCAGAATTTATGGCAAATGTGTGACACATCTGAATGCCTTCTTGATGGAACCAAAGTAAACAAGCATTGAAAATGCAATAGGTCTCGTCCTCGTTTAAGTTAAGCAATTCTGTTTGTAATTAGGTGGCTTTTTAGCTTTGCTTGTATTAGTGTTTTTCAAACTTTCATATACATAACATGCATATATGTATATGCATGCATGCATTTATATTTGTATTTATATAGCTATGCAGATTATATATATGTTTATATATGTATGTATATATATATTCACTGAAAAAACCATAGGTTTCAGGGGCGTTATAGTTAGCTGGACTTTTCACTCGTACAAAACCATTGAAATTCCCCCGTCATAGTTAGCTGAACTAACTATAACGCCCCTGAAACCTATGGTTTTTTCAGTGAATTTCTAAGGTTTTTTAAATGCTAATTCCTAACTATAACATGCCTTAAACCTATGTTTTTTTAAGTGAATTTCAAAGGTTTTTTAAATGCTAATTTCTAACTATGCCTACAGAGATAGGACAAAGGAAAAAGAAGAAAAAACGCACAGAAAGAAAAAAAGAAATGAAGAAAGAAGCAACAGAAGTCCTCAAAGACGAAGAAAAGTGCAGGAAGAAGGATAACGTGCAGAAAGAAGAAAAAGAAGAGAAGAAAGAAGCCTTGTTGCAAAATCATCCTGTACCCTCAACTTTTTCAGACGGATACTGGTGGTAACTGAGTCTGACTAACCAGTCCTAGAGCCAGTGCAATGTTAAAAGACACTCAGAATACAGTGAAAACACCTACATACACTAGGGAACACAATGCGTTGGGGTCCCCCTGTGATTAGCATGACCTCCTCTGTAAGCCCCTCCTATATAATAGGGCAGAGGGATTAAAACTACCTCGTAAAACGCGCCACAGGGCATGTTTGCACACGTCACCTCTGGCCCCGTCCCCTCCCTTCCCCACTGTGTAAACACGCCCTGTGGCCATTTTAAGTTAGGAGATTAAGTCCCCTTGAATCCTGAGGGTCCCTAGGGTCCAACTAGACCACTAGGTACCTCCAGTAAGCGCCACAGAGCTGCGTTGCAGAGAGAGGTAAAAAGGGGCACGGCCTAGACCACCTATCTGCAACGCAGTGCAGTGGCGCTTACTGGAAGCACCTGGTGGGCTAGTTGGCTCCCAGGGTCCCTCAGGATTGAAAGGGAATTATTTCCCCAACTTAAAACACGCCACAGGGCGTGTTTGCACACGTCACCTCAGGCCCCGTCCCCTCCCTTCACCACTGTGTAAACGTTCCCTGTGGCCGTTCGAAGTTGAGAGATTAAGTCTCCTTAAATCCTAAGGGTTCCTAGTGTCAAACTAGCCCACTAGGTACCTTCAGTAAGCGCCACAGAGCTGCTTGGCCGAGAGGTGTAAAAAGGGGCGTGGCCTCAGAACAACTGTCTGCAACGCAGCTCCCTGGCGCATACTGGAGATACCTGTTGGGCTAGTTGGCCCTCAGGGACCCTCAGTATTGAAGGGGAATTAATTCCGCAACTTACAACTCGCCAGGGGGCGCATTTGCAGAATGCTGCAAGGAGGGGGCGTGGCCTCTGGCGCGATGTCGGTCTTTTATTTTTTTAAGAAGGGGGCTGTGTGGCCCCCCTTCTTTTTCTAATTTATTGGCACTGGGGACCCCATCCCCCAGGGCCTGCCCCCTAAATTGTTTTTGGGGAGAAATACAATTTGGAAGGGGGCCACATGGCCCCCCTCCCAAGGCCTTAATCGGCCCCAGGGACCCCAACCCCGGGGCATGGCCTTTTTTTTTTTATTCTTTAGGAGGGGGGCTGCGTTGCCCCCCTCCTCAGGCCACTTATTGCCCCGGTGACCCCAACTCCAGGCCCGGCCTTTGTTTTTTATTATTTTTATAAAATATATATTTATAGAAACACCTTGGACATGCTGGGCAAACCGTATGTACCTATCACCATGACGATTTGCGTGATATTCATTAAAAGGCGACTATGCATACAATGAATTCACGTGGAATGTATTTACACCGCTAGTAAAGCTCTGAAGTGTCTGACGCCCTACCATGCCTAATCCTGGCGCCACCGCCGGTGGGTACTCTGCAAGTAGACACCCTTGTCGTTTATTTATACAAACATGGGTAGCTATTGACGGGCACATTTAATACACACGCACACCAAGCCATTCAAAGGGGATTCGACAAAAATTCGACCAAACTATGCAAGAAACCCCCCTCACAGTTAATAAAAAACACATCCACCGCCGGATGTGTAATACTTTTTATTTTACTCTCTGGGAAGGAGACGAACCTCACTTGAGAGTCACAGCGCGCTCCTGGCTGAGTCCAATGCTGTGTTACACCCACCAGTGCCCACCGAGTGCCACACACCTCTGTGCTGTATTCCACCAGCTAGTGCGTATGCTATGACACTCT
This sequence comes from Triturus cristatus, assembly GCF_964204655.1. Taxonomy (NCBI): domain Eukaryota; kingdom Metazoa; phylum Chordata; class Amphibia; order Caudata; family Salamandridae; genus Triturus; species Triturus cristatus. The sequence goes on along the minus strand of NC_140593.1, from coordinate 752,271,324 downwards.
CTAGCCCATGTGCACTGTAACACCACCCAGTGAATATGTCATGCCACACTTGCCTTCGCACTGGTTATATTGCCCCATCTAACGTGCCTTCCTCGATGCCTATGTTATAACGCACAGCGCTATGCCATACATATTACAATCTGGGATCCATATCTTTGTCACAGTGCATATGCAACATTACACTCCCCAACACATATTTTATATTACAACTTTAGAGACAAGTTAGGTTCACAACACTGCCCTGTGCATATTACACTCCAAGGCGCATATCGCATAGCACGCGCTAGTGCCTGTGCTATCTCGCGCTCTCCAATGAATCTGTCATTGTGCACAATGTATTGCATATTATATTTCACGCCCGGTTCATCTTATATCACACTTTTTGGGGCATTGTTTATACCATACACTATATCTAGTTTTTATTTTCAATCGTGCTCTCAGGACTATGTTCTATATAACACTGCGTTCACCTACCCTTTTCACGGGCATTACATTTTGCGATGGGGGGTGGAGGGTCAGGGGGTGTTTCTGCCAAGTGAGCCTGGAGTCACAGTCACAAACGTCCTCTTCTTCCTGAATAAAAGTGAGATTATACTGCATACTTGTTCATATTTTAAGTAGTTTGCTCAGACATACATTTTAAAAACAATAAAGTTTCTAATACCCACCTTCTCTGAACAGTTAGCTTGCTGCCCCATCCACCTTCTCCCTATCCTCTGTTGTCTGAATCCATGGACTAGCCTCCTCCCTCCTGCCATGCATCGTCTGATGTGCTGCCACTGCCCTCCATTTAGTATGATGTACCAGTCCACTCCTCCTGCCCTCCATTGCCCAATTCTATGCCCCATCATTGACCTCCTGCTTAGCCTCTGTGCTTAGCTTGCTGCCCCTATTCTCCTTCCCCCTGCCCTCCGATGTCTTTGTACATGCCCCTGCTCCATCCTTTTTGCCCACCATGTTCTATGGACCTGCCACTCCTATCTACTATGAGTGTTCTGTTGAGCTGCCACTCCCCTCCCACCTGCCTAGCATTGTCAGATGACTGTAACCGGTCCCTGCCACCTCCACCCTGCCTGTCCACATGCCATGCCCCTATCCCCTTCCTCCTGTCCTCCATGGTCCATTTTACTGCCACACCCTTCTGCCCTCCCTGGTGTGTTGTGCTGCAACTGCTCCTCCTGCCTGCCCCACGCGGTCTGTTGTGAGGCCCCTGAACTCTCTTGTCTGTGCCCAGGTCCTGACCCTCCCTTCTATCCTCCATGGTCCTTTGTGCATGCCCCTGCACCCTCCTTCTTGCCCATCATAGCCATTGTGCTGCCACTAACCCTCCTGCTTGCCATGCATGGTCTTCTGTGCTGCCACAGCCCCTCCCACCTTCCCTGTGTGATCAGCTAGCTGCCCCTGACCCCCTCCCACCTTCCCTCCATGGTCAGTGTGTATGCCATCATAGTCTCACTGTTGCTCTCCATGGTGTGTCTTGTTTCTAGTGCCCATCCTGCCTGACCTCCACGGTCATCTTGCTGCTCCTGCCCTGCCCCCTTGCCCCCAGCCCTCTGTTTCCATGTGCAGACCCCTATTCCCTCCCTCCTGGCTTGTCTGTTCCATTGTAATGCCCGTGATCCGTCCCTCCTGCCCTTTATGGTCTGTTATGCTGCAGCTTTCTCTCTGTTCTCTGTTGTCCATGTGCATGGTCCTGTCCCCTCCCTATTGCTTTCTATGGATTGTTGTGCTGCACTCCCATCCCGCATGCCCTGTGTGGTGTATTGTGCTGCTGCAAACCCTGATGCCTGTCCTGTAGGGTCAGTTTGGTGCACCTCTCCATGTCCCACCTGTCCTCTGTTATCCAAGTCCATGTCCCTACCCCAATTCCTCCTGCCTGCCATGATCCAATGTACCTAACTTGCGAACATTTTGAACTTGGTAAGAAGGAGATTTTGAAAAAAAACTGGGGTATTGATTTTCCCCTTTGAGTTACATTGAAAAAGAGGAGATTGTAGACAGGAGACAGATCAAATTAAGCCCATTTGAGCTTAAAAGCATTGGACGTTTCCTGGCTGAATCGGGTCTGTTGGCATGTATGGTTGTACTACCACTGCCTCTTCCTTCTGCCCACAATGGTCTATTATATTGCCATAGCCTCTCTTGCCAGTCCTGTATTGTTGATTTGTTGCCCCTGCCCCCCTTTCCAGTGCCCTCCATAGTCTGTTGTGCTGCCACTGCCCTTCCAGCCTGCCAAGTGTGGTCAAATTGTTGCCTCTGTACCCTCCTACCTGCCTTCAATTTTCAGAGTCCGTGTCCCTAGCCTCTGCCTCTCAACAGTATCCTAATGAACAACTAGATTGCTAACATTCTATATTTATTACAAAAGTGTGGAACGCCTGATGTCATCTTGATGTAATCAAAACTGTAATACCTAGAGCATTTCCTTTAGAAATTACATATATGAGAGGGTCTTATTTGCATCAAAATGATGGTTAGTGCTCTAAAAAACTAAAATGAGGACATATTTTCTGAGTTTTCAAATGGCGACAAAGCACTTTTAAATTATTTGTTATCTTTATTTTTTTTATCCAGTTGACCACTTGATTAAATGTTGCACTTAGGGGAGAGGATGTGGTGTTACTTCCAGAGCTACAGACTTTGCAACTGGGCAACCAGGTTGGAGTTTCTGCTTCAGCTCAACATTCTGTGATTCTGGTCAAATCACTTAATCTGTCCATGTCTACAACCAAAATGAATTTGATCTGGTGTGATGTAACCAATGCTCATGTAAAGCACTCCAATACCTGAAAAGTCTGCACTATATAAAACTGCAAAAACACAGAAAATAAGTGTTTTGCACACTTCTGTCATTGGGCTACATGTGGGCTACATCTGGGTGATATGTGTACTGCATTTGGGCTCTTTTGTCTCTGGTGGCCATCTTGGGAGATTTATTTGTTATGAAGTTTCCTAATTTCCTCATTTACTGCAGTCTCCTCAGTAGGAAATACTTTCAGTTTTTTACTTTGGTTCCATTAAGAAGGCATTCAGATGTGTCACACATTTGCCATAAATTCTGAATGTTAGCAGTCTAGTTGCTCATTAGAGGGAAGTCTGCTGCTGGTATTCAAAGTGCATGATTCAGTCTGCATGTCAGAGTTTTTTTATGAAATAGAAGAGGATTTGAGAGGTCAAAATGTGCCCTAATTTTTCTTTCTCAGCACTAATCATAATTTCTATGGCAAAATGAAGCCCTCATTTTGTTCCTTTGCAAATTAAATGTTTTAAGTGTTACCACTTTATTCCAATCAAGATGGCTTCAGGTGTGCCATACTTTTGTCATAAGTAAGACTGTTAGCGCTCTAGTTGTTCGTTAGAACACTCTGGGACATTCTGTCATTGGGCTATACTTGGGCTACATCTGGGTGATATTTGTGCTACATTTGGGCTCTTTTGTCTCTGGTGGCCATCTTGGGAGACTTATTTGTTATGAAGTTTCCTAATTTCCACATTTACTAGTCTCCTCAGTAGGAAATACTTTCAGTTTTTTACTTTGATTCCATCAAGAAGACATTCAGATGTGTCACACATTTGCCATACATTCAGAATGTTAGCACTCTAGTTGCTCATTAGATCACTGTAGTAAAGCTACTGCTCACCAGGGAAGTCTGCTGCTGGTATTGAAAGTGCATGTTTCAGTCTGCATGTCAGAATGTTTTAATGAAATAGAAGAGGATTTGAGAAGTCACTCAAAATGTGCCCTAATTTTTCTTTCTGCAGCACTAATCATAATTTCTATGGCAAAATGAAGCCCTCATTTTGTTCTTTTGCAAATTAAATGTTTTAAGAGTTACCACTTTATTCCAATCAAGATGGCTTCAGGTGTGCAATACGTTTGTCATAAGTAGGACTGTTAGCTCTCTAGTTGTTCTTTAGAACACTCTGGGAAGCTGCAGTAGAACACAAAGGAATCAACTGACAGTCTCTGCCCTTGTTGGATGTACATGTTTTACTGAGAATGTCAGACTTCATTCTCACATGACTGAGAAAGATAATGTGAATTTACAGAAAATATGCTCTCAGTTTAGCTTATAGATCGCCTTCCAAACCTCTGTGGGAAAAGCATGAGAAAATCGTTTTCTCTCAAACATGATTCATGATATCACAGCAGAAGGCTTTTTCACATGGTAAAATCCCCTTAGAACACACAATTCCTAAAATGAGTATGGTACCATCAACAAATGATTTATAATGTAACTAAAGTCTTAAAACCTTCTATTAACTGCAATGCTTTTTAATGAGGTGCTATCATGTATATTGGTCCCAAGATAGCTGCCAACCTATCTTGGATGAAGTGCTGACAGCCAATCAGATCTCACAATGAGATGTGTGGTTAGGCTCCGCCCAGATATATATGCAATTGTGATTTTGATTTTCTCAGGAACTACTGAACGGATTAACACCATTTAAGCAAAAGGCACGACTCTGAACCAAGGTCTACCTTTTCTGCCAATATTGGTGCAATTCCGTTCAGCAGTTTGGGCTGTAGCTGCGGCTAAAGGTCCTATGGGAAATTGCATGGGGAAAACCCATTTTGGGACCCCCTTTTATCTCAGCCCCCGCTACACGAATCATCCCGAGACTTTCCGGATAGAAGCGGACCGGAGCTGACCAAATTTCTTGAAAATTTCGCAAAGATTCGTCAACGGGCGCCAAAGTTATTCCAAATAGAATGTTGCGGATTCCTATGGAAAATAGGTCCTAACTATAACTACCTACTAGCGACCGCCAGTAGGCAATATATATGAAATATTTTTTTTAATTGTCAGTTTTGCACTTTGCAAGTTTAAAAACGTGGTACAGTAAGCCTTCTGACAACGCTGCACACCCCTACCTAATTCAATAATGCAGACTTTACCATTATTTATCCTCCCTTTTCATGCACATGCTCAATAAACAAAAACACATAACCAACTAAAATGGGCCTGGATCTTTCTCCCATCTGTTTTGAGGCAAACCAAGTTTTTTCTGAGATATAGTTTTTTTAGCCATTCTTGCCTCTAGCAGTCTCCCCTGTACTGATAATACTTCCAGCATTCACATCTCCCCCTTAAACTAACAACATGCTTGAACTGCTAGCATTGAGTTGTCTGGTTGTTTTGTAGAGTGCATTTGGTTTGCAATGTTTAAATGGTAATTAATGTGTACCAAGTAATAAAAGAAGCTTTACTCAGGAAAACAATACTGCAATGCCCTCTACTAAAGTAACATGCTCAGAAAAGACAATGTTACACTATGCACTACAGAGCTCTGCTTCGCCAAAAAAGGCTTCCACAGGAGTTAAGGGTACATAGAGCGTGCTGTATGAATCTTAAAACACCTATCTTTAAGGCACTGAAACACATCAGGTAAGGTGGGTTTTCAAAAAAATCATAGTGCTATGATGCAAAATAGTTGAAATTGAAACCTTTGCCTCCTCTGTGCGAATACTTGAGTGTGTTCAGGATATCTGTGCTGTTCATTTGCACATGCAGCAGCTACCATCCCTGCTGACATCACACTTGTACCCAGGCCTGAAAGTAGCCTATGTCCAGGGGTGCATCAGGGCCAAAAATTGGCCTGGGTACCCAAAAACAAGTGTCCCACCATTGCAGATCATAATCCTTCATGACACATTGCTTGGTTACTATAAGGGAGCTAATCTGAGGAGACATTTGTGGTAAATTAAACTTTCCAAATGTTCTAGGACCACTAACATTATCTAATGCTGGAAATGCTATTATTGCTCTGCAGCAAACTCAAAAGTCTTCCAATGAATATGTTCCCGAATCAGTTGCTCACTCTTTGAGCCTCTAAATCCTTAATCACCCTCCGATCTCTGAATCGTCTCTCAGGAATCAGGTCCTAAAACTCCTGGTAATTCTTATGGATCCTTGCTGGCACTGACCAACATGAGCCCAGAAGTTCATGTGGATCCTCCCGTCTGTAGGATTCTGTTCATGCTTAAGAATCCATGGGTGCTGCTCATCCTAAGGTCTCCAGACTCTTGCTCACCATCAGTTGGTCTCTTAACTATCCACTTATTAGAAGGACCCTAAAGCGAATTTCCACTCTCCGGTCCTCTGAGACTCCTGCTCAGGTCCTTAAGGTTCCAGCTCACTCTCAGGTGCCGCCTTTGGATTCCAGCTCATCCTCTGATCACCTGATTTCCCTGTTCACCGTCAGACCCTGTAGCTCTTACTCACTCTTACGTGAAAGCTCTGGGACATCCTCATTTCCCTGAAGATTACCATGGAATTCTACAAACCTTATATATCCGAATAGCTTCCTTGATGTTTTGCTCACCCTAAGGGCATGAGGTGAACTGTCAACGCCAGATGGCTGAAGCTCCTGCTCACCCTAAATCCTCACAGTGGGCATTGGGAGTGAACATATACTTCAGGGGCATTGCTCAGTTCAGGTCCCTGAGCCTCAAGCTCATCCTCAGGGTCCTGAGGTTTATGCTCACCCCAAGTTGCCTAAAATCTTGCTCACTCCAGGGTTTACAAGGCTCCTGCTTGTCCCCATGTCCCCTTCTCACCAGGAGGTGCTAAGGTTGCTGCTCAGCGTCATTTACTTATGGCTCCTGGCAATGCTCAAGTGCCCAGAGGTTCCTTATCAGGGACATTAATCATTGGAGCTCTTGTCCACCTTAGGCCCCTGCGGCACAAGTCATCCCCAAGTTGCTAAATCTTCTCTATTTCACAAACTAGAAGATCTTGTTTCCCTTCACATCATTGGCTTTCCTGTTCACCCTGAGGTCTTCTGATATTTTTTCCCACACTTAATAAGTCAGAAAGCTCATTGCTAATCTTCAGGCTCCGGTGGATGTACACATCCAAGTCTTTCATGGACCCTTTTGATTGCCACACAGACGTCTCTCTGAGTGTGATGTCGTAGGAGGTGCAACACAGCTTGGTGCGTGGGGACTTTCATCCTGTGGGAAGAGATATGATCTGACTCTGCTTGACATCCTGGAGCAAATCACTTCAACTACAGCCGTTTGTTTCTTTTTCTATATACTACCTGTGCCCTTGCTCTCTCTCTCGCTCTCTCATATGTGTGAACAGCCCTTTACTCCTCCTTCTATTATTTATCCCTCTCTTCCCTTTCTTTACTCTCTCATTTCACCAGCACTCTCATGTTCTCACCTACCACATCTATTGGATTTTGTTTATGTTTCTGTATGTTTGTCCATATGTCATACCAACTTTTCATTCTGTCTCCTTCCCTCTCTTTCTACAAACCTCTCTATCTATTTTAATCCCCTCCTACATCATTTTTCCTCTCATTATTCTGCCTCTCTTGTTTTCCATCTCTTTTTTCCTGTCTTTCCTCTCTACATTGTAGCCCTGGTTATAAACTTTTCCATTGCCCCCGCACTATAAACTCCCTCTCTTTCTCACTCCTGTCTCCCACATGCACTTTATCCTTCATTCTTTTTCTACCTCTCATGTCCTTATTCCCCACTCTCTCAATTTCTATTGCCTCTTTGATTTTTACTTCAGTTCTTTTTCCTGTCTTAAAAATTCTCGCTTTCTTCAATTGTGTTTTCTCATGTCAGTCACCCTCATTTCCTTCTAGCCCATAAACTTGTGTGTCCACACCTAATGTTATATTTCATTGTGTTCCATTTACTGACTTGCTGCTGTCAGTGACTACCTGCTTTATCAAACCTTGACATTTGCAGAAGACCATTCTCTGTAGACGTTACATAGATTCCTGTCCTTGTACGTGCTTTCAGGTCTGCAGCTCTCAAAGGTTATTCAGAAAAGTGGAGGGGGCTTGTTCTACCTTTTTTAGAGATCAGACCACAAGTATGTTTTATTGTTGAGGGGTAAGGGAAAATCCAACTATTTCTGGAGGAATTGTTAGAAACAGTGGAGAATCCACAGGTGGCAATTCTTTGACCATACTATGCCTTTCTTGGGGTTTAATCCACATATGGCACTTCCTCTAGGTATCAACAACCTCTAATTCAAGCTGTGGACTGTTGGAACGTGTGTGTGAAGCTGTGTCCATCCTTTGCTTATGATTACTGGCCAGGAAACTTCTAACATCCTCTTTAACATCCAGCCTTCGCGCTGTCATTCACTGTTCTTTTTATCCCTTTGCATCACCCTTCTCTCCATGGTTGTTTCTCCCGTTCCCTCTTTCTACCAATCTCTTGTTCTGCCCTTCTCTACACCTGGTCTGTCCTCACTTCTTATTTTCAATTACTGTTTCCCTCTCTCCTTTCTCCGACTCACTCCCTCAATGTGCTTATCTATAATTATTTCCCTCTAATCTAGCCTCTTTACTCTTCTCTCCTCAATCGTTTTCCCCTCATTCCTCTCCGTTTGTCTCTACTCCCCACTCCATCCCTTATGTCTCTCTCTCTATATCTGCACTGCTCTCACCTCTCCTTTTGCCCCAACATAGAGGGTGCATTAATTTTTTCACTACATGTTTGTCACTTTTGCAACTTTGTCAAAATCGGATTTTCCTTTTACCCATTTCGAGTCATAGGTAACTTTATTTCAATCCTTATTGTTTTATTTCTGAAGCTCCATCACTCTTCGCTGTACACAGAATGAAACTTACAATCTACATCTGGTATGTCACTACACAGTTTTGAAATAAGAAAGCTGCTCCCTCGTCGTCGTCCCCCCTCCCCCTACCCGCCCCCCCCCGCCACCCACCACCCTGTACCTTTACTATCCGATCGTTGTGGCTTGCTGCGCGCTGACGTCCCCTGCCTAAGACTTGTTAATTGTGCTCTTCAAAGCATCAGCAGCTCCCCAAGGACTCAAAGTCACCTCCTGAGGCCTGGGACGGGCAGAGATTCACCATGCTGTGCCTCCTCTGCCGGCCTATTGGATTCTGCCCATGACAATGGACCGCCTGACTCTGTTGCTTGCTGAGGGTCACAGCCAAGCTGTAGCAGCCTTTTGGGTTGTGCGCCAGCAGGAAAGTTGGCCCAGGTATGTGGGCCTGCTTTTCCACTTCTGGATGGCCTTGGGTGAGCCATCTTCCTTGAGCGGGGCTGGCCCACACTCTAGATTCTGGCCTGTTAAAACCCTCTCTATATTTAAACGTTTGGGAAGTAAATATGGACAATCTAAAAGTGCATGTGTAGGTATTCATACACTCAGCGTCGTACTAGGCAATAGGGCAACCTGGCAGTGCTTGATGGACTGGTCTGCCGTCCCAGTGCTGATTTTAGGCTGTTAGTGGGGTTGTTTTATGGTCTAGTTGGATGTTTTTGCTGTTGATTTCCAGGATATTACCACTAATTTTGCCTGTAGTAAGCACACATACATGCAGCCTCCTAGACCTTGAGAAACACCTATATAGTGTGGCCACAAGTTCAAATCTGCACAGATTTGCAAATGTGGGTAACTTTTGAGCTATCTGATTTGCTGATGAGCTGCACTTTGGTGCCCGGGCCTTTATTTCTGTTCCAGCCAGAAGCTGTATACACTTGTCAGTAAAACATCAGAGTTCATTCTGAGTTGGGCAGAGCAATTTTCAGTTCAATTTGGTAGGTGTTTGCAAAAAGGCAGTTGTCAGCCAAAACAGAGATTACCAATTTCATGATAATTCTGGCCACATGTCAACTTGCTAAAACCAAGTGGCTATGGAAAGATCTTTTCGCACAGGGACTTTGGATTCTCTTAGAAGCCAAAATCTATGGCCGACAGGAATGAGGAGTAAACAGGGGCTTGTGTTAAACCCAATTCCCCTGGGTATTCGACATCAGGCAAGATGGCGCATAATGACCAGGCCAATTTAAGAACCAAAGGCCACTTTATAAGGACAGGTATGCAGCTGAAACGTATATACATTACAACATATGGCCAACAACCCCCATCACTAATACAATTGTTCAAACTAACTCTCCCCCACCCTTTAGCTTCTCCCAACAGGGACAAACCCCCAACAAACTATCCAAACATTCCTCACCATATCCTTTCATTTACCGTCCTTTCATATGTGACACAACCATCGCTTCCCTTGTCTCCCTCTGCTAACATTTGCCCTGCAAGTCTCCAACACTTCTGGCCTATTTTGTGATCTCTATGCTTTTCTGCAACCCAGGAAAAAACCCTGAAAAGGGGTTTTTCCTCCCCACCCCCACATAAAATTAGGTTTTATTGCAGCTGTCGCCTGAACAGCCTTAATCGTCACGCCTGTTAGACCGGCTGTTGCCTGAGCAGCCAGGAGTTCCATACCACCATCTAGTCACCGCCAACTTTTTTTGCCAAACAGTCCAGCACCTCCAATAAATTTAGCCTGCTCCCCCGTCTTGGTGACAGAAAATCAAATCCTCTTTCTTAATGTCTCCATGTGCTACCATTCCTATTCCCATGTCCAGGCAGAAACGCTGCTTTCCTTTTTAGGTCTCGGCTGGAGATAGCAGTGCGCATCCGCTGCTCTCGGCATCCGAGAGCTTTTTGGAATCAATACAGATTCCGAAGCTCTTGGAGGCGGAGTTGAAGCCCCGCCTATCTTTTTAATTGGCTAGCGTCAGCTTCCTTATAAAAAAGGGTGGCTTTTGATTGTAAAGGAGGCTTCTTAGTCCCTCTTTGTTGCCGCCTTGTCTCCTTTTGGCCACGCCCACCGGGATTAGATTTTTTAACGGCGGCGTGACACTCTCCCCTTCATTACTCCCTATGCACTTTTTTCTTTGCATTCGGCTTTGGCAAAGTCAGCCACGTGTTTACTTTCGCATCGCACATTCACTTAGGGAATAAACACGCGGCTGCCTTTGCGGTACCGCGCTAGTTTGGCTTTGTGCCTGTTTCCCGAGCATCATTGATGCCCTGATCAAGTTGGTTGTTTTCGGTTTCCTTGAGTTGACCCCCTTACTCTACCTCTGTCATCCCCCAGAGTTCCGTGGGCCCCCTAGATCGGTGTCCATTGTGGTCTGAGCCTCTGGTAGCCTCGAGATATATGTATGTTCTTTAGTGCAGCTCACGGCTTCCTTTCTTCTTACTCTGTTGTTTTTAAAGCCTTCCTTTGCTCTCTCTTCATTGTACTGTTGACCCCCACATGGCTCTGTAGTTCTTCTCCACTGTGTTGATTAGCTCTGCTCTGTGTCTATACTCTCTTTAAGCCCCGTGGCTGTACTCGTTCTGCACCTCTTCTTTTCTGTGTGAAATGACTCCCTTTACTCTGTCCCTGTTCTTCATGTGAACTTCATGGCTGCCCTTGTCCTCTGTCTGCTCACCTCTGTCCGATGGCTCATTTCGTTCTTCCACCATCTTCTTCTGTGCCCCGTGGTCCCCTCTGCTCTCTTGCTCTTCTGATCTCAGCCCCACCTGGCTGTATCCTACCCCCCCTTCCCGTCCAGCGTTAATGGACTGCTGAGTAGGGTCTTTGGCCCAAAGCCCACACCTGTTGCAGACATGGCGCTCAGATCAAAAGCACGAGGAAACCGAGCGCCATTGTGTGGAACTAGAGCCCGCAGCCCGGAAACACAGGAGCGAGGGACCGGGGAAGGGTGACAGGTGACAAATGTACCTCGGCGAGATATGGAAGGAAGGTGGCTGCGGACTATGAGCTGTAAAGGGGGGCTTTAGTTGGAGGGAGGGGTCCACGGAGTCAGATGGACAATGAAGGGGGTAGTCTATGGAGGGACGGGCTCATGAACTGAGGGATCTCACAGAGGGAGTAGGATGTAAAGGGGGTAAGGAGGGCCTTGAGGTAGCTGGGCCATGAGGGTGGTGGGCTTTGGTGGAAGGTAGGATATGGATGGAAATTTGTCCCTGATGGATATTGGTCACCGCTTGGGTGGGGTGCGTCATGGAGACAGATGGCCAAAGAGGTAGTGCATGATAGAGATTTACATAAGTTGCTAATTTCTTAGCGGGCTCTTCCAGAAACCGCGTGAGCTTTGCTCGCCTTCTCGAAATAAACAAAAGCCATGCTCCTGTCAGAAACGGATAACGAAGCAGCGGTTCAGGCTGCCACACATGGGAACTATGCACATTAGAGGAATGCAGAGATGCCTGCAGCGCTTCTGCGGCATTCGAGGAGCCACGCGTCACTTCCTGCTTCCCATGGTGCTTGTAAGCAAGGGAAGCTTTAATATCTATTGCGTTGCATTCCAATGGGTAATTACACCGACTCTTGTCCTCCTGACCTCTTCTACGCCTTGGTAACAGACTGAATCCATGACAACAACATCATCGTAATTTAAATAGTTTGGAGTTTCTTTGAGTGAGTAGCAATCCTAACATGCTTTGCGTGATGACACGATAAATAGCAACAGAGGCATTTTAGGTGGCTGCAATTAGAGGCAAATGAGTGAGCGAGCAAAATGCGCACAGAGTAATTTACATTTATACAGGGCGCATATTCTCTTGTGAGAGAAGGCGGAGCAGGTATATGGGTGGGCAGACCTTTCATTTCACATGTTGTCTCCTTGTCTTACACACAAGGAAGCCAAATAAGTGAGTTTGAGGCACTATCCTCTCTTTCCTTTTTGCTGACCAGGACACTCATAGTACTCTCTCATGCCTCCTCTCTCCATCCTTTGTTTTGCTTTCATATTTCTCTACCTCATTGTCTCTTACCTGATCTCTGCTTTTGCTTCCATCCAGCCCTTCAGTGCCCTGCTTTCATCTCCCCCCTACTGTCTCAATCGCATTTCTCCTCAACCTTTTTAACTTTCTATCTTTTCTTTATCCTCATCTTCGCCCTCGTTTCAACAGCCTCCTTGCATCTTTCACTTCTTCCTTTGTTCCACCTTCATCTTTCTGTTTCACTAGCTCTTTTCCTTACTTCTTTTCGTTCTTCTCTTCTCTCCCGCTCACCCTTGTAATCCTTTTTGGATTTTCTCTCACCTCTCCCTAATATCCTCACTCGTTTCCTCACTCTTTCCTGCTCGCTCACTTAATGTAATCAAAAAAGTCTCCCTTTCATCTCTAAATCAGCAAGAGGAGACATGGTCCAAGCTCTCATCATCTCACAGAGGGTCTACTGTGATGCCTTTCGGGTAAGGGCACTGACACATCTTATTTATCATCTTTAGCTAATACAAAATGCGGCTGCAAGACTGGTTTTGAGGTGAAGAAGACACACTCCCATATTTAACAAGCATTAAAAATGCAATAGGTTTCACCTTTCATTAAGTTAAAGTCATTTGCTTTGCTCTACATTACCATTAGCAAAGTAAATGGCTTTAACTTAATCAAAGGCGAGACCTATTGCATTTTCAATGCTTGTTTATTTTATGCCTAACTCTTTCCACTGTGAAATATTTAACTGCTCCACTCCAAACTCTCCTTGCAACCAAGGCCGCCCAAAACACATATGTCCCCGAACACATTCTTCCAATCGGGTCCAAATCCTTCTTCATCTCCTTCAATAAACCCAAAACAGACAATTCCACCAACTCATGTTCCCACAAATAGCAATACATTTAGGTCCATTTCATGCTCACCAGACTGGATTACACCAGCAACAATTGTCTCCACTTCATACCTCCACTACCCCATCATTCAATCTTAAATTCCATCAATCCAAATCCCAGGTTCTTCCCAAAGGGTGAGCTTCAGCTTGTTTCACCGCTCATTTAAGGAAAGAATGGTCGATACTCTAAATGAAAAAAAACTCCAAGCTGGATCCCGATATGAAATCTAGAATTTAATGTAAATATGTTACATATTGGACTCAGTGCAACCCTTCAATATTACTAATATAACACCAGCAACATGCGGGTGATCATCTACCCAGCCTCATAATCTCTTTCACGTAGTATCCTAGTCTATTAGCCTCAATCCCAAAAGAATGATTAATGAAATCCTTTGGTCTCTCTGCCATGTCTGCCAACACTTTCCTCATGACCACAAGCACCTGTGATGGCAATAACCATTTCCCATCCTCATGACACAAGTCTAAAGCAGAATGTATTCCCTCTGCCACCTGAAGCCTCCTGTCAAAATAATTCTTGCTTCTTTCCCAGTTTGATTCGTTTGGGATTTTTTTCAAATACAACCACAATTGATCCTCAGTCAAGTCAACATCTTCCACCATCAAACCCCCTTCCATGTCCCTGCCCAACAGCTCTGACATTGTAAATGCTCAAACAAATAGCCATAACATACATGACTAAATTAACTTAATTTCAAAAGAAGACAAACATGCTTGATTTCAGCCTTTTACCAAACGCACAAACCTTGGCATTGTTATAGGTCCTGTTGACTGCCTACCCGCTTCTTCTCTTTTGCCCACCCTTGCAACAGCTGTCTGCCCATTTCACCTGCTGTTGGTTCGTATTCCCAGAAAAATATGAATTAAAAGATCACCCCAGCAGGCGTTCCTGCAGTTGTAGCAGATGAAATACCTCTGTCAATGTTGCGCATGATGAAATGTACCACATCATCTCTTCTTTTTCTTTAAGTTTCAAAAAGAAGTTTATTGAAGGAGAAACAACAAAGGAAAAAAAGAGCATAAAATCATACATGAAGTCACGTTTAACATAGTAAAAAAAAAAAAGAAGAAAAGTGGGGAGGGTGATAAAGAGATGTACATTGCTATGAACAAAGTCTGGTCATTTATCTAAATTATCAACAGTATAAATATATTTGAACATACAAAAACCATCATGAAAACCAAGTTTGGAATGTCAAGGAGGCTACAAGACTTCTTGTTCTGAAGTATTGCGTGCATGTTGAATTCTAGCATGAAGATCGATAAAGTTTGTACTTGGGGAACACAACTGTAAGCGGTTTACAGTGAGGGACACAGGGTATACATAAGCAGTATCTAGTCTGTGGTTGTGGCAAACTGCATATTACCAAGCCTGAAAGGAAAGATTAGATAAGTCCTTCCAATGTTTAGTGCTTTGTTGGAAAGCTACACCTAAAAGAAGATCCATAATTTGTATATTTGAAGAACAATTAGAACAATCCTCAGATAAGGAGCCTAAAAAGATATTGGTAAAGTAAAAGGGTATTGTAGAACCACAGATGAGGGCAATCTGATCCCAAACACGTTTCCAGAATTCATGCACATAACTACAAGTAAAAAGTAGATGTTTTAAATCTGCTTGTGGTAAAGAGCAGGACCAGCAGGTATCATACAAATCAACATTCGTCTTATGAAGAAATGTGGGGGAAATAAGCAAGCTGTTATATACAAAGAAAAGTGTCTGCGTGGTGTTTGCTACTCTAGAGGATTTTCTTAACTTAAGCCACATTTTGTTTCATAAGTGAATGGACCAAACTGCATCCAAATCCCATTCCCAGTCCAATTCCACTTTGGTTTTATCCTTGGTAGCATCTGATTTTCGTAGCTAAGCATATATGGTGGATGCTTTGGGGCACGTGCTAAGGAAAGAATGATTACGAGTAGTAGTAATGGGAGGTGAATTAGGAGCGAGGCTAGCCTGATCAATGGTAAGTCTCAAAGCGTTTTGCAATATCTGGTATTTATTTTGAAATGAGAGAGGAAGATTAAATAAGGATCTAACCTGAGAAAAAGACATGATCGTACCACTCTGAACTAGCTGGTTAACCCATACCTTTCTGCCTCCCTGCTTTCCAGTAAATGGGCTTACCCTGGATCATTAGGAAATTGTTGCGCCAAAGGGTGGAATTTAGGAATGTTACCATGTCTATGGGCTTACTTAGTGAAAGTGTGTTTAATAATTTATTTATATGCTTTACAATGGGAGTGGATAGTTTTGGTGGTTTCCGAGTAACTGCCATATACTCTTGAAAGGAAAAAGGATCAAGGAATGAATGTTCAAGCATGACCCAAAGTGGAGAATCTGATAATGGACCCAGCAACCACCTAGAGGATTGACGCAATAAAAGGGATTTGTGGTAATAAGGGAAATCAGGAAAATTAACGCCCCCTTCCAGTTTAGGACGTTTGAGTTTTGATAAGGACATACGAGCCCTCTTGTTATTCCAAAGGAAGGAGGTCAAAAGGGAGTAAAGGTTTTAAAAAAAGGATTGAGGAATGGCAACTGGTATGTTAGAAATAATATAAAGAACTATCGGAGATGACATCATCCTTATAGTGTCTAATCTCCCCCACCAAGAGAGGTAGAGAGGGTGCCATTTGTCTACTAGGGCAGATAGTTTCAAGGAGCGTTTATCCAAATGAACGTAAATCGTGGATTCAATAGAAGCAGTGATAAACACACCTAGATATTTGATATGCTTGGGGCTGCAAATAAAATTAGTTGTTTTGAAATCCTCCTTAAAGGAAGAGTTACTTACCTTTGATAACAATATATCTGGTAGAGACACAGTCTAGCCGCAGATTCCTTAACTTAGAAGATCCCCCCAGGCATCACACTGGCTCCGGAAAATCTTTTTCCCCCGGCAATACCTCTGCACGCCGGGAGGTGGCGTCACCCGGCTCCGTCCTGACGTCGTCCACGGAAGTGAAGTCAATGGAGCCATATAAGCCCCTCCGGGCGTGCTGATGTCAGTTTTCTACAGGAAACTTTTCCGCGCCACAACGCGGAGCCATCCAAAAAACTACGATAGCATAGGGACAGTGTGTGTTAAAAAAGAACAAAATCGTTGAAACAACAACGATAAGGAACATGAAAATGAGAGTTAAATCATTTGGAATGATAAACAATAGGAAGTTGAAAAAGCACCCAGTACTCGGAGGGACTGAAGTGAGCTCACAGAGGACTTCCTGCAAGCAAGGGTCCAACAAATTGCCAAGTCGTGCCCCACCTCGAGGGGGTAACGGCTGCGGCACAAAATATATGACAAGGCAGGCACAGCTTGTCACCACAGGAGGGAGATTAAAAGATCCACAATATCGAAACAACATGTTGCAAGACAAGTGACTAGAAGCAAATGACCACCAGAAAGTTCACTACACACACCCTCCAGAGATTGAATGACTGTAGCACCAAAGAGAACCCAACCCAACCAACTGCCATAGAAAGGAGGAGGCACAGGCGTGCGCGGTGGTGGGAATAAAAAAGAAAACAGAATAACTCCACGCGTGAAGAACACAGGTGGAGCAACATGAGAAGGCAGTGAAAAGTATAAACCTTAACCACCTAAAAACATGGACGGAGTAGAGAGCCAAAGGGCTCAAAAGTAGAACAACACCCCCTGCGCCAAAGGAAGGTGCAAGAACACGCCATCAACCAAACACTAGGACGGAGGGGAGGCCGAAGGGCCCCATGCAGGAGAACACACCCTACCCCAGAGTGAGGTGCAAGAGCACACCTCTGGATGACCAAGGCCACCAGAAAGGGGGGGGCTAGGTGGAAAAACACCATATGAAAAGGCCTTCGCAGAGCGGGGAGGATGGGCGGGCATTAAGGAATCTGCGGCTAGACTGCGTCTCTACCAGACATATCGTTACCGGAGGTAAGTAACTCTTCCATCTGATAGAGACATCTAGCTCAGCCGCGGTCGGTAGTAGGAGTAACTGCAGGGCGGTGACGTGGGGAGGGGCAGGGTGGGGGATAGTAAACTATGGATTACGGAGGTTTACAGGTAAGTTAACATATAAATTAATAAAACGAATTTCGATGCGTGCACTGCATCGCATTTGGGGATGCAGTGCACGCAACGAAATTCGTTTTATTAATTTATATGTTAACTTACCTGCAAACCTCCGTAATCCATAGTTTACTACCTCCACCCTGCCCCTGCCCCTCCCCACGTCACCCCCCTGCAGTTACTCCTACTACCGACCGCGGCTGATCTAGCCTCAGATTCCTTAACTTAGAATAGATACAAAAGCCATAACCCATAGGAGAAGGGTCTGCGAAACAACCACAAAGTTCCAGGAGAACATATTCATGGGCAACTGACATTAGACCCAGGAAACTCCGCAAGGGACATGAACAAGGGACGGCAAAGACACCAAAATCCAACGAGGGACGGTGCGAGACCTCTCTCGCCCAAACAGAGATGAAAGGTAATACAGAACTGGAAAGATCTGTGCCAATGTAAGAAACAATGCAGTGACTCCTTCAAAGAAGGATCCCAGCACTGGTCCCTCTGGTCCATGAGGAACGAAGCCCCAAAGGGGCAAAACAACATGACGACTGTAGAGCATACCGCCTGAACATACACCACAGTGAATGCCAAAAATGAAACAGGGGACAGTCCGAAGACTGTCTGGCCAAGAAAAGGAGCTGCAGCAGGAGGCCTGTGTGTGTAAGAAAAAACACACATCCAATGTGTACCCCCTAGGACATGTGACAACAGTGGCAGGGCTGAACCCAGAGTCTAGTGCCAAGAGAGACAGAAGGGACACCATTGAGAAAAAGCTCAGTAGGTAGGCATGCAGCCAAACAAACCAAAAGGAACCACTGTCAGGGGATAACCTGCAAAGCCAGGAACACATAGAGGACTCTATCCCGAAGGAGAGTGTGAGGAAGAAGGCCTGGTACTAGGGCAAAAAGAACCTAGTATGCGAGCACCCCTGTGGCATGTAGAACCTATGACATATACACAAAGAGACAGGAATGTTGCCACACATGCGTGTAGTGACGAAACCCTAAACAGAGGAGTCGCTCATTCAGTACCACTGTACCGGTGTGCGGCATAACAGGCACAGATTGTAGAAAAAACAACAGTTCTCCGAGGGGGAAGAAACCCGGTCTCCCGTGAGGCAGGCGGAAGCATAGACCACGATACTGCCAGTAAAGGATTGAGAGAAGGCAAAGACAGAAGCCTGTCGCCAAAAAGCATACACCGCCATAGACTGACACCGTCTACCAACAGGGAGAATGTCGAGAACAATACATGCACAGTAATGCTACCTAAAGAAGCAACTGTGCCAGAATGGGAGTAAGACTTCACACCCAGAAAAACAGCTGGTGGGGAGCCCATCACCAGTGCTACAAATGTGAGTAAGAACCCACACCCCGAGAAACCGCTGGGGTGGAGCACAGATCTGGTGGCAGAAAGTCATAGACAATAGCCACTCCTTGAAGAACTAAGAAATATGCACAGGGCAGGAACGGTCAAACCAGACCCCCTGTCCTGCAAGAAGCCAGGGTCCGGAGACCCTGCTAGGGAAGTGGGGTGGGAGCCAACACACAGCCGAGACAGAGCCGGCGGGAACTCCCTTTGCCTTAGGCAAGAACCCAGACCGAGCTTGAGCCACAAGAAAAGACGTAGAGCACAACCTGTATGCACCAATACGGCAAGTATTCACAGAATACAGAAGAGGGATCAGAGGAACCTGCTCCCCAGGGGCGTATGTCCACCTGTAGACAGACAAGACGGGCACAGCGATGCTGAAAGAACACGCCAGGAAAGAACAGGTGTGACAAAACCCCAATAACACAGCAAGGAAGGACGCCCCTATGGAGGCGGGGATGTATTACGGACCAACCCCAGACAACCAATTGTAACCTCCAGAGAGAAACCAACCCCATGGATCTCACCAGACGAGACATCCTACAACAGTAGGAAGAGTCAACTTGCGGCAAAAGTTCCTGGGTAAGGAAGAGTAGCAATATAACAGCCAACAAATACCCCTCATAGGGTAAGGCACAACCCTACAAAAGAAAGGTCCCTCTTGAGACAAGCTTGTAGGCAGAGGCTCAAAAGAAAGGTAAACACAGCTTGACCAGCTGTACTAGAAGAAGGAGATAACATGGCTGAACAGCCACACAACCCAGAACATCTGTACCCACAACGGGTAACAGAAAAGAAAGTGACGGCACCGTCACAAAACCAAAAACCAAAAATCCTCCACGAGGATTAAAACCTGGGAAGGCAATCAGACAGACAGGAGGAGCCTGACCCACCGAATCAGCATGGGCGTCAAAAAGAGTGGCCCCATCAAATGGTAGATCTCTTAGCAGCTCCGGAACATGCTCTGGGAAAACGCCACACGTAGCCATGACAACCGACCTGGCCATAGCACAACCCACAGAGTCAGTGGTATCCATGGTAGACCGAATCGAAAATTGCGCCATATCATGGCCACCACGGATTAGGCTGGCCAGATCGGCACGTGCTCTCCGGCAAGGAGGGGAGGAGCTGCTCGACAGAGTCCCAAAGGGCAAATGTAGCCCGAGCAAACACACACAACGTGTTTAGGGACCGGAGTCCCGAGCTGGCGGATGTTAACACATCTCGGCCACATGATTCCAACCACCGAGACTCCTGAGTGGGAGGATGCAACGGAACAGGAGTGGTAGAGAGAGCTGCCTGAAGCACAATTCCTCCAGCCCCAGGATGGAGGGTCAAACAGGCGGGGTAATCGGGAGCCGGGTGATGGCGATGTGCCACAGCACGATCCACGGGGTCCCCCGAAGAGGGCCTCGCCCACGTCCCGAGAAAGATGTCAAATAATGACTCCACAAATGGCAACAATGGCTCCATGTACCCCACGCCCTGGTGGAGAAGATCCAGCAAAGGCTCCGAAGGTCTAGAGACTGAGGGCGGCTGCATCCTCAAAATGTCTGCAGCCCTGCAAACAGCCCTGACAAACATCCTACTAGCCTCCGTGGCCTCTGCGAGTTGGTGACAGCAAGTCATCAGTAGGTGATGGACTCAAGCTAATCCGGCAACCTAACAGAGGCTCAGCAAAAGGATGAGTAGGCCAATGCCCCACTGGCGCCCGCTCCAGAGAGCATTAAAATGACTCGGGGAGTGGGGAATCCACTGGGACCACATCCTCCACCAATAAAGCGGTAGATGGTACCGGCGTCGAGGCGACGTCGAGCCGGCGTCGGCGACCTCCGAAAAGGCCTCGACCGCCCGAGTCGAGCCAGCGTTTCGGTGGGACCAACTCGATAATGCCACCTTCTTCAGGACTTAGCAAAATAATATTCCTTCCTTTTGTTTCTTAGTTTCAATCAGTGGTTCAATGGTTTTCCATACTGGCTAAGAGATGCTGTGAAAGGAGGATTGTAGTTGCAGAACGCTGGAGCTATATCGCCCAAACTTAGCAACAGGAAGCACAAACAACGGTTTAAACATAACTGACCACCTCTTTATCAGCTTGAGGACAGCGCTATAAGTATACGACATACAAATAATACTCTAGTAGACCTGGACATCACAGCCTCTCGTTTTAATCAAAGACACAGTCTCTCTCAACCTAAAACGTAGGTGATTGAAACATGGCCTTTCTCATCACATATGTAAAGGCATGTGCCTTTTAAGCTAGTTTCCGGCCCTGACTAATCAGATCTACTAAATATACTGATATAGATACACTGATTGAAACCAAAGAAACAAAAGGAAGGAATATTATTTTGCTAAGTCCTGAAGAAGGTGGCATTATCGAGTTGGTCCCACCGAAACGCATCGACTCATAAAGCTTTGTTAAATTTGAACAGGGACAAGAAGCACAGAGGCCAGAATCTAATTTCCCTTGCCTTGTTTACAATACTTTCAAATTAACCTTGCAAAGGCATAGTTTGTTTGCCTCATCTATGATCCTTCCATGTAGCATTTGGTTCTTGTCGTAATTATGAGTTTCTTTATGTAGCATTTATGTATTTTGATTATGCTTTTTAATTGCCAGAGGGCACTGTGTGATTCCGACATGTGTTTATCATGCATTCAACTTGATGATTTGACACTGTCTTTTAGTCTAGTATTTTTATTAAACATATATTTTTTTAATCAAATAACATTTCTGTATTCCTTATGGAGGCGTTCCAAGTATGAAAGGTAACATCGAGTGACAGCATAGATATTGAATGAAGTGATTTGAAGCCTTTTAGTCCAAAGGGAATTTTTCAACTTGTTCATTAACCTTGGTGCTCTGTCTCTTTGGACTCTTTGAACCCCTCTCCTTGTTTTCAGGACCTTGATTTATTAGCCTTAGTTGATATGATTGAAGCGAAGCAATTGCGATTAATAAAGGGATCTATGATTTGGTTGCAGTCACCTGCCAGAATAAGGTTGTCATGGGGACAATGCAACAGTTTCTTCACAAGGTGGGACCAAAAAAGGAATCACCTGTAGTTAGTGCGTACGTATTAACTAAAGAGAGAGGAACATTCCCAATCAGCAAATCAGTAAATAACCAGCGACCCACATCATCAGACTGTTGAGATACAACTTTAACACAAAGAGATTTGTGACATAACGTGATGACACCATTCCGTTTACCATCCCCAGGAGAGAAGAAGACTGTGCCTACCCAATCTCTCTTCAATTTTAATGATTCAGACTGTGTCAGGTGTGACTCTTGAATCAATGCTATGTCTGCCTTCAATTTAGCTAAATGCGTTAATACGCGTTGTCACTTAATCATTGAATTCAAACCTCGTACATTCCAAGAAATAATATTCAATGACAAACTAGTTATAGATAAAAGAACAATTTGAGATAAACCAGACCGAATATAAACTTGAAAGAATTTCAACCACAACATCATGCAGAAGGAAAGATACAACAATGAACCTTGTATATGAAAGAGAAAAGAATGTCAAACAAAGGGAGATGGAGGAGAGACAGCTAAGAAAGGAAGAGCATGAGGAAAGAAAATAGGGAGACAGCAAAAAGTAAGAAACAAAAGGCAAAAGAAAAAGAAAAACACATACTTATATAATTCCAAAAAAGACGGGGGGTGAAATCACATGGAAGACTGGTGCATCTAGAGCACTCAGAAGGGGCACAAGTACGACAGGATATGACAAGATGCAAGAAAACAGCAAGTACACAAAATGGGAAACCTATAGAAAAGAAAAAATTGAAAGCAGGTTTGTGACTAAAAGTTAACAGCCAAACATAAAATGAACATCAAAGAGTGAGATAATTCAAATGCATAAGTAAATATGCAGCAAAAACAGAGAAACAAGCACAAAAAGTAAGGAGAAATAGGGACAACAGTGCATAACTAGGATTTTTCAACGAGATTGTTAGGTCAGAGTGCCAGAAGTGTCCATAGTCTCAGAACTGCAAGAGTTGAGAACACTTTTAAGTTTAACTGGATCTTCCTAAGTAGTCGTCTTGTTCCTATAGGTGACTTTAAAAAGACAAGGGTGCACCAAGAGCACGGAGGTCCGGGCGCAATCTCAAAAATTCTCTACGTCTGTCAGCCGTATTCTTGGCATAATCTTGAGAAAAAAATAAAGAGTGACCTAACCAAGAGATGCGGGATGTTGTTTCTAAATTCTTCCCATATAATATGTCGAATAGTCAATTAAAAATATGGAAACACCTTCGTGAAAAAGAGGAAGGATGGCAATGCTTGCAGTAAGAGGAAAAATCTAACCGGACACGGTACATGAATGAAGAAAAGTATAAGGACAGAAGGCTGGATAATCCTTAAGAATACATTACTTTTGTTAGCGGTGGCAGAACGTAGATATGCAAGTTGGATTTTTAAACAACAGCACACACGTTCATTGATCAGTAAGTCATTCCCCTCATAACTGGTTGCTGTTTCTTGACCTCATCCTCAGAATACGGGCAGTGGGATAATTAAGGCATTACCAATGCAGTGAACAAAGCGACCGCAATCCAAAATGATGGCCTTTACTGAGATAAACGAGTAATGCAAGAAAAACACAGTTTTCTTACATGTAGCAAGCCTCAAAACATACCAAGCTGATGGGGAGTGTTTCCCATAGATAGGCCTCCGTGTTGACACCGTAATATGTCACGGAAACTACAGAAACCAATTGCCCACCTGCGCCGCCACACTGGAGCTCACGTAGCAGCCGCCATCTTCCGTGGGTGTCAAGCCACGCCCCCCACATCATCTCTTCTAGCCTCCATATCCCTTACATCCTGCCCTCTCCAACTTGCACCACTGATAAAAAAAAATCTTCACAAGCCCTGCCTGTAAGCTGTTCTGGTACTAGGAGCAATCAATTTCTCTATCAGTTCCAAAATCTTCACTCTCCAAGTTCCCAAATGGTGAACCTTGTCATGTCATATTTTGAAGGTAAATGGATATATACCAACGAGAATCCACATGAGACAAATATCACATAATGGTTTCGATACATCGACGATGTATTTATGCTCTGGGAAGGCAACATACAAACTTAGGAGAGATTCCTTTAATGGCTTAATGCACGGACATTGTTACTGAAGTTTAGTATGTCTAGTAACAATATAAAAATACATTTTCTTGACCTATGGATCTTAAACAAAGATGGACACATCGAAGTCAGTTTATAGACTAAACCAACTGATCAGAATACCTTATTGCATTTCTCAAGTGGCCATCCACGCACTTTGAAAGAAAATTTGCCTCACAGACAATTTCTTCAGATAAGGAGGAATTGCAGGCGGAGATATTACTATTTTGATAATGCCAAACTCTTGATTGAGAAGCTAGTGAATAGAGAGTATCCCAAGAAAATCATTAAAGCTGCATCCAAAAGAGCATGGTTTACACCAAGAGAAACACTTCTTACCACCCATTGGGCGTGAAGAGACTAATCCCCTCACGTGTACTCTCATATTAGCCTAAAGCAAATAAAGTTCAACATATAATTCAGAGAAATTGGAAAATCCTGAGCCCCATAGAGATTCCCAAAAATGTTACTTTCTTTAGGAAAGGAAATAATCTGCACAATCACTTGGTCAAAGCTGCATACCTGACAGAGAGGAAAAGCAATTTGTGTGAAATGTTAGGCATGCCACCAGTCATATGACCATTTTAAGTTTAACAACTGTACTGCTTGACAGTTTACAAATCATTCTAAATCCATTGTGATCAATAGGAAAACACAATACAAATGTAAATGTTCAAATTGCAACAGAATTTTTTTTGTGTATTGCAAACAATGTCCGTGTGATTACACATATATAGGGCAAACTTCTCAAACAGTGAAGGCTAGAGTACTGCAACACAGATCTAGAATTAGGTGTGCAGTGACTGGAGCACCCCTTGTTGGACACTACAAAGATTTAAATCACTCAGAAAATGACATCAGCTGGTTGGTTCTCTTTGTATTTCAAAAAAGCTGTAAAGGACCTGCCCTTGACACCATGTTAAATGAGACAGAAGTGAAATTGTTTGAGAGGTATGGTACGACCAGAAGAGGCCTCAATAATCTAGATGAGATGTGGGCTTTAATTTAGACATCTTTATGGAGTTTATGGCACTCACTTCATTTTGCTTGAATATAATGATTTTGCATTATTGGATGTCATGACAAGATGCCATGTTTATATTGTATATGATATCATTATGGTATGGTTTACCCCTTTCTACCTCTATTTGGCAAGAATTGCATTGTCAGAATTATATTGTGTTTGTTGTTTTTTTATGTAAATATTGCTGTATTTTACGGCTATGATTGATGTGTTTTTTTTCCTCATAAATATGTATAGTAACAGAGAAGTTGGGCTCAAGCAGTAGCAACATACATACAGTGATGCTTGACAATATGTTGGTGTGCAATCTGTATGGAGACTACATGCTCCTTCAGTTTTTGATTTGATTGGGATGTTTCCCGTTGTCTACTGTGTTCATTTTTACATGTCTAGATGTCTGTCCACCTCAAAATAGCAGCCCACTTTGCTCTATTTTTGTTGCTAATATAACATTTTTGCTTTTTGGCATCGCAAGCGTTTGTCTTGGATTTCCCCCGACACTGCGGTGACTGCTAAGGGACAACAAACTATTCTAATTATCATTGCTCGGCTCCTCTGCTCAGGTCTAGTATATTTTGAAATGCGCCTGACCGAGCAAACTAGTCCATTTTAAGAGGGCCGATAGGGTCACACACAGAATAAGACCTCTATAAAAGACGGGGAAGTCTTAGGTTCTGACGGTACTTGATGATGTGAGAGATTTTTCAATGGATGTTGAACATGCGTCAACATCTTACTGTCTCTGTGCCGATTTATCTGAAGTACTTTCAAGTAAGCTCAAAGGCATGGTATGAATATGTCCTGGAAAGGTTATGCACATTTGTCTCACATTGGGAAGCGCCTCAGGCTCACAATCATTATGGTCGCACAGATGAGCTGGTTATAGTGTACCCTTTGTCCTTGAATTTAGGCACTGCACCAGAGCCTCACACCTCTTGGGCATAGCGTTTTCTCTCACGCCAAGATGCCTTTTTTAGAAAGGGCATGAGCATGGATGCATTTGTTATGGTTCTGGCATGTACCCTGAGTGACATATTGACTCACCGGCAGGAGACCCGCTTGGGACATACTGTGCACTCTTCACAGTGTTTGTAAGTAGCCCCATGTTTTCATAA
This sequence comes from Triturus cristatus, assembly GCF_964204655.1. NCBI lineage: Eukaryota > Metazoa > Chordata > Amphibia > Caudata > Salamandridae > Triturus > Triturus cristatus. The sequence goes on along the minus strand of NC_140593.1, from coordinate 752,245,178 downwards.
AGTTTAAGTAATTCAGTTTGGTGACTATTGGCCTAAATCTCCCAAACCATTCCTAACACGGGTGTTTGTAACATATTCTTTACCCTCTCATGCTATTCCAGTTTGGCAAAGTGGTTGCTTATTGCCAAAATGGCCTTGTAAATAAGTACCCTAAAAGAAGGGCAGGATGACTTTATGTGGACTAAACATTTTCTCATTGGTGTTCGTCTTTTTAACAGATACCTGTTTTTAATTTGTTGGTTCTGCATGGCATAGTTTTGAGTCACTCTACCATCCTTTTATCTGTTGGGGTGCACCTTTACATAGAGTGCACCAGATATTGAATTACAGACTTTGAACATTATTTTTACAGGCACTTCTAGCTTTCTATTGTCCCGACAAGGCCCAAATGTGACAGGGCCGAAACTCGCCACGCGTCGAAATTTTTATTGGAGGAGTTTTTGAAAACTGAAATTTCTGTGACCTTAGGCTGGGCACATACTAAAAGTGTGGGAACTAGTTGGTCTTCAATGAATGCTGATCCCAGAAAGACTACCTCTTATATGTGGACTGCAGATTGATTTTTGAAGACAGTCACATAAGTCCCAAACAAATTGAAGACTGAAGTCTAATGTTCAGATGTGAAATTGCCTGTTCATGTTAATGTTAATGTTAACTAGACTTATAAAGCGCAACTGCTGCCTCAGCGAAGAGGCGTCTCGGCGCTGAAAGCAGTGTAACATAGAGGCTAAGAACATGGCATCCCGGCGCTAAAAGCAGTGAACAACGAGGGTAGAAACTAGGCCACTGGGAAAAGGTAAGTCTTAATGGCTTTTCAGAAGGCCAACAGGCTATCCAGACTGCGAATCTGAAAGGGCAGGGAGTTCCACAATTTAGCTGCCAAACAACGGAAGGACTGTAACCCAGCACGGAGACGGTTCACTCGAGGGACAACAACCAAGTATTGCCCCAAAGAGCGCAGCTGGTTAATAGGGACATAAGATACCAGCAAGTTGGCCAAAAGCCCAGGAGACGCGAGCTTCAGAATTTTAAATGACATGCAGAGATCTTTGAATTCAATCCGCTTGGCCATAGGCAGCCAGTGTAACCGCCGGATGGCACCGGCTGTTGAGCAACTTCACGGGAGCCCCAGCAGGGCTCCAGCTGCTGCATTTTGAACTCGCTGTAGGTGCACTACCTCTGTTTGATTAGCCCCTAAGAGGAGTGAACTGGCATAATCCAGTCTAGATAAGATAGCCGCTTGGACGATCAACTGATGGGTAGGTGGATCAAAGAACCCCAGCAGAAGTCCCCGGAGTAGGCCGAAACAGGTGCTGGCCACTTTCTTGGTGTGATCCTGGAAGCTGAGTGTAGAATTCGTCCATACCCCTAGGTTCTTTACAACCGCCTTAGGGGTGGGAGCACTACCAAGGGTGTTGGGCCACCATTGCTCACTCCATAGTCTCTTGTCTCTCCTCACCAGCAACACCTCAGATTTATTGGCGTTAAGCTGGAGGCATGTTCAAAAACGTACATTAAAGATAATTGTCTGTGATTATGCAGTTGTCAAAAATGAGATGCCATGTATACGTCATTGCATATATACGTGAATGGGTCAATATTGTAGTGTCTTCATGTATGAGTACAGAGAGTCTTTCAACTTCCCAAACCAGTCCAGCCTATTATCCGTGAACTGCTAATCCTCACTGTTCAATTTAAGAAAGAATGTCAATAATCACATCACATAACCATGTGGTTTCAAAGGATCACTGACGAAATATCGAGAAGGAGAATATCGAATTGCCAAAATATCGAAGTAAAAATATAGAATGCCAAAATATTGAAGCCCTATCTCCAAACAGGTAAGTGCAAAAATATAGAATCCAAAATATCGTTGTAAAAAATATAGTTAGTCACAATATCGAATTATTTTAAATGTCTTAAAATAAATGTAAAATTAATGAAATAAAACATATAATTAACTGAAACATACTTAAAAAAACTTACATAACTTTAAAATTAATAAATAATTAATGTAAGTAAAAAAAAAAATAATACATATATTAACGTAATATTAATTTAAAAAATGATATATTTTTTGCGTAGGATAGCTGGCGGGTAAAATTTACTATTACCACTGCAGTAAGTGCAATAGTAGAGAAAACGTTGGATAGCGGGAGGGTAAAAATTACTATTCCCACTCCAGAGAGTGCAACAGTAGGGAAAGCGTTGGATAGCGGGAGGGTAAAAATTAGTATTCCCACTCCAGACAGTGCAATAATAGGGAAAGCATTGGATAGCGTAGGGGTAAAAAATTATATTCACACTCCAGAGAGTGCAACAGTAGGGAAAGCGTTGGATAGCGGGAGGGTAATATTTACTATTCCCACTCCAGTGAGTTCAACAGTAGGGAAAGCGTTGGATAGCATAGGGGTAGAAATTACCATTCCCACTCCAAAGAGTGCAACAGTAGGGAAAGCGTTGGATAGAGTAGGGCTAAAAATGACTGTTCCCACTCCAGAGAGTGCAACAGTAGGGAAAGCGTTGGATAGCGGGAGGGCAAATGTTACTATTCCCACTCCAGTAAGTGCAACAGTAGGGAAAACGTCAGATGGCGTAGGGGTAAAAATTACTATTCCCACTCCAAAGAGTGCAACAGTAGGGAAAGCGTTGGATAGCGTAGGGGTAAACATTACTATTCCCACTCCAGAGAGTGCAACAGTAGAGAAAGCGTTGCATAGCATAGGTGTAAAAATTACTATTCCCACTCCAAAGAGTGCAACAGTAGGGAAAGCGTTGGATAGCGTAGGGGTAAAAATTACTATTCCCACTCCAGTGAGTGCAACTGTAGGGTAACGTTGGATAGCATAGGGGTAAAATTTACTATTCCCACTCCAGAGAGTGCAACAGTAGGGAAAGCGTTGGATAGCGGGAGGGTAAAATTTACTATTCCCACTCCAGTGAGTGCAACTGTAGGGTAAGCGTTGGATACCGTAGGGGTAAAAATTATTATTCCCACTCCAGTGAATGCAATAGTAGGGAAAGCGTTGGATAGCGTAGGGGTAAAAATTACTATTCCAACTCCAGTGAGTGCAATAGTAGGGAAAATAATAATTTAATATTTTATTAAAAAAAAAATAATTATTAATACCCCAAAATAAATATTAACATTAATTACCAATCACACAATATTTAATAATTAATGTATTATAAATTCTAACATTTTTTTTATTAATAAACTATTAATAATTATTAACAACCAATTAATTTTCAATACCAAAAATGTATAAATAAAATTGATACCAATTAATAATTAAGTAAGAATAAATTAATTAGCAATATACAAAAATTATTTCAATAATTAATTTTTTCCAATTAAATGAATTCCCACCATATTCCCCTATAAACCCACAACCCGCTACAAATAATAAATTAATACAATTACCATAGTTATCAATTAAACAATGAATACAAATTAATTACCAATTAATACAAATTATTTACCAATAAATAATTAATCAACAATCAATTAAATTTCAATACCAATTAATAATTATCTAAGAACAATTAAATTACTTCCCACCCTATTCCCCTATAAACCCACAACCCGCTACAGAAGTAAAACGCAAAATTAAATTAAAAATAATTAGTAATTCCTAAAAATTATTATTTAATGTACTATAATTAAATTACTTCCCACCCTAATCCCCTATAAACCCACAACCCGCTACGGAATTAAATTACACAAAAATTAAATAACATAAAATTCATTACTTTAAAAATATTCAAACATACATTCAAAAATTTATACATACTTTTAACACATATACTAACACTTAAAACACTATAAAAAAATTGGATATTCTTAACAACTATATTATGACTGTCGATATTACTTACTTCTATATTATTTAAATCGATATTTTATTTCTTACCTGATTTTCGATATTCTTCACCACTATATTTTGGCAATTCGATATTCTGTCCATTCTATATTAAAAACTCGATATTCTGTCCTGTCGATATTTTTAATTCGATATTATGTCTGTTTACCGGTTTCAAACCATGACGTAAATATGTACAACAGAAAATGTGAGACAAGGCCAGAAAGCACCTCACGTACGCAAACCCAAATAGCTGCTGGATGGTACTCTCCAGTATGCCACGTTATCATCGGTTGCTTTTGTGGCCTCATAAAGAAAACGTGTGCTTAAAATTCCTCAGAGGTGAGAAATCAAACAAACAGTGAAACACAAAAAGAGTGTGTGACTGAAAGCACTGAGAATGTATGGCTCACTCATTGCTCACTGGTCCCCAACCGTGAAAAGAGAAAACTTACTCTAAAATGGGGTGCGACTCACATACAAAATATCCTTATTGAGTGTTGTGAGTGTCCTCAGGTTAAAAGAAAGGCATGTATATGGCCACTTTCACTCACAGAAGACCAACATGTTTCATTGCTGAACTTTTTAAGCAACTTCGTCAGGGCTGTCGGGGAAACCAGCCTTCACCTCGTTCCTTTATCACACCAAATCGAGTGGTTACTGTCGTCCCTCGTACCTTCAACCAACTTCAATAAAAAGATCCCGCGCCAAATGGTCACGTTCCACCTTCCAAACTGCAATTGTCATTCTCCATCACACTCGCGTGGTGGCCTCGGATTCACTCCTCCATCCCGATTGTATGTGAGTGGTACCCCATTTTAATTGCAAGAATACGTTTTCTCTTTTCACGGTTGGGGACCAGTGGGCACTGAGTGAGCCATACATTCTCTCTTTTTTTTTTTTTAAACATAACAGCAATTTATTCAGATACAAAAATTCAATATAATGTTGGTAAATCCACTGTGTCCCGTGCTTTTTATTCTGAAAAAACACCTCCTCTGGCAGCCATATTGGTCCTGCGCCCTTTCTTTTTTTTTTTTTTTTTTTTTTTAATTTGAAGTTCCACATGTACATATATACATATCCGAAAAAAACATACAATGCAGTTAGCTTTTTCAGCAGCAATGGGCCGCGAGAAAATAGAGAGAAATTACTCAGAGAGATAATCTGATAACGGTTGCCAAATAGCCATGCCCAGTTTCTTTTTACGCGTTTTTTTCAACAAATACATACTAATTTCTAAATTATAAATATTAAATAGTTTAGCTCGCCATAAATCAAAACTCGGTGCCTCTGGTTGTAGCCAGGCAGTGGCGCTAGAGAGTCGCGTTATAGCCGCAATGATGAACAAAAAATAGCGAAATTTACAAAAAGGCTGACCAATAGATGAAGCACCATCAATTCCTAATAAAATCATACTTGAAGAAACTGTAATTGATTTCCCTAAAATGTAAAACAAAAAACTTTCAATTTGGTTAAAAAAGGAGCGTAAAGATGGGCAGGAAAAAAACATATGGACTATATCAGCATTACAAGCTTGACACCGAAAGCATTCCCCAGACTTTGAAACTTGTGAAGAGTTACCCCATTTCATAATAACCGCAGGTGTGTAATATAAGTTAAATAAAGTTTTAAAGTGCTGAGTTTTTAATGAAGCAGAATAAAAAATCTTATGAGCCAGATCGATAGAATCTTCGATATGAATAGAGGGAGATGAGAGCCAAGTCCTCCACTTCTCATTAGTTTTATCGAGGTCCTCTGACCTAGAATCCAATAATATCTGATAGATAGAACCTATTCGTAGTTGCGCTCTCACAGCATCAATAATACGGATAGAAACAAGATGAGAAGTATATTTCTGAAGAAAATCCCGAATCTGTAGAAATGTAAAAAATTGGGTGTTGGCTAGATCAAATTTGTTTTTAAGTTCATCAAAAGATAAATAATCGCCATCTGAGGAAACGAAAGCCCCTAATCGGATGATCCCTTTGGAATGCCATTGGCGCGCTATAGAGTCGAAGAAAATTGGGGGTAACAAATGAGGTGCAGCAAGAGGAGTATAAACTGTGTACTTAGAAATATGGAACATCTTTATAAGACTTTTCCAAACAGAAAAAGCAGAAGCAATAATTTTAAAGCGAGTGCGTTTATAATAGCTACCATCGACCTCAGTTAGCAAACAATTCTTAGCGCAGCAACCTAGAGCCATCTGGTAAATAGTAGGGGCTTCTGAGGGATTACCTGCTTCTTCACCTGTTATAAGGATACGCATCTTCAAAAGTAAGCATGAGATTTGGTATAGCCCAAAGTCTGGGATAGCCCAACCACCACGAGCAACAGGTAACATCATCAGACGGGAGGCTCTGCGAATCTTACCAGGGGCCCACAGATATTTTTCACAAAGTGACTGAAGCTGCCGAATCTGTGGCTTTTGGACTAACAGAGGAACAGCATGAAAAAAATAGAGTACTCTTGGTAAGATAACCATTTTAAGCAAATTAGATCGGCTTACGAGAGTAAGCTGGAGACTCTGCCAAGAGTCCAGGGTAGTCTTAGTTTTATCCAAAATCTCATTCCAATTAGATGAAATCATATTGTTTAAATTAGATCTAATCTTGATGCCGAGGTACACCACTTCCTCCACTACCCTGGGATCGCTTGCTGTAGCCGGATTTGTACAAAGACATTGAGTTTTGGCAGAGTTTAACTTATAGCCTGAATATCTACCAAAGGAATTAGCAAGCTGTTCAATGACCGGCAGGGCAATGTCAAGGTTAGAGGTGGCCACAGTACTATCGTCCGCATAAGCGAAAACAATATAAGGCTGATTCTGAACAATAAAAGGAGGAATCTGCATGTTTAATTCCAACATCTTCACAAAAGGATTGATATAAAAAGCAAAAAGAAGAGGAGAACAGGCTCAGCCCTGACGGGTCCCCCTACAGATCTGAACCACCTCCGATTTAATTCCCATTGCGCAAATCTTCGCAGTAGGAGCCTGATAAAAAACCCGAAGTGCACGGATAAAACCGCTCCCAAACCCCATGCGCGCCATTATCTCCCAAAGAAAGTTCCATGCAACCCGGTCGAAAGCCTTCTCGGCGTCGAGCAGGACGAGGCCCAGAGATCTGGACTCCACCTGCGCAACGTCGAGAAGAGCAACAACCCGGCTAACATGGTCAACCGTACCCCGACCAGGAACAAACCCATGTTGTTGCGATGAAACTAGGCCTGCAACAAAAGGGGCCATTCGATTAGCTAGGAGTTTGGCATACAACTTGCCATCACAATTAACCAAGGAGATGGGGCGGTAGGATCCAGGCTGATCAGGGGGCTTCCCCTTTTTAGGGAATATAACAATATGCGCATCATCCCAAGATTGAGGTGGGGATCCCTGCCTGGCCTCCTCAAAAGTCTTCAGCATATCCTCTCGGAGTTCGTGAAAAAATACCTTATAAATGGGGAGAGTGTCTGGGCCAGCAGCCTTTCCTGAAGGCATTTTAAATAATGCCAGACCGATTTCCTCAGAAGTAAAGGGCATGTCCATTTCCTCTACTGCAGACTGATCTAATTGTTCCCAAGTTAGTGCAGGAAGCCATACATTCTCAGTGCTGTCTGTCACACACTCTTTTTGTGTTTCACTGTTTGTTTGATTTCTCACCTCTGAGGAATTTTAAGCACACATTTTCTTTTTGAGGCCACGAAAGCAACCGATGATGATAACATGGGCATACTGGCGAGTACCATTCAGCAGCTCCTTGGGTTTGGTGCGTGAGGTGCTTTCTGGCCGTGTCTCACATTTTCTGTTGTACACATTTATGTGATTGTTTAAAACCACTTGGTTATGTGTATGTGATGTGGTTATTGACATTCTTTCTTAAATTGAACAGTAAGGATTAGGAGTTCACGGATAATAGGCTGGACTGGTTTGGGAAGTTGAAAGTTCCAGATAGAACTCCCTGTCGATTCCAAAAATATGAGATTTCCTGTTCAACAGAGGTCAGACCTAGCAGTGTTTATATTTGATGGAGTGGGGAGCAGTCTGACTTCAAAATCCCCCTGTGCTCCCTTAGTGTATATGAGTACAGAGAGTACCAGTTATTGAGCTTGTCCTTGTACTAGTAACAAAATAATAATTTCGGAGCAGAAATAACTTTGACTAGTGATTAATTGGTGTTTTCAATGCGATAAACATGCACCTGCATAATCAGTCCCCACGCTATATCCTTTGGTCTTGGTCTAAACACAGTGTTAAACATTGAGCACCCAAGCATGCAGCACTGCCACTATTTCAGTAGCCTCCTGTACCTTACCTTCTGACCATTCACCAACACCACCACCACCACGTCTTGTTATTGACAAGGAAGGTTACTGTCTTATTGGCCAAATTCTTCCCCCACAGACCAATAGCCACCAATAGCAGGAATTATTTTTAAAAAGGCAATGATCCTGACCTCGTCTCTCCATTCCACCATTCAGAGCACCACCTGCCTTACCAAAACAGGCCAAATCCATCAAAAGCAGCCATAGCTGAGAAAATCTGAAGCTGCCATAAATAGTCCTCATCTGGCGACCACAATGTCAGTCCAATGAAACCTCTCAAAAACATCCGCCAAACCTCTGGATCCACCCTTACTGCCGCTGATATTCTGATCCTGTGATGAGGAAGTTTTACACCTGCCATAGCAAAACCACGCCTACAACAAAACGTCATGCCTGCACTCACTGCCCAACATGCAAAATTGAGGTGACCCAAGAGCATTTGCACCTGTCTGAGCTTTAATTTTGTTTCTGCGAACACTTCTTCCAACAACTACAACATTTCTCTGATTGTAGTTTCTGGTGATCCAGCTTCCATGTGTACTGTGTCTAGCTCAAAACCCAGGACAACCAAAGGTCTACTTGGGCTTTCAGTTGTTTCTGGCGCTAGCGGCACCCTGAACTCTGCATCAATTTGCTGAAAACAACATTCTCCTGAGCTTCCAATACCTAGAAACAGATAATAATCCAAATAATGTGTGAACATTTCATGACCTGCTCTGACCATAAAGCACCATAGAAGAAACAAACTGTAAGTCTTGAACAACTTACACTATGCTGCACAACCCATGGGCAACACCTGATCTACATAAAGTAGACCATTGAACTGCAAGTCCAACAAGGAAAATTCAGGTGGATGTACTGACAGTAGTCGAAAGGCTGATTTGATATTGCATTTTACCATTTCTGCACCAGTGCCACATAGTCTCACTAATGCAATCGGCACATCTACTGAGGCAAACTGTACAGCAGTGTCCTCTTTTTAATAAAATAATTTCCTGAGGAATCATTGGGCTATGACAAATGATGGCTCATTCAAAATTGTTCAGCTGTTATCTTGGGCACCACCCCCATAGGGGATCTCATTAAGTCGTGCATTAGCGAATAATCAAATGGACCCGCCATCCTCCCTTCAGCTAAATCTTTACGCAACTTGTCCCTCAGCACCTGTGGTTGTTCTCTAGCACAATATAAATGATAAGCAAACCTTAGCTGTCATGGCCCTGGAAACCCAACCTAAAACCCTCTTGAAATCCCCATTCCATTGTCAAAGCATCTTCTCTGTGTCGATAAAAAGCAAGCCAGGAAATCAAGACATCTACTTTAATTTGTGTAGAAGCCCTTGCTACCAGATTGTAGTTGGCCCCTTCCTTGTCTACTAGTCCCAAAATGTGGCTGTGCCTCTAACAATTGCAGTACTGCCTGCTCCCCTGCATTTTGTACATTCATGTGTGTACTTACAGGGATCGTAGCCCCTGTTGAAACTCCAGAATGCTCCCGAGTTAGTCCTTTGAAACTTACTCCATGTACCCACCCCTCCCAGGGTGGGCTGCCAAAGTGAGGGCTGATACTGAACTGCTAAACCACTTGCTGTGTCTAGAGCTGGAGGTGGGTGCTTTGGGTACTTCTATTGCAGCCAAAGCTCATTATCTACCTCCCCCAGGGTTTGTCAGGCTTCATAACTAAATGAGCCCTAAATTATTCACCATAATGTAAGAAAGCAAACCCCCCAAAATCTATTTTTGCTTTCCTGATCGTGTTCATGTATTTAAAGATTGACATGATCTGTCTCGGAATTTCTCACTATAGACACTTGTGTAAAGCAAAAACATTGATGTCTATGTGTCAATTAATGTCGGAACCCTAGTTTTTCTTGACTCTTCTTCAGACCCCTCTTTTGCTTGTACCTCTCAGTGTGGTAGCTTATAAGCACTTTCTTTTCCTTGGACCTCACTGCCCATGATGGTGTTCTCTTTATCTAGTTCACCCGTATTCATGCTTCTTATTTTTAACTACCTTACCGTTCCTGGACTACTTGCTCCCCAACTCGTCTTTAGTACTAATCTCTTTATCCATTGAATTCATGCCCACACCTTTATCCACCAATGCCACACCTTTATGTTGGCCCGAGTCTCCCAGAAATGCCACCAAATGGCTTCATCTAACCATTGATATCTGGTTAGCTCTCTCATTCTTTACATTCCCAATTCCTCTCCAGACTCCTTTCTTGTTTTGTCATCCCTGCATGGTGCTCTTTGCTAATTGTTATCTGTATCACATCACTAGTAAGGGACATGTTATTTACCCACTTTCCCCAACCCCATAGTCCTCCCTGGGGTATTCACCTCCTGCCAGTACAGAATTGCGCCCTTTTCCAATTTGTCCTCCACATGTTTGTAATCCAACTAAATCACCTTATCCACATCCCAAGTCCCATTTCATCCTACCTCTTATTGGGCTGCTCGCCATTACCAACATCTCCATCAAACGCACACCAGTTAATCTTGGATGTTGTGGTGTGGACGCTTCTCTTGTCCTCCTGCAATGTCAGGATGATGTCTCCAAATCTCTCCCTCTCTTCATTCCAGCTCTTACAGGCCATGTTAAACCTGACCAGAGGCTGCTCACTGAGCCTAGGCTAATTTTTCAGCATTTGTTTGACATAGCCCTTCAGATCACCCTAACCTAAGGGGATTGTAGTCCTGTATTTGCTCTCTAATCCCTTACTGCTGCCATGGATCATTCCACTTGCCCCAGGTCCCAAACCCTCCTCCTGTCTGATCTGCACCATCCATATGTTCTACCTCTTCCTCAGTCCTCCTTCTCCTGAACTTCTTCGTTCTAGCAAGGTGCAAACCACTCCAGTCAATGTCCCCATCCCTCATGCCTTCTTTATCCTTCTGCCCTCGACTCCCTTTTTTCCAGTTATATATCTTCTGTAACCCCACAGCTTCCAATTCTGTACCCACTATGGTTAGGGCAGGCCTGTTTCACCCTGCATCTGCATAGTGCATAAACTGCTCAGATGTTTGCCTGTGTTCCACTGCCTTCCAAGCTGATCCAGAAATCGCTTGAGGCTCGCTTTCATACAAGTGCTCAGGTCCCAACTGCTGGCTCTTTAAGGGCAATGCACTTTCTCAGGAGTGCACACATTTTACTGACACCTGTTGGCCCAAATATAACACCACTGATACCGCACGCGGGGCCAATTCCTCTCGAAGGGAAGGGAAGATTGCCTACGGAAGCCTCCCCTTGCTCCTCCTACTATGCTGTACGTCTGCTTCCCTTTTCACATGGAATTGGAAGCTCATCCTCATGCTAATGGCAATCATGCTTTACCCAAGGTCAAAGCAGGTAAGGCCTCTTTGCCAGTAATGTTACAGTCCTACTCTTCAGCATGTTTACTACCTTCCCTTTCTCTTTAGTTTTGAGGGGTGAACAAGCCAGCACCACAGCTGCCTCTTGGGGTGCATAAGGCCAAACCCAGGCCTGCAACAGATTGCCCAGTCTTATCAGGTCTTCCTGACTGGCTTCCATAATGACTTTCATTGAATCCCTCACCGCTGCTTCGTCCTGAGACATGGTATGTGGTCCTGACAACAAGAAAAATTGCCCCTTTTAAAACAAACATTTTCAGTTTATACTGCCCATGTAACTCAGAACAGCAAAGAAACCACTGACTAACCCACCTATCCTCAGCGCACTATGACTGTATTCCCAGCGGCCTACTAAGTACCTAACTGCCACCAAAGCCACTCCCCTGGCACCCAACAGCCAATCCGGTGCCACTAGGACCTAGACTGAGCCACCCACCCACGACACACCGGGGGTGGACATCAAGATAGATGCCACCCCCTAGGAGCCCACATTCCAATGTGGATTCTAGGATCCAACTTGGAATGGGTTGGGTTTTCCGGTCCTTGGAGATATCATTCTGAACAGTACTGATATTTTTGGGGGCAGGAATTATTGGGCTCGTTGTGAGGGATCTTGTAATGAAAGTAGGAAAATGGCTTGGAATTTGTGAAAAGCATTCAGATATTTAGCCTGTAATACTGAATTTTGCACGTTATACCCCATTGAATATGGTCTTGAATGGGAAGAGCTGAAAATCCCAGGTACTACCTGTTACCAATATTCCCAGTACCACTATCAGCAACTTAGGTTCGGTATTATCTCCCAGAATTAAAGGGCTACAGGAATTATGGCCCATGAACACACTGGGTGTGGACGTGCACCTATGTCTCCTCCTCTGTTGCTAAACAGGTATCCCTGCAGCACAAATCAAATCAAGTCAAATCGAATAAGCTTTATTCGATTTAACATATAAAACATAAAAGCACAGTTTTATCACATATGATTCTAAAAATACAATCTCAATGATATTACATAGTTAAAAAGAATGTAAAATCAACAATTAAAAGCCGAGTTCATAGCTTACACTTTTTTCTAAGTTTGATCATATTTTACAAATACCTTACAGGAAACTAGTAAAAATGTCATAATATAAGAATTGTAATATAATAAATCATATGTTAAAAGCCAGGTTCATGTTCCATAGAGTTTTTCTAAATGTATTCACACATTTCAAATACGTTGCTAGTGAGCTGATAAACATTTCATGATTTAAAAGTTGCAATGTAATGAAAGCTGTGCGACATTGTCTCAGGCCCAGAATCTTTAAAATGGGAACAATCCATCTTTTTCTGGGAACTGCATAACATTTACAAAATAAAAGAATGTGTAATGTAGACTGGTGGGACAAGTCGTCGCATGGGCATAGTCCAAGGGATTTCGACTAGTCATTCATGACAGGGAAACTAGTTAGTCTGTGGAAAATACCTAGACAGAAACGAGTTAGCAGCCTCCTATCGTACCTCCAGCTTACATACACACGGTATGGTTGTATACCATAGCATAACATTAACAGTTGGTTTTCCATGACAGTGGGCGTAACAATTTCATTTGAGAGTCTAATTGCCTCCAGATGAGTTGAGCATTCAGCCTTTAGTGTTTTTCTCGATATTAATGTGATGCTACCCGGGTCAGTGAAATATTCAGAGTGACCAATGTCTGCCATAAATCTTCTGATGTAGTTTAACCAAGAAATAAATGAGCCCCTATCGAGCTTTAGGCAGTCATTTAGTACATCCCGGTTAAGGCTTGTGTATGTTGTAGCCCAGATTTCATGCCATAATAAGATTGGTTAAATTTTGATTCGATCGGAGATATAAGGTAACCCAAGCTCTGCGTGGCAGATATAGGTAGCCGTACTATTGGGGACTGCCAGCAAATATCTGACAAAGGTATCCTCGGCCAGCTGCAAGGGCTGAGAGTCAACATATCCCCAGATGCCTGAGACACACCTGGCAGTTGTAATACACTTAGCCTTGTAAATTTGTATTAATTCCACAACCAGCCTCCTGCCTAGTTTGCTAGCAAAGTGGGTGAGTGCAGGGGTAGTTTTGGAAAATAGCATTTTCCTAGCTTGAACTGCATGAGTCCACGTCCATTGATAATCAAAAGGAATGCCAAGGTATGGAAATCTATTGGTACACTCAACCTTGGCATTATTAATAAAAATATTGCGGCATTTAGTGCTATTTGGTCCACATTTCATTATGAACATTTTTGAGATGTTCACTTGCAACCCCAAATTTTGCATATATGTGGCTAAGCTGGTCACTGCTCTTTGGGGCCAATTTGAGTACGCGCCATTAAGACCGCGCCATCTGCGTACAATAATGCCGGGATTGGGCGTTTATCAATGATTGGAAAATCCTGACATTGACTAATTAAAAATTGGCGTAAGCCATTAATATACAGAGTAAAAAGAAAGGCGGCAAGAACACAAACTTGTCTAACCCCCTTTCTTATTGGTAATTTAGCAGTACATTCTCCTTCAGTTCTATAGCAGACCCTTGCGCAAGCACCATAATATAGCTGCCTCCTAAAATTTAAAAGTGGTGTTTCTACTCCCATTTCCTCAAGTATAATCCACAGTTTCTCGTGCCTAACGCAATCAAACGCGGAGCTGAGGTCCACGAATGCCATAAATAATTGACCATGCTGAGCTGGTGTGTATTTACATAGCAACAGATTTAGGTTTAGACCCTGCTCTATAGTGCCAAGGCCCTGGCGGAAGCCATACTGTACCTCTGCAATAGCCCCAACATCTTCTGCCCATGTCCGCATTCTATTTAATAAAATGCGTCCCGTCACTTTGAGGAGGGAATCTAATAAAGAAATTGGTCGATAGCATGTTGGGAGATTCCGGTCACCCTTCTTAAAAATTGGTACCAAAACAGATTCAGACCAGGATGGAATGAAGCCATGTTGACAACATGCTCTCAGCACTCTTCAGCACAAAGCAGGAGATATTTGATGTGGGAACAGACCAGAATCGTGGCTTGGATAGCAAAAATACAGGCGGGTAGTAACGATTTGTGCATGTTATTCCCCATTACAGGATCTAAAAATTGTGTGCTGCAGGAATTAAAGGGCGGACCCAGACATGCCAACCCCAGTAATCCTGCCCCAAGCTACTTGTAATCGGGAAACAGCCTTTACAAGTCTTTACCACGCAATGCTTTTATCATGCAGCCTTTGCCATACAGGTAATAACCAAACAGGTAAGTATGTGTACCTTTACCATGCATGCCTTTACCATGCAGAAAAATATATATTTTTAAATAACATAATTATTATGCTATTTACACAAAAAGGGTTTAGGTACTGGTAGTGGTAAAGGGAGGAAAGGGCAATTTTTAGAGTTAAGGGGTGGGTAGTTGTGAAGGCATGCAAGGGTACTTTTAGGGTTGGCAGTGGTAAAGGAAGGGTAGGGTAATTTGAGGGTTTAGGGAATGGGCAGTGGTAAATTGAGGTAAGGGTAATTGTAGGGTTTATGCTTGGGCAGTAGTAAAGGGAGGCTAAAAACATGAGGGGTACGGGGAGGTTTCCCCTCAGAAAAGGACAATTGTATATATATATGTATATATATATATATATATATATATATATAGTGAAGAGTTCCCAAACCCACAACACGCTGAGAGATGTATTTAGTGCAGGTTTATTCTTTCAAGTCGATCGGCATGACGCGTTTTGGCCGCGTTACCACGGCCTTGATCACAAGACACCTGAAGAACCAATCAATAAAGATATAGTGTGATGTTGTACCCTCCCTCACGTAAGAGCCAATGGAATAGCGGCATACAAAACAACAAACTTCAAACTACAAAAGGGTGATCATGGAAGAAATACTAATGCTGTACATATTTGCAAAAATAAATGACAATGTCAAAACCAATGCTACCATAGTGGTTACAAAGCTGAATACACCCTGATATGTTTTATGCACGCATTTCCTTACAATTGCCAAATAATAACAAAGAATATACCCAATCAAATTGGGAATGGATTTTAACACAACGGAAGGACAACCAGATAAAAACAGTTGATACAGAAAACAAAGTAAAAAATTAAATATAAAGAGATCAAAGCGGAACATCCTCATGAAATTAAACCTTCAAAGCCCCATAATTCAGATGAAGCAAATTCGATGTCAACAAACTGGCACAAACCCCTTTCTTTTTTTGTTTTTTTGCTTTTTTGCAATTGTAACTTATAACTACAGAATGACATAAATATACACATGAAAATACACATAAATACACATTTGCACGCATAATAGTAAAACCAATTCAGTTATATAAAGTGCAAGTGCATTAGTGCAAAAAACACATAGCATATACGATGAATATCGCAAAGCATAGTTGATGATGCTAGCCCAATATAATAATTCGGCTATATCAGAAATAAAGTGCAAGTGCATCAGTGCAAATATCGCTAGGCATATATGGCATGGGTCGAATTATTGCAAGTGCAAAAAAAAGATTATTGTAAAGGAATAATCCTTAAATATTCATTTGGCCATACTGTAGATGGTATCTGATAAAAACACCTATACTGGAGATAAAATGCAAGTGAATCTGTGCAAATAGGCAAAACATGTGCAAATAGCAAAGTAGTTTAGCAGCAAGAGCAATTAAGAGACAGGAAAGGGGATATAACCAGACAAAATAAATAGCAAACTGGATAGAATCCTCACTACAGCTGGGGTTGCAAGATAAAAACCTTATGGAGGCACTTCTAAAGTTATACAGACAAACCCCCCATAACCACAAGACCATAGAGAGAAAAAAACAAGTATACCCCAAAGGGTACAACAAGTTAAAAAACATAGGCCACATGTATGAGTTAGAATAATAAAATCAGATCATCAAGAAGACTGCTGTATAAAGTGCAATAAGAGATTGTCAGCAAAAAACACAGAGAAGAGTTTGCCTAAGAATAATATTCAAAGGAAAGTATGCATGTCTTCCCCTGTGTTAAGGCCATTCGGCATTTTAGTGTCTAATAAAAGAATGTATTGGGTTTCTAATTGCCTAAGACGCTTTTCCCTGTTCCCCCCTCTAGTTAATTTGGGTACTGCATCGATCACGAAGTATTTTAAATCGTTCAAATTGTTCTGGTGAACTAATTTAAAATGACGGGCAACAGGGTAGCTTGAATCAGAATTGACAATAGCTCTTAAATGTTGCTAAATTCTGATTGATGCCTGTAATTTGGTGCTACCAACATACTTTAAATTACACGAGCATTCAAGAACATAAACTGCATGATCAGTTTTGCACGTGAAAAAACCTTTAAGAGTAGTGGGAGTCTGATCAAATGCGCTCATGAATTCGCAAGTATTAGTGCCAAACTTGCACGCTCGGCACGAACTGCACTTGAAAAAACCCTTACGGTTAGACAGCCATGTATTCGTGATGGTAACCTCAGGACTAGTCCTAACCAGGGCATCCCTCATAGAGGGTGCTCTCCTGAAGGTAATTTGGGGTAAGTCAGGCACTAATTGTGACATAGTAAGATCAGTTCTCACTATGGGCCAGTTTTTATAGATCAATTTTCTTAACTCCTTGTCCTGATTACTAAAGGTGGTAATGAACCGAATAGAGCTTGGCTCGCTGCACTCTATCTCAATCTTAGAAGTGGATTTATGGGTAGTTGTCCTGATTATCGACTCAAGATAATCATTGCAGTTAGTAGTGTTAGCTTTAGCTAATGCAGCTTCCAAATCCTTCTTAATATAACCACGAGCTAGAAATCTCTGAAGTGATTCTTCCTGACATCTGCTACAATCAAATTCAGTACTACAAATACGCTTGATACGCAGGAACTCACCATACGGTATGCTTTTGAGCAAATGATATGGATGGGAGCTCTGCGCATGGAGTACTGAGTTTCCAGCTGTACTCTTGCAATGTACTCTAGTCTGTATGTTGTTGTCATGGATAGATAGTTCAACATCAAGAAATTCAACATGTTCAGCACTAATATGGGCAGTAAATTCAAGATTCAAATTGTTCACATTAACCAGCTTCACAAATTCATTGGCTGATTCAATTGACCCATTCCAAATTATACAAATGTCGTCGATGAATCTCCACCAGCGTACGACATGTGTCAAATACATTTCGCCATGAATGCATCTGAGGACATGTTCCTCCCACCAGCCCACGTGTAAACACGCGTAACTGGCGGAGAAACATGCCCCCATAGCTGCACCTTGCAATTGCTGAAACACATCTTGGTTGAACAGAAAATAGTTATTACACAAACATAATTCAATCATACGTAATAACATAATATTGTGTTAATGGAAAATAATATCTCTCTTCTCTAAATAGAATTTGACCGCTTGCAAACCGTCGCAATGACGTATGCTGGTGTAGAGAGAACAGATATCCATAACAATAAAACGGTATCCATCTTGCCAAGGTGTTTTTGATATATTTGAGAGAAAATGCCCAGATTCCTTGATGTAAGACGGCAGTTCCTCCACAAATTCACGTAGGAAAAAGTCAACATATTTAGATATGTTCTCACACAGACTTCATTGAGCTGAGATGATAGGCCTCCCCGGAATAGGCACTTGTTGCTTATGCACTTTAGGGATGAAATAAAGAACTGCGGTGGTTGGAAACTCAATTTTTAGAAAACTGTGTTCATTCTTGTTCAATAAGCCATCCCTCTTCCATTGCCCAAGTTCAGCATGAATGGAGTCTTTCAACTTTCTAATATCATTAAAGGTGGCCTTTCTATAACAGAGTTCATCATTCAAATGACGATAAGCTTCCTGTAGATAGTCACTCCTAGACCAAAGGACAACATTGCCCCCCTTGTCTGCTTTTGTTATAATGACTTCAGTATTGTTTTTCAATTCATTGATTAAGGTGGAATATTGTCGCTCTTGATAATTTTGGTATTTATAAGTTTTAAGAATCTTCTTATTCAATGTTTTGAGGTCTTGAGTGACACAGTCACTGAATACATCCAATGCATCCTTTGGCATGAGTGGGATAAACGTGGAGTTTGGACGAAATGGACTTACAGCTGTTTCGCCGAAGCAAAAAGGATCGCACTCATGCAGGATTCAATTTGCGGCAATTTATTTTTATAGAAAGGCTGCTGCCATACCCAACTCATTTCGGTCCTGTACCTCGGACCTTGATCACGGGATATATATATATATTAATGGTCCAGTAGAAGGCTGAGCGCTGAAACGCATAGACCATCCTCTACCGTTATGTTTGCACTTTGGTCTTAATAAAGCACTAGCCTTTGGAAAACCGGTGTAGTGCTGTGGTCCTTCGCCGAAAACCTGGGACCGGGAAGGAGGTTTTGGAGGAGTATTCAGTATATATATATATATATATATACATATATATATATATATTCACTGAAAAAACCATAGGTTTCACACACGTTATAGTTAGGAATTAGCATTTAAAAAACCTTAGAAATTCAGTGAAAAAACCATAGGTTTCACACATGTTATAGTTAGCTGGACATTTTACTCGTAAAAAACCAATGAAATTGCCCCGTTATAGTTAGTTCAGCTAACTATAACTCGCGCGCCCGCAATGCACTGCTGATGACGTCACATATTACATCACTCATGACATGGTCAGTGACATCACTCATGACATCACTGATGACATCTCAAATGACATCACTGATGACATCACTGATGACATCATCCAGTGAATGTGTGTTTTTCTGAAAATTAAATATGTTTTATATATGTATATCTCAAGGTCAATGGAAGAATAAATGGGTATATAAGTGTCTAAATGGATGATTTGTTTTTGAAAAATTGATTGTGTAACTGACTGATTAAGTGTATTTCTCACTTTGTGTATAAGTGGCTGCATGGGTTGGTGAGTAGCTACATGGGTGTCTATATAGGTTATTAGTTGTTTTTTTGAGTATCAGTCTGAGTGTCTGTATGGTACGGTGGGGGGTATTACGTAGTGCATAGATGCATGTATGAGTGACTCACTGTTTGTATGTGTTGAAGACAGCATGTGTGCAGGACTGTATGGGTGGATGAGTGTGTGTATGGGTGTGTTAGTGAGTGAATGACTGTCTCAATAGTGTCTTCAGGAGTAACTACATATGTTTTAAACTAGTATATGTGACTATTGGTGTATATATGTGAGTATATGTGAGAGGGAGAGATTGAAAGAGTTCCTGTATGAATAAGTATGTGTTTCTATAAGTGATTGTTTAAAAGACTAAGTATGTGTAAGTTTCCGTAGAAGTAAGTATGGTGGTGTGTGTATTACTGTATATGCAAGTAAATGTATGTTTTATTCTTTATGAGCATGAGTGACTATGTGTGTGAGTAACTCTATGGATGAGTGGCATTGTGTAACAGGATGTATAGATGTATGAGTACATATGATGAGTGAGTACATGTATGAGTGACTGTATAGGACTGTTGGTGAATGAGTGGATGTGTATGTGGATCTTAGAATTACTGAAGAGGTTGTTGTAACTGGTATTGGTATGTCCATTGTTTTGAAATTTTTAGTCTCTATTTTTGAATGTGTGTATCAAAGCTTATATTAAGGTGAGAGGAGGTCTGCCACTCTATCACAAGGATGATGTCATCAGTGATGTCATCAGTGATGTCATTTGAGATGTCATCAGTGATGTCATGAGTGATGTCACTGACCATGTCATGAGTGATGTAATATGTGACGTCATCAGCAGTGCATTGCGGGCGCGCGAGTTATAGTTAGCTGAACTAACTATAACGGGGCAATTTCATTGGTTTTTTACGAGTAAAATGTCCAGCTAACTATAACATGTGTGAAACCTATGGTTTTTTCACTGAATTTCTAAGGTTTTTTAAATGCTAATTCCTAACTATAACGTGTGTGAAACCTATGGTTTTTTCAGTGAATTTCTAAGGTTTTTTAAATGCTAATTCCTAACTATAACGTGTGTGAAACCCATGGTTTTTTCAGTGAATTTGCAAGGTTTTTTAAATGCTAATTCCTAACTATAACGTGTGTGAAACCCATGGTTTTTTCAGTGAATTTGCAAGGTTTTTTAAATGCTATTTTTTTTTTTTATTCTTCATTTTTTTCAAACATATTTTTAATTTAATTTTCTTATCTTTTATAAAGACTATGCTTTAATTTTTAAAATCCTTAAATATTTTTTTTATATATATTTTTTTAAATAAACATGTAAAATTTATTTCCAGATTTTTTTTTTTTTTTTTTTTTTTTTTTATAGTACGCGTACCGTAAGCTCACGGTAAGCGTACGGTTTACGCAACGTCCGTAATCTATCTACGCTGCTTGCGTATAGTTACGTACTTTGCGTAGCCGCGCGTACTGCGCGTGGGACGCGTGCGCGCTTACACAACACGCGCACGTTACGCGGAAGTGCCGGGGAGTGACTGTTATGCGCATGCGCGCAAGCGCGTGTCTTTTTTACGCGCACGCGTACTTTTGCCGTAAGTGTACCGTAAGCGTACCGTAAGCGTACGGTAGGTCATGTGATCATGAAACACAACTTTTGATTGGTTGAAACTACTTTCAGTTCTAGAACTCTCCTACACCACACCCATTCCCCTCATTTCTGCTTGTGATCCCTTGGGAGAAGGAGCTGGTTTGTCTTTGGGATACGATGGCAGAACAGCAGAGCTCTTCTGAGAGTGAGGCTAGCACCAGCAGCACTGTCTTGAGGCAGAGAGCGAGGAAAGTAAAGCCTTCTTATGTTTGGGATTATTTTACTTTTCCAGAAGGCCAGCAAAAGGTGAATGCACCCTTAGTTACTTGCAAGCTGTGTAAGCGTGTACTTTCTAGAGGTAATCCTAACAGGAAGTATTCCTTTGGGAATCACACCATGAAGAGACACCTCCAGGATGTACACAGAAGGACACATGGTCATCTTTTTGGAGGTAACTCTTCAGAAAGACGAGCCAGTACATCCACAGCAGCTCAGCCTGGACCATCATCTGCAGGGCAGACTCCTTCTTCTGCAGGTCAGGTGAGCCCTTCCTCTGTGGGGGGAGAATCTCCTTTTGCTGGCCCTCTGGAAATTAACCCTCGGTTTGCGAGGGTTGAAGTACGGTGCGCCACTTGTCACGATCTAATTACTTATAGGGAGACCAGTGTTTCCCTGGTGAACAGTAAAATAGATCAGCACACTTGTCGTACCGTCTAATATTCCCAAGCTTTCTTTCCTCTGTCCCTGCATGAACACAACGGTTCTTTTAAGAGCCAACCTTATCTTTCATCTTTTTTTGACATATGTTTTTAAAAACTTTTTTTTATTTTTTTTTACCGTACGCGTACGGTAAGCGTACCTTTTTTTTTATTTTTTAAAAAAAACACTAAAAATCATTTATCCCATTACAAGGTCCTTGAGAGACTACAATTATTATTATTGACTTACCATACTCACTCAAAAAAATATTTATTCTTTTTTTTTTTAAAAAAATAGTTTTAAAAATGGTTGTAGTTTCCGAAAATTTTCTATATCGATCTGAAAAAAAAGAAAAAAGTATTAATATTTTTAAACCATTTTATAATACAGTACACATATTTACATTTTTTACCAAAAAATATTTTTGCCTTATTTTTGCTGTTTTCAGAATATATTGCATTTCACTATAAATTGTGAAAGCAATTGCATTCATCATTTTACAGCGGGCAAAAAAAAATAACAATCTCAAAGATTGTATTAAAAAAGCCCAGAATCTCTTCTCACTTAAACTTATCATTACAGAAATGCATATTATTCTAAAAAAATATCATCTAAAAACAATACTTTTTTCTTTAAAATACCGTCTGATATGTTTGTTTCAGAAGTATAATCACAATATTATATCTCAAATAACTCCAAAATACATCTGATTTTATTTCCTTTAGGCCAAATAGTATTTTTTTTTTTTTCCTGGAATAAATTTCCAAGGGAAAACCATTAAAATTCTAAAGTTTAATCTGTCCAGATCTCACCAATTCTCTGTAACATTTTGGTTCACGAAAATTTTTTGAATAATTTATTTAGTCCACAATAGAATTGCTTACTTTTCCACATGGCCAAATAGTAATTTTTTAAATCATTTTTGAAAAAATTTCCAATGGCAGTCCAATAGCATTACAAAATTTAAAATGTGCAGAAGTTACCGATTATCTCTAAATTATTGGTTTTTCAAAATTGCATTAAAAATTAAAAAAGTCCACATTACAATTGGTTATCTTTCCTTTAGGCCAAATGATAATTTTAAAAATCTTTTTTCTACAAAATTGCAATGGTAATCCAGTAAAATGGTAAAATTATTTTGTCCAGATCTTGCCAAATCTCTCTAAAATTTAGGTTTCAGGAAGATTAGATAGGAATTTGCTAAATCAAAAGGCAAACGTTGTTTGAAAATCAATTGGGAATCATTACACAGTGTCCAGCCTTTTTCACATTTTAGATAAACTGTGTAATGTCCAGAAGTAACAGTAGGTCCATCATGGAAAATTATTGCAACAGTTACAAAAGTTTTTCCTGAAATTGATAATTGCTGTCCTGTAAACTTCTTTATTAAAGTATCCAATTTTGATCCATCAGCTCTACATCGTTGCATCATTAAAATTACATACTGTCCGTATTCCCTTAAAATTAATGTTGATAACATGTCAGAATTACACTCACCACATTTCATGCTATGATTAGCATCTTTAACTAATTTTGCAAAAGTGACTGTTTTACTCTCTGGCAATGTCAAATAAATAAACCTTTCATTATCAACAATAGAGCCACATATATTATAACAATTATCACAACTATGTTCCCATTTATAAGAGAGACCAAAAAAAATGTCAATGGGAACTCCTTCTTCTTCCACTACCTGAAGAAAATACATCAAAAATTCGTGTGCATCTTGCTGTTCATTTTGAGAAAACTGTGTTCGTCCTGAACATACATCTAAAAGTTTTCTAATATCAGTAGCACTTTCTATTTGAGTTTTATCTTTACTCAGCTTTTGAAAAAGGAGACTGAGCTCTGAACAGAATCTTTTTCTCTGATTTACTATTATCTGCTCTTGCAAACTTTCCAGATAAAATGCAACATTCAGCACTACATTAGCGTAGCAGTTGACACCAGAGCTATTTTCAAAATGACATCCTACAACCTGTTCTTCATTGTCCTTTTTCTTTTTGTTTGCAATTACATCACTCCTCTTTTTTTTCCTCTTCTCTATATCTTCATTACAGATATTCTCATTTCTCCTTTTACGAGAAACTACACGTTTCTCCAACACAGGATACTGACCTAAATGAGGAGCATAGCTTCTTCTTAATCTATTATACTCCTTTACACAGTTTGTATCAGCACTAACTTTTGAGTCATCAAAGTCTATCATGAATAAACCTGATAATGTTTTGACTCGTGACAAAGCTACATATGCCATACCTTCTTTGAACACAGTTGAACCAATGTTCACAAATGCACAATCTACAGTCAATCCTTGAGACTTGTGGATAGTTACAGCATATGCTAGTGAAAACGGAAACTGCTTCCTACGTACATATAAGTCTTTCACAAGCATGAAACGAACTGAACAACGACAAATGTCTTTAACTTCCTCTATCTGATCAAATTTTATTTTTAAACATTCAATTCCATCTTTTTTCTGATAATTAATAAAACCCACAACTCTTCCCATTGCTCCATTCACTAAGCCTTTCTCAACATCCAAATTTCTCCTTAAAAACACTCTACAGTTCATGCAAACATATAGATTTTTTTCTAATCCTGCTGTTTTGGAGATGTTCTTCTCTAGTGAGTCCAATTTATTTTTCAGTTTGCCTGTTACTGTGACAGTAATTCTTCCATCCTCAATTTTGTCCACTGCTTCCAATTTCCTGATGTCTTCCTTTTCCAA
Organism: Triturus cristatus; assembly: GCF_964204655.1. Taxonomy (NCBI): domain Eukaryota; kingdom Metazoa; phylum Chordata; class Amphibia; order Caudata; family Salamandridae; genus Triturus; species Triturus cristatus. The sequence continues at coordinate 752,220,692 of NC_140593.1, read as the reverse complement.
TTTCAAAAGCTCCTCATTAAATATTGAGCATTCACGTAGAGTTGGCATTAAGCAGATGACACTTTTGTTTTCTGCAATATTCTTGTATATTTTCTCTGCAACTATTTCTTCCTTTGGAAATAAATTATGTAGCAGCCGACTCTGTAATGCTTTTTTCCCAACTTCTGTGAGTAGTCCAATCCTGATATCTTTCAGAATACTTCCATATTCTTCATCGTTTGCTTGCCTCATATTAGTTGTAAGTTCCTTGTACTCAAAGAAGGACCAAATATTTGTATTTCCAATGCTTCCCAATGACTTCTTCGTGTCTTCATGTGTCACAGTATTAAACACTGGTTGTCCTTTAACTGGAGTAAGTTGCAAAAGATCCCCAAAAACTATGACGTGTTTTCCACCAAATAACACGTCATAGTCTGTCTTCAAAATTTGCTGCATTCTTAAATGCACAAAGGCAAGCATTAAGTTTGATACCATGCTCACCTCATCAATAATGAGAACTTGCATCTTCTTCAATACTCGTGAAACTTCCAAGGATGCTTCTCCAGTTAGCTTGTTGAATTGTATTTTGTTCTCATGCTCCACTGGTAACATTAGCAAACGATGTAAGGTGATTCCTTTTATGTTATATGCTGCTAACCCAGTTGGAGCAGTAACCACACAAGACAAAGTAGAATCCGTTTTTTGCTTTAGGTAGCTTCTGATGACTTTAATTAGGAAACTTTTTCCAGTGCCAGCTTGTCCGCTTACATACATCCTGATTGGATGAAATGATGTGCATGAGCACTCTTTTTTGATATGTAGAAATCCGTGATCAATTTTGTTTTTGATCTCTTCATAAATTTGTTGCTGCTCTTGATTCAGTTGTCTTTCCAAATTTTCTAAGTCTATAAATTCTTCTTGAGCTTGATTCATAGCCGTTTCCACTTCATTCATGGCTATTGATGCTTCATTTTCAACGATTGGTTGTCCTAGGGGATCTTGACTGTGTGTTCCTGAACTTTGGCTGTCCTGAGAACTGTCTCTAGCTATTTCTGCTGCAATTGTAGTTTCCTGTTCAATTTCTTCATTTAACATTTGCAGATAAGTTGAGAATGTACTGCATTGTATGCTGTCTTTGCAAGCATTAAAAGAATCTTCATAGCTCTGGAATTCTCCCAGTAGTTCATCCTCTGTACGCCATGGTTTAAACAACTGTAAAAGAGCCAAGTAGTAAAATTCTTTCTTGTCGGTAGTGTCGCAACTCAGCTTCCGGTGATTTATCAAACTTCCTTTGGTTTGCTTCACCAAACATCCTTCTTCACCAACAACTTTATATTTTCCACTGTTGATGTCTTCTGCAGCTTTCCGTGAATAAATGTAGTTCTGTAACACTTCATAGAGACACATGTTCTCCAGATGATGACTTCTCTTGGGATAATATGTGTCCAACATGTTTGTTTTCAATATGTCTGTACTTTCTGGGTCATTCTCAGCCAAATATTCAATTTCTCCAACAGATTTCAGTACCCGATTTCTCATTGCTGCAAGGCCTAAACTTGCCCAAATTATTCTTCTTGACTTCGAGTTGAGACTTGCAGAAGATAACCTATCTGAACATTCGTAGGATCCAATTTCTCGATGCGATAACATCTTCAAACTGAAACTGTACAGCTTCTTACTGACAGTCTTCTCGTGAGAAATCTCTTCCCACATTTCCTTCAATTCTGTTTTTTCTGATTTTGTAATGTAAGACGTTACATATCGAGCAACAGCAATGGAATTGTCAGCAACATACTGTATATCCATGTTAGCGTTCCACATGGATAAAATGACTGGGTTGTAGTCATTTATATTTTTGATTCTTCTTTTCTTTTAAGGTTGTAGGTATTCTTAGGTGATTTTCTTGTGATAGTATGTCTCACAGCTGACATAAAACTGTTGACTCTTCCATTTGTAAGAACAGGTCTAGGAAATCCAAATCGACATTTAGTGTAGTATTTTTCTTTGCTCTTGTATTTCCGTCGACAGTATTTTCCACACCGATGACTTTGGAAACGTAGAACTTGCTCCTTTAACTTGTTCTCTTCTGTGCTTTTAGGTATAGCACATGTTGCATATTCTTCAATGTAAGATAACACTGCTTCATCAGTATCTGTTCCAAACTTTGGGGCATCCTTGATCCACAGCAGCATATGAATATGAGGAGCACCTCTTGCCTGGTACTCTTTTCTCCAAAAGAAATCCACTACTTCTCCAAGGGGTGGATTTTTTTTATTGCAGATGAAGGATATCATAGCCTCAAATCTATGATTGAAATATCTGCAAACATTAACCGGATCCAATGAGCACAGTTCTCCTGCTGTCTTGTATTCGATGTTTTTAATGTTTGAATTGGCCTCTCGTAGAAAATCCAGTAAATCATCCCAAGCGTACTCGGCACAGCTTAGGGTAAGGAACCATGTTGGTGTTCCTAAATTGCGTAACATGCATTTTAGTTCACCATGGCGTCGGTACCAATATTCATTTGTCCCACGCTGACAAGCCATCAGATTGATCAGTTGTGTTTCCAAATGATCATCTCGGTGCTGCACTTTCTCCATAAAATCCTTAGCAGACACATTTTGTAAATGTACTCCACTTTTTAAAATGTGATTTACTGCATAAGACAGTGCAGACAAGTCGCTTTCAAATAAAAGATGGAACAAATAAGGAATACTTTGTCGAAATCTGGGATCTTCAGCATATAGTCTTGTAGTTCGATACTCTGAAGCTGGAATCTGTTCTGGACGTTCATCGTATCGTCCTCCTTTTCCTTTAGGAAACAGCTGGGGAAAACATCGAGCTTCCAAGCTCTCCTCCCATACACTCACGGGATTTCCTTTTGCTTTCTTCATCTGAAAGAGATCAATATTGTCTCCCATAACTTCTTTCGAATGGAGAGGATGTATGCTAAAATGTTCATAAATTTCTTCTTCCTTTGACTTGTCCACTTTTTCAATTTGTCCAGTTGGTGTTTCTGTGTCTCCTTGTAAATCTTCTTCTTCTTCTTCTTCTTCTATATAAATTGATTCATACCATTTGTTATTTTTTTTCAAATACAAATTTGCTCTTTGTACTTTCCGCACATCTACCAGCTCCTGCCAAATCTTCTTATTCTTTGTAGGTACACCATTAACCAGAATAATTAATGGTTCAGTTTCCAAAGTATCCGCATCAATAGTTTCCATATTTTTTTTCAAATCCAAGGGCAAATACACCACTCTACCTTTTAAACCTCTCAGTAAATCTGAAGGAGGTAATTTACCAGTTTTGGGCTCCATACGTACTATGGTCTGGAACGGATGAACACATTGAATGAGTATAGACTCATATGTATTTAATTCAGAAAGTTCAGCAGGAATAGCATCCAATTCTAAATTATTATGTACAGCTCTGGTCGGCATTCTATTTTCCTCTAACTTGTTGTAGCAGTATTTACAAATACGCTGATCTTCACCCAATTCAAAACAATTTTCAAGAAATATATATGTGGCAAAATCCATCCACTTATAATTATCTTCATTTTCACTCTTTCTGTAGAGATCAACATTCCTAGTTTGTTTTCTATAATGAGTTCTGCGGCAACAAATACAAGTAACATTTGGTCTTTCATTAGAGACAATTGCAAATTTTGTTATGTGATCATTAAATGTCTTACTTACAGAAGGTTCTACATTCTCTTCCACTTCTTCCTCATTTACTGTGTCCTTCTCTGCACTGTTTTGTTCAGGACCAAAGTAACAAAACTGAATTTCATCAACAACCTTCTCTACATCTGATACCGTTCCTCGGAACAGAGACCTATTCAATTCATTTAACTTTATTGCTGGACTTTTGGCAAAATACAACCGTCTCACATACTTTCTCATTTCAGTATGATGAACAGCCAGCATCCTAAAATGATGGAAAACACTATTGCACACTTTTCTAGATAGACAAGCAAGAGAATGACCCTGCAAACCAGTATTCTCTCTCACTCTGCATGGATCCAGACTTTGAAGCACCTTAATCTTCTGTTTTACACTTTTTTTACTATATTCTCTTAGAAACTCTCGAAATCTGTCAATAGATTCCTGACGCACAGTGCAAATACTACTACAATTCCAAGTGTACACTGGGGCTTTAGGACGTCTCCCCATTGCCTCATCTGCCATCACTTGTACCTCATCTCTTGGAACCATTATCTCCTTCTCCATTATGCAACCATTTTTTACTTCGTATGAACGACCTCTGGTGTCAACTGCATGCAGCAAACTATTACTTTGAAAATAGCTCTCTTCATTAAAAAAAGGTTCACTACTTGAACTATGCATCCACTTTCCTAAAAACACTTTACAAAAGTTTGTTCTGTTCACTACTCTTTTGCTTTTGCTTTGTGATTTCAGTACATTAACCATTTTATCTAATGTACGCATCCTATTCAAAATTAAAATGAATAGTTTCCTTTTTAATTCTAATGCTTTTGCTGCAATGGCTTCAATTTCTTTTTTTCTCTTGTAATATTTAGCCTTTTGCTTATATTTCTTTATATCCTTTATCAAATTGGACATAACTCTTCTCTGAAACATTTTTCTACGTATCTCTTTAAATGCTGTTTTTCTGTTTATGTTAAACTTTTCAATTGCAGAAGGTATATTTGCATTAACTAAATTCTCAATTTTTTGCTGTTCTCTATGTTTTGTTACATTTTTCTGAGAACAGACATTTTGTACATTTTTCTTTGTTTTGAATATTTTGTTTAGAAATTGTTTTTTTTGCTTACCAGAAGATTTTTTCTTTTTCCCAACATCAGCATCTTCTACTAACTTTGGTCCTCCAGTTGTCTTCAAATATAGTTTTTTTTTTAGCGTTTTTTGAACTCGAGATTTTGTAGGCATCTTAAATTTTGTTCACTGTTCTTCAGTAATACCTGAAAAAAACTAAAAAAAAAATCCTTTATTGTATTTAAATATATTACTACATTTCTTTTCACAATAGTCACAAAACGAAATTTCTTTGCCAATTTGAATGCACACAAACTGCTCTTTTTTTTGGGCAAGTGAAAATCTCTTTTACAAACTGTCACATTATGAAACCAAGCTGTTTTTTCAGACCACCACCATGTGTATTCTCTGTGACTGCCTACACTCCAGCAGGGGCAACCAGCCTTAGTGATGCTGAATGTATTTGCATTACAGACTTAAACCTGAAAACCCCACTCGCTTCTAATTACTGTGCATGACTATACATGGCAAGCACATGGGTGTGTGCTAAGCCTCTGCTTCTTCCCCCAAAAATTCGCTCCCCCTTTCCATCTACTGCAACTGTGAAATCACCAGAGCAAGACGCAATAAATCTCTGCCTATAATTCTTCTATGCACACAGAGTCATGTTTTCACATTAGTGCCAAAACGAAATTTCTTTGCCAATTTGAAAGCACACTTACTGCTCTTTTTTTTTCGGGCCAAGTGAAAATCTCTTTTTACAATTTGAAATCACTTTTACAGACTGACACATTCTGAAACCTTTTTTTTAAATTTATTTAAATGCACATGTCCAAGCTGTTTTTTTTTCAGACCACCACCGTGTGTATTCTCTGTGACTGCCTACACTCCAGCAGGGGCAACCAGCCTTAGTGATGCTGAATGTATTTGCATTACAGACTTAAACCTGAAAACCCCACTCGCTTCTAATTACTGTGCATGACTATACATGGCAAGCACATGGGTGTGTGCTAAGCCTCTGCTTCTTCCCCCAAAAATTCGCTCCTCTTTTCCATCTACTGCAACTGTGAAATCACCAGAGCAAGACGCAATAAATCTCTGCCTATAATTCTTCTATGCACACAGAGTCATGTTTTCACATTAGTGCCAAAACGAAATTTCTTTGCCAATTTGAAAGCACACTTACTGCTCTTTTTTTTTCGGGCCAAGTGAAAATCTCTTTTTACAATTTGAAATCACTTTTACAGACTGACACATTCTGAAACCTTTTTTTTAAATTTATTTAAATGCACATGTCCAAGCTGTTTTTTTTTCAGACCACCACCGTGTGTATTCTCTGTGACTGCCTACACTCCAGCAGGGGCAACCAGCCTTAGTGATGCTGAATGTATTTGCATTACAGACTTAAACCTGAAAACCCCACTAGCTTCTAATTACTGTGCATGACTATACATGGCAAGCACATGGGTGTGTGCTAAGCCTCTGCTTCTTCCCCCAATAATTCGCTCCCCCTTTCCATCTAATGCAACTGTGAAATCACCAGAGCAAGACGCAATAAATCTCTGCCTATAATTCTTCTATGCACACAGAGTCATGTTTTCACATTAGTGCCAAAACGAAATTTCTTTGCCAATTTGAAAGCACACTTACTGCTCTTTTTTTTTCGGGCCAAGTGAAAATCTCTTTTTACAATTTGAAATCACTTTTACAGACTGACACATTCTGAAACCTTTTTTTTAAATTTATTTAAATGCACATGTCCAAGCTGTTTTTTTTTCAGACCACCACCGTGTGTATTCTCTGTGACTGCCTACACTCCAGCAGGGGCAACCAGCCTTAGTGATGCTGAATGTATTTGCATTACAGACTTAAACCTGAAAACCCCACTCGCTTCTAATTACTGTGCATGACTATACATGGCAAGCACATGGGTGTGTGCTAAGCCTCTGCTTCTTCCCCCAAAAATTCGCTCCCCCTTTCCATCTACTGCAACTGTGAAATCACCAGAGCAAGACGCAATAAATCTCTGCCTATAATTCTTCTATGCACACAGAGTCATGTTTTCACATTAGTGCCAAAACGAAATTTCTTTGCCAATTTGAAAGCACACTTACTGCTCTTTTTTTTTCGGGCCAAGTGAAAATCTCTTTTTACAATTTGAAATCACTTTTACAGACTGACACATTCTGAAACCTTTTTTTTAAATTTATTTAAATGCACATGTCCAAGCTGTTTTTTTTTCAGACCACCACCGTGTGTATTCTCTGTGACTGCCTACACTCCAGCAGGGGCAACCAGCCTTAGTGATGCTGAATGTATTTGCATTACAGACTTAAACCTGAAAACCCCACTCGCTTCTAATTACTGTGCATGACTATACATGGCAAGCACATGGGTGTGTGCTAAGCCTCTGCTTCTTCCCCCAAAAATTCGCTCCCCCTTTCCATCTACTGCAACTGTGAAATCACCAGAGCAAGACGCAATAAATCTCTGCCTATAATTCTTCTATGCACACAGAGTCATGTTTTCACATTAGTGCCAAAACGAAATTTCTTTGCCAATTTGAAAGCACACTTACTGCTCTTTTTTTTTCGGGCCAAGTGAAAATCTCTTTTTACAATTTGAAATCACTTTTACAGACTGACACATTCTGAAACCTTTTTTTTAAATTTATTTAAATGCACATGTCCAAGCTGTTTTTTTTTCAGACCACCACCGTGTGTATTCTCTGTGACTGCCTACACTCCAGCAGGGGCAACCAGCCTTAGTGATGCTGAATGTATTTGCATTACAGACTTAAACCTGAAAACCCCACTCGCTTCTAATTACTGTGCATGACTATACATGGCAAGCACATGGGTGTGTGCTAAGCCTCTGCTTCTTCCCCCAAAAATTCGCTCCCCCTTTCCATCTACTGCAACTGTGAAATCACCAGAGCAAGACGCAATAAATCTCTGCCTATAATTCTTCTATGCACACAGAGTCATGTTTTCACATTAGTGCCAAAACGAAATTTCTTTGCCAATTTGAAAGCACACTTACTGCTCTTTTTTTTTCGGGCCAAGTGAAAATCTCTTTTTACAATTTGAAATCACTTTTACAGACTGACACATTCTGAAACCTTTTTTTTAAATTTATTTAAATGCACATGTCCAAGCTGTTTTTTTTTCAGACCACCACCGTGTGTATTCTCTGTGACTGCCTACACTCCAGCAGGGGCAACCAGCCTTAGTGATGCTGAATGTATTTGCATTACAGACTTAAACCTGAAAACCCCACTCGCTTCTAATTACTGTGCATGACTATACATGGCAAGCACATGGGTCTGTTCTAAGCCTCTGCTTCTTCCCCCAAAAATTCGCTCCCCCTTTCCATCTACTGCAACTGTGAAATCACCAGAGCAAGACGCAATAAATCTCTGCCTATAATTCTTCTATGCACACAGAGTCATGTTTTCACATTAGTGCCAAAACGAAATTTCTTTGCCAATTTGAAAGCACACTTACTGCTCTTTTTTTTTCGGGCCAAGTGAAAATCTCTTTTTACAATTTGAAATCACTTTTACAGACTGACACATTCTGAAACCTTTTTTTTAAATTTATTTAAATGCACATGTCCAAGCTGTTTTTTTTTCAGACCACCACCGTGTGTATTCTCTGTGACTGCCTACACTCTAGCAGGGGCAACCAGCCTTAGTGATGCTGAATGTATTTGCATTACAGACTTAAACCTGAAAACCCCACTCGCTTCTAATTACTGTGCATGACTATACATGGCAAGCACATGGGTGTGTGCTAAGCCTCTGCTTCTTCCCCCAAAAATTCGCTCCCCCTTTCCATCTACTGCAACTGTGAAATCACCAGAGCAAGACGCAATAAATCTCTGCCTATAATTCTTCTATGCACACAGAGTCATGTTTTCACATTAGTGCCAAAACGAAATTTCTTTGCCAATTTGAAAGCACACTTACTGCTCTTTTTTTTTCGGGCCAAGTGAAAATCTCTTTTTACAATTTGAAATCACTTTTACAGACTGACACATTCTGAAACCTTTTTTTTAAATTTATTTATTTATTTTTTTATTTTTATTTTTTTTCCGTCGGTTAATGTCTTTTTTTTTTTTTTAAATATATTTTATTGGTTTAAACAGGGAAATCAAGAGAAACATAGTTACACTGTGAGAGAAAAAAAAAATATAAGGAAGAAAAGAACAAAAGAGATAGTCATACAAACAATGAGGAAAAGCAAAATAATCACTGCAAATAACATATTTCAAAGCCAGCTATGCACTTCAAAATAACGGTTGAACGGTACAGAGAAAAAAAAAAAAAAAAACATCTCTACATCTCATCAGTTTCCCAGATTGGGCCCCATATCCGAAGACCTCTTCTTTTGGCTCTATTTCCTTTACATTTATACAGTGCCTTCTCTAAATTAAAAACATGATGAAGTCTTGAAAACCATTCCTGAAAGGAGGGTGGTTCAGGATCCTTCCAGTGAGTTGCAATAGTTAAACGAAAAATGGCCACGGCCAAAAAATAAAAATAAATTTGGGAAGAATCTAGACCTAGACTATCATCAATCCCTAAAATGATCAGAGTTGAAGTTAGTCGTGCCGAGCCACCAGTAACCTGATTAAGAAAATTCTCTATCTTTACCTTCACATTATCCAGTTTATAACATCCACTAAACATATGTATTATATCTGCCGGACCATAATCACATCTGGGGCAGCAATCAGTTTCCCTTTTCCCCCAACTGAAGAGTTTAGCCGGGGTATAGTATAACCTAAACAAAGTTTTGAAATGTTGAGCTTTAAGGTTAGCTGCAAGAAATATTTTTTTTGACAGATAAAGAGACCTACAAATATCCACGTCTGGGTCCCCAAATAAGCCTGCCCAGGCACTTTCGGAACTGACGATATCATCTTGATTAGCATTCAGCAAAATTAAGTATAAGTCCTTTATTCGAGGCTGCCTATGCCCGAGCCAATCGAGCATTGGTATATCGTCAAAACCAGTTAATTGAAACTTTGCAGTTTTGATAATCTCCCTAAATTGTAAATATTTAAAAAAAGTCTTAGTTTCCACCCCAAATTGACTTTGAAGCTCTTGAAAGGATTTTAGCTCGGATCTCACGAATAAGTCTCCGATTAGATTTATACCAGCCAGTTCCCAGGTTTTTCCTAAATTATCATAAAATAAAGGTGGAAAAATAGACGAGCGCCAAATAACATGATATTTATGTATCTTGGGGATCCCCAAACATTTACTTATTTTGCTCCAAACACTCCAGGCAGTTCTGACTATTTTGAACCGCGTTCTCTTATAATAGCTGCCATCTAACTGCCTTAATAAAACGCCTGGTGCATAGTCTCCTAATGCTAATTCATAGACAGATGGAGGGGAGTCCGTGTTATACTGTGCCGAAATTGTACCTGGTCCAAATTTCGGTCGAAATAAGCTGACCATTTGCTGTAGCATTACAGCCCAAAAATAAAATTTCATATGGGGGATAGCTAATCCTCCGCGGTCTTGTGGCAAAGTCATCAACTTTATAGATCTTCTAATCTTTTTGTACCCCCATACAAACTGAGAAAATATCCCGTCAATTTTTTGAAAAAACTCTCTTGGGGGCTCAATTGGAATGCATCTAAAAAAATAAAAAAATTTGGGAAACATAGTCATTTTAATGATATTAGCACGTCCTATAATAGAAATATATAATTTATCTATGCGCTTTAAGTCAGTGCTAATCTTAGTTAGCAGCTGTGGGAGATTAATATCCCAAATAGAAGAAACGCTCGCACTTATATTGATCCCTAAATAGGTAGCCTCCGAGGATCTCCTATCATCATTAAGCGGGATATTATCAGAGCAAACAATCTTAGTTTTCGTTGTATTCAACCTGTATCCTGATTGACGACCAAACTCTAATGCAAGAGCCTCGATACGAACCAACGCAGTCAGGGGGTCAGGAGTGATTATAGCGATGTCATCCGCATATGCTAAGATTTTTGTACTAAATCCCCTAACCACTATAGGTTTAATAGCCTGATCGTTAAGCATGGATCTTATTAGAGGATCTATGTACAAAGCAAAAAGAATCGGGGAGCATGGACATCCCTGTCTGGTGCCACGTGAGATCTTAATTCTCCCCGATTCCATCCCCATCATTTGTATTTTTGTATATGGTTGTAAGTACATAGCCTTTATGGCAGTCTGAATACGGGGACCAAAGCCATTGGAATTTAGAATCTGCCAAAGAAAAGCCCACTCAACCTGATCGAAGGCTTTCTGTGCGTCTAGTAAGATCAAGGACATTTGACCCCCCAACTGTTCGGTAATATCAAATAAGGAGATCACCCGGCGCACATGATCCGTTGTTCCACGCGCGGGAATAAAGCCATGCTGCCATGGGCTAACCAATGAAGCAATTATTTTTGATAGCCTGTTGGCTATAATTTTAGAGTATAATTTCTCGTCGGTATTAATCAAAGAAATAGGTCTATATGAGGCTGGATTAACAGAAGGTTTCCCTTTTTTCAAAAAAACAATTAAGTTAGTGTCTTTCCAAGAATGGGGTGTAGTGCCATGATATTGTACTGCTAAAAATAAGTCCAGAAGTATGTGTGATAGCTCGGAGTGCAAAACCTTGTACAATTCTATAGGAATTGCATCGGGACCAGCAGCCTTACCAGATGCCATAGACTGTAAAGCCTCATCGACTTCAGTCTGTGTAAAATCTTCTTCCAGTTCCTGTAAAATTTCAGGAGTAAGAGTGGGAGTAGGAGAAATTAAACCCTGACCTGTGGCAGATTGTGGATCAGTCTGAGATTTATAAATGTCTCGATAAAAATCAGCAAAAACTTGAAGAATATCCTGGGGATCTGTTACACTACTCCCATCACCCCGTTTAACCTCCAGGATATTGTTAGCCGCTGTCCTCTGTTTTAATTTTAATGCAAGGTGCCTTCCGGTCTTTTCCCCATATTCGTAATTCTCCCTGGAGCGTGTTTGATATATTTTAGCATTCCTACTATTGTAAATTCCGTTTAATTTAGCTTTAGCCTTTATCACTTCTAGTTCAGCTAGCCTCGCAGCATCCTTATGTTTATTAACAATTGATCTAAGATGCAGTTCCTCATTCATAGAGAGGTCAGCCATAAGTTTCTGTACAGTCACCCTATGCTCTTTCCTGAGGTGTCCAGCAAAACTTATAATTTCCCCCCTTAAATATGCCTTGAACGTATCCCAAACCGTTTCCCTTGACGCACTATACCGATTTATGTCAAAAAACAGCTTAGTTGAACTCCTGAGATGATCTACAAATCCTTCAGTTACAAGAAGTTTCCTATCAAAGGACCATTTGCTAGGACGATTCAGAAATGCAGAAAGCTCCACTTCTAAAATCAACGGGTTATGATCTGACAGGATCTTTGGGAATTTCCGTATATTAGCACGGTCTATAAGGGAGGTGGAAATATAAAAATAATCTAATCTAGCATATTTCTGGTGGGGGCAAGAAAAATAAGTATAACCGGCATCTCCTACTACCTTACGAGTCCACACATCAACTAATCCATGGCTCCCAGCTAAAGCTTTAAGAGCCTTATATACCCTAGGCTTCCTTCCATCATACCCCCCCGAAAATATATCCGTAGTACCTAAATGGATATTAAAATCCCCACAAACTATAAGCGGGGAGGGCCAGGCTGCCAGCTCAAGCTCCAACTCCCCCCACAGATCCGAATCATCAAAGTTGGAGCCATAAATTGTACATAGAGTTACCCCACATGGTAATAGAGCAATAGCCCATCTCCCCCACCTATCTGCTAAAGTTCGCTCCGTCTCTGGCATGCGAGTGGTAGTGTGTATGGCTACCCCTCTTGTAGTGGTAGTTTGACGTGAGCAGACCACCTGTTTAAACCCAGGGATACTATTTAGCCCTCTTTTTTGAAAGGGTATATGAGTTTCTTGTTGGCAGATAACATCTACCCCCCATGAGCGAATAGCTTCAGCAGACCTATACCGTTTACCAGCATCGTTCAACCCCCCTATATTCAAGGAACAAATTCTCAGCCTACCCATCATAATAACTTTTATTCCAATGCAGCGACTTTAAACATCTCAGTAATACAGTATCAATCAACCTATACTCTTTACCAAATTTCCCTGATTTCCCTGAAATTTTTACTCCACCCCTTACCCTCCCCACCCCACTCCCTACCCCTCGGCTACTCACCCAACCCACCCACCCCACCCAAACCACCCACCCTGCAAATGAAGGCAACAGACCAGCCAGGTCTGTGGAGGATGAATGCTGTGCTCTCCCGAAAATAAACGTATCTAAACTACCTAAGACTTTCTAACACTCTCTCAATCATCTGCAAAAAAAAGAATAGCGGGGGAATTACACAAAATCTGATATTAAGCTGATTTCACCCCAGGTTAAACTTTCCCTCCTGTATCCAAAAACTCCTTTGCCTTAATCTCGGATGTAAAAAAGCTTGTAGTATCCTTCCAAATTACTTTTAAGCGAGCAGGGTTTAAAAGAAAAGCCTGAGCTCCTTTCTCTTGGAAGGGTTTAATCATCTGACGTAGGCGCCACCGGCGCTCCACGGTGACATGGCAAAAATCGGGTCTGACGAAAAAAGAAAACCCCTCAGCTTTTACTTGGGCATCTGGTCTAGCTCTTTCAAAAACACTTTGCCTCAACAAAAAGTTCCCAAAATATACCAATAGCGCCCTTGGTTTAGCATTAGGACGGAGAGGTAGACGAATAGAAAAGGGGACTCTGTGCACCCTTTGTACCTCCTTATCCCAGTCCCAGCCAACCAGATCTGGCAAAGAGGTCTGCAACAACTGGACAATGTAAGAACGAGAGTCAGACCCTTCCTTTCCTTCTGGAATACCCAAAAATCTCAGATTGTTCCGACGCTGATAATTTTCCCCCTCCTCAAGTTTCCACTGAATATCAATTAATCGTGCCTCATGAGCATCCACTTGGCCTTTAGAACCAGCAACCTCTACTTCCAACACATCAGTCCGAGACTCAATATCAGTCATGCGGTCACTAATATCCTTACAGGTCTTAGCGACCTTCCTGATAGCCCCTTGGAGTTTACGATAGGCATTCTGTGACCTCTTGCTTTCCGCCCGGGACTCCTCACGATGTGCTGCAACACATTGCATAATCGACTCTAGTGTAGAAGGAGCTGCATTAAGCCCAGCTTCTGAGCCAGTAGTTAAGTTAGGATTAATACTGCCCATCAATTGATCTCCGAGTGTATAGTCCCAGTTCAGAGTCGCCTGTTTCTGGCCTTCAAGACTCGTTGGACAGAGATTCAAAGAACGTACCGTTGTCACAGATTCAGAAGCAGACACAATAAATCTCTGCCTATAATTCTTCTATGCACACAGAGTCATGTTTTCACATTAGTGCCAAAATGAAATTTCTTTGCCAATTTGAAAGCACACTTACTGCTCTTTTTTTTTCGGGCCAAGTGAAAATCACTTTTACAGACTGACACATTATGAAACCACCATGTGTAACTACAACAAAAACAATTCCCATTTCTATTATTCATTTCTTAAGTTACCACATACATCCCCTCTCAAACTGTAAACTCACCTTTAAAATTAGTTAGTTGTGAAAGAAATGTGACACTCAAACAGCAGATTATCAGAGCCAGGATCTCTGTTGTGTTCACCTCTCTCCTCTCAGCAGAACCAGATAATGGCAAACTTTCCCTCTATTTTTCCACACATATACATGTAAGTTTCAAATCTCAGTGCTTCCCCCTTTTTTTCAAATGTAATGACACATTTCTATTGGTTGAAAACCAACCCTTTTCTAAAAGTACCCTGCCCCCAACTTGACTTCTGCCTAGTACCCTTCCCCCAACTTGACTTCTGCCTGCTACCATAGCAACAGCTCATGGAACACTGCTGTGTGCAGTTAGGTCAGAAGTTCGACACACAATGTTTCAATTCCACAGAGCAAGAGTGCTTGACTTTTCAAACCTAACAGCAAATCCATAGTACTGTTCTTTGGTTACACATTTTTTTGTACCAATACAAAACATGCTTCTATTAATTTTCACATACAGCCTAGTTTTTTTTCTAGAATGGTATGAAACAGCCAATCAGTTCTTTTTGTTTTGTAAAAAATATGTATGCCTCCATTTCCAAACTGTCTTTCTTTTCATATTGCCATTCTACTGAAAGACACCTCCTGAGTGCATCCAGTTCTCCTTTGAAGATGTTCACAGTGTGGATTGTAGGGCACAGCTATGTCTTCTGGAGTGAAAAGTTTGCAGAGAAAACAGATATGGTGAGAGACCTTGCTTTGCCAAATGTAGACATTAAATGGATTGGTCAGAGAGGGTTAAAGTGGCACCAATTGATGCCATTGGTGAAATCCTTCATTCAAATCCAACACCCTGACCTCATAATAGTGCACTGTGGTGGCAATGACCTAGGCACTTTGACTGGGGTAGGTCTGGAAATGCTTATGAAGGACACCTTTGCACAACTGTTTACACTTTTCCCTAAAACTGCCTTTGTGTTTTCCAACATATGCCAAAGGCAAAAATGGAACTGGTCCAATCATTTCTGTCCACAGATTGACAAAGCAAGAAAGCACGTCAACAAATCTGTTTCTGCTTTCCTCCGTGACTATGGTATGGGTGCCATTTACCACAACAACTTGCGTTACGACATGCAAGACATTTATAGAGGAGATGGTGTGCACTTCAATGATGAAGGGAACAGAGTCTTCCTCTTGAACCTTAGACTCTGCATCGGTACTTACTTGTAGGTACCACTAAAAAAATGACTCCATAAACACAACAGCTCTTTTTAGAGCTCCCTAATTTCTAAACTCTTAAATCTGCTTTTCATTTATTTTTTTTTATTTTTTTTACCGTACGCTTACCGTAAGCTTACCGTACGCGTACCCCGTGATTTTTTTTAAAATCAATAAATGTTTTTTTTGTACTTTTCTGTCCTTCTTTGACCCCCTTACAATTGTTAGGGGGTCTGTAACTCTCCTCATTGCCCCCTTTCCTTGTTTTCACTCTTTTTTTTCAGAGTGAAATACACAAAATGGCGGCCGCCGCTTCCTGGTTTCGGCCGATTCGAATGTTTACTAAGATCTAAGAGCCAATCAGAATCGCGCTCGCGCACGCCACCGTACGCTTACCGTAAGCGTACGGTAAGCGTACCGTAAGCTGGCTCAGATATATATATTGATTTAAAGGCTATTTTCTCAGAATCTACTGAACAGATTTACACCAAACCTACAAAAGGCACTTCCTTGACCTAGGGACTACCTCTCTGCCAAATTTCTAGTAATTCTGTTCAGCCGTTCGGGCTGTAGCTCGTTCTAAAGGTCCTATGGAAAAATGCATGGGAAAAACGCGTTTTGGGACCCCCCTTTTATCTCAGCCCCCGCTTGACGGATCCCCCCGAGACTTTCAGGGTAGGAGCGGAGCGTAGCGCCCCACCTATTTTGAGAAATTCGCGAGGATTCGTCGACCGGCGCCAAAGTTATTCAAAATAGAATGTTGAGGTTTTCCTATGGAAACGTGGTCCTAACTATAACTACCTACTGGCGACCGCCAGTAGGTAATATATATATATATATATATATATATATATATATATATATATATATATATATATTTATATTATCTACTGGCGGTCCCCAGTAGATAGTTATAGTTAGGACCGTGTTTCCATAGGAAATCTCAAAATTCTATTTTGAATAACTTTGGCGCCGGTTGACGACTCTTCGTGAAATTTTCAAAACTAATGGGGCGCTCCGCTCAGCCCCTACCCTGAAAGTCTCGGGGAGATTCGTCAAGCGGGGGCAGAGAAAAAAGGGGGGTCCCAAAAGACATTTTCCCCATGCATTTTCCCGTAAGACCTTTAGTCGAAGGTACAGCCCGAACGGCTGAACAGAATTACTTGAAATTTGGCAGAGAGGTAGTCCTCAGGTCAGAGATGTGCCTTTTGCATATATGAAGTCAATCTGTTCACCAGTTCCTGAGAAAATTGCAGTTAAAAGCACATACATATCTATAGCCGCGCACCGTGCGTGCACCGTGCGCGCACCCTTACGTGCGCAAGCGTAATTTTGATTGGTTGTTACATGTCAGTCAACGTTCGAATCGGTCGAAATCAGGAAGTGTCGGCCGCCATTTTGTTTGTTTTCAGTGCGACAGTGGAAAAGGAAGGTGGCGAACGTGAAAAGGGGGCAGGGTAGAGAGTTCCTGACCCCCTAGCCTTTGTCAGGGGGTCCCTGAAGGACCCCGAAGGCAGAAAAAAAATAAAAAATTATTTTAATAAAATCGCGGGGGTGCGCGCACCGTGCGCGCATGGTGAAAAACCATTAAAAATTTTTTTTTAAATTTAATACGTAGTTTATTGTAAAATAAATATATAAATAAAATAATAATACATACATAACTTAGCATTTAAAAAACCGTACAAATTCACTGAAAAAACCACAGGTTTCACACACGTTATAGTTAGGAATTAGCATTTAAAAAATCTTGCAAATTCACTTAAAAAACCTTAGGTTTCACACATGTTATAGTTAGGTGGATATTTCACTCGTAAAAAACCAATGAAATTCCCCCGTTATAGTTAATTCAGATAACTATAACTCGCGCGACCGCCACTCTATCACAAGGATGATGTCATCAGTGATGTCAAGATTGATGCAACTGACCATGTCATGAGTGATGTAATATGTGACGTCATGAGCAGAGGATTGCGGGCGCGCGAGTTTATCCACCTAACTATAACATGTGTGAAACCTATGGTTTTTTAAGTGAATATATATATATATATATATATATATCAAAATGTTTCTTCGAATAACGATGCACACTCAGGAGTCCATTGCATCCACAGGTATTTATTTCAGACAATCGCTACGCGTTGCGACACACAGAGTGTCTTGATCACACGATCTCAATGGAAAATCATGACGTGTATATATTAACAAACATAGAGAAAGCACTTCCTGTTAGGTATACATTTTCGCCACGTTGGTCGGCATCCATCTTAAACTAGTTTACATATAATGAAATGCATCACTGTTTCTTTGGTTTGCGAGTCTCTAGAAAAAGAAAATTGATTCTAGCAGTAGTATAACATGTATTTCATAGTCATACATAATGTGGTTGTTTGAAAACTGGTGATGTTCAAAGTTTAAATAATACACAAATAATCATCGAAGAAACATTTTGATACTTATTTACCGGCTTGGGTTTCTGCCGGTCGACGCATCACCTGGCGAAGGGACTGATCTTGGAAGGACCCGTATTTCTCTTGGTATATATATATATATATATATTCACTGAAAAAACCATAGGTTTCACACACGTTATAGTTAGGAATTAGCATTTAAAAAACCTTGCAAATTCACTGAAAAAACCATAGGTTTCACACATGTTATAGTTAGCGGAAATTTTCTGATAAAAAACCTGTGAAATTGCCCCGTTATAGTTAGTGCTGGCAACTATAACTCACGCGACCGCAATCCTCTGCTGATGCTAATACTGTATTTAGACACTTATTTGCCCATGTCTTCTTCCATACATTTTTAGCTATACATATATTACAAATATTTTTTTTTCATAAAGACACATATGTCATCAGCAGAAGATTGCGGTCGCGTGAGTTATAGTTGCCAGCACTAACTATAACGGGGCAATTTCACAGGTTTTTTATCAGTAAAATTTCCGCTAACTATAACATGTGTGAAACCTATGGTTTTTTCAGTGAATTTGCAAGGTTTTTTAAATGCTAATTCCTAACTATAACGTGTGTGAAACCTATGGTTTTTTCAGTGAATTTGTACGGTTTTTTAAATGCTAAGTTACTTTACGCCATTCGAGGCGTGCGCGCCCACTTAACGCAGTTAGTTCCGTGCACGGTTTTTATCAACTTTAATAAGCCCTGTACATTTGGTGGCCTTCGGCCACCAAAAGCACAGGGGGTGGGGTCAATGTGGATAGTGTTTTTTTTATTTTGATTTTATAATTTCATGTTGCCAAAATTTAGTTTTTTTTACCTATTAATAAGCACTGTACATTTGGTGGCCTACTGCCACCAAAAGCACAGGGGGTGGGGTAAGTGTGGATAGTGTTTTTTTTATTTTTATTTTTTTACCGTACGCTTACGGTAAGCGTACGGTAAGCGTACTCGGCGAAATTGCCGAAAAAAAAATAAAACCGTTTTTGCTCTTGGGGGATGTTTGGGGACTCCCTCAACATGACTATGTGGGAGGGAGTTGTCAAAACAGCCCCGTAACATGTTTTTGGCCATCATGTTTGATAAACAACACTCAGTGCGAGAGACAAAATGGCGGCTGCCGCTTCCTGGTTTCGGCCGATTCGAATGTTTACTAAGATCTAAGAGCCAATCAGAATCGCGCTCGCGCACGCCACCGTACGCTTACGGTAAGCGTACGGTAAGCGTACCGTAAGCTGGCTCAGATATATATATTGATTTAAAGGCTATTTTCTCAGAATCTACTGAACAGATTTACACCAAACCTACAAAAGGCACTTCCTTGACCTAGGGACTACCTCTCTGCCAAATTTCTAGTAATTCTGTTCAGCCGTTCGGGCTGTAGCTCGTTCTAAAGGTCCTATGGAAAAATGCATGGGAAAAACGCGTTTTGGGACCCCCCTTTTATCTCAGCCCCCGCTTGACGAATCCCCCCGAGACTTTCAGGGTAGGAGCGGAGCGTAGCGCCCCACCTATTTTGAGAAATTCGCGAGGATTCATCGACCGGCGCCAAAGTTATTCAAAATAGAATGTTGAGGTTTTCCTATGGAAAAGGGGTCCTAACTATAACTACCTACTGGCGACCGCCAGTAGGTAATTATCTACTGGCGGTCGCCAGTAGATAGTTATAGTTAGGACTGTGTTTCCATAGGAAATCCGCAACATTCTATTTGGACTAACTTTGGCGCCGGTTGACGAATCCTCGCAAAATATTCAAAATAGGTGGGGCGCTCCGCTCCGCTCCTACCCTGAAAGTCTTGGGGTGATTCGTCAAGTTGGGGCCGAGAAAAAAGGGGGTCCCAAAACGCGTTTTCCCCATGCATTTTTCCATAGGGACCTTTAGTCCAAGGTACAGCCCGAACGGCTGAACAGAATTACTTGAAATTTGGCAGAGAGGTAGTCCTCAGGTCAGGGAAGTGCCTTTTGCAGGTCTGGTGTCAATCTGTTCAGTAGTTCCTGAGAAAATCAAAAGTAAAATCATATATATATGTGGGCGGAGCCTAACCACACATCTCATCCTGAGATCTGATTGGCTGTCAGCACTTCATCCAAGAAGTGTTGGCAGCCATCTTGAGACCAATATACATGATAGCACCTCATTAAAAAGCATTGCAGTTAATAGAAGGTTTTAAGACTTTAGTTACATTATAAATCATTTGTTGATGGTACCATACTCATTTTAGGAATTGTGGTATGTTCTAAGGTGATTTCACCATGTGAAAAAGCCTTCTGCTGGGATATCATGATTGAGAGAAAAATATTTTCTCATGCTTTTCCCACAGAGGTTTGGAAGGTGATCTATAAGCTAAACTGAGAGCATATTTTCTGTAAATTCACATTATCTTTCTCAGTCATGTGAGAATGAAGTCTGACATTCTCAGTAAAACATGTACATCCAACAAGGGCAGAGACTGTCAGTTGATTCCTTTGTGTTCTACTGCAGCTTCCCAGAGTGTTCCAAAGAACAACTAGAGCGCTAACAGTCCTACTTATGATAAACGTATGGCACACCTGAAGCCATCTTGCTTGGATTAAAGTGGTAACTCTTAAAACATTTAATTTAAAAGGAGGGGGTTCATTTTTCCATAAAAATTAGGATTAGTGCTGCAGAAAGAAAAATTAGGGCACATTTTGAGTGACTTCTCAAATCCTCTTCTATTTCATTAAAAAATTCTGACATGCAGACTGAAACATGCACTTTCAATACCAGCAGCAGTTTTCCCTGGTGAGCAGTAGCTTTACTACAGTGATCTAATGAGCAAAAAGAGTGCTAACATTCTGAATTTATGGCAAATGTGTGACACATCTGAATCCCTTCTTGATGGAATCAAAGTGAAAAACTGAAAGTATTTCCTAAAGTCTCCCAAGATGGCCACCAGAGACAAAAGAGCCCAAATGTAGCCCAAATATCACCCAGATGTAGCCCAAGTATAGCCCAACGACAGAATGTCCCAGAGTGTTCTAGAGCACTAACAGTCTTACGTATGACAAAAGTATGGCACACCTGAAGCCATCTTGATTGGAATAAACTGGTAACACTTAAAACATTTAATTTAAAAAGGAACACAATGAGGGGGTTCATTTTGCCATAGAAATTATGATTAGTGCTGAAGAAAGAAAATGAGGGCACATTTTGAGTGACTTCTCAAATCCTCTTCTATTTCATTACAAAATTCTGACATGCAGACTGAAACATGCACTTTTAATACCAGGAACAGACTTCCATGGTGAACAGTAGTTTTACTACAGTGATCTAATGAGCAACTAGAGTGCTAACATTCAGAATTTATGGCAAATGTGTGACATATCTGAATACCTTCATGATGGAATCAAAGTAAAAAACTGAAAGCATTTCCTACTGAGGAGACTGCAGTACATGAGGAAATTAGGAAACTTCATAACAAATAAATCTCCCAAAATGGCCACCGGAGACAAAATGTAGCCCAAAATCACCCAGATGTAGCCCAAATATAGCCCAATGACAGAAGTGTGCAAAACACTTATTATTTTGTGTTTTTGCAGTGTTATATAGTGCAGACTTGTCAGGTATTGGAGTGCTTTACATGAGCATTGGTTACATCACACAAGAACAAATTCATTTTGGTTGTAGACATGGGGAGACTAAGTGATTTGACCAGAATCACAGAATGTCGAGCTGAAGCAGAAACTCCAACCTGGTCCCCAGTTGCAAAGTCTGCCGTTCTGGAAGTAACACCACATCCTCTCCCCAAAGTGCAACATTTAGTCAAGTGGTCAACTGGATAAAAAAACATAAAGATAACAAATAATTTAAAAGTGCTTTGTCGCTATTTGAAAACTCAGAAAATATGTTCTTATTTTAGTCTTTTAGAGCACTAACCATAATTTTGATGCCAATAAGACCCTCTCATATATGTAATTTCTAAAGGAAATGCTCTAGGTATTACAGTTTTGATTACATCAAGATGACGTCAGGCGTTCCACACTTTTGTAATAAATATAGAATGTTAGCAATCTAGTTGTTCATTAGGATACTGTTGAGAGGCAGAGGCCAGGGGCACAGACTCTGAAAATTGAAGGCAGGTAGGAGGGTGCAAAGGCAACAATTTAACCACACTGAGCAGGCAGGAAGGGCCGTGGCAGCACAACAGACTATGGAGGGCAGTGGAAAGGGGGGCAGGGGCAACAAACCAACAATACAGGACTTGCAAGAGAGGCTGTGGCAATGTAATAGACCATTGTGGGCAGAAGGAAGAGGCAATGGTAGTACAACCATACATGCCAACAGACCCGATTCAGCCAGGAAATGTTCAATGTTTTTAAGCTCAAATGGGCTTTATTTGATCTGTCTCCTGTCTACAATCTCCTCTTTTTCAATGTAACTCAAAGGGGAAAATCAATACCCCAGTTTTTTTTCTAAATCTCCCTCTTACCAAGTTCAAAATGTTCGCAAGTATGGTACATTGGATCATGGAAGGACATGGGGTAGGGACATGGACTTGGATAACAGAGGACAGGAGGGACATGGAGAATTGCACCAAACTGACCCTGCAGGGCAGGCATCAGGGTTTGCAGCAGCACAATACACCACACAGGGCATGCGGGACGGGAGTGCAGCACAACAATCCATAGAAAGCAAGAGGGAGGGGACAGGACCATGCACATGGACAACAGAGAACAGAGGGGCAAAAGGCAATGGTAGCTAGCTGACCATAATGGACAGACAGGAGAGAAAGCTGCAGCATAACAGACCATAAAGGGCAGGAGGGATGGATCAGGGGCATTACAATGGAACAGACAAGCCAGGAGGGAGGGAGTAGGGGTCTGCACGTGTAAACAGAGGGCTGGGGGCAAGGGGGCAGGGCAGGAGCAGCAAGATAGCCATGGAGGTCAGGCAGGATGGGCACTAGAACCAAGACACACCATGAAGAGCAATAGTGAGACTGTGATGGCATACACACAGACCATGGAGGGAAGGTGGGAGGGGGTCAGGGGCAGCTAACTGACCACACAGGGAAGGTGAGAGGGGCCATGGCAACACAGAAGACCATGCATGGCAAGTGGGAGGGTTAGTGGCAGCACAATGGCTATGATGGGCAAGAAGGAGGGTGCAGGGGCATGCACAAAGGACGATGGAGGATAGAAGGGAGGGTCAGGACCTGTGCACAGACAAGAAAGTTCAGGGGAAGGGGCCTCACAACAGACCGCACAGGGCAGGCAGGAGGAGCAGTTGCAGCACAACAGACCAGGGAGGGCAGAAG
Organism: Triturus cristatus; assembly: GCF_964204655.1. Lineage (NCBI taxonomy): Eukaryota > Metazoa > Chordata > Amphibia > Caudata > Salamandridae > Triturus > Triturus cristatus. Next base: position 752,197,425 of record NC_140593.1, on the reverse strand, counting down.
GGTGTGGCAGTACAATGGACCATGTGGACAGGAGGAAGAGGATAGGGGCATGGCATGTGGACAGGCAGGGTGGAGGTGGCAGGGACAGGGACAGGTTACAGTCATCTGACAATGCTAGGCAGGTGGGAGGGGAGTGGCAGCTCAACAGAACACTCAGAGTAGATAGGAGTGGCAGGTCCATGGAACATGGTGGGCAAAAAGGATGGAGCAGGGGCATGCACAAAGACATCGGAGGGCAGGGGGAAGGAGAATAGGGGCAGCAAGCTAAGCACAGAGTTTAAGCAGGAGGTCAATGATGGGACATAGAATTGGGCCATGGAGGGCAGGAGTGGACTGGTACATCATACTAAATTGAGGGCAGTGGCAGCACATCAGACCATGCATGGCAGGAGGGAGGAGGCCAGTCCATGGATTCACACAACAGAGGAAAGGGAGGAGGGGGATGGGGCAGCAAGCTAACTGTTCAGAGAAGGCGGGTATTAGGAACTTTATTGTTTTTAAAACGTGTCTGTGCGAACTACTTAAAATATGAACAAGTATGCAGCATAATCTCACTTTTATTCAGGAAGAAGAGGACGTTTGTGACTGTGACTCTGGGCTCACTTGGCAGAAACACCCCCTGACCCTCCACCCCCTATCGCAAAATGTAATGCCCGTGAAAAGGGTAGGTGAACACAGTGTTATATAGAACATAGTCCTGAGAGCACGATTGAAGATGAAAACTAGATATAGTGTATGGTATGAACTATGCACCAAAAAGTGTGATATAAGATGAACCGGGAGTGAAATATAATATGCAATACATTGTACGCAATGACAGATTCATTGGAGAGCGCGAGATAGCACAGGCACTAGCGTGTGCTATGCGATATGCGCCTTGGAGTGTAATTTGCACAGGGCAGTGTTGTGTAACCTAACTAGTCTCTAAAGTTATAATATAAAATATGTGCTGGGGAGTGTAACGTTGCATATGCACTGTGACAAAGATATGGATCCCAGATTGTAATATGTATGGCATAGCACTGTGCGTTATAACATAGGCATCGAGGAAGGCAAGTTAGATGGGGCAATATAACCCGTGCAAAGACAAGTGTGGCATGACATATTCACGGGGTGGTGTTACAGTGCACATGGGCTAGAGAGTGTCATAGCATATGCACTAGCTAGTGGAATACAACACAGAGGTGTGTGGCACTCAGCAGGCAATGGTGGGTGTAACACAGCATTGGGCTCTGCCAGGAGCGCGCTGTGACTCTCAAGTGATGTTCGTCCCCTTTCCAGAGAGTAAAATAAAAAGTATTACACATCCGGCAGTGGATGTGTGTTTTATTAATCGTGAGGGGGGTTTCTTGCACAGTTTTGGTCGAATTTTTGTCGAATCCCCTTTGAATGTCTTGGTGTGCATGTGTATTAAATGTGCCCGTCAATAGCTACCCATGTTTGTATAAATAAACGACAAGGGTGTCTACCGGGATTAGGCACGGTAGGGCATCAGACATGTCAGAGCTTCACTAGTGGTGTAAATACATTCCACGAGGATTCATTGTATGCATAGTCGCCTTTTAATGAATATCACGCAAATCGTCATGGTGATAGGTACGTACGGTTTGTCCAGCATGTCCTAGGTGTGTCTATAAATATATATTTTTAAAAAAAATAATAAAAAAATGGGGATTGGGGTCAAAAAAATATAATTAGGAGACAGGCCCTGGGGGATGGGGTCATCAGGGCCAATAAATTAGAATAAGAAGGGGAACCACACAGCCCCCCTTCTTAAAAAATTAAAATAAATAAAAGACTGGCATCGTGCCGGAGGCGACGCCCCCTCCTTGCAGCACTCTGCAAACGCGCCCCCTGGCGAGTTGTAAGTTGAGGAATTAATTCCTCTTCAATACTGAGGGTCCCTGAGGGCCAACTAGCCCAACAGGCATCTCCAGTATGCACCAGGGAGCTGCGCTGCAGACAGGTGTTCTGAGGCCAAGCCCCTTTTTACACCTCTCTGCAACGCAGCTCTGTGGCGCTTACTGGAGGTACCTAGTGGTCTAGTGACCCTAGGGACCCTTAGGATTCAAGGGGACTTAATCTCTCAACTTAGAACAGCCACAGGGCGCGTTTACACAGTGGTGAAGGGAGGGGACGGGGCCTGAGGTGACGTGTGCAAACACGCACTATGGCACGTTTTAAATTGGGGATATAATTTCCCTTCAACACTGAGGGCCCCTGGGGGCTAACTAGCCCACAAAGTGCTTCCAGTAAGCACCACTGAGCTGCATTGCAGAGAGGTGGTCCAGGCCGTGCCACTTTTTACACCTCTCTGCAACGCAGCTCTGTGGCACTTACTGGAGGTACCTAGTGGGCTAGTTGGACCCTAGGGACCCTCAGGATTCAAATGACCTTAATCCCCCAACTAAAAACGGACACAGGGCGTGTTTACACAGTGGTGAATTGAGGGGACAGGGCCTGAGTTAACGTGTGCAAAAACGCCCTGTGGCCTGTTTTAAGAGGTAGTTTTAATCCCCCTGCCCTATTATATACTAGGGGCTTACAGAGGAGGTCATGCTAATCACAGGAGGACCCCAACGCATAATGTTCCCTAGTGTATGTAGGTGTTTTCACTGTATTCTAAGTGTCTTTTAACATAGCACTGGCTCTAGGACTGGTTAGTCAGACTCAGTTACCACCAGTATCCGTCTGAAAAAGTTGAGGGTACAGGATGATTTTGCAACAAGGCTTCTTTCTGCTCTTCTTTTTGTTCTTTCTGCACGTTATCCTTCTTCCTGCACTTTTCTTCGTCTTTGAGGACTTCTGTTGCTTCTTTCTGCACTTCTTTTTTTTCTTTCTGTGCATCTTTTCTTCTTTCTTCACATGTCCTATCTCTGTAGGCATAGTTAGAAATTAGCATTTAAAAAACCTTTGAAATTCACAGAAAAAAACATAGGTTTCAGGCACGTTATAGTTAGGAATTAGCATTTAAAAAACCTCAGAAATTCACTGAAAAAAACATAGGTTTCAGGGGCGTTATAGTTAGCTGGACTTTTCACTTGTACAAAACCATTGAAATTCCCCCGTTATAGTTAGTTCAGCTAACTATAACTCGCGCGCCCGCAATGCACTGCTATTGACGTCACATATTACATCACTCATGACATGGTCAGTGACATCACTCATGACATCACTGATGACATCTCAAATGACATCACTGATGACATCATCCTTGTGATAGAGTGGCAGACCTCCTCTCACCCTAATATAACCTTTGATACACACATTCAAAAATAGAGACTACAATTTTCAAAACAATGGACATACCAATACCAGTTACAACAACCTCTTCAGTAATTCTAAGATCCACATACACATCCACTCATTCACCAACAGTCCTATACAGTCACTCATACATGTACTCACTCATCATATGTACTCATACACCTATACATCCTGTTACACAATGCCACTCATCCATAGAGTTACTCACACACATAGTCACTCATGCTAATAAAGAATCAAACATACATTTACTTGCATATACAGTTATACACACACCACCACACTTACTTCTACGGAAACTTACACATACTTAGTCTTTTAAACAATCACTTATAGAAACACATACTTAGTCATACAGGAACTCTTTCAATCTCTCACTCTCACATATACTCACTTATATACACCAATAGTCACATATACTAGTTTAAAACATATGTAGTTACTCATAAAGACACTATTGAGACAGTCATTCACTCACTAACACACCCATACACACACTCATCCACCCATACAAACAGTGAGTCACTCATTCATGCTACTATGCACTACGTAATACCCCCCACCAACCCATGCAGCCACTTATACACAAAGTGAGAGACTGATACAGATATTTACATATTTAAACATTACTCACTAAGCCATGTATTCACTATGATACACTTAATCAGTCAGTTACACAATCAATTTTTCAAAAACAAATCATCCATTTAGACACTTATATACCCATTTATTCTTCCATCGACCTTGAGATATACATATATAAAACATATTTAATTTTCAGAAAAACACATATTCACTGGATGATGTCATCAGTGATGTCATCAGTGATGTCATTTGAGATGTCATCAGTGATGTCATGAGTGATGTCACTGACCATGTCATGAGTGATGTAATATGTGACGTCATCAGCAGTGCATTGCGGGCGCGCGAGTTATAGTTAGCTGAACTAACTATAACGGGGGAATTTCAATGGTTTTGTACAAGTGAAAAGTCCAGCTAACTATAACACCCCTGAAACCTATGGTTTTTTCAGTGAATTTCTGAGGTTTTTTAAATGCTAATTCCTAACTATAACGCGCCTGAAACCTATAGTTTTTTCTGTGAATATATATATATATATACACACCTGCTGCAAGATCCAACATAGCAGAAGCCATCTCCAATTCAGATTTGAGCTCCACCCCTGAAAGTGAAACTGAAACTGAGACTCGTAATCAGATGCTCCAGCAAATTCCAACCTCTCTGTCACTGGCCGATGAAGTGGATTTTTAGTAGACGAGCGCAGGCAGACCCTGCGCCTGAGACCTTATCAAAACAAGGCAAAAGCAGGGCAACAAAACGCTGAGAAAGAAGGCGGGCCAGAAAGCGAAACAAGAAGCAAAAGACCGCAACAAAAAAGACAACAGAAGAGGAATTGAAGACGCTAAAACCTAGCAAACCAGAGACCAACCTGACTGTCATCAACCTTACCGATATTGTCCTCAACAAAGCTGAGGAACAACTTCTCTCACTTGGACTATCCTATTGCCCAGTCAGTTTATTTAATGATAACGGTTTGACGTCTATAAAGGGATTCGCAAGTTAAAACTTAAGAAATATTTTCTACAGCAAAGTAAACAGCAAGATTCTATGACAATGGCGACTGTAACACAGCCAGAGAATCCAATTGAACAAGAAGATCCCTTATTAAATTTGACTCCATCGGATATGGGGTTACTATCAAACATTCATGAACTGATGAACAGTAACGAGACATCAAAAGAAATACAGATAAAACCAAAGACTCCTTCAAAGCCCCGCTCAACATTTAATCCCCTCATGATAAAGGATTCAATTGATAACTTTCATGAAAGTGTGATCAGAGGTCTAAAAGAACTGAACTAGAAAACATTGAACCCTACCAAAAAGAAAGTCAATAGACAAGAAATTCAATTTAACATCTTGTCCGCAATGCTGACAAGGGCGGCAATGTAGTACTGTGGAAGAAAGAAAATTACGTCACTGAGGCAATTAATCTACTTAAAGACACAGAATGCTATAAGCGCAGTGACTATCCCACTTGGCGCAAATTCAGCAATGAATTTTATCTAAAACTAATCGGATGGAAGAACTCAGGATTGTTATCTACGGATGAATTTAAGTATATGAAAAACGACAAACCAGTAATTCCTATTCTATATTTTATTCAGAAGATTCATAAGGATGCCCAAGTCCACCAGGCAGACCAATTATATCTGCGGGTAAAAGTTTACTTGAAAACACCTCCAGATATATTGACTTTTATTTACAAGAGCATGTTCAAAATTTGGCTTCCTTTGTCCGTGATACCAGTGACTTTTTATCAAAACTGATTGATTATCCATGGCACGACAAATACCTTTTAATCATGCTAGATGTAACCTTCTTGTATACATCCATAAACCACAGAGATGGAATGAGAGCTCTTGAATTGTATCTATCTAAGAGAGGACCAAAACATACTCAACACAGTCAGATGCTTCTAAACATGGTAGAGTTTTGTTTACGTAATAATTATTTTATGTTTCAAAACACCCTATATCAGCAACTGCGAGGAGTAGCGATGGGGGCCAGCTTCTCCCCCAGCTACGCCTGTCTACAAATGGGCTGGTGGGAGGAGCTGGTTCTATCAAAAGAACATGAGTCAATCATCAAGTGCAATGTAAAAGCCTGGTGGAGGTATATTGATGACCTCTTTTTAATATGGGATGGGTCTATCAGTGAAGCAGAGAAATTTGTACAGGCATTAAATAACAATTCTCTTAACCTACACTTTACTGCCTGCATTAGTGTGACCAGTGTTAACTTACTTTTTAGAGGTAGAGGTCTGTGTTGCAGAAGACAAGCTTATAACCAAACTTTACAGAAAGCCAACAGCAGGCAACGCAGTATTACACGCTGGCATCTCATCCGAAGCATCCCTTGCGGTGAGATGCTTAGTCTCAGACGTATCTGCAGTAGCGAAAATGATCTAATAAGAGAACAAGAAAATAGCAAACAGCGTTTTATGGAAAGGGGATACACAAAACATTGCATTGATGTAGCCATCCATAAGAGCAGAGCTCTTCCCAGAGAGACCCTCTTGAGAAAAGACAGCGAGACATCCCGGTCTAACACAACAGAAACGACTAAATGCACTGTGGATGATACTTTTAGATTCATCATACAGTACAACAAACAAGAAAGACAAATTAAAAAACTATTGACCAAAAACTGGCCACTGGTCCTCAGTGACCCCATGATTGGACATCTACTCGCCAAGAAACCGGCTATCACGTATAGCAGAGCGATATCCATGAAGAAAATTTTGTTTCAAAATGATCCTATAGAGGCCAGTAAGAGTTCTTGGCTGACACACAGAAAGTGTTTTTTTAAATACCAGGTCTGTAAGGCTTGCCAGTACGGCAGTAATCAGACCACATACAAAACTCCTTTCAGCAACAACGAGAATGTTATAGCCAATTCACTTAATTGTAAAACTGACCATGCCGTTTACGTGCTGGAGTGCCCTTGTGGGCTTCGCTACATTGGTAGCACCATTCTACAAGCCCACAAAAGGGTACTCCAGCACATAAGGGGAATAAAGAACCAAGATTTGACCTATCCAGTTGCACGGCATTTTAGTGAAGTACACCAAGCAGACCCCAGTAGCCTAAGATACTTCCTTATAGATACGGTCGCTCCTAATAAAAGAGGAGGAGACAGAGAAAAAGCTCTCAGACTACTCGAGGCACATTACATCATAAACCTCGATACTAAATTCCCCAAAGGTCTGAATGCCACTGAAGAATTACACACTTGCCTTTAAGAAATTGTATCTGCAAGCTAATAGACTTCTACTTTTGGAGTTTTCAAAGCAGTCTAGTGATTACCATTGAAACTCATAAACTGTAAGACACTATCCAGTATTCTGATAGCAAACAAAACATTTTAACCGCCGCCTCCCACACAAGTTTGTACACATAGGGTGAGTTAGTAGTACGTTTTTTTAGCAATAAATTAATTTTAAGGGTTTTTCTATTTTAGAAGATAGAATTTTACCTATGCCTGTTTGCAAAGCACTTGCACTTTTTTTGAACACGGAATGTTTACATATATTGACAGGAGATCTGTACAATACCAGAGAAATTTGCACAACAAATTAGGGATAGGACTACTACAAAGTTAGGTATTTATACCGAAATGTCCAATTTTACATGATTTTAGATATTTTTAAATTCATGTTCCCTTTTCATATTTATTATAACAGATTTTAATGTGATAATCAATTGATGGACTACAGTTACTCATTTCTGTTTTACAACAATTAAGGAGTTTGCTGCTATGGTATTTTACCGTAATATAAGCATGAGGGCAATTACAATGTTTATTCTATGCACTTTCCTATGTCCATTGTGCTATGGTATTTTCCTTCTGTATCTACAAATTTCATAATGCAAGTGTCACTTTATAACACTGTTTGATTAAAGACAGTAAATAAAGTTACTGTGAGAAAATGAAAAAAGAGAGAGAAAAAAATGGCATATTAAAAAAACTGCTCACCTGACAGAGCGTGTCATGTGATCAAGGCCCGCGGTGGGCTGAGACGCGGCATGGCTGTAGAGGTCCTGGAGCAATAAACAACAATTTTCCTACACAACGCTGTGGTCCGTGCCCGTTTTTCTAAAAGAAGGAGTGTGCAAAACGGAGTGAAACGAAGAATATATATCAGTGATGTCATGAGTGATGTCACTGACCATGTCATGAGTGATGTAATATGTGACGTCATCAGCAGTGCATTGCGGGGGCGCGAGTAATAGTTAGCTGAACTAACTATAACAGGGGAATTTCTAGGGTTTTGTACGAGGGAAATGTCCAGCTAACTATAACACCCCTAAAACCTATGGTTTTTTCAGTGAATTTCTAAGGTTTTTTTAAATGCCAATTCCTAACTATAACGCTCCTGAAACCTTTGGTTTTTTCAGTGAATTTCAAAGGTTTTTTAAATGCCAATTTCTAACTATAACGTGCATGAAACCTATGGTTTTTTCAGTGAATTTCAAAGGTTTTTTAAATGCTAATTCCTATCTATAATTTATCTCTGAAGATATCATGTTTAATGATTTTGATTGGATTTGTATATTTTTCAAATTCAGTGTGTCAATTTCATTAATTAAGTTTTTAAAAAAATACTTTTTTATCACCATTTTTAAGCTTATTTTTTCAATTAAATCTTTTAAAAATTAGAAAATATTATTTGAACTTAATGGGTTTTTCCAAACATATTCTTTTAACTATATGTTCAAAACTTTATTTTATATATTTTTTTCAATGTTTTTGGATCCGCGCACCCTAAGCGCACCGTTCTCGATCCCTACGCGATAGCATCCGCGCATGGCAAGCGTTGGGTACATGTTTAGTGCGCGATTGCAATGCGACCGGTACGTGACTCCCAGCCTATACGCGACACGTTCGATGTACGTAATGTGACGTTTCCGCGCTTCCGCGATGCGTCATCTGCGTCTATGACGCGGTAGGTGTGCGGATCCCGCAAAATATTTACCATTTAAAAAAACATATATATATGTATTTCATGTGAATATTAATTGAAGACAAACTCTAAACTAGTCTTAAAACTAATATATTTTCACATCTAATCCTATAATTTTTTTTAATTCAATTTCGCGGATGCGCGCTGGGTTCGTGCTGCGTAAGCGCAGGGTGCGCGGATCCCATGTGACCTGCAAAAAAAGAGATTTGATTGGTTCATTACACTTCCTCTTCTAACTATTGAAAGACCCCACCCATTTCAATCATTCTTCTTTGACCTTCTTTAGAGCACCATCTCTTTGAACAGAAGAAGATTTTTTAGACTAAGTTTACACTTAGCTCTAACTTTTTTCATCCAAAAATGGCTTCAGGGCAGCAGGCATCACCTCATACTTCTGAGGATGAATTTTTGGAGGAGGCACCACCCAAAGAACGTTTTCTTCAGTGGTGTGGAAATTTTTTACTTTTCCCGAGGGGCAGAATAAGACCAATGCCACCTTGGTCACGTGCAAGATTTGCAAAAGAGTCCTGTCGCGAGGGGATCCTAACAAGAAATACTCATGCGGCATGGCAAGTATGATGAGGCACATGAGGACCCTTCATCCAAACAATCTTGCACGAGAAGAGTGCCGACGGATGAGCAACACTCCTGCGCCATCCACCTCATCGCAGCCGAGCACATCAAGAGTGCATCCATCAGCCCAAACCTTGGACATCCGTCCTCAATTTCAATTTTTAAAAGTGCTCTGCACTAAGTGCAATGCGACTTTGTGCTATGGGGAGCAGTCGATCGATCTGATCTGCCGCCGGCAAGAAAGTCACATTTGCTATTTTTTTTAATTGTTCCCTGAAGTTCATTATTTGGTTTCTCCTGTTTTTTTTGTTGTTTTTTTTTGCTGAAAAACCAAAAAAATGTAAACATTGTTCAGAAAACTCAAAAAAAAATATAAAAGAAGAAAGAAGAAAAAAAAAAGTTCCTGTAAGAACTAACTTTCCTGGTTTAAAAAAAAGAGCTAAATTTCTTTGTTAGTGTTAGTTTAGATGAATGTATGTGTAGTACGTAATTGACTGAATGAATGCATTAGTAGCGTATGGTGAATATATAAGTGCAGAACTATGAGGAAGTGCTGCAGCATCACACAGTAACCTCTTTAACTGCAGTGTGCTGTAGTACTTCCGAAGCACAGGGATGCAACATATGTATATCAATATGTTGCAAATCTATGCTTCTGTCTGCACGGCTGCTTGAACTGCAGCCATGTGGTGACAAAGGCACCCTTGCACCATAGTGCAAGGATATCTGTGTCATGTGCTGTTTGTTTTTCTACAGGAAGACACACCTTCCTGCACAAAAACAATGAGAAAATGTTTTTCTCCTTGAATGTATGCTGAACATTTCAGCATGCATTGAAGATATAAAAATGTGGAGAAATTAAAACAATTCACCTTGTTGTGCTTTCCTACACCAATTTTAGAATGGTGCACCATTCACACACATATCGAGATTTCTGATTTCTGATAAATCTAGACATGTGTCTTGTTCTATGAGTATTAAGTGCAATCATGCACAACAACACTTATAGAACACCCTTTCAACACAAAGTGGTCTGCATGATGAGGTTATATTTACATGGAGTATAAATAGTGCACAGAGTGCCTTTTCCTCTCTTTGTAAATATGAAAGAGTATCTTACACAATAACTATGTTACAAAATGTGACATATTTCCATTTTTAAAATTCCTTGCGAATGATAAAAGGTAAGCACAGAGTTTTGTCTGCAAAGATGTTCAAAGAAGAATGATTGAAATAATTGCGGTCCTTCAATAGCTAAAATAGGAAATATTATGAACCCCTCAAATCTCTTTTTTTGCAGGTCACATGATATCTGATTATGGTCAGATTTCAAAACTACAAAGGTATAAACAAAGTGTTTTTAGAAACATGTTTCAACTTTGTAGCTTCTTGCAGACCTCCTCATTCTGCATATTGAGACTTAGTTAAACTTACCTTCACAGTAATAGGAATAAAAAATGGTACACATTTATTTCACATTTTCATTCCAATCTAAATTCATAAAAATTGCTTATTTTAAAATGTGGATCTGTGAAAGAAAAGGATAAAAATATTATAACATGTAATAATACATTTTTTACAACACAGCATCATTTCCACAAAGTAATTTTTTTGCCTTTTTTGCTGTTCTCAGAATATAATACATTTCACTAAAAATAGTGATTTCAATCGTACTCATCACTTAACAGCGGGCAAAAAAAAAACAATCTCAAAGATTGTTAAAAAAAACCAACATGCCATTCTCCAAAAAAAAAACAAGATACACATCACAGATATATAAAATGCATACAGCTAACAAAATGTTATAAGTTTAACTTACAAAAACTGTAAATGTTGTCACTTTTAAAATATGCACTGAATCTAAGGATGAATTTTTGGAGGATGCACCACGCCCACAACGTTTTCCTTCAGTGATGTGGAAATGTTCTACTTTTCTCGAGGGGCAAACCAAGACCAATGCCACCTTCGTCACGCGCAAGATTTGCAAAAGAGTTCTGTTACGAGGGGATCCTAACAAAAAATACTCGTGCGGCACAGCAAGTATGATGAAACACCTAAGGACCCTTCATCCAACCAATCTTGCACAAGAAGAGTGCAAATAGATGAGAAACACTCCTGTTCTGTATCTGTAAAAAATAATCACAAATAAATGTATATTAATAACTTTCAAATTTATACTATTCCATTACTGTACAAACACATTTTATATAAAAACTGACTAAGAAACTATAGCCCTGAACCACAAGTGTGACGATGGTTAAAACACTACATGCATAGTGCATACTAATTTGAAGCAGTTCATGCCCTAAAGCCTACCTCACTAAAAGACTACATGCTAACTGACTAAATGATTACAGTACTATAAGGATACACACTGGGTGAGTGGCAGGGTGTTTGCTAGAAGTGTATGAATACTAACTAGGGAATTGAAGGTGTGAAAGACAACTGTGTAGGTGATTAGAGGACTGCATCCATACTGCATAGGCATTTAAAGCAGTCCATGTGCTAAGGCCTGGCTCACTGCATGACTACTTGGGTACTTACTGAATGATTAGACTACAGCAAGGAGAATGCCTAGGTGAATTTATAAGTGGTAGGCTTTTCGCACAGTGAATGGATTAGTACTTGGTACTGAATGGGTCACTAGAGGAGTGCAAAGGGAGTGACAGGATGTTTGCTGGACTGTATGGATACTGACTAGGGAATTGAAAGTGTGAAAGACAAGTGTCTAGGTGGTTAGAAGACTGCATACATAGTGGATAGGGGTTTGAAGCAGTCCATGTGCTAAGGCCTGGCTCAGTGCATACATACTTAGGCACTTACTGAATGATTAGAGTACTCCAAAGATAGTATCTTGGTGAATTTATAAGTGTTTGGGTTTTGGCACAGTGAATGGATTAGTACATGATGCTGAATGGGTCACTAGAGGACTGCAAAGGGAGTTACAGGGTCTTTCCTGGAAGTGTATGGATACTGACTAGCGAATTGAAAATGTGAAAGACAAGTGTATAGTATGTTAGAAGACTACATGCATACTACAGAGACATTTGAAACAATCTATGTGGTAATGTATGGTTCACAACATGAGTACTTGGAAACTGACTAAATCATCAGACTACTGCTAGCTTATTGCCTGGGTAAAACTTTTAAATTTTCACTTCTGGCACAGTGAAGAGAATAGTACATTGTACTGCACTTTAGTGTCAAACCCTGACTCATTTTATCAATGCATAAGCAAAGAATAGCTTCTAAAGCTACTAAAACTTGACAACATGAGCGATTTTAAAACAGTTATCTGTCATCAAATACACTATGTTACCAAATGCTTCTCTCACAATCCTTACCCAAATGTACACAGACTCACAGTGTGATTTTAGACAAGCAACACTATCCCTAGCAGTTTACCAAAACTCATTCACTAGTCTAGAAGAGGTAATGGTACTGCACACAATCTACATATTTAAGTACAGCACATTAGTGTCAAAGCATGACTCATTTAATCAACGCATAAGCAAAGACTGGCTTCTAATGCTACTAAAACTTGAGTTATCTGCTAAAAAATACACAAGGTTACCAAATGCTTCTCTCACAGTGGTTCCCAAATGCACACAGACTCACAGTGTGATTCTAGACAACAACCACTATACCTAGCACTTTACCAAAAATCATTCACTACTGTGGAACTGATAAGGGAACTGCACACAATCTACATATTTCAGGACTGCACTTTTCTGTCAAAGCCTGACTCATTTAACCCCTTCAGCGCTCATGACGGAACCACTCCGTCATGAGCCACGGGTGCCGTGTGCTCATGACGGAGTGGTTCTGTCATGCTGCGGCCGTTGGCCGCCGCTCCTCCCACGCTGCACTGATTCCCCGCCTGTGCGGGCGATTAGCATGAGCACAGCTCAACCGTGGCTCGTGACGGAGCGGTTCCGTCACGAGCACCGCGCCACCGCGCTGCCCCCAAACCCCCCCCAGCGCTGCAGCAGAATTCCCGCCGCAGCCAAGTGGTTTATCAAAGCATAAGCAAAAACTGCCTTCTAATGCTACTAAAACTTGACAACAAGACAGGTTTTAAAACAGTTATCTGTCAGCAAATACACGATATTACCACATACTTCTCTCACAGTGGTTCCCAAATGCACACAGACTCACAGTGTAATTCTAGACAAGCAACACTATCCCTAGCAGCTTACCAAAACTCATTCACTACTGAGCAAGGGGTAAGGAGACTACACACAATCTACATATTAAAGTACAGCACATTAGTCTCAAAGCATGACTTATTTTATCAATGCATAAGCAAACACTGGCTTCTAATGCTACTAAAACTTGACAACATGACAGGTTTTAAAACAGTTATCTGTCAGCAAATACACAATATTACCACATACTTCTCTCACAGTGGTTCCCAAATGCACACAGACTCACAGTGTGATTATAGACAAACAACACTATCCCTTGCACTATACCAAAACACATTTCTTCATCTAGAAGTACTACATTTTAGTATAGAAACATAACATAACTCATTTCACAAATTCATAAACAATGACTGGTTTCTAATTCTACCAAAATATAAAAACAGCACGATTATCTGTCTGCAAACACATGAAAAACACAAATGAATATCACAGAATGGTTTCTACATGCACACACACTGTCAATAAGATTGTAGAGAAAAAAAGTACTCCCTTCACTTTAGCAGGAGAAATACATTAGTCTGATTAAAATCAAAATAGTCAACATACATCCCCTCACAATTAAATAACTCACCTTTCAAGTTGTTTTGTAGATTATGAAGTATATCAGTCACTCACCATATTATCTTTTACAGAATCTCTGCACTGTGCACCTCTCAGCAAAAACAAAGAATGGAAAAGTTTCCCTTTCATTTTCCACACATATACATGTAAACATCAAATCACAATCCTTCACACATAAACTCAAAAGCAAACACACATTTCTATTGGTTAAACATTTCAACCCTTTCCAACTGAAATACATTTCAACCCTTCCCCCAGTCTGCCTTCTACCTGTTACCATAGAAACAGCTCATGGAACACTGCACTGAGCACACAGGTCACAAGTTCAGCACACAATGTTGCTAAACAAGACAGCAAATGTGCTTGACTTCTCAACATATCAGCTTATCATATATAATGTTCCTTACAATCTGTTTTTGTCAACCAATAAGAATCATACCTTTAAAAAACAGAAATGTACACCCTACCTTTCAGTGTAGAAAGTAGTCATACAACCAATGATTTCTTGTCATTTAAAAAAAAAAATTCTGTGGATCCGCGCACCCAACGCGAGAGAATCCGTGCACCTAACGCGATAGGATGCACGCACCGTGCGCGCATTCCGCCGTTTTTTTTTCTTCAAAAAAAGGGGACCCCAGGGGGTACCCCCTAAGCACCTCTAGAGGGTTAGAGTATTTCCACTCTGCCCCCTTTATATGTTTTACACACTTATCCCCCTTGCTTCTTCAGCCTCGCTTCTACCGAGGCAGAAAATGGCCGCCAACAGTCCCTGGTTTCGAACATAGACAGACACTCGACAGCCAATTAGCATTCAGCGCGCAATCGGGAGGGTGCGCGCTTGGTTCGGGGAGGGTGCGCTTACGGTGCGGGTAAGGTCCGCGGATCCTCCCCGGCCATAGATATTTATGTACTTTTAACTCTAATTTTCTCAGGAACTACTAAATGGATTAAAAAAACAAATAGACGTTCCCGAGCAAAGACAAGGCAGTTGAGCCTGTAAGCAACAATCCTGAAAATAATTTAAAGTCCAGTAAATCAAACAAACAGGTTTCTTCTTTTATTCCTTTAGTCTTCTTTGTTCTCATTAAAAGCGCCAAGATAAGAACAGTAGCCAACACGTGTTTCGTCTCGGGTAAGTTGCCCGGCGACTTCCTCAGGGAACAGAGGATCACCTTTTGAAAAGGAAGCGGCTTCTTACTACGCCTTTAATTAGTTCCCATCATTGTGAAATTAGAAAAAGGAGGCCAAGACTTTCCTTGAATAATTTCACAGTCCCGATCAAAGTATCAGATGAAAGGGAAGGTCAATATCTAGATACGAAAAGAAGAGGGGAGAGTACCCCGATCGTCACCAGTATTGAGCTTGTGTGTCGGATTCACACCATTTATGCAAAAGGCACGAGTCTGAACTGAGGACTACCCCTTTACCAAATTTGGTGTCATTCCGTTTAGCGGTTCGGGCTGTAGCTGCGACAACAGACCCTATGGGAAATTGCATGGGGAAAACGTGTTTTGGGACCCCCCTTTTTTCTCGGCCCCCGCTTGACAAATCACCACGAAACTTTCAGGGTAGGAGCGGAGCGGAGCGGAACTGGCCAAAAGTTTGGAAAATGTCGCAAGGATTCGTCAACCGGCGCCAGACTTATTGGGAATAGAATGTTGCGGATTTCCTATTGAAAATAGGTCCTAACTATAACTACCTACTGGCGACCGCCAGTAGGGAATATTATATATATATATGTTGGCGGCGGTGCTGGGCACGAAATAAATCTTCATTCACAGAATTTGGGTTCGCCTCGTCTTTCCGGAAAAGCATACGGATTGTGGGCGAGTTGTGGTGATATATATATATGTATTCACTGAAAAAACCATAGGTTTCACACATGTTATAGTTAGCTGTACATTTCACTCGTAAAAAACCAATGAAATTCCCCCGTTATAGTTAGTGCAGGCAACTATAACTCACGCGACCGCAATCCTCTGCTGATGCTAATACTGTATTTAGACACTTATTTGCCCATGTCTTCTTCCATTAAATTTTAGCTATACATATATTACAAATATTTTTTTTTCATAAAGACACATATGTCATCAGCAGAAGATTGCGGTCGCGTGAGTTATAGTTGCCTGCACTAACTATAACGGGGGAATTTCATTGGTTTTTTACGAGTGAAATGTACAGCCAACTATAACATGTGTGAAACCTATGGTTTTTTCAGTGAATTTGCATGGTTTTTTAAATGCTAATTCCTAACTATAACGTGTGTGAAACCTATGGTTTTTTCAGTGAATTTGTACGGTTTTTTAAATGCTAAGTTACTTTACGCCATTCGTGGCGTGCGCGCCCAGTTAACGCAGTTAGTGCCGTGCACGCACGGTGGTCACGCGGTGCGCTGCGCGCACCGCGTGCCCACGTTATGCGGGATGGGCCATGTACGCACGATGCGCTTCGCGCACCGTGCGCACATGGGGGACATATTATGCGCATCTTTGTGAAATGTATTCTTATTAATAACAGAATAGCAATATGCCTTGCACAAATGGTGCCTTTAGGACACCATTTGCACACGGGGTGGGGAGAGTGTGGATAATTTTTTTTAAAAAATCAATTTTTACCGTACGCGTACGGTAAGCGTAATCGCCGATTTTCCGGAAAAAAAATTTTTTTTATTGGGGCTTGGGGGTTGTTTGGGGACCCCTATATCAATGCTGGGTGGTTACGATCTAAAGAAACTACCCCTTTAGACATTTTTGGGCTTCATTTTTGCTGCCCAACTCTGAGAGCGAGAGAGAAAATGGCGGCCGCCGCTTCCTGGTTTCGACCAATTCGAATGTTTACTAAGATCTAAGAGCCAATCAAAATCGCGCTCGCGCACGCCACCGTACGCGTACGGTAAGCGCACCGTAAGCGCACCGTAAGCTGCCACAGATATATATATTGATTTAAATGCTATTTTCTCAGAATCTACTGAACAGATTTACACCAAACCTACAAAAGGCACTTCCTTGACCTGAGGACTACCTCTCTGCCAAATTTCAAGTAATTCTGTTCAGCCGTTCGGGCTGTAGCTGTGTCTAAAGGTCCTATGGAAAAATGCATGGGAAAAATGCGTTTTGGGACCCCCCTTTTATCTCAGCCCCCGCTTGACGAATCCCCCCGAGACTTTCAGGGTAGGAGCGGAGCGTAGCGCCCCACCTATTTTGAAAAATTCGCGAGGATTCCTCGACCGGCGCCAAAGTTATTCAAAAAGAATGTTGCGGTTTTCCTATGGAAACGTGGTCCTAACTATAACTACCTACTGGCGACCGCCAGTAGGTAATATATATATATATATATATTACCTACTGGCGGTCGCCAGTAGGTAGTTATAGTTAGGACCCCTTTTCCATAGGAAATCCGCAACATTCTATTTTGAATAACTTTGGCGCCGGTCGACGAATCCTCGCGAATTTCTCAAAATAGGTGGGGCGCTACACTCCGCTCCTACCCTGAAAGTCTCGGGGGGATCCGTCAAGCGGGGGCTGAGATAAAAGGGGGGTCCCAAAACACGTTTTTCCCATGCATTTTTCCATAGGACCTTTAGAACGAGCTACAGCCCGAATGGCTGAACAGAATTACTCGAAATTTGGCAGAGAGGTAGTCCTCAGGTCAAGGAAGTGCCTTTTGTAGGTTTGGTGTAAATCTGTTCAGTAGATTCCGAGAAAATAGCCATTAAATCAATATATATATCTGAGCCAGCTTACGGTACGCTTACCGTACGCTTACCGTAAGCGTACGGTGGCGTGCGCGAGCGTGATTCTGATTGGCTGTTAGATCTTAGTAAACATTCGAATCGGCCGAAACCAGGAAGCGGCGGCCGCCATTTTGTGTATTTCACTCTGAAAAAAAAGAGTGAAAACAAGAAAAGGGGGCAATGAGGAGAGTTACAGACCCCCTAACATTTGTAAGGGGGTCAAAGAAGGACAGAAAAGTACAAAAAAAACATTTATTGATTTTTTTAAAAATCACGGGGTACGCGTACGGTAAGCGTACGGTTAAAAAAAGTAAAAATAAATAAATGAAATGAAGAATTAAGAGTTTAGATATTAGGGAGCTCTAAAAAGAGCTGTTGTGTTTATGAAGTCATTTTTTTAGTGGTACCTACAAGTAAGTACCGATGCAGAGTCTAAGGTTCAAAAGGAAGACTCTGTTCCCTTCATCATTGAAGTGCACACCATCTCCTCTATAAATGTCTTGCATGTCATAACGCAAGTTGTTGTGGTAAATGGCACCCATACCATAGTCACGGAGGAAAGCAGAAACAGATTTGTTGACGTGCTTTCTTGCTTTGTCAATCTGCGGACAGAAATGATTGGACCAGTTCCATTTTTGCCTTTGGCATATGTTGGAAAACACAAAGGCAGTTTTAGGGAAAAGTGAAAACAGTTGTGCAAAGGTGTCCTTCATAAGCATTTCCAGACCTACCCCAGTCAAAGTGCCTAGGTCATTGCCACCACAGTGCACTATTATGAGGTCAGGGTGTTGGTTTTGCATGAAGGATTTCACCAATGGCATCAATTGGTGCCACTTTAACCCTCTCTGACCAATCCATTTAATGTCTACATTTGGCAAAGCAAGGTCTCTCACCATATCTGTTTTCTCTGCAAACTTTTCACTCCAGAAGACATAGCTGTGTCCTACAATCCACACTGTGAACATCTTCAAAGGAGAACTGGATGCACTCAGGAGGTGTCTTTCAGTAGAATGGCAATATGAAAAGAAAGACAGTTTGGAAATGGAGGCATACATATTTTTTTCAAAACAAAAAGAACTGATTGGCTGTTTCATACCATTCTAGAATAAAAACTAGGCTGTATGTGTAAATTAATAGAAGCATGTTTTGTATTGGTACAAAAAAATGTGTAACCAAAGAACAGTACTATGGATTTGCTGTTAGGTTTGAAAAGTCAAGCACTCTTGCTCTGTGGAATTGAAACATTGTGTGGCGAACTTCTGACCTAACTCTACACAGCAGTGTTCCATGAGCTGTTGCTATGGTAGCAGGCAGAAGTCAAGTTGGGGGAAGGGTACTAGGCAGAAGTCAAGTTGGGGGAAGGGTACTTTTGGAAAAGGGTTGGTTTTCAACCAATAGAAATGTGTGATTACATTTGAAAAAAAGGGGGAAGCACTGAGATTTGAAACTTACATGTATATGTGTGGAAAAATAGAGGGAAAGTTTGCCATTATCTGGTTCTGCTGAGAGGAGAGAGGTGAACACAACAGAGATCCTGGCTCTGATAATCTGCTGTTTGAGTGTCACATTTCTTTCACAACTAACTAATTTTAAAGGTGAGTTTAGAGTTTGAGAGGGGATGTATGTGGTAACTTAAGAAATGAATAATAGAAATGGAAATTCTTTTTGTTGAAGTTGCGTTTATCATTTTCTGTTTTGGGAGAAATTTAAATGTGAGGAACATGTAAAATAATATGGAGTATGTTTTCACAATAAATTAAGGTGTACTGGAAAAAAAAAGAATAGTTTAAGGGTTTGAGGTTGGACTCAGTAATGCAAATACATTCAGCATCACTAAGGCTGGTTGCCCTTGCTGGAGTGTAGGCAGCCACCCAGGTTACACATGGAGGTGGTCTGAAAAAGAAGTTTGGACATGTGCATTTAAGAAAATCAAAAAAAGTGGTTTCATAATGTGTCAGTCTGTAAAAGTGATTTTCACTTGCCCGAAAAAAAAAGAGCAGTAAGTGTGCTTTTAAATTGGCAAAGAAATTTCGTTTTGGGACTAATGTGAAAACATGACTCTGTGTGCAAAGAGGAATTATAGGCAGAGATTTATTACGTATTGCTCTGGTGATTTCACAGTTGCATTAGATGGAAAGGGGGAGCGATTTTTTGGGGGAAGAAGCAGACTCTTAGCACACACCCATGTGCTTGCCATGTATAATCATGCACAGTATTTACAAGCGAGTGGGGTTTTCAGGTTTCAGTCTGTAATGCAAATACATTCAGCATCACTAAGGCTGGTTGCCCTTGCTGGAGTGTAGGCAGCCACCCAGGTTACACATGGAGGTGGTCTGAAAAAGAAGTTTGGACATGTGCATTTAAGAAAATCAAAAAAGTGGTTTCATAATGTGTCAGTCTGTAAAAGTGATTTTCACTTGCCCAAAAAAAAAAGAGCAGTAAGTGTGCTTTCAAATTGGCAAAGAAATTTCGTTTTGGGACTAATGTGAAAACATGACTCTGTGTGCAGAGAGGAATTATAGGCAGAGATTTATTGCGTATTGCTCTGGTGATTTCACAGTTGCATTAGATGGAAAGGGGGAGTGATTTTTTGGGGGAAGAAGCAGACTCTTAGCACACACCCATGTGCTTGCCATGTATAATCATGCACAGTATTTACAAGCGAGTGGGGTTTTCAGGTTTCAGTCTGTAATGCAAATACATTCAGCATCACTAAGGCTGGTTGCCCTTGCTGGAGTGTAGGCAGCCACCCAGGTTACACATGGAGGTGGTCTGAAAAAGAAGTTTGGACATGTGCATTTAAGAAAATCAAAAAAGTGGTTTCATAATGTGTCAGTCTGTAAAAGTGATTTTCACTTGCCCAAAAAAAAAAGAGCAGTAAGTGTGCTTTCAAATTGGCAAAGAAATTTCGTTTTGGGACTAATGTGAAAACATGACTCTGTGTGCAGAGAGGAATTATAGGCAGAGATTTATTGCGTATTGCTCTGGTGATTTCACAGTTGCATTAGATGGAAAGGGGGAGTGATTTTTTGGGGGAAGAAGCAGACTCTTAGCACACACCCATGTGCTTGCCATGTATAATCATGCACAGTATTTACAAGCGAGTGGGGTTTTCAGGTTTCAGTCTGTAATGCAAATACATTCAGCATCACTAAGGCTGGTTGCCCTTGCTGGAGTGTAGGCAGCCACCCAGGTTACACATGGAGGTGGTCTGAAAAAGAAGTTTGGACATGTGCATTTAAGAAAATCAAAAAAGTGGTTTCATAATGTGTCAGTCTGTAAAAGTGATTTTCACTTGCCCAAAAAAAAAAGAGCAGTAAGTGTGCTTTCAAATTGGCAAAGAAATTTCGTTTTGGGACTAATGTGAAAACATGACTCTGTGTGCAGAGAGGAATTATAGGCAGAGATTTATTGCGTATTGCTCTGGTGATTTCACAGTTGCATTAGATGGAAAGGGGGAGTGATTTTTTTGGGGAAGAAGCAGACTCTTAGCACACACCCATGTGCTTGCCATGTATAATCATGCACAGTATTTACAAGCGAGTGGGGTTTTCAGGTTTCAGTCTGTAATGCAAATACATTCAGCATCACTAAGGCTGGTTGCCCTTGCTGGAGTGTAGGCAGCCACCCAGGTTACACATGGAGGTGGTCTGAAAAAGAAGTTTGGACATGTGCATTTAAGAAAATCAAAAAAGTGGTTTCATAATGTGTCAGTCTGTAAAAGTGATTTTCATTTGCTCAAAAAAAAAGAGCAGTAAGTGTGCTTTCAAATTGGCAAAGAAATTTCGTTTTGGGACTAATGTGAAAACATGACTCTGTGTGCAGAGAGGAATTATAGGCAGAGATTTATTGCGTATTGCTCTGGTGATTTCACAGTTGCATTAGATGGAAAGGGGGAGCGATTTTTTGGGGGAAGAAGCAGACTCTTAGCACACACCCATGTGCTTGCCATGTATAATCATGCACAGTATTTACAAGCGAGTGGGGTTTTCAGGTTTCAGTCTGTAATGCAAATACATTCAGCATCACTAAGGCTGGTTGCCCTTGCTAGAGTGTAGGCAGCCACCCAGGTTACACATGGAGGTGGTCTGAAAAAGAAGTTTGGACATGTGCATTTAAGAAAAACAAAAAAGTGGTTTCATAATGTGTCAGTCTGTTAAAGTGATTTTCACCTGCCCGAAAAAAAAAGAGCAGTAAGTGTGCTTTCAAATTGGCAAAGAAATTTTGTTTTGGGACTAATGTGAAAACATGACTCTGTGTGCAGAGAGGAATTATAGGCAGAGATTTATTGCGTTTTGCTCTGGTGATTTCACAGTTGCATTAGATGGAAAGGGGGAGCGATTTTTTGGGGGAAGAATCAGACTCTTAGCACACACCCATGTGCTTGCCATGTATAATCATGCACAGTATTTACAAGCGAGTGGGGTTTTCAGGTTTCAGTCTGTAATGCAAATACATTCAGCATCACTAAGGCTGGTTGCCCTTGCTGGAGTGTAGGCAGCCACCCAGGTTACACATGGAGGTGGTCTGAAAAAGAAGTTTGGACATGTGCATTTAAGAAAATCAAAAAAGTGGTTTCATAATGTGTCAGTCTGTAAAAGTGATTTTCACTTGCCCGAAAAAAAAAGAGCAGTAAGTGTGCTTTCAAATTGGCAAAGAAATTTCGTTTTGGGACTAATGTGAAAACATGACTCTGTGTGCAAAGAGTAATTATAGGCAGAGATTTGTTGCGTATTGCTCTGGTGATTTCACAGTTGCATTAGATGGAAAGGGGGAGCGATTTTTTGGGGGAAGAAGCAGACTCTTAGCACACACCCATGTGCTTGCCATGTATAATCATGCACAGTATTTACAAGCGAGTGGGGTTTTCAGGTTTCAGTCTGTAATGCAAATACATTCAGCATCACTAAGGCTGGTTGCCCTTGCTAGAGTGTAGCAGTCTGGACATGGGCTTTTTAAAAAATCTGAAAAGTGGTTTCATAATGTGACAGTTTGTAAAAGTGATTTTCACTTGCCCAAAAAAAAGAGCAGTTAGTGCGCATTCAAATTGGCAAAGAAATTTCGTTTTGTGACTATTGTGAAAAGAAATGTAGTAATATATTTAAATAAAGTAAAGGAATTTTTTTTTAGTTTTTTTCAGGTATTGCTGAAGAGCAGTGAACAAAATTTAAGATGCCTACAAAATCCAGAGTTCAAAAAACGCTAAAAAAAAAACTATATTTGAAGACAACTAGAGGATCAAAGTTAGTAGAAGATGCTGATGTTGGAAGGAAGAAAAAATCTTCTGGTAAGCAAAAAAAAGATTTTCTAAGGAATATATTAAAAAAAAGGAAAAATATACAAAATGTCTGTACAGGAAAGAATGATTTCAAACAAAAAGGACAAGAAAAAATTGAGAATTTAGTTAATGCAAATATACCTTCTGCAACTAAAAAGTTAAACTTAAACAGAAAAACAGCGTTTAAAGAGATACGTAGAAAAATGTTTCAGAGAAGAGTTATGTCCAATTTGATAAAGGATGTGAAGAAATATAAGAAAAAAACAAAGTTTTATAAGAGAAAAAAAGAAATTGAAGCCATTGCAGCAAAGGCATTAGAATTAAAAAGGAAACTATTCATAATAATTTTGAATAGGATGCGTACATTAGACAAAATGGTTAATGTACTGAAATCACATAGCAAAAGGAAAAGAGTAGTGAACAGAACAAACTTTTGTAAAGTGTTTTTAGGAAAGTGGATGCATAGTTCAAGTAGTGAACCTTTTTTTAATGAAGAGAGCTATTTTCAAAGTAATAGTTTGCTGCATGCAGTTGACACCAGAGGTCGTTCATACGAAGTAAAAAATGGTTGCATAATGGAGAAGGAGATAATGGTTCCAAGAGATGAGGTACAAGTGATGGCAGATGAGGCAATGGGGAGACGTCCTAAAGCCCCAGTGTACTCTTGGAATTGTAGTAGTATTTGCACTGTGCGTCAGGAATCTATTAACAAATTTCGAGAGTTTCTAAGAGAATATAGTAAAAAAAGTGTAAAACAGAAGATTAAGGTGCTTCAAAGTCTGGATCCATGCAGAGTGAGAGAGAATACTGGTTTGCAGGGTCATTCTCTGGCTTGTCTATCTAGAAAAGTGTGCAATAGTGTTTTCCATCATTTTAGGATGCTGGCTGTTCATCATACTGAAATGAGAAAGTTTGTGAGACGGTTGTATTTTGCCAAAAGTCCAGCAATAAAGTTAAATGAATTGAATAGGGCTCTGTTCCGAGGAACGGTATCAGATGTAGAGAAGGTTGTTGATGAAATTCAGTTTTGTTACTTTGGTCCTGAACAAAACAGTGCAGAGAAGGACACAAAAAATGAGGAAGAAGTGGAAGAGAATGTAGAACCCTCTGTAAGTAACACATTTAATGATCACATAACAAAATTTGCAATAGTCTCTAATGAAAGACCAAATTTTACTTGTATTTGTTGCCGCAGAACTCATTATAGAAAACAAACTAGGAATGTTGATCTCTACAGAAAGAGTGAAAATGAAGATAATTATAAGTGGAAGGATTTTGCCACATATATATTTCTAGAAAATTGTTTTGAATTGGGTGAAGATCAGCGTATTTGTAAATACTGTTACAACAAGTTAGAGGAAAATAGAATGCCGACCAGAGCTGTACATAATAATTTAGAATTGGATGCTATTCCTGCTGAACTTTCTGAATTAAATACATATGAGTCTATACTCATTCAATGTGTTCATCCGTTCCAGACCATAGTACGTATGGAGCCCAAAACTGGTAAATTACCTCCTTCAGATTTACTGAGAGGTTTAAAAGGTAGAGTGGTGTATTTGCCCTTGGATTTGAAAAAAAATATGGAAACTATTGATGTGGATACTTTGGAAACTGAACCATTAATTATTCTGGTTAATGGTGTACCTACAAAGAATAAGAAGATTTGGCAGGAGCTGGTAGATGTGCGGAAAGTACAAAGAGCAAATTTGTATTTGAAAAAAAATAACAAATGGTATGAATCAATTTATATAGAAGAAGAAGAAGAAGAAGATTTACAAGAAGACACAGAAACACCAACTGGACAAATTGAAAAAGTGGACAAGTCAAAGGAAGAAGAAATTTATGAACATTTTAGCATACATCCTCTTCATTCGAAAGAAGTTATGGGAGACAATATTGATCTCTTTCAGATGAAGAAAGCAAAAGGAACTCCCGTGAGTGTATGGGAGGAGAGCTTGGAAGCTCGATGTTTTCCCCAGCTGTTTCCTAAAGGAAAAGGAGGACGATACGATGAACGTCCAGAACAGATTCCAGCTTCTGAGTATCGGACTACAAGACTATATGCTGAAGATCCCAGATTTCGACAAAGTATTCCTTATTTGTTCCATCTTTTATTTGAAAGCGACTTGTCTGCACTGTCTTATGCAGTAAATCACATTTTAAAAAGTGGAGTACATTTACAAAATGTGTCTGCTAAGGATTTTATGGAGAAAGTGCAGCACCGAGATGATCATTTGGAAACACAACTGATCAATCTGATGGCTTGTCAGCGTGGGACAAATGAATATTGGTACCGACGCCATGGTGAACTAAAATGCATGTTACGGAATTTAGGAACACCAACATGGTTCCTTACCCTAAGCTGTGCCGAGTACGCTTGGGATGATTTACTGGATTTTCTACGAGAGGCCAATTCAAACATTAAAAACATCGAATACAAGACAGCAGGAGAACTGTGCTCATTGGATCCGGTTAATGTTTGCAGATATTTCAATCATAGATTTGAGGCTATGATGTCCTTCATCTGCAATAAAAAAAATCCACCCCTTGGAGAAGTAGTGGATTTCTTTTGGAGAAAAGAGTACCAGGCAAGAGGTGCTCCTCATATTCATATGCTGTTGTGGATCAAGGATGCCCCAAAGTTTGGAACAGATACTGATGAAGCAGTGTTATCTTACATTGAAGAATATGCAACATGTGCTATACCAAAAAGCACAGAAGAGAACAAGTTAAAGGAGCAAGTTTTACGTTTCCAAAGTCATCGGTGTGGAAAATACTGTCGACGGAAATACAAGAGCAAAGAAAAATACTACACTAAATGTCGATATGGATTTCCTAGACCTGTTCTTTCAAATGGAAGAGTAAACAGTTTTATGTCAGCTGTGAGACATACTATCACAAGAAAATCACCTAAGAATACCTACAACCTTAAAAGAAAAGAAGAATCAAAAAATATAAATGACTACAACCCAGTCATTTTATCCATGTGGAACGCTAACATGGATATACAGTATGTTGCTGACAATTCCATTGCTGTTGCTCGATATGTAACGTCTTACATTACAAAATCAGAAAAAACAGAATTGAAGGAAATGTGGGAAGAGATTTCTCACGAGAAGACTGTCAGTAAGAAGCTGTACAGTTTCAGTTTGAAGATGTTATCGCATCGAGAAATTGGATCCTACGAATGTTCAGATAGGTTATCTTCTGCAAGTCTCTACTCGAAGTCAAGAAGAATAATTTGGGCAAGTTTAGGCCTTGCAGCAATGAGAAATTGGGTACTGAAATCTGTAGGAGAAATTGAATATTTGGCCGAGAATGACCCAGAAAGTACAGATATTTTGAAATCAAACATGTTGGACACATATTATCCCAAGAGAAGTCATCATCTGGAGAACATGTGTCTCTATGAAGTGCTGCAGAACTACATTTATTCACGGAAAGCTGCAGAAGACATCAACAATGGAAAATATAAAGTCGTTGGTGAAGAAGGATGTTTGGTGAAGCAAACAAAAGGAAGTTTGATAAATCACCGGAAGCTGAGTTGCGACACTACTGACAAGAAGGAATTTTACTACTTGGCTCTTT
Source organism: Triturus cristatus (assembly GCF_964204655.1). Classification (NCBI taxonomy): domain Eukaryota; kingdom Metazoa; phylum Chordata; class Amphibia; order Caudata; family Salamandridae; genus Triturus; species Triturus cristatus. Next base: position 752,170,666 of record NC_140593.1, on the reverse strand, counting down.
TACAGTTGTTTAAACCATGGCGTACAGAGGATGAACTACTGGGAGAATTCCAGAGCTATGAAGATTCTTTTAATGCTTGCAAAGACAGCATACAATGCAGTACATTCTTAAGTTATCTGCAAATGTTAAATGAAGAAATTGAACAGGAAACTACAATTGCAGCAGAAATAGCTAGAGATAGTTCTCAGGACAGCCAAAGTTCAGGAACACTCAGTCAAGATCCCCTAGGACAACCAATCGTTGAAAATGAAGCATCAATAGCCATGAATGAAGTGGAAACGGCTATGAATCAAGCTCAAGAAGAATTTATAGACTTAGAAAATTTGGAAAGACAACTGAATCAAGAGCAGCAACAAATTTATGAAGAGATCAAAAACAAAATTGATCACGGATTTCTACATGAAAAAAAAGAGTGCTCATGCACATCATTTCATCCAATCAGGATGTATGTAAGCGGACAAGCTGGAACTGGAAAAAGTTTCCTAATAAAAGTCATCAGAAGCTACCTAAAGCAAAAAACGGATTCTACTTTGTCTTGTGTGGTTACTGCTCCAACTGGGTTAGCAGCATATAACATAAAAGGAATCACTTTACATCGTTTGCTAATGTTACCAGTGGAGCATGAGAACAAAATACAATTCAACAAGCTAACTGGAGAAGCATCCTTGGAAGTTTCAAGAGTATTGAAGAAGATGCAAGTTCTCATTATTGATGAGGTGAGCATGGTATCAAACTTAATGCTTGCCTTTGTGCATTTAAGAATGCAGCAAATTTTGAAGACAGACTATGACATGTTATTTGGTGGAAAACACGTCATAGTTTTTGGAGATCTTTTGCAACTTACTCCAGTTAAAGGACAACCAGTGTTTAATACTGTCACACATGAAGACACGAAGAAGTCATTGGGAAGCATCGGAAATACAAATATTTGGTCCTTCTCTGAGTACAAGGAACTTACTACTAATATGAGGCAAGCAAACGATGAAGAATATGGAAGTATTCTGAAAGATATCAGGATTGGACTACTCACAGAAGTTGGCAAAAAAGCATTACAGAGTCGGCTGCTACATAATTTATTTCCAAAGGAAGAAATAGTTGCAGAGAAGATATACAAGAACATGGCAGAAAACAAAAGTGTCATCTGCTTAATGCCAACTCTACGTGAATGCTCAATATTCAATGAGGAGCTTTTGAAATTGGAAAAGGAAGAGATCAGGAAATTGGAAGCAGTGGACAAAATTGAGGATGGAAGAATTACTGTCACAGTAACAGGCAAAATGAAAAATAAATTGGACTCACTAGAGAAGAACATCTCCAAAACAGCTGGATTAGAAAAAAATCTATATGTTTGCATGAACTGTAGAGTATTTTTAAGAAGAAATTTGGATGTTGAAAAAGGTTTAGTTAATGGAGCGATGGGAAGAGTTGTGGGTTTTATTAATTATCAGAAAAAAGAAGGAGTTGAATGTTTAAAAATAAAATTTGATCAGATAGAAGAAGTTAAAGATATTTGTCGTTGTACAGTTCGTTTCATGCTTGTGAAAGACTTATATGTACGTAGGAAGCAGTTTCCGTTTTCTCTAGCATATGCTGTAACTATTCACAAGTCTCAAGGATTGACTGTAGATTGTGCATTTGTGAACATTGGTACAACTGTGTTCAAAGAGGGTATGGCATATGTTGCTTTGTCACGAGTGAAAACATTATCAGGTTTATTCATGATAGACTTTGATGACTCAAAAGTTAGTGCTGATACAAACTGTGTAAAGGAGTATAATAGATTAAGAAGAAGCTATGCTCCTCATTTAGGTCAGTATCCTGTGTTGGAGAAACGTGTAGTTTCTCGTAAAAGAAAAAATGAGAATATCTGTAATGAAGATGTAGAGAAGAGGAAAAAAAAGAGGAGTGATGTAATTGCAAGCAAAAAGAAAAAGGAAAATGAAGAACAGGTTGTAGGATGTCATTTTGAAAATAGCTCTGGTGTCAACTGCTACGCAAATGTAGTGCTGAATGTTGCATTTTATCTGGAAAGTTTGCAAGAGCAGATAATAGTAAATCAGGGAAAAAGATTCTGTTCAGAGCTGAGTCTCCTTTTTCAAAAGCTGAGTAAAGATAAAACTCAAATAGAAAGTGCTACTGAAATTAGAAAACTTTTAGATATATGTTCAGGACGAACACAGTTTTCTCAAAATGAACAGCAAGATGCACATGAATTTTTGATGTATTTTCTTCAGGTAGTGGAAGAAGAAGGAGTTCCCATTGAAATTTTTTTTGGTCTCTCTTATAAATGGGAACATAGTTGTGAAAATTGTTATAATATATGTGGCTCTAATGTTGATAATGAAAGGTTTATTTATTTGACATTGCCAGAGAGTAAAACAGTCACTTTTGCAAAATTAGTTAAAGATGCTAATCATAGCATGAAATGTGGTGAGTGTAAATCTGACATGTTTTCAACATTAATTTTAAAGGAATACGGACAGTATGTAATTTTAATGATGCAACGATGTAGAGCTGATGGTTCAAAATTGGATACTTTAATAAAGAAGTTTACAGGACAGCAATTATCAATTTCAGGAAAAACTTTTGTAACTGTTGCAATAATTTTCCATGATGGACCTACTGTTACTTCTGGACATTACACAGTTTATCTTAAATGTGAAAAAGGTTGGACACTGTGTAATGATTCCCAATTGATTTTCAAACAACGTTTGCCTTTTGATTTAGCAAATTCCTATCTAATCTTCCTGAAACCTAAATTTTAGACAGATTTGGCAAGATCTCGACAAAATAATTTTACCATTTTACTGGATTACCATTGCAATTTTATAGAAAAAAGATTTTTTAAATTATCATTTGGCCTAATGGAAAGATAACCAATTGTAATGTGGACTTTTTTAATTTTAAATGAAACTTTGAAAAACCAATAATTTAGAGATTATCGGTAACATCTGCACAATTTAAATTTTGGAATGTTATTGGACTGCCATTGGAAATTTTTTCAAAAAAGATTTTAAAAATTACTATTTGGCCATGCGGAAAAGTAACCAATTCTATTGTGGACTTAATAAATTATTCAAAAAAATTTCGTGAACCAAAATGTTACAGAGAATCGGTGAGATCTGGACAAATTAAACTTTAGATTTTTATTGGATTACCGTTGGAAATTTATTCCCAAAAAAAATTTAAAATTACTATTTGGCCTAAAGGAAATGGAATCAGATGTATTTTGGAGTTATTTGAGATATAATATTGTGATTATACTTCTGAAACAAACATATCAGACGGTATTTTAAAGAAATAACTATTGGTATTAGATGATATTTTTTTAGAATATTATGCATTTCTATAATGTTAAGTTTAAGTAAAAACAGATTCTGGGCTTTTTTATTACAATCCTTGTGATTGTTATTTTTTTTTGCCCGCTGTAAAATGATGAATGCAATTGCTTTCACAATTTATAGTGAAATGCAATATATTCTGAAAACAGCAAAAATAAGGCAAAAATATTTTTGGGAAAAAAATGTAAATATGTGTACTGTATTATAAATTGTTTTAAAAATATTAATACTTTTTTCTTTTTTTTCAGATAGATATAGAAAATTTTCGAAAACTAGAACCATTTTTAAAACTATTTTTAAAAAAAACAAATGAATAAATATTTTTTTGAGTGAGTATGGTAAGTCAATAATAATAATTGTAGTCTCTCAAGGACCTTGTAATGTGATAATTGATTTTTAGTGTTTTTTTTAAAAAATAAAAAAAAAGTACGCGCACGGTAAAAAAAAAAAAAAAAGTTTTAAAAAACATATGTAAAAAAAAGATGAAAGATAAGGTTGGCTCTTAAAAGAACCGTTGTGTTCATGCAGGGACAGAGGAAAGAAAGAATGGGAAAATTAGTCTCTGTGACAAGTGTGCTGATCTATTTTGAGGTTCACTAGGGAAACACTGGTCTCCCTATGACAAATTAGATCATGACAAGAGGCACATCGAATATCAACCCTCAGAAATCGAGGGTTAATTTCCAGAGGGCCAGCAGAAGGAGATGCTCCCCCCACAGATGAAGGGCTCACCTGACCTGCAGAAGAAGGAGTCAGCCCTGCAGATGATGGTCCAGGCTGAGCTGCTGTGGATGTACTTGCTTGTCTTTCTGAAGAGTTACCTCCAAAAAGATGACCATGTGTCCTTCTGTGTACATCCTGGAGGTGTCTCTTCATGGTGTGATTCCCAAAGGAATACTTCCTGTCAGGATTACCTCTAGAAAGTACACGCTGACACAGCCTGCAAGTTACTAAGGGTGCATTCACCTTTTGCTGGCCTTCAGGAAAAGTAAAATAATCCCATACATAAGAGGGCTTTTGTTTCCTCGATCTCTGCCTCAAGACAGTGCTGCTAGTGCTAGCCTCACTCTCAGAAGAGCTCTGCTGTTCTGCCATCGTATCCCAAAGACAAACCAGCTCCTTCTCCCAAGGGATCACAAGCAGAAATGAGGGGAATGGGTGTGGTGTAGGAGAGTTCTAGAACTGAAAGTAGTTTCAACCAATCAAAAGTTGTGTTTCATGATCACATGACCTACCGTACGCTTACGGTACGCTTACGGTACGCTTACGGCAAAAAGTACGCATGCGCGTAAAAAAGACACGCGCTTGCGCGCATGCGCATAACAGTCACTACCCGACACTTCCGCGTAACGTGCGCGTGTGGCGTAAGCGCGCATGCGTCCCACGCGGAGTACGCGCGGCTACGTAAATTGCGTAACTATACGCAAGCAGCGTAGATAAATTACGGACGTTGCGTAAACCGTACGCTTACCGTAAGCTTACGGTACGCGTACTAAAAAAAAATGAAAAAATAGAAAAAAAGTACTGCTAATAAATTTTTCATGTTTATTTTAAAAAATATATTAAAAAAACAAATTAAAGAATTTTAAAAATTTAATCATAGTCTTTATAAAAGGTAAGAAAATTAAAATAAAAATATGTTAGAAAAAATAGAAGAAAAAAAAAAATTAGCATTTAAAAAACCTTGCAAATTCACTGAAAAAACCATGGGTTTCACACACGTTATAGTTAGGACTTAGCATTTAAAAAACCTTAGAAATTCAGTGAAAAAACCATAGGTTTCACACACGTTATAGTTAGGAATTAGCATTTAAAAAACCTTAGAAATTCAGTGAAAAAACCATAGGTTTCACACATGTTATAGTTAACTGGACATTTTACTCGTAAAAAACCATTGAAATTGCCCCGTTATAGTTAGTTCAGCTAACTATAACTCGCGCGCCCGCAATGCACTGCTGATGACGTCACATATTACATCACTCATGACATGGTCAGTGACATCACTCATGACATCACTGATGACATCTCAAATGACATCACTGATGACATCATCCAGTGAATGTGTGTTTTTCTGAAAATTAAATATGTTTTATATATGTATATCTCAAGGTCGATGGAAGAATAAATGGGTATATAAGTGTCTAAATGGATGAATTGTTTTTGAAAAATTGATTGTATTACTGACTGATTAAGTGTATCTTAGTGAATACATGGCTTAGTGAGTAATGTTTAAATATGTAAATATCTGTATCAGTCTCTCACTTTGTGTATAAGTGGCTGCATGGGTTGGTGTGTAGCTACATGAGTGTCTAAATAGGTTATTAGTAGATTTTTTGAGTATCAGTATGAGTGTGAGTGTCTGGTTCGGTGAGGGGTATTACGTAGTGCATAGGTGCATGAATGAGTGACTCATTGTTTGTATGTGTTGAAGACAGCATGTGTGCAGGACTGTATGGGTGGATGAGTGTATGTATGGGTGTGTTAGTGAGTGAATGACTGTCTCAATAGTGTCTTTATGAGTAACTACATATGTTTTAAACTAGTATATGTGACTATTGGTGTATATATGTGAGTATATGTGAGAGTGAGAGATTGAAAGAGTTCCTGTATGAATAAGTATGTGTTTCTATAAGTGATTGTTTAAAAGACTAAGTATGTGTAAGTTTCCGTAGAAGTAAGTGTGGTGGTGTGTGTATAACTGTATATGCAAGTAAATGTATGTTTGATTCTTTATTAGCATGACTGACTATGTGTGTGAGTACCTCTATGGATGAGTGGCATTGTGTAACAGGATGTATACGTGTATGAGTACATATGATGAGTGAGTACATGTATGAGTGACTGTATAGGACTGTTGGTGAATGAGTGGATGTGTATTTGGATCTTAGAATTACTGTATAGGTTGTTGTAACTGGTATTGGTATGTCCATTGTTTTTAAAATTTTAATTTCTATTTTTGATTGTGTGTATCAAAGGTTATATTAGGGGAAGAGGAGGTCTGCCACTCTATCACAAGGATGATGTCATCAGTGATGTCATCAGTGATGTCATTTGAGATGTCATCAGTGATGTCATGAGTGATGTCACTGACCATGTCATGAGTGATGTAATATGTGACGTCATCAGCAGTGCATTGCGGGCGCGCGAGTTATAGTTAGCTGAACTAACTATAACGGGGCAATTTCAATGGTTTTTTACGAGTAAAATGTCCAGTTAACTATAACATGTGTGAAACCTATGGTTTTTTTCACTGAATTTCTAAGGTTTTTTAAATGCTAATTCCTAACTATAACGTGTGTGAAACCTATGGTTTTTTCACTGAATTTCTAAGGTTTTTTAAATGCTAAGTCCTGACTATAACGTGTGTGAAACCCATGGTTTTTTCAGTGAATATATATATATATATATATATATATATATATATATATATATATATATATATCGCACAGCGCCGCTCCTTGCACTTCCCTTCCTCCGGGAAAAACGGACGGCGGGACCACAACTTCGTGCTGCAATTTTCAATTTTATTCAGCCACCCTGTCCATCATGACGCGTTTCGGCCTCTCGGCCTTGTTCACATAACGCGCTACGGAGTTACCATATTGTTTTTAAAAGTGACAGTGTAACCACACATGATTTCATATTTTCATAGACATAAACAACATACTTTGAGTGCAATTCCACATTGTCAATGTGCAACATGCTGCCATAAATAAGAATTCAACTTATTTAGAAACAGATTTAAATAATAAACATAATTTAACTTAATTTGATAAAATAATTTAGGTTATATATATATACATATGTGTGTGTGTGTGTGTGTGCGTGTGTGTGTGTGTGTGTGTGTGTGTGTGTGTGTGTGTGTGTGCGCGTGTGTGCGTGCGCGTGTGTGTGTGTGTGTGTGTGTGTGTGTGTGTGTATATATATATATATATATATATATATATACAGTTCGACAAAGTGTCCAAAACACAAAGCACACTCCTCACCGGGATGAAAATAATGCACAGCATGTCAAAGGTCAGCATAATGTTCCCTTTAATATTCCTTTTGCCCAACGCGTTTCAGAAAGCTTGTTTCCTTGTTCACGGGCAGCAGCAAAGTAAACTTACTCGAGGTAGCGCACTGTTTAAATATCCTTTCAATCCTGCCCAGGTGAGCGTCATTACTTCAGGCAGTGCATGCTGGTAATCATAGTTTTAGTAACAAAATTTACTCGAACGGAGCTGCTCAAATGTCATACAATAATATTTCTTCCCTTCCAATTCTTCGCGCACCCAATGCGTACCGTTCTCGAACAATGCGCGGAACCTAGCTGCCAATTTACCACCGTTGTTCAGGATCTGCGTAGGGTGTGCGATGAATGCTTTTTTTCCTGCACGATCGCTATGCGACCCGTACATGACTTCAAACGCATACGCGACGCATGCATTGTACGTTACGCGACACTCACGCGCTTCCGCATAACGTCATATACGTATTTGGGGCGGTGGGTGCGCGAGTCCCGCAAAATATTTTTGTCAAAAATGATATATATATATATATATATATATATATATGAATGTAAATTCGCCTTTAGTCTCTGCCTCCCACGGGTAGGAAAAGACGGAGAGCGGACCCAGACATCAGTGCTAATCAAGTTTTAATTTATTGCATATTTGTCAAGCCTGTCCGTCATGACGCGTTTCGACCCCCACTCGGGCCTTGATCACATGATGCGTTGCTGTGGGAATGAGCAGCATTTAAAGGGCAACACGGCAGGAAATGACATCATCTGCACAAATCAATAGACAGCGAAAAGTTCCGCTTTAAAATCTACTTCCCACCATTTAGAAGAGGTACTGTGCACAATCCAAACATATTATCAATTTCATTCATCAGTCACTATATAAATATATAAATATATAAATAAATACTCATCTTAAATAAATATTAAGATCCCTTTAAATACATAAAAACATCAATATCAATTAAACATCACATCTGTGCTAAAATGAACCAAATGTACATGTGTTATAAAAATAAAAAAAAATTATAAAGGATTGTGCATCTTGTTGGCTCCATAAATTAGGTTACCTCAATACAGTACTTTCTAAGTTGGTCTGGATTCAATTTGTACATCCATTCAATGTTGCACCAGTGGGCTGATGTACGCTGCGCTAATCATATGAAATTCTAAAAGTGTTTACCAAAATAGCCGCTAAAACTCATTAGGCGTAAATAGTGCAAAAGTTTGTTTATATAGAAAAAAACCCTAATGACTATGGAGACAGAAACTCTGTCCTCCATCTTTCATTTGCATTCCCACACAGACAGTATGGCTAAAAATATTCATCTGAAAAATTGTCCTCTTATTACTCTAATCTAGATTGGAGTGTATTTTGCTTATTTCCCCCCCCCCCCCCATTTTTATTTTTTATTTTTTCATTTATTATTTATTATTATTTTTATTTGTTTTATACAATTTCTCAGGAAAAAGGAACTCCTAAACTAAATTAATAATGTAGTCTATAAAACAAAGTCACCATGCTCCTTATAGGATTGCAATGGGAGCCCACATTGTAAAACCTCTAAAAATGACACAAATGTAGAAAGCTATAAACAAGTGTAAAAATCCTCGCTGGAATTCAAACCCACTGGATTTTTTTAATCTAGTTCCAAGATATACCTAGTTTCCAACAAACGAAGTTTGGTCTCTCGATTACCCCCCCCCCCCCGTTTCATTGGCAACACTGTATCAATAATATAATACTGAAGGCAGCTAGGGTTGCCATTGTGCACCTGTTCAAAATGTCTGGCCACGGGGTAGGCTTGATCTTTATTGGAGATGGCCCTGATGTGCTGCAGTATCCTTTTGTGAGCCGGCAGTTTAGTGCTGCCCACATATTTGAGCCCACAAGGACATTCCAGCAAGTATAGAGCAAATTCGGTTTTGCACGTTAATCTTTTGTTGATCTCAAAAGGTTTGGATTTGAATGGACTTAAAAAATGAGTTTTGCTGCATCCAAATGTACATGCTTTGCAGCTGGGGCATTTTCTAAACCCTTTTGCTTGGGCCATCCAGGTGGTTGTGGAAACTAATTCAGGACTACTCCTCACTAAACCATCACTCATAGAGAATGCTTTTCTAAATGTTAAAGCCGGTTTGTTGGTTACAGCGCCCCCAATTATTGGGTCACCCTGGATTAGATTCCAATTCCGATTAAAAATCTTCCTTAGTTCTTTATGTTGTTTACTGAACGTAAGGGTGATCCTGGATTGAAAATATATATGTATTTAATATAAATATTAAGGCAAGACAATCTAAGCTACTCATAAAAATAATGTATTTTTACTTTTAATAAACATATATTACTTTTTAATGCAATTTCTCGAAGTTGCGCTCAGTGCGTGCTGCCTATGCGCAGGGTACGCGGACCCCATGTGACCTGAAAAAAAGAGATTATATTCGTTCATTAGACTTCCTATTCTAACTATTGAAAGACCCCACCCATTTCAATCATTCCTCTTAGACCTTCTTTGGAGGAGCATCTCTGTTCTTTGAAGAACCTTTTTTTGGCTAAGTGGACACTTAGTACTGATTTTTTGACAGAAACAAGGGCTTCAGGACAGCAGTCATCACCTCAATCTCAGCATTCATCAGAAGATGAATTTTTGGTTGAACCACCACGCCCTGAAAAGTATACTTCTGTTGTGTGGAAATTTTTTACGTTCCCAGAGGGACAAAATAAGACCAATGCCACCAAAGTGACATGTAAAATCTGTCAAAGAGTGCTGTCACGCGGTGATCCCACAAACAAGTACTAATGTGGTACAGCCAGCATGATGAAACATCTGAAGACTTTGCATCCAGTTAACCTGGCACGTGAGGAGTGTCGAGGAATGCGAGTTCTTCCACCACCTTCAGCACCAAGTACTTCCAGGACGACTGCCTCTGAAGAAAATCTGGACATACGTCCTCAATTTGCAACCCTAAAAGTGCTCTGCATGAAGTGCAACAAATTACTGTGCTATGTAGAGCAGTCCATTGATTTAATTTGCCGGTTGCAAGAGAATCATCAGTGTTAGAGGTTTTTGGGGGGGATTTCCCCTCAAGTTCATTGTTTTGTTCCTCCAGTTCTGTTTTTAACATTTTTGAAGAAAAACCAAAAAAATCTAAAAATTGTTCAGAAAATCAAAAAAAATATATAAATCAAAAAATAAGAAAAAAAAAGTTCGTCAGAACTAACTTCTCTGGTTAAAAAAGAGCTATATTTGTATGATAGTGCATGAAAGTTTAGATGAATGTATGTGTAGTGCATAATTGACTGAAAGAATGCATTAGTAGTGTATGGTGAATGTATAAGTGCAGAACTATGAGGAAATGCTGCAGCATCACACAGTAAGCTCTTTAGCTGCAGTGTGCTGTGGTACTTCTGAAGCACAGGGATGCAACATATGTACATAAATATGTTGCAAGTCTATGCTTCCCTCTGCACTGCTGCTTAAACTGCAGCCATGTGGTGATACAGGCACCCTTGCACCATGGTGCAAGGATATCTGTGTCGTGTGGAGTTTGTTTTTGTGCAGGAAGACACACCTTCCTGCACAAAAACAATCAGTAAAGGCATTTTTCTCCTTCAATGTATGCTGGGCATTGTTGCATATATTGAAAGAGAAAAAATGAGGAGAAATGAAAACAATTCTCCTTGTTGTGCCTTGCTACACCAATTGGAGGATGGTGCAGCATTCACACACATGTCCAGATTTATGATTTGTGATAAATCTGGAGATGTGCCTTGTTCTAGGAGTGTTCTGTGCAATCACGCACAGCAACACCTATAGAACACCCTTTTAACACAAAGTGGTGTGTATGATGAGGTCGTATTTACATGGAGGGGAAAAGGTACACAGAGTCCCTTTTCCTCTCTTTGTAAATATGAAAGAGTGTCTTGCGCTATAAGTATGTTACAAAAAGTGACATATTTTTGGCATAGGATGCTTCTAAAATTGCCCTATAAGTGCTTAGGGATTGGCAGACTATTATAAAAAGAACATTTTGATAGTACATGGTTTTCAAAATTGCACGAGAATGATAGGAGCTAAGCACAGACTATTGTCTCCAAAGATGCTCAAAGAAGAATGATTGAAAAGATTGCGGTCCTTCAATAGGTAGAATGGGAAATATTATGAACCAGTCAATTCTTTTTTTTTCAGGTCACATGATATCCTATGACAAGGAGATTCCAAACCTACATAGATTTAAACTTGCTGTTTTGAAGACTGTATTAATACTTTAATGCTTTTTACAGATCTTTTTGCAAAGTATATAAAGAAATGTTCTTGTACTACGGTTAATGGCTAGGCCAATCATTAACTATATGAGTAATAAGTAGAGTAATTTCAGTACTGCAAACAGAGAACAAGATAAATTTATAAGTACTTACGTTTTGGCAAACCATGTCCCATTTTATACCTCTCTCCAATGCAAGTCTTCAACACTTTCTGCATATATCTGGTGGGTTACTTGGCCACAGGGACACTCAGTATTCATGTTAACTTTATCCTTAAAACTAAACTTAAAATGCACACCGAGCATCTTTCCAGACATATCTACTCCATCCATCCGCCCCTTTCTCCACCAGAGTGGAAGCACAGCCCATTGTGCATTTTAATACTTAGTTAAACTTCCCTTCACAGTAATAGAAATAAAAAATGCTACTCATTTTTTTCAGTTGTTTCTTATAATCTAAATTTCAGAAAATTTCATATTTTAGAATTAGGATCTGTGAAAGAGAAGAAAAAATATAGTTATAATATATAATAATATATTTTTTACAACACAGCACAATTTTAACATTTTCCAAATTATTTTCTTTGCCTTTTTTACTGTTCTCAGAATATATTGAATTTCACTTGAATCAGTGATTTCAATCGTACTCATCACATAACAGCGGGCAAAAACAAAACAAATAAGATTGTTTTAAAAAAAAAACAAGACTACATCCTCAATAACATACCATATAATACAAATCACACATATATAAAATGCTTACTACTAAGAAAAGTTTCTAACTTAAATTTATAAACACTGTGAATGTTGTTACTTAAAAATATACGCTGAGAGAATGTGCAACAAAAAGTCCGTAATTCAAAGATACGCCTTTCCTCGAGTCCAAATGGTATTATTGAAATCCTTTTTATTTAAATTGTCCAATAGTAATCGTATTAATACATATTAATAAATTCCGCAGAGGCCGAATTATGTTCCTAAAACTTTAGCTTCAAAAATATTAGGTAGGAATTTGGTAATTCATGAGGCTATGTTGTTTAAAATCCAATTGAGCATCATTACAGTATGTCCATCCATTATCACATTTTAAATACGCAGTGTAATGTCCAGATGTTGTAGAAGGACCATCATGGAAAATTATTGCTACTGCTACAAAAGTTCTTCCTGATATTGATAGTTGACTTGCTACAAAATTTTAAATAAAGTTTCCAATTTTCTTCCATCAGCTGTACAACGCTGCATCACTAAAATTATATATTGTCCATATTTTTGTATAAATAATGTTGATAACATTTCTGAGTTGCATTGGCTACACTCCATGTTCTGATTTGCTGCTTTATCTAGTTTGTTGAAAGACACTGATTTACAGTCTGGTAATGTCAAATATATAAATCTTTCAGTGTCTATGTCAGTGCTACATGTGAACATATAAATGGGAACATCAATGTGAAAATTGTAACGAAGACCAAAAAGATTTTCAATGTCTATGCCTTCATTTTCCAATACGGTAAGCATATACATTAGAAATTCCTGAGCATCTTGTTGGCTATTCTGCGTAAATTGTGTAGAACCAGAACATGTATCCAAAAGATTACGAATATCAGAAACGCTTTGCATTTTAGTTTTATCTGTTCTCAATTTTTCATAAACAGAATGCAACAAGGAACAAAATCTCTTTTCCCGATTCTCCTCAATTTGCTCTTGCAATCTTTCAAGAAAAAAAAACAACATTGACCACTACATTAGCATAGCAGTTGATACCAGAAGTATTTTCAAACTGATAACCAACAATCTCTTCTACAGTATCCTTTTTCTTTTTACTTGCAACTTTATTATGATTTTTTTCCTTCTCTATAACTTCACTACAGATATTCTCATATCTTCTTTTTCGACCTACCACATGCTTTTCAAACAAAGGATATTGTCCTAAATGGGGAACATACACTTTCCTCAACCTATTATATTCTTTTACACAGTTTCCATCTGCAGTAATCTTTGACTCATCAAAATCAATCAAAAACAAACCAGATAAACTTCTGACTCGCGACAAAGCAACATATGCTATACCCTCTTTCAACACGGTACTTCCAATGTTCACCAAAGCACTATCTACACTTAATCCTTGAGATTTATGAATAGTCACTGCATATGCCAAAGAAAGAGGAAACTGTTTTCTACGTACATACAAATCTTTAAGAAGCAAAAAAGGAGCAGAACAAGCAATTTGTTTCACTTCTTCAATCTGATCAAATTTAACTTTTAAACATTCAATTCCATCTTTTTTTTGATAATTCACAAAATCAACAACTTTTCCCATTGCTCCATTCACTAACCCTTTTTCAACATCCAAATTACGCCGCAAAATAACCCGACAATTTACACATCCATAAAAATTATTTTCTAAACCTGCAGTTTTAGAAATAGATTTTTCTAAAGAATCCAACTTTTCAATTTGTCCATCAAAATAATAGTGATTCCTTCATGCTCTATTTTATCAATGGCTTCCATTTTTATTATTTGTTCATTTTCTAGCTTCAAAAGTTCTTCATTGAAAATAGAGCACTCACGCACTGTTGGCATTAAGCAGATTATAGAATTATTTTCTGCAACTTTTTTATATATTTTTTCAGGAAGTACATTTTCATTTGGAAACAAGTTTGTAAGTAGTTGACTTTGAAAAGCTTGTTTGCCATGTTCTGTCAGTACTCCAATTCTTATATCTTGAAGAATACTTCCATATTCAGCATCATTTACCTGTCGCATATTTTTCGTGAGTTCTTTGTACTCAAAATATGACCAAATGTTAACATTTCCAACACTTCCCAAGGCCTTTTTAGTGTCTTTGTGTGCAAGTGTTTTAAATACTGGTTGTCCTTTTACGGGAGTAAGTTGCAGTCGATCTCCAAAAACTATGATATGTTTTCCTCCAAATAACACATCATACTCTGTTTTAAGAATTTGCTGCATTCTTAAATCTAAAAAATCAAGCATTAAGATTGAGACCATGCTTACCTCATCAATAATCAGAAGTTTCATTTTCTTTAGTACTCTTAAAACTTCTAAACAAGCTTCTCCAGATAGCTTGTGCTATTCCAATTTGTTTTTATGCTCCACAGGTAGCATGAGTACACGATGCAATGTAATTCCTTTAATGTTGTGTGCTGCCAACCCAGTTGGAGCAGTTACAACACAAGCCAAATGTGAGTCTGTTGTTTTCTTTAGATAACTGGTGATTACTTTAAATAAGAAACTTTTTCCTGTTACTGCTTGTCCACTCACATGCATTCGTATAGGTTGAAATGAGGTGCATGTGCATTCTTTCTTTTCATGAAGAAATCCATGGTCAATCTGTTGTCTCACTTGCTGATATATTTCATTCTGTTCAACATTTAGGGGCCGATTCCGATCCTGGAAAAATTTCCCCCGTCCGAATTGGATTCGGATTTTTTTCCGTACGAATCGTACAAGTAGCGTACAAACTGCCAAGTACGATACGCATGGGAAAAACTCCATACGAATCACATCGGGAACATTTCCCCACACGTCCTCGGGTCGGAAATTGTGTCCGACACATCACCGGACGAATTACCGTACGAATCGGAAAAATGAAGTCCGACCGCGCAAGTACGATCACTCCCGTCCTTTCGATTTCACAACTGTATGGAAAAAAAAACGTACGGACCGAACTCCCTTAGCAACCATGGAGACACGTGCCCGCATACGCGCCGAACACCCCACCACAGACCCCGCATGTACGCGCAAAACGCCCCCCGGCCGCGGATGTACGTGCCGAACCCCCACCAGTGTATGCATGGAGCGTACCCCCACCCATGTATGCATGGAGCGTACCAACTCCCCAACCGTGTATGTACGGACCGTACCCACACCCCACCCGTGTATGTACGGACCATACCCCCACCCCACCTGTGTATGTACGGACCGTACCCCCACCCCACCCGTGTATGTACGGACCGTACCCCCACCCCACCAGTGTATGTATGGACCGTACCCACACCCCACCCGTGTCTGAATGGAGCGTACCAACACCCCACCCGTGTATGAATGGAGCGTACCAACACCCCACCAGTGTATGTACGGACCGTACCCCCACCCGTGTACGTACGGACCGTACCCCACCCGTGTATGCATGGAGCTTACCAACTCCCCACCCGTGTATGTACGGACCGTACCCCCACCCCACCCGTGTATGAATGGAGCGTACCAACACCCCACCAGTGTATGTACGGACCGTACCCCCACCCCACCCGTGTATGAATGGAGCGTACCAACACCCCACCAGTGTATGTATGGACCGTACCCTCACCCGTGTATGAATGGAGCGTACCAACACCCCACCAGTGTATGTACGGACCGTACCCCCACCCGTGTACGTACGGACCGTACCCCCACCCGTGTATGCATGGAGCGTACCAACTCCCCACCCGTGTATGTACGGACCGTACCCCCACCCGTGTATGCATGGAGCGTACCAACTCCCCACCCGTGTATGTACGGACTGTACCCCCACCCGTGTATGAATGGAGCGTACCAACACCCCACCAGTGTATGTACGGACCGTACCCCCACCCATGTATGAATGGAGCGTACCAACACCCCACCAGTGTATGTACGGACCGTTCCCCCACCCGTGTACGTACGGACCGTACCCCCACCCGTGTATGCATGGAGCGTACCAACTCCCCACCCGTGTATGTACGGACCGTACCCCCACCCGTGTATGCATGGAGCGTACCAACTCCCCACCCGTGTATGTATGGACTGTACCCCCACCCGTGTATGAATGGAGCGTACCAACTCCCCACCAGTGTATGTACGGACTGTACCCCCACCCGTGTATGAATGGAGCGTACCAACACCCCACCAGTGTATGTACGGACCGTACCCCCACCCGTGTATGAATGGAGCGTACCAACACCCCACCAGTGTATGTACGGACCGTACCCCCACCTGTGTATGTACGGACCGTATCCCCACCCCACCAGTGTATGTACGGACAATACCCACACCCCACCCGTGTATGAATGGAGCGTACCAACACCCTACCAGTGTATGTACGGACCGTACCCCCACCCATGTATGTACGGACCGTACCCCCACCCGTGTATGTACGGACCGTACCCCCACCTGTGTATGCATGGAGCGTACCAACTCCCCACCCATGTATGTATGGACCCTACACCCAGCCCCCCCTGTATGTACGTTTGCGAAACACCACCACCGATGGACGGTGCGGACCAACACCCTGCCCGTGTTCGTACGCACCCTACCCCAGGCCCACACACCAGCACCCTCACCCAACATCGCGCATGTACGAGTCGTACTAAGCCATAGCAAAGGACAGCACTGTACAACAACATGGCCCATGTACGCACCGTACAGACGCTAAAAACACTCCTACTGAACCAGGACAAACCAAAAACACACAAGGAGAGTCAATTCGAGGCACACAACACCACAAAACATATCCAACAAGGCCAAATACATCCTATACACTGACCTGCAACTGACAAACAGCTAAACAGAGGCCCAAACCACTACCACTCCTTATAACACACCCACCCAAAGTTCAAACACAGCCACACCCACAAATGGACCAATAAAAAGGCCCAACACACACAAACCATGATCCTTTGCAACAGATCCACTGCTGCCAGACCCCAGAGACAACGCACTGCACCATACTTCAACCATCAATACACCTTACACTTGCACTCCTTCACACAACCACCATCACAAACACACCCCCATCACATTCACACACACACACCTGCACAACCACACTCACACACCCACAACCATCCACACCCACACCCCCACAACCATCCACACCCACACCCCCACAACCATCCACACCCACACCCCACACCATGGCCACTAACAAGAATCCAAAGTTCACAAAGGACGAGCTGGCGGTCCTTGTCGACGAAATCAGAGTCGAGCCACAGCTCTTTGGAACATTGGTCAGACGGACCAGCATATCTGAAAAATCTGCCATGTGGGAGAGGATAGTCAATTCCGTGAATGCTGTTGGGGCCACCAGAAGGACCAGGCATGAGTGCCAAGACAGGTGGTACGATCTGCGGAGGACGGTCCGCCGCAAAATGACGGACGACCACAACCAGGCCAACATCACTGGAGGAGGTCTGTCCCGCAGACCGGTACACTACCATCCCTGGGAGGAGAAGGTGATGGCCACGCTGCCGCCGTTGGGAGTAGACGGACTAGAAGGAGTCCGAGAGCCTGGTGAGTACACAAACAACTCACCTCACATGGGGGGGGATCGCCATATACAACCCAAATACCAATCATGCACGCAACCCCCCCAAAGCCAGCACCGGACACAACCACACTCCAAAAACACACACATGCCACTAGCGCCTCCATGCCCCATGCCCCAAGCAAGGCCATGCCAAGTCACAGGCCACACAAAACACCAACACAAGACAGGATGTCCCCGATGCCGGGAGGGTGGGCCTCAAAACTAACATAGAGCAACTCTGAAGCACACAACAATGCCCTCAGTCCATATGGCTTAGGGCACAGCCATACAAACATTGTGTCCCCACACAGTACTGTTTTGCCTGCTAATGGTGGCCGCGTTGAAGTACGACATGGGTATGAAGGCACAATTTGCATATAACAGCAGCTAATGAAGACGCAGCACACTGAAAGAGTGTCAGCACACACCGCCACAGCAGCAGCGCAGACTCAGACACTCCGGCCAATGGGTGCCAGCAGAGAAGAAACAAACCCACATGAACAAGCCAATGGCCTTTGAAAGACCTCCAAACTGTGTGTGCCCAGGAAGCTGGGCTGAGGTGACAAAGGGTGACACACAGAGGGAGAGAGAGGGGTAGAGAGAGGGACAGAGACAGAGGTGGACACAGGGAGACAGACAGAGGGAGGGAGGAGGCTGACAGAGGGAGGGAGAAGGGGAGACGGACAGAGGGAGGAGGCTGATAGAGGGAGGGAGAAAGGGAGATAGAGGGAGACGGACAGAGGGAGGAGGCTGACAGAGGGAGGGAGAAAGGGAGATAGAGGGAGACGGACAGAGGGAGGAGGCTGATAGAGGGAGGGAGAAAGGGAGATAGAGGGAGACGGACAGAGGGAGGAGGCTGATAGAGGGAGGGAGAAAGGGAGATAGAGGGAGACGGACAGAGGGAGGAGGCTGACAGAGGGAGGGAGAAAGGGAGACGGACAGAGGGAGGAGGCTGACAGAGGGAGGGAGAAAGGGAGATAGAGGGAGACGGACAGAGGGAGGAGGCTGACAGAGGGAGGGAGAAAGGGAGACGGACAGAGGGAGGAGGCTGACAGAGGGAGGGAGAAAGGGAGACGGACAGAGGGAGGAGGCTGACAGAGGGAGGGAGAAAGGGAGATAGAGGGAGACGGACAGAGGGAGGAGGCTGACAGAGGGAGGGAGAAAGGGAGACAGAGGGAGACCAAATAACCCTTGGGTGGTGTGGCCATGTCCGCTCGTCAGCAGGTGGACTGTGTGCATGTAGACAAGGTTTGGCACTGCGTGAACCCCCCCTTCAACCTTTGATAAACACTGGGCCATGTGTCAATCTGTGCACGAGTACATCCGTGCTGCAGGCACAAACACAACCTTACACCCAGTATACCCACCCACTGTGTTTGTCAGAACCCTGTCACAAATTGTTAAGTTACCTACCTGCATTCTCAAATAGCATTTGAAAAAACACCATTTGGCCACGTACAGTGCAACACGTAAGGCGGCTCTGCATGGCTTGCTACGCCCTCTCACTACACTGCTGACTGCGTTCCCAAAAGAAGCATCAACTAAGATTGTGTCATACATAGGTAAAGTGTCGAAAGCTGTGGCCAAGGGACATACCCATGCACAAGTGCACTGTGAGAGGAATGCTAGCCAAATCCAACCACCCAGAGGAACTGTGCCAAATCAAAAATGAATTAAACATGGATGTCGCATGTAACACAATTAACACTGTCTCTCTCACACACAGGTCAACATCGTCGATCTCCCCCCAACACTGGGGGGGAAGACTCACAGGACCAGGCTCTGCGTGAAGAGGACCCCACCGGCAGCGACGACTCTCACCAATCCGTGGATGACCCAGACCAACCTGGCCCCTCTGGTGTCCAACCACCTGCAGCACCTGCGTCAGGTACAACTGTGCCAACCACCACCCCCATTCCTGCCACATCCCAGGAGACACCCAGGAGCCCTGCCCACACACAACAACACAGCCAGTCTGTCCAGGAGGGACAAGGTTCTCCGGGCACCCAGGAGGAGGCAGGCGACACCGCAAATGCCATCCCTCAGGGGTCCCGGAGACCCGATGTGCCCACAACGGCAGGCCAGGCGCAAGTGGGCAGGGGTGGTGGGAGTGGAGGACGGCGGAGGCGCGAACCTGACCAGTTGGCTCAGGACCCGGCAATGTCACATGTCAGAAACATCCTGGACGCATACCGGCGTGACTCCAGAGGCATCGACCAGGTAGTGGAGACCCTCAATGAGATGAAGACCCTGCAGGTCGAGCATCATGCCAGTCATCTACAACACCATGGACGGATGGAGGCAAGACTGGCAGAGCTCCTGGCGGTGCACAGGGACGTGAGCCAATCACTCCGTCAGATCGCCCAAAGCCTGCCAAACCCTCCCTGTGCCACCAGGCGTAGATCAGCACCAGAAACAGGGAGGGAGGAGGAGGAGGATTCATCTGACGGAGCGTCCCTAGCATCGTCAAGGCCTGCTTCTGAGGGTCCCCGCAGGAAGGTGGGTCATCCACGCAAAAGACCGTGAGAGTCAGCGGAACATCACCATCTCCCAGGTCACCTGGCCTGGCACCTGGCCCTCTGGCCCAACAGCAGCACAGAAGCAACTGACATTCTCTGCCACATGGCCTTGCTGGTCACTGTCTGACCAATGTTGACAAAGACTGTGGCACAGACTCTGATGAATTTCAATGGCAGGATACCAACTCCCCCTGTGAACTTTGGATTCTACACTCCCGCCACGCACCTCTTGTCACCCCCCAAAACACATACCCCAGCACCAATAAAAATCATCACAATCACAAGATGATGCCGTCAGTTTGCATTATTCCACTGCATGTGTGTGTTGTAAAGTCAAACCATGCCTGATTTCAGAAGTAACTCCAAACATCCATACCCTGGGGTCTGAGTCTGGCACAGGACACACATGGGTCACAATGTACCATCCAAGACAGACATGGAGCACCATACTCACCCGTGATGGTCCCAACCAGCTGAGGGGGTGCCCGCACAACTGTGCCTACAAACCTATTTAGAAGAGCAACAGTCATGCGCAGAGGTCATGGATCATGTGGAGTGTCCTGGGGTGGGAGTCCCAGGTATGTGTAGGACACGTGGCAGAACCATGTCCTGCATGCTTGAGTCAGGTGGATGTGGACAATGGTGGGCCAGCCAAGGTTGGATGCATGGAGATGGCACAATTGGGTGTTGGATCACAGTGCCACAAGGTTGTGTTGTGGTTGTGGGCTGCATCCTGAGTGTGTGCGTGGATTGAGAAGGTCATCCTGCAGCTGGCAGTGATCCACTCCCCCCATCTCTGTTTGACGTTGATGTGGCCTGGTCGCCGGATGTAGTAGCAGAGCTGTGCAGATGCACCCTGGATGTGGACAAGTATCATGGGATTTCTAACGCACAAGGTAGGATTAGACACGGATGTCGTAGTTGACCTGGGGGATGGTCTCCCTCTTACCTTGAGGTGGATGGTACTGGGGATCGTGTGCATAACGCAGAGTGTGCTGCCGCATAAGGGCACAGATGCTGCTGATCAGCATAGCACATGTCAGCAAGCAATCCATGATGAACACCAGCTCGTTTGCGTGGACACTGGGTGCCCTTGCTGCAGGGCCTGCAGCAGCATGCGCCATGTCAAGGAAACAATGCCACAAGTAGCACACAAAGACAAGGATCTCAGGAAGGAACTATGCAAAAGGTGTATGTCAAGGAAGGAATGTCTGGTTCAACATGGCACACACACACAATGGATTCACATGCAGCACAGTGGCCGTCGTGGAGACTGACATGCCACAATACCTACACAGCCATGGACATCATGCACAATACAGAATCTAATCCCTGACAAACAGCTTGCATCTTGCTACTCTACACATAGACTTATATGCACCATCTCTGAGAACAATGCCAGACATGCCGCATGCACAGTGGCAACAGACCACCATTGACAGAGATGAGGCACCTTGGAGGCAGAGGGACACCTTTATTACTCATGTGTGTCGGAATGCTAATGCAACTCTGTCAACACATACACAAGTCATGTGGATGAACACGTGGGACCAACACTGGCACCCCCTTACCACCACAGATGCTGGAAATCCATGGCACTGGCACACAAGTGACGGGTTACAGCTAAACACCCCCTGCTGCTCACGGAGAGGCTGCTATACACCAATGAGCCCCTAATGGGGAATTCACACACCATGTCAACGCGGTGCAACCCGTATGTTTCCGAGGGCAGTGTTACACACATTGATGGCTCCATCACAATCCACAATCCCATTACAGATGACTGTCACCAAGTCTGACCATCAATTCAGGTGAATTCTGCTCCATGTCATGTGCCCCATGGTGATTCTACATGTATGTAAAGTATCCAAACATGAACAGGAGCAGTGCACACACATTCAAAACAAATACCACCCCCAAAAAGCCGTGCGGCATCCCTTACCCGAAGGAGATTTTCGAACTTGTCCGTGCATGTAACGCTGATTCAGCACATGTTGCTGTGTTCATGAGGAATGGCAGGAGCACAACAATGCCACCAGCAGACAGCATGCGCAAGTACCTGTGGATGGGAGACACACCAGAAGTCAGCCAAAAGAAGCACATCCGCATGCATGTGCATGTACTCGACACGTATTAGGTTGTCAACATGCTAGGTGACAATGATGACTCTGGAAAAACATTCTTCTATTGCACCATCACTCGAGTGACACATCCAAACACACCTCTGACTCACTTGGAAGACATGCAGATGGACACACACATTGCAACACTTGCCACACACAGCCCAATGCGTGCACACTCAGACACTGGAACTCACCACTAAGCAAAGAAGTTGCGTATGAGCCGACTCCGCATGTCCTCTACCGCCTCCTCCTCCTCCACATCACTTGCCTCGTGACCAAGCCCTTCATCCTCCACGGGTGGATGGTCCTGCTCATCTGGATCCAGGATGAGTGGCACAGCTTTCTCCACTGCCATGTTGTGCAGCATGCAGCACACGAGGAATATCTTGCAGACCTTCACCGGTGCATATGGGAGTGCGCCACCGGTATTGTGGAGGCAACGGAATCGGCTCTTCAGGAGGCCAAACGTCCTCTCTATCACTCGCCTGGTCCGCCCATGGGCGTTGTTGTAGCGGTGATCGGCAGCCGTGCTGGGGTTGCGGAGAGGCGTGATCAGCCATGGCATGTTGGGATAGCCAGCGTCCCCTACATGGAAACATCATGGACAAGAGTGGGTCAGGAGAAGCAGTAAGACAGGAAGATGACGTTAAATACAGGACTGCCAGAGTATACCCACCAACAATACATGCTCATTCGTTGCGCAGCTGCAGCATCATTTCAGGCACCCTGCTACGCCTCATGATGTACGCATCGTGTGCTGATCCTGGAAAACGAGCACAGACATGTGAAATCACCATGTTGGCAAGACACACCGCAAGGGCATTAATGGAGTGGTAATGCTTGCGGTTACGGAAGGCTACCTCCTGTGCCTGTGGTGGTACCAAAGCCACATGTGTTCCATCTATGGACCCAATGACATGGGGCATCCCTCCCAGGGCATAGAACTCACGCTTGACAGCTGTCAACTGCTCAGGAGTTGGGAATTTAATGAACTCATCCAGGTGCTCCAACATGGCCTCTAAAAAATCATGCAGAACATGGCTGAACATGGTATGGGACATGCCACCAACATGGGCAATGGTATGTTGAAAGGTACCCGTGGCCAAGAAATGTAGGGCTGCCATCACCTTCATCTTGGGTGTCAGTGCAGTAGGATACCTGTGTAGCGGTTGGAGGTGTGGTGCCAGCCGTGTCGTCAGGTCCTCAATCAAGCGTTGGGGGAAGCGGTAGCGGCGTATACAGTCATGTTCTCTCAGGTCAGCCAAGTCTGGAATTGCTCGAGGGAGAGGCGGAGCCCTGCAGTGAATTAGAAGGGACAACGAAGAGTGAGTACAGTACACCACCAATGTCAATGTACAGAGCACATGCTCAACAGGCAATACACATATGCTACATACAGAGTCAGGTCTGTGCAATATGCCCTGGACACGTATGCCAGGCATGTGACACTCCTACCAAGAGCCAGCTACAAACGTTGATTCTCAACGTCAATATGCCATGCCATGAAACTAGCTGTGAGCCAGTGTAAGTGAGCAGGCAGACGCATTACAGGAGTTACAGACATCCAAATATGTGCAGAAGAAGGATGTTTATTGTACAGACAGGTTGCGGAACACTAGAGGCACAGGTCACATGTCATAGAATAAGGACAGACCGCACACCTTGCCATGAAGGATTACATGTCAAGACTGATCACACATACATTGAGAGTATGCAGATATGTCCTTGTTTTGGAACTCCGTGTCGATGCATACATACACACCTAACGTTGGATTACACATGTGTGCTGGTGTGCGTAACAGTGTGCCATGCCCATCTACACACAGACACATGTTGGTTGCAGCATCTGCAGATGCATTTGACCAAACACCTACAGCAAACCTATGGGAACACATGACACACACATGACATAGCTACAGCGTGCAACGCGGGCATTCACTTGTCAGGGGTAACATTCCGTGTACCTGGCATCAGGGGACATTTGCGGGTGTCGGTGACTGTGCCATGCCAGTGACGCATGGCCCACCAAGTCTGTACTACATGCACACATGTCAAAGGAGTGAAGGGGATGTGTGGCACATAGGGCACCATCACACGTGACATGTGTACACAGCTCATCATACTGTAATTAGCTTGACACCTCAGGAGTATGGTGCCACATCACAGCCTTACCCACCTGTGCCCGACACATGTAGTACTGCACAGACAATGCCTTGATGTCCAGCCTTGGCCATGTATGACAGCTCAATTCCTTCCTGTGTGCCGCCTGTCACCACTGTCAGGTGTGAAACGCACCGTACATACGCTCTGAGGGCGTGTGTGGGGTCCCTATCACTATGGTGGTGCTGGCGTATGCGTACGCCATAGTGATACGGACCGACCCTACACACGCGTGTGTACGGTCCGAACTACTATGGCGTACACGTACGCGAGCACCCCCATAGTGATAGGGACCGTACACACGCGTGTGTACGGTCCGAACTACTATGGCGTACACATACGCGAGCACCCCCATAGTGATAGGGACCGTACACACGCGTGTACGGTCCATTGCAATGCATTTGGGGTGCCCTAGGGCTGTGGAACGCACCGTACCTGTGTTGTGACATAGGATTGACATAGGGGACACATGAGGGACAAGTATAGGGGCCTAAATGCATGCTGGTTGTCATGGAGACCGAGTTTCAGGTTTGAATTTTGCATCATGTGGCCAGCAGAAGTCGGTTGGAGACAATATACTTTGTTGCAATGTGGTTGTTGACATTACATCATGCTCAATTTTAAAACCATGCAAAGCCTGTCACTGGGGTCGTTTTAAAATGATTGGAGGACACGTAGGATGCAAATGTGACTGAGCCAATCACTCGGTACTCCTGTAAATGAAACAGGCCAGCAAGGAAGATATAAGGCAGCCAGGTCCCTTGAGAGAGCACTTGCCTGCACATCCTTTCATTCCACAACACTGCTGCTGCTTGTGATTCCTCTGGCACCATGTCCAGGTCTGTGGAGAGGGCCCAGCCATTCACCATGGAGGAGAATATGGCGTTGGTGGATGTGATCCTCCCACAGTACACCATGCTGTATGGTCGACCAGGGGAGCAGGTGAGTGCAGACTCCACTAGCTTAAACTGTGCCCCTTTTTGTGACTGTGACTTCTGGCATTGTGTCCAGGTGTGACAGACATGCAGGGTTCTTCATAGTAGTTCCCAGGGGGGGGGAGGGCTCATGTCTCCCATGCAGAGCATGCTGTAGTTCCTGTGTGCACAACGCACTAGCATGGTGCTTACTGTGACGATGACTGCATGGTGCATACCGCTTTCGGACTGCCTAATCCTCCTGGGAATGTTGTTTCTACAGTCCTGATGTGAGTCTGTGCTCCCCCCAGGGTGACAGGTGCCAGTACCCACAGATGTGTGTCTGTTCAGTGTACCTGTGGTGAGAGTGTCCAAATGATGTGGTCGTCCAATGGACATTGGTGTGTGTGTGTGTGTGAGTCCCCTGTCATGTGGGTGTGTGCATATGTGGAGTGTTGCACCCCAGCTGCATGTGGGATGGATACACCCTGCCCATCTGATGTGAGCAGGGAGCTGTGCTGGATGTCTGCCGTGCTGAGACAGCCCCACATCTGTGACACCCACAGTCTAGTGGCACATGTGCAGAGTGAGGTTTGTAGCGGCAGTTGCCAATGCCAGGTGATTGTTCAGTGCCTGTGTGTGTCTGTGTACTCTGCTGAGGTAGCGTAAGTGGGCTGGGGCATGTGACTGCTTAGGGGTACTGTTCAGATTCCTGTTGTAGCTTGGGATGCACAGTGTGAGCCTGCATCATTGATTGTGTTGCACCCCTCATGCCACCTGTGTACTTTCAATGGCACCTACTGCATTTGCCCATTCCCAGGAGGATGATGTCACTATGACAAAGGTGCAATGAGTTGGCTGCATACTATGGCCAGTTCAAACATGCATAATTTGTAATATGTGTGTCTCTGTATCATTGATAAGGTGGATTGATGTATTGTCACTTTTGCATCCTCACAGGTAGGCGTCTGTGCCAAGGGGGAGATCTGGAAGCAAGCCGTCGGTGCCGTGAGGAGGACGGAGGGTCGGAAGCGGCGCCTAGCCCAGGTGAGGAAACGCTGGCAGGAGATCCGATGCTGGAGGCGGAGGATCGCACGGGTCCTGCTGGGGGACTCACCTGTGAGCCACAAAAACCGTGGGCGCCGGCGTCTGACCCACATCCATAAGCGTGTGCTGGCGGTGGTCTTCCCCGACTTGGACAGGCGCTTACTGGAGAAGCAGCAGCAGGAAGGGGGTAGGTACATATGTGTTTGTTGTGTGTGACCAGCTTTTGGAAGTGTGTAGTTGCATGGATACACTGCCAGGGTTTAAATGTGCAGTGCATATCCTGTTCCCCAAAGTAATGCGGTGCTGTTCTTCCTCCCTTCCCCTCCTTGCCATGTGTTCCCTGGTCTGTGTGTAGTCACTCTTGCACAAGGTCATCTAGGCTGGCAGTTACTCCAAGTGCCCAATGCTTGCAGCATCATGTGTGAGGTGTGGTGTGTAACAGGTTTTTGAACGTTGCCTGTGCCCTGGCCAGTTCTGTCATTTTGGGGTCCATGTTAGTTGGCACTGATGCTGAGTCCCGACATGGGAGTGTGTGTTTCATGTGTACTGCCTTACTGCCTGCATGTCGAATGTTGTGCCCTCTGACATGATGTGCTTGAGTGTGAGATATGCATAGTGCAGGGATGGTGGCTTGTGTTCCAGTCATATCCATCCAGGGCCATGGAGTAGTGTGGCCACTACAGTCCCCTGGGGCGCCTTTTCCTAGGTATCATGTGTGTCATCAGACAATGTGGACATTCTCTGTGTCTTCAGCATAGTTTGGGCCCTGTGGCATAGTACCCTGGCCTCATTTGTATTCACGTATACTGTGCTACATGTGTCCACTGTACAGGGTGACCTAATTTAGCTGGTGCATACTCACAGGGGCCAGTGCCTGTGTGTCTTGGTACAACTATCTGATGATGGTTGTTTGTCAGTGATATATGTGGACAGGCGCACCAGGGGTAGTTTGTGTGCGATCAGGATTAATTGCAGGCTATGTGGTTTCATCCCAGACTAAGAGGTGTAAGTACTTCCTCTGTCTCAATTACATTGTCTCAGGTAGGGGGGGGTTGGTGGGGGCAAGGCCTACATGTCCAAACCTGAAGTCTCCTTGCTCGGTCTGGCCAGTGTGTGATGTTTGTGTGGCCAAACACTCAAGGTGCAGTGCCCCAGTCATGTTGGCCATGGTTTTCAGTATTACCTTTGCAGCATGTCCCAAGAGTTGATAGACATGGTTCCTGCTCATCCCTTTCTTGGCTACGCTGTGTGTCGCAGATGCTGTGCTAGATTGTCCCCAGAGCCTGGCCCCTCTGTACAATTTGATATCAAGTTATTTGCTATTGTGTCATGCTCTCCATATTTTAACACTGGCATGGTGGGTCAACAAACTGTGTGTTGCAGGGACTACATATGTACCTTGTATTGTAGATGTTACTCTTGTTGCTTTTCAGGCTATGCACTGTGACCTATGTAGAGTTGACTCATGTGACATATGTATACAGGTGTCTGATTTCTCCTGTCTCTTCACCTTGCCCACAGCATCGTCGGGGGACTACGAGGGAGACGCTGGCACGGACCGTGAGGAGGGAGCGAGCACCAGTGCCAGCAGTGCTGAGTTGGCTGGCACATCGAGTGGCACGGAGGCCGACGGGAGTGCAGCGGAGGACCTGTCCAGTCAAACCACCACCGACTATGACGCAGACGGGTCCGAGGCTGAGCACTCCGAGCGGGCGGAGGCTGCTCCCACAGCTGACACCAGCACTCCATCACTACCTGCCCCCTCCATTCCGATCACCGGCCTCCCACTTGCTCGTGTCCCTTCCCGCCGTGCTAGGTCACCACGTATCTCCTTCTTGCCAGGCACCGCACCCCCTGCCCCTGTCTCCACTGCTGCCACCAATGCCGAGTCTGTGGACATCCTGCGGCAGTTTGCAGGTTGGTCAGACTGCGATGCTTAATGTCCTCCATGGCCACAGCCGAGTGCTCAACCAGATGGAGGCATACATGGAGGGCATTTCAGCTGCGCAGTCTGACCAACGCAACTTGCTGAGGTCCATAGACTCGACACTGACTGCAGCAGTGGGTCTCCTACAGCACTACGTCCTCCCCCCTACCCCTGAACCATCTACACTTCCCACTCCCATGCCTGTCCAAAGCACACCCAGACGTCCCCATGCACGCACACCACCAGACACAGGCACCACACCACCAGGGAAGGCAAAGCGCACACCTCCTGGCACGCACTCACAGGGTGAAGTAGGCACACCCACTGGGTCGGGGGGGAAACGGAAGACACGCAGCCAGAGTGGGAGTCCACATTCCTCACGACCACCACCCTCCAAATCCACTCCCCTCAGCTCTCCTGGCCAGGATTCCACCAAAGACTCCTTCATGGCCGCTCTGTCCCTGAGCCCCAAAGTGACACCACCCCGCAAGCGGTCAAAAGAGTCCCCGGTCAGGGTAGTTGAGTCCCCCCCTGTCCACACCCTCCCCCAGTAGTGCTGCGACCCATCCCTGCGACCCACCCCTCCTTGGGGCCTGTGGTTCCTTTGGGTGCAGGGGAGACGCTGGGCGACCTGGCAGTAGTGTGCAGCGCCGTGCTCAAATCCACCTTTGGCGCTGCCCCACCCCCTGTGTTGGAGTCGTCCGTCCCTGCACCCACAACACCTACCCTTGGCCCTCCTGTCCCTGCGGTGTCTGGTCCTTCCCCCCCACATGATGCCCCCCCCCTGTGGATGACAAGGTAGTCTGAACTGTGCAGGCAAGCTAGGGGACACGCATCCCAATGTGTCCCCCACCTGGATTGGAACTATGGACTGCCCTATGGGCCTTGTGCATATGGAACTCTTCATACAATACATTTTAGAACATTGCTGAATAAAGCGATTTTATTTTCCTTGGCACACTACTGCTTTTCTGGCATTGCTGTTGGTGGTGCTGCTCCATGATTTGGGGTGGCGATAATGTGTTAGGTGTCTGGGATATGTTGTAGTGTGCTGTTCATGGGGTGGACCCTGTTATCTGTGTGCCATCACACGGTATTTGCTATCAAACTTTGCTCATGTAAGCTGTTACTGCATGGTGACATTGTCCCAAGGTGTGTACCTTCCTCTGTGGACCCTGACATCTTCCCTGCAGGGTGTTGTGAAGACATTTGTGCAGTGCTGTGTCTACATTTGCTGTGTGTGTGACGGACCCCTTGAACTTTGGCCATGCATGCTGGGCAAGGTCTCCACCTGCATCATTTGTGTCATCCTTGGGGGTCACTGTACTTGTGACTGGAGTATATTGACAGGACTTCATGTGTACATGTTACCTTTTCCGCACTATGCATGTGTGTACTCCCAGCCTCGCACACATGTGTTTCGTGTTCTGCTGGGTCTTTGAGCACCTGACTGACAATTGTGGGCATTGTATCTGTGTGTACTCAACCCCTTTCTTTCCATGGGCACAACTGGGGGGACTCTGCACCCACCCCTCCTGTGTCTGGGCACTGCTGGGAGTGATAGGCACACACCCCTCCTATGTCTGGGCACTGCTGGGAGGACTCTGCACCCACCCCTCCTGTGTCTGGGCACTGCTGGGAGGACTCTGCACACACCCCTCCTATGTCTGGGCACTGCTGGGAAGACTCTGCACACACCCCTCCTATGTCTGGGCACTGCTGGGAGGACTCTGCACACACCCCTCCTGCGTCTGGGCACTGCTGGGAGTGATAGGCACACACCCCTCCTATGTCTGACCACTGCTGGGAGGACTCTGCACACACCCCTCCTGTGTCTGGGCACTGCTGGGAGGACTCTGCACTCACCCCTCCTGCGTCTGGGCACTGCTGGGAGGACTCTGCACCCACCCCTCCTGTGTCTGGGCACTGCTGGGAGGACTTTGCACACACCCCTCCTATGTCTGGGCACTGCTGGGAGGACTCTGCACCCACCCCTCCTGTGTCTGGGCACTGCTGGGAGTGATAGGCACTCACCCCTCCTATGTCTGGGCACTGCTGGGAGGACTCTGCACCCACCCCTCCTATGTCTGGGCACTGCTGGGAGGACTCTGCACACACGCCTCCTGCGTCTGGGCACTGCTGGGAGAGATAGGCACACACCCCTCCTATGTCTGGGCACTGCTGGGAGGACCCTGCACACACCCCTCCTGTGTCTGGGCACTGCTGGGAGGACTCTGCACAAACCCCTCCTGCGTCTGGGCACTGCTGGGAGGACTCTGCACCCACCCCTCCTGTGTCTGGGCACTGCTGGGAGGACTCTGCACACACCCCTCCTATGTCTGGGCACTGCTGGGAGGACTCTGCACCCACCCCTCCTGCGTCTGGGCACTGCTGGGAGTGATAGGCACACACCCCTCCTGCGTCTGGGCACTGCTGGGAGGACTCTGCACCCACCCCTCCTGTGTCTGGGCACTGCTGGGAGTGATAGGCACTCACCCCTCCTATGTCTAGGCACTGCTGGGAGGACTCTGCACACACCCCTCCTATGTCTGGGCACTGCTGGGAGGACTCTGCACACACCCCTCCTGCGTCTGGGCACTGCTGGGAGGACTCTGCACCCACCCCTCCTGTGTCTGGCCACTGCTGGGAGGACTCTGCACACACCCCTCCTGCGTCTGGGCACTGCTGGGAGTGATAGGCACACACCTGTCCTATGTCTGGGCACTGCTGGGAGGACTCTGCACCCACCCCTCCTGTGTCTGGGCACTGCTGGGAGGACTCTGCACACACCCCTCCTGTGTCTGGGCACTGCTGGGAGGACTCTGCACCCACCCCTCCTGTGTCTGGGCACTGCTGGGAGGACTCTGCACCCACCCCTCCTGTGTCTGGGCACTGCTGGGAGGACTCTGCACACACCCCTCCTGTGTCTGGGCACTGCTGGGAGGACTCTGCACCCACCCCTCCTGTGTCTGGGCACTGCTGGGAGTGATAGGCACTCACCCCTCCTATGTCTGGTCACTGCTGGGAGGACTCTGCACACACCCCTCCTATGTCTGGGCACTGCTGGGAGGACTCTGCACACACCCCTCCTGCGTCTGGGCACTGCTGGGAGGACTCTGCACACACCCCTCCTGTGTCTGGGCACTGATGGGAGGACTCTGCACACACCCCTCCTGCATCTGGGCACTGCTGGGAGGACTCTGCACACACCCCTCCTGCATCTGGGCACTGCTGGGAGGACTCTGCACCCACCCCTCCCGTGTCTGGGCACTGCTGGGAGGACTCTGCACACACCCCTCCTATGTCTGGGCACTGCTTGGAGGACTCTGCACCCACCCCTCCTGTGTCTGGGCACTGCTGGGAGTGATAGGCACACACCCCTCCTGCGTCTGGGCACTGCTGGGAGGACTCTGCACCCACCCCGCCTGCGTCTGGGCACTGCGGGAGTGATAGGCACTCACCCCTCCTATGTCTGGGCACTGCTGGGAGGACTCTGCACACACCCCTCCTATGTCTGGGCACTACTGGGAGGACTCTGCACACACCCCTCCTGCATCTGGGCACTGCTGGGAGGACTCTGCACCCACCCCTCCTGTGTCTGGGCACTGCTGGGAGGACTCTGCACACACCCCTCCTGCGTCTTGGCACTGCTGGGAGTGATAGGCACACACCCCTCCTATGTCTGGGCACTGCTGGGAGGACTCTGCACCCACCCCTCCTGTGTCTGGGCACTGCTGGGAGGACTCTGCACACACCCCTCCTGCGTCTGTGCACTGCTAGGAGGACTCTGCACACACCCCTCCTATGTCTGGGCACTGCTGGGAGGACTCTGCACACACCCCTCCTATGTCTGGGCACTGCTTGGAGGACTCTGCACACACCCCTCCTGTGTCTGGGCATGTACGGTCGGGACATACACGGTGTGGGTACGCTCCATTCATACACGGGTGTGGGTGCGCTCCATTCATACACGGGTGTGGGTACGCTCCGTACATACACTGGTGGGGTGTGAGTACGCTACATTCATACACGGGTGGGGGTACGCTCCATTCATACACGGGTGTGGGTGCGCTCCATTCATACACGGGCGTGGGTACGCTCCGTACATACACTGGTGGGGTGTGGGTACGCTCCATTCATACACGGGTGGGGGTACGCTCCGTACATTCCCATTCCCACGATTTACAGGCCTGGGTACGTACCGTACCCAGGCCTTGAGAGCGTGGGTACGAGTCGTACCACGCCCACCACTACGTCACCCCAACAATGGCGGTACGGCCCGTACCCACGTTCTAATGGCCTGGGTACGGGCCGTACCAGCATTGTTGGGTAGGGGTACGCGTGGTACGACTCGTGCCCACGCTCTGAAGGGCTGGGTATGGTGCGTACCCCTACGGCACCCCATTGGGGGTCTGCACCGTACCCAGGCCTTCAGAGCATTGGTACGGGTCGTACCACGCCCACCCCTATATCACCCCAACATTGGCGGTACGGCCCGTACCCACGTTCTTAAGGCCTGGGTACGGACCGTACCAGCATTGTTGGGGTGATGTAGGGGTACGCGTGGTACGACCCGTACCAACGCTCAGAGGGCCTGGGTACGGTGCAGACCCCCAATGGGGTGCCGTAGGGGTATGCACCGTACCCAGCCCTTCAGAGCGTGGGTACGGGTTGTACCACGCGTACCCCTACATCACCCCAACAATGCTGGTACGGACCGTACCCAGGCCATTAGAACGTGGGTACGGGCCGTACCGCCATTGTTGGGGTGACGTAGTGGTGGGCGTGGTACGACTCGTACCCACGCTCTTAAGGCCTGGGTACGGTACGTACCGGTATTGTTGTGTTGCCGGTTCGCGTCAACATCCACTTCCGTTGTGGCGGACGCTTGCGTTGCTGGACACGCCCCCACCCCCTCGAGGTGACCAGGTCCTGCGGGTCAGGTATGTCCAGGGCATGTGTAATTTGTGACTTGTGTGGGGGTTAAGTGTCCTGCCCCTGCCCCCCCCTTTGCCCCTGGGTGTTATTCTGACCTTCTGCTGCGTCTGCGTCAGTGCCTGTAGAGCAGGTGGACTGCTATGAGGGCTGGGATGACACGTAGGTTCGGGTCCATGGCTGTCCGTCGCGTACAGGTGCTCCTTGTGTGCGTCGTCCTGATTTCCCGGC
The DNA here is from genome assembly GCF_964204655.1 of Triturus cristatus. Lineage (NCBI taxonomy): Eukaryota > Metazoa > Chordata > Amphibia > Caudata > Salamandridae > Triturus > Triturus cristatus. Next base: position 752,136,917 of record NC_140593.1, on the reverse strand, counting down.
AGTTTTTGGCAGCCGGAAAATATAATCTGTGCGGGGTGACGTCGGTGCGGATCGTACTTCCTGGTTCGTGAACCGCAGCCTGAATGCGTCCCGACGTCACGTCGGAGCATTCCCGGATCACATTCGTATGTATATTTTCGTCGGTCTGTGTTTGGTACGATTCGTACGGAAATGGTGTTTCCATACGAATCGTACTTGCATATTTGTAATGTTTATTTCCCGGGTACGAGTCGGACGGAGAAAACGCTCCGACCGACGGTTCGTACCTGGTTTCTCCAGGATCCGAATCGCCACCTTAGTTGTTCTTCCAATTTGGCTAAGTCCATAATATCTTCTTGAACTTGATGCATTGCTGTTTCCACCTCATTCATGGTGATTGCTGCTTCATTTTCAACAATTGGTTGTCCTAGTGGATCTTGACTCAGTGGAGCAGAGCTTTGACTGCCTTGAGAACTGTCCATAGCAATCTCAGCTGCAATAGTAGCTTCTTGATCAATTTCATCGTTCAATATTTTCACATAATTTGCAAAAACAGAACATTCTATGGTATCTTTACAAGCATTGAAGGAATCTTCATAGCTGTGAAAATCTCCAAGTAATTCCGATTCTATACGCCACGGTTTGAACGGTTGCAAAAGTGCTAAATAGTAATATTCCCTTTTATCAGGAGTGTCGCAACTCAGTTTCCTGTAATTAATTAAATGTCCTTTCTTTTGTTTCAACAAACATCCTTCGGAACCAATAACTGCATATTTTCCATCATTGATGTTTTCTGTAGTATTCTATTTAAAAGTGTAGTTGTGCAGCACTTCGTAGAGACATATGTTCTCAAGATGATGACTTCTTTTTGGATAATATGTGTCCAACATATTTGTTTTCAGAATATCTGTACTTTCTGGTTCATTTAATGCTAAATATTCAATTTCTTGTATAGATTTAAGAACTCGATTTCGTGTTGCAGCAAGACCTAGACTCACCCAAATGATTCTTCTAGATTTGGAGTATAAACTTGCAGATGATAACCGATCTGAGAATTCATACGCTCCAATCTCTCGATGGGATAACATCTTCAAACTGAAACTGTATAATTTCTTACTTAGACTCTTCTCGTGAGAAATCTCTTCCCACATTTCTTTTAATTCCCTCTTTTCTGATTTTGTAATGTAGGATGTTACATACCGAGCGACAGCAATGGAATTATCTGCTACGTACTGAATATCCATGTTAGCATTCCACATAGAGAGAATAACCGGATTGTAATCATTTATGTATTTTGATTCTTCACATCTTCTCAAATTGTAGGAATTTGTTTGAGACTTTCTAGTGATAGTATGTCTCAGTGCTGACATAAAACTGTTTACTCTTCCTTTTGATATTACAGGACGTGGAAATCCAAAACGACATTTGGTATAAAACTTTCCTTAGACTTGTACTTTCGTCTACAGTATTTTCCACATCGATTACTTTGGAATCGTAAGACTGGTTGTCTTAAATTGTTTTCTTCTGTGCTTTAGGGTATGGCACATGTGGCATATTCTTCAATGAATGACAAAACAGTATCATCAGAATCAGTCCCAAATTTGGGGTCATCTTTGATCCATATGAGCATATGTATATGAGGAGCACCTCGAGCTTGATACTCCTTTCTCCAAAAGAAATCCACAACTTCTCCAAGAGGAGGATTCTTTTATTACAGAAAAAAGGCATCATAGCTTCAAATCTATGATTGAAATACCTGCATACATTAACAGGATCCAAAGAGCACAATTCACCAGGTGTCTTGTATTCAATATTTTTTATATTCGAATTTGCCTCTTGAAGAAATTCAAGTAAATCATCCCAAGCGTATTCAGCACAGCTTAGGATAAGGAACCACGTAGGATTTCCCAAGTTTCTTAGCATACATTGAAGTTCTCCATGACGACGGTACCAATACTCATTAGTGCCACGCTGATATGCCATCAGATTAATCAGCTGAGATTCTAAATGATCATCTCTTTGATGTACTTTATCAATAAATTCCTTTGCAGAAACATTTTGAAAATGTACTCCTGTTTTCTATTTCTATTTCAAAAAACTTTATTCGACAATTAAGTCTTAAAAGTATCAGGCATCAACCATAGGATCAATACAGGTTACACCAAAACATAATAATCAACATAATTCTATGAGTAAACACCATAGATTACACTATTCATCACCTTGAAGACACAATGTTGGTGCCTATACATCCAAATAAATAAAAACATTTCATTTTTACATAACGACATTTTATCCACATGTAAAATGTACAATAAAACCAACTAGATATCCCAGACTAGCAATTTGGACAGTTAGACAAATCTATTAACAGGCAAATAAGTAAATGAGTGAATGCAGGCGCCTATTCAAAGGGCGATTTTAGTGTTAATTTGTCTGGACCGTATTATCCAGGCCCACTTTATGTATTTTGCCATTGCTATTGCAATTACCGGGCTCGGATCTGTACGCAGAACTCTTAAGGCCTCTTCATGCCTTTGGAAACCTAATAATCGACAAACAGGTAATACCCATTTTTTACGTGGGGACACGTAAAGAGGGCAAAAAAACACAAAATGGCTCAAAGATTCTATCGTATCCAGACACTTGGGACATTTGTCCTGAGACCCTTTAACCCATTTAGATGAAAAGATACGGATCGAGAGGGTACCTATTCTGAACTGGAAGTAGAGTTTACGATCAATGGGAGTTTCAATCAGACCCCAGAATGGTTCCTGTCTAGGGTAGGCCTTAATTTCTAAATATCTGGCTGTTAGTAGGGAAGTACTCCCCTTGGCTGATGATTCTAAGCCAATTAGTTCCCAGTACTTAGCCTTGAGTGTTTCTTTTGAAGGGAACATCGCATTTTGGGGATCATCCCATAAGTTGTTCCATCCCAGTCTATAAAGTAATGATTTTATAGACCTCAGCCACTCTATCTTATGAAAAAGATCTTTTTCCATAATTTCCTTTAGGCCCATAGCATAGTGCTTGAGCTCCTCAGTTGACCATACCCTACGCCAATACAGCAAAGGCCGCAAATTAGCTGTGTCTTGTAAGGTTTTCAGACCAAGGTCCCAAAATAAAGGTAACAAGGGAGTGCTTTGCGGCACACCAACGACTTTCCAAATGAACTCACTCTCCATAACATTCAGTCGTTGTGGGTTATTACCGTACCCCCATAGCTCAGAACCATATAGGGACGAACTACGAATCTTCATCGAGTAAATCTCGAGGAGGGGGCCAATAGGTTGTGTCCGCGAAGCTTTAAATCTTTTCAGAAGGAAGCCTGTCTGCTGTTGGAACTTTAGTTTAGACAAGTCCAAATGACTATTCCAACGCATATTCTTCTGCAGGGTGACTCCCAGATAAGTGAATGCGTCAACCTGCTCCAAGGGTATGTCATTCATAAGGATTACGCCATTAAAGGGTTTGTAAGACCTACACGGGTTAGGGCCATTGAGGACCATAAACTTGGTCTTGGCGACATTTATTTCCAGTCCACGCAGCAAACAGAACTCCTCGAAGCGCCGGAGGGTAAGCTGCAAGCCACTCGGAGTTTTGGAAATCAGCAAGGTGTCGTCCGCGAACATGAGGACTGGAATGCGATTACCTGCCATAGCCGGGGCATCCGAGGGGACCCGGGAGAGGAACTCGGCCACCCCGTTCACGAAGAGTGAGAACAGGGTCGGTGCCAGGACACAACCCTGCCGTACTCCGCGATCAACTGGGAAAGGCTCCGTTACCTCCCCCTGCTGTCCCCAACGTACCCGGGCAAAATTACCCTCATGCAAACGAACGACCAGTGCCAACAACTCCGGTGCCATGCCCAGCTCCTCCAGTACTTGCCATAGTCTGCTGCGCGGGACTAGATCAAATGCCGCCCGCAGGTCGACAAACACAGCGTACAATACCCCTTTTCCTATGACCACAGTCCTCCAATAGAGGACAATGAACCTAAACACCTGGTCTATAGTGCTGGTTTTTGGACGGAATCTAGCCTGGAGAGGACTTAAGATGTTGTTATCCTCCATCCAGGTCTGGATTCTGCCCAAGACCAGCCGGCCAAAAATTTTTTGCATGGCATCAATCAAACTGATTGGCCTATAATTACTGGCCAGCGCTTTATCCCCTTTTTTGTATATCGGGACAATTTCCGCGCCTTTCCAGGATTGGGGGATAGGCATTCCCTGGACTATAGCATTGGCTAAATAAGTAATATATAAGCGCCATCTTTGTCTATCATTCAAAAATACATCGGCTGGGATACAGTCCATGCCGGGTGCACGTCCCTGAGTTACCGTATCAAGCGCCGAGTCAACCTCCTCAACATTAAAAACAAGGTTATTGTAAAACCCCCTCTCCTGATAAAACATACTAATCTCCTCAGCACCTTTAGCATATTGTGGCTTAAAAAATTCAACCCAAGAGTTCTGGGGGACATGATTATGGGGGCTATCAGTGATTTCGCCCCTCTTCCATTTGAATATGTCCCAAAACTTTTTCTGGTTTTTGTCCAAGCATGCTATTTTCAGCTCTTGCCACTCACTTTCTTCCCAATCCTTTTTTGCTTCCCATTGGGCCTTCCTATAGGACTTGCGGGCTTTTTTAATCTTGCTTGAATCTCTTAATTTCAGAGCAACTCCCAGATCTCTACGAGCTAGTTTACAGGAGGTGTTGTACCATTCCTCCTGTTTATTTCTAGAGATTTTTTTTCCTGAGGAAGATCTACAGAAACAAGATTTAAGGTTGGTAAATAATTTTTCATGTATTTCCTCAATGACAGCTGGAGGTTGGCTTTTAGATCCTCCTGCCGTGATTGATATCAACGCGTCTTCAACATTAGTCTTAATGCTAGCTAAGAGTTCGGGTTGCTCTGCAACTTTGTGCCACTTAAGGTGACGTTCATCATTTGATAAAACAACGGCCTGACAAGCCATTTCAGAGGCTCGATCCTTTCTATCTCCCAAACCCAGATCAAAAATGGCAACTAGTGGATTATGGTCACTTTCAATCCGTGGCGTAACCCCCATATCCACTAGAGTATGCCACATTTTCAGGTGGACCAGAATATAATCTATATTACTTGCCCTGGTTCCATTGTCATAAGTTTTACTACATGTCCTATCTGATGTGGTTCTGCCATTAACTGCCCTCAGTTGGTTGCCCAGGCAGAACCCTTTCAGATACAGGGCCGCCTCTGTCCATTTACTGATTGACTTAATCTCGAGCTGTGGGACACCCCATCTGAGATCTTCCTCCTCTGTTAGGAGCATATCGTGTGGCCCCAATGGCTCAAAAGTCGTATTAAAATCTCCCGCAACTAATGGGAGCACGTCAGTGGCACAAGTTTCGACAAGGGTGTTTAGTGCTAAAACTACCTCCGATCGCTTCCCTCCTGGTAAGCCTCTTGCATATACATTATATATGACAATTTTAAAATTCGACAGAAAGTTCAATCTGATTCCCAAAATGTCATTGTTTTGAGTTGGGACAGGTAGTATGTTACATTCCAGACTTTGCTTGATCCATATAACCAGTCCACCTACTGGCCGGCCCTTAGCCCTTTTTACAGCTGGGATAAAAAAATTCAGATACCCCAGCATGAACACTGGCTCTAATGACCATGTCTCCTGGAGGAGACAAATGTCATGCTTGTTAATAAAATCTGACCAGAGGGGAGGAGATAGTTTGGATCCCACGCCCGCCACATTCCAAGACAGAAACATGATGTGACCTGTGGTATTGGTACCCCCTCCACCACTTCTTGTATTTGACATGGGAGGAGCAACTACAACAAACCTAGAAAGATTACCCGCATTGCTTAGCGTTTCTTTCTGTGGCACAACTTGTAGGCCCCGCTCGCCAGCCCCAGTAATTTTTATTAGAGCAGAGGGCACCAATTCACCTCTATTACTATTTATAATACACTCCTGTGTTTCTCGAGCTACGGGTGAATTTTCATGGTTAGGACACCCTCTGCCATCTTTCAGTCAATCACAATCCGCCAGCCCGGATAACACATCAAATCTATTGATGGACCTAATGTCCCCCAAAGAACATTCATTTGTCTGGGGTCCCACATGTGTTACCCCTCTTTGTGGTCGAAATGGATGAGCATAAAAGTATTGGAGTGGCATTGTGCTTATTAAAGTAGTAGAGTCATCCTGGGGCCAAGAGCAGATATATTCCACACAATGCCTATCCCTAAAATTAATAATAATGCAATCCCCCTTTGTCATCTTAGGTCTCCTGCAAACCCAATTTACTCTTCTAGCGTACAGAATTTCAGCACGCATATGGGCCGGCAGTGGACGCTTGACATTAAGCCAAAATGTGCATTTATTCTTTAGGTCCCTATAGGATTCCCTTGCTCCATTAGCCAGTGGTGGGACCCCTGTTAGGACCACCACATAGGGGGCTGCTTCGGGGGGTAGGTGGATGTCAATTAAGCCTGGTGAAGCCTGCGCTAAAGGTTGTACAGGCATTAATTGCTTAACATTTCTAACCCTACCTATCCCAGAGCTATTTGCTACAACACATTGGGGAAGGTGTTCAGCAATTGGTTGATTATCAACGACAGGAGTTATTTGAGGCACCTTCAAAATAGGGGGATTATCTTTCACAAAACAACTTGTTGGTTTATTAGAGGTGGATTTAATCTCGGGGCATTGGCCTACCCCACGAGAACATTCCTTTTGTGGGCCCGCGCCCTCTCTACCCCCCCGTGACTGAGCCGAGGCAAGTGAGAGCTCCATACATACAAGCCTACTTTCGATGGAGCCTAACCTTTCGTAAATTGGGCCACATAAGTTCTTAACAATACTTTCCAGTTTGTCCCAGAACATTACGTCTGTAGTTCCCATGGGCTGTATCCCCAGTGATGATGACGTATTAGTCCTCTCCTCAACAGTTGTAGGTTTTGGGCCTGGAACAGTGTCCTTCCTTAAAACAGAACTAGTATCAGGTTTGGCGTTTTTCCCAGCTGCAGACTGTTGATTTCCCCTCCGTTTTTTTTTCAGGGTTTGGGCTAGTTGTTGATGATGGACGGGGACCATTTTCCCTTTACTAGCCGAGCGGGTCTTTATGCTTGGTAAAGGTTTAGGGATTGTCACAAAGGATATCTAAAGATAATCTTTTTTCAGTTAGTTCTATGTCCTTGGCAAGCACTGTTTGTACTCGCACTAGGAAGTTATCTAAAGTTCCCAATAGAGCTCCCCCGGGCGATTGCTTACTTGGTCCATCTTTTTTGGCGAATTTATCCATTGCTTAATATTGTTGACAAACTCTGTTAACACACTAGATACTTGGGCTTACCCTCGATGGTTTGTTCTACAGTTGTTAGAGGGAGGTCCCGTTCCGTTCTCTGACGTTCTCTGACGGGCTCAGACGGGCTCAGACGGGCTCAGATGGGCTCAGACGGGCTCAGACGGGCTCAGACGGGCCCGCCCTTGGCCCGGGCTTCGCCCGGCGCGCGTCCAGCGCGCGTCCCGCGAACGCGGTTGTGGGCTGGATTCAAATAATGGGAGTAGGAGGGGCCGGGAAGAGTGTCCAGGTGCGCTGTGTTGGCTTTGTGGCTACGCACCCTGGACCTCGCAGTCCCAGCAAGTAAAAACAGGCTCCAACTGAAATAAATTGATTGACGCCAGTTAAAAGGTCCCGGTTACATCCTCAGTGTTCGTAGAGTAAAATGATTTGGAAACCAATGTCCACGCCTACGAGCGGCACCCCACTCCTGTTTTCAATATGTGATTCACTGCATATGAAAGTCCAGACAAGTCACTCTCAAACAAACGATGAAATATATATGGGATACATTGTCGAAATCTTGGATCTTCTGCATACAATCTTGTTGTGCGATATTCAGATGCAGGAATCTGCACAGGACGTTCATCATATCGTCCACCTTTTCCTGTTGGAAACAACTGCGGGAAACAACGAGCTTCCAAGCTCTCTTCCCATACACTCATGGGACTTCCTGTTGCTTTTTTCATTTGAAACAACTCAATTGTATTCCCCATCACCTCTTTGGAATGAAGTGGATGTACAATTTGTTCACTTGACGTTTCAGTATCTTCTGCTAAATCTATTTCTTCTTCTCCTACATACACATTTCTATAGTACTCATTATTTTTTATCAGATACAATGTTGCCTTTTGCACTTTTCTAACATCCACTAACTCTTGCCAGATTTTCTTATTCTTAGTAGGAACACCTTTAACTAGAATAACTAGTGGTTCATTTTCTAAATTCTCTGCACCAATAGTTTCAATATTTTTCTTTAAATCTAGAGGTAAATATACAAATCTTCCTTTTAATCCTCTCTGTAAAAAAAGGAGGCAATTTACCTGTTTTAGGCTCCATACAAACGATAGCCTGAAACGGGTGCACATATTGAATGAGAATAGACTCATAGGTATTTAAATCTATCAGTTCTGGAGGAATGGCAACCAACTCTAGATTATTATGAACAGCTCTAGCGGGCATTTTTTTCTCATCTAATTTGTTATAACAATAGTTGCAAATACGCTGGTCAGAACCCAAATCAAAACAATTCTCTACCAACAAATAAGTTGCAAATTCCTTCCACTCATCATTATTTTCTCTTTCACTTTTTAAGTACAGATCAACAGTTCTAGTCTGATTTTTATAGTGAGTTCGCCGGCAACAAATACAAGAATAATTTGGCCTTTCACCTGAAATCACCTTAAACTTTGTAATTTGATCTTCAAAGTTTTTTGTACTTCTATGTTCAACATTCTCTTCAACATTTTCTTCTATTAATGTATCAGTTTCTGCACTCTCATGTTCAGGACCAAAGTAACAAAACTAAATTTCTTCACAAACCTTCTTCGCATCTGATACTGATCCACGCAAAAGAGCACTGTTCAACTCATTTAACATTAGTGCTGGACTTTTTGCATAATACAATATTCTGACTAATTTCCGCATTTGAGTATGGTGTACTGCTAACATCCTGAAATGGTGAAAAACACTTTAACATACTTTCCTAGAAAGACAAGCCAGAGAATGACCTTGCAAACCAGTATTTTTTCTCACTATGCAAGGGTCTAGTCGTTGCAATATCTTAATCTTTTTTTAACAGATTTTTTACTATATGCTCGTAAGAAATTGCATAAAATATCAATAGATTCTTGTCGTACACTACAAATACTACTGCAATCCCAAGTGTACACTGGGGCTTTAGGACGTCTGCCTAGAACTTCATTAGCTATCACTTCTTCTGCATTTCTGGGAACCCTTTTCTCTCTCTCAATTGGACAACCATTTCTAACCTCATAAGCTCGACCACTGGTAGCAACTGCATGCAACAAATCATTGGTCTGTAAATAACTCTCTTCATTAAAGAAAGGCTCAAAACTTGAACTGTGTTTCCATTCACCCAAAACAACATCACAAAAATGAGTTCTGTTAATTACTCTTTTACTCTTACTTTTGGCCTTCATTAAATGGATTGGTTTATCTAGTGATCGAATTCTGTTTAAAAACTAAAATAAATAGTTTCCTTTTTACTGCAAAAGCCTTTTCAACAATGGATTCATATGCTTCTTCTTTTTATAAAATTGTGCTCTTTTTCTATATTTTTTCATATCTTTCAGCAAATTAAGAACCACTCTTTTGCAAAAAAATATTTTTACGTATTTCTTTGTACTGATTTTGCCTTCTTTTACCATACTTTGAATCTTTTGCATGTAAATTATCTTTTTTTCTTTTCCTGGTATTGATTTTCTTTTGTCTAGTCGAATCATTGTCATTAGTTTGCACATTCCACACACTGTAGGCTTTGAAAGTTTTTTAATGAATTCCTTGGTTGTCTTACCAGAAGACTTCTTCTTTTTAGCCACATGAGAGGAATGAAAACTTTATTTTAATGATAAACAATATCTGTAAAAAGTAAACAAATAAATGTAATTTAATAAATTTATATAAATTATACGTTTCAATTATTATACAAACACATTCTATATAAAAACCATTTAACCACCTTGTTTTCTCTTCACTAATCGAAATTGTAATTCAAGGTGTATACATAACTAAATAGGTGATTACAAGTCTGCATGTGTAATGGACAAAGGTTTCTACCAGTGTTTGTGTTATGCCCTGGGACATTATATGAGTACTTACTCACTGACTGAATGATAACAGTCCTGCAAGGAAAATGCCTGGGAGAATGTATAAGTGTTTGGGTTTTGGCACAGTGAATGGATTAGTACATGGTGCTGAATGGGTCACTGGAGGTGTGCAAGGGGAGTGACAGGGTGTTTATTGGAGTATATAGATACAGACTGAGGAATTGAAAGTGTGAAAGACAAGTGTGTAGGTGGTTAGAGGACTGCATGCATAGTGGATAGGCATTTGAAGCAGTCCATGTGCAAAGGCCTGGCTCATTGCATTAGAACTTGGGTACTGACTGAATGATTAGAGTAGTGCAAGGAAAGTGCCTGGGTGAATTTATAAGTGGTTGGGTTTTGACGCAGTGAATGGATTAGTACATGGTGCTGAATGAGTCACTAGAGGAGTGCAAAGAGAGTGACAGGGTGTTTATTGGAGTGTATAGATACTGACTGGGGAATTGAATGTGTGAAAGAGAAGTGTGTAGGTGGTTAGAGGCCTGCATGCATAGTGGATAGGCGTTTGAAGCAGTCCATGTGCTAAGGCCTGGCTCACTGCATGACTACTTGGGTAGCTGCATGAGTACCTGCGTACTGACTCAATCATTAGAGTACTGCAAGGAGAGTGCCTGGGTGAATTTATAAGTGTTTGGGTTTTGGCACAGTGAATGGATTAGTACATGGTGCTGAATGGGTCACTGGAGGAGTGTAAGGGGAGTGACAGGGTGTTTGCTGGAAGTGTATGGATACTGACTGGGGAATTGAAGGTGTGAAAGACAAGTGTGTAGGTGGCTAGAGGCCTGCATGCATAGTGGATAGGCATTTGAATCAATCCATGTGCTAGGGCCTGGCTCACTGCATGAGTACTTGGGTACTGACTGAATGATTAGAGTACTGCAAAGAGAGTGCCTGGGTGAATTTATAAGTGTTTGGGTTTGGGCGCATTGAATGGATTAGAACATGGTGCTGAATGGGTCACTAGAGGAGTGTAAGGGGAGTGACAGGGTGTTTGCTGGAAGTGTATGGATACTGACTGGGGAATTGAAAGGTGTGAAAGACAAGTGTGTAGGTGGTTAGAGGCCTGCATGCATAGTGGATAGGCGTTTGAAGCAGTCCATGTGCTAAGGCCTGGGTCACTGCATGAGTACCTGGGTCCTGACTGAATCATTAGAGTACTGCAAGGAGAGTGCCTGGGTGCATCTTTTAGTACATGGTGCTGAATGGGTCAGAGAAGGAGTGCAAGTCGCGTAACAGGGTGTTTGCTGGAGTGTATAGATACTGACTGGGGAATTAAAGGTGTGAAAGACAAGTGGGTAGGTGGTTAGAGGACTGCATGCATAGTGGATAGGCGTTTGAATCAATCCGTGTGCTAAGGCCTGGCTCACTGCATAAGTACTTGGGTATTGACTGAATGATTAGAGTTTTTTAACCAGTTATGTGTATGCAAAGACATGAAGTACCCAAAACCTTCTCTCAGAATGGTTCCTAAATGCATACAGACTCACAGTGTGATTCTAGACAACAAACACTTTCCCTTGCATATTACCAAAACACATTTTCTTGTCTGGAATGGGTAAGCGGAGTACACACAATCCACATATTTTACTACTGCACAATATTGTAGAAGCCTGACTCATTTTACAAATACATAAGCAATGATTGGTTTCTAATTCTACCAAAATGTGAGAACAGGATAGGTTTTTTAGCAGTTATGTGTCTGCAAACGCATGAAATACCCAAATTTATAACGTTGAGGACCGTGGTCCCAGCCGTCTCCCCGCGTCCTTCGGGAGCCAGCATTGTTTTTCCACACGGGGAGCTGCAAACATGCAGCTCCCCATGTGGAAAAGCAAAATGGTTTGGATTTTGAAAGAGAAAGCAGGTTTCCCTGCTCTCTCTTTCAAAAGCGGGGGCCGAGAAAAAAGGGGGGTCCCAAAACGCGTTTTTCCCATGCAATTTCCCACAGGATCTGTTGTCGCAGCTACAGCCCGAACCGCTGAACGGAATGACACCAAATTTGGCAAAGAGGTAGTCCTCAGTTCAGACTCGTGCCTTTTGCATAAATGGTGTGAATCTGTTCAGTAGTTCCTGAGAAAATTAGGGTAAAAAAGTTAGTGATATCTATGGCCGTTGAGGATCCGCGGACCGTACACGCACCGTACGCGCACCCTCCCCGAACCGAGCGCGCACCCTCCCGATCGCGCGCTGAATGCTAATTGGCTGTCGAGTGTCTCTCTACATTCGAAACCAGGAACTGTTGGCGGCCATTTTCTGCCTCGGTAGAAGCGAGGCTGAAGAAGCAAGGGGAATAAGTGTGTAAACATATAAAGGGGGCAGAGTGGAAAAACTCTGACCCTCTAGAGGTGCTTAGGGGGTCCCAGAAGGACCCCCTGGGGCCCCCCTTTTTTAAAAACAAAAAAACTGCGAAATGCGCGCATGGTGCGCGCATCCTATCGCATTGGATGCACGGATCCTCTCGCGGTGGGTTCGCGGATCCAAGGGAAAAAAAAATGAAATTGTTGGGAGATAAAGATTAAGCTTAAGTGTTTTGTTCTTGAGTGGCTCTAAAAAGAGCCGTTGTGTTGATTGAGAGTTTTTGGTACTTATAAGTAAGTACCTATACAGAGTCTAAAGTTGTTGAGGAAGACTCTGTTTCCTTCATCAGTAAAGTGTACTCCATCTCTCCTATACATCTCTTGCATATGAAAGCCCAGATTGTTTTTGTAAATGGACCCCATTCTGTAGTCTCGGAGAAAAGCAGAAACAAATTTATTCACATGTTTCCTAGCTTTCTCAATCTGTGGACAAAAATGATCGGACCAGTTCCATTTCTGCCTTTGGCATATGTTAGAGTACACAAAGGCAGTTTTAGGGAAAAGTGAAATAAGTTCTGCAAAGGTGTCCTTCATAAGCATTTCCAGACCTACCCCAGTCAAAGTGCCTAGGTCATTGGCACCACAGTGCACTATTATGAGGTCAGGGTGTTGGATTTGCATGAAGGATTTCACCAATGGCATCAATTGGTGCTACTTTAACCCTCTCTGTCCAATCCATTTAATGTCTACATTTGGCAAACCTAGGTCTTTGTGAATGCCTTTGTTTTCTGCATACCTTTGGCTCCAGAAAATGTAGCTGTGTCCCACAATCCACACTGTAAGCATCTTGTAAGGAGGTCTGGATGCACTCAGATGGTCTCTGTAAATGAAATGGCAGTTTGGAAAGTAAGATGTTTCTAAAATGGTGGCTAAGATGCAATTTTGAAAAAAGACAAAAAATCATTGGCTGTTTAACAACCTTCTACACTGAAAGGTAGGGTGCATGTTTCTGTTTTTTAAACGCATGATTCATATTGGTTAACAAAAAGTGCGTGAAAGGAACATTATATATGATAAGCTGATATGTTGAGAAGTCAAGCACACTTGCTGTTTTGATTAGCAACATTGTGTGTGCTGAACTTGTGACCTGTGTGACCAGGGATAGTGGTGCTTGTCTAGAATCACACTGTGAGTCTGTGTGCATTTGGGAACCACTGTGAGAGAAGCGTTTGGTAACATTGTGTATTTGCTGACAGATAACTGTTTTAAAACCTGTCATGTTGTCAAGTTTTAGTAGCATTAGAAGCTAGTCTTTGCTTATGCGTTGATTAAATTAGTCAGGCATTGACATTAAAGTGCAGTCGTGAAATATGTAGATTGTGTGCAGTTCCTTTACCACTTCCACTGTAGTGAATGAGTTTTGGTAAAGTCCTAGGGATAGTGGTGCTTGTCTAGAATCACAATGTGAGTCTGTTTGCATTTGGGAACCACTGTGAGAAAAGCGTTTGGTAACATTGTGTATTTGCTGACAGATAACTGTTTTAAAACATGTCATGTTCTCAAGTTTTAGTAGCATTAGAAGACAGTTATGGCTTATGCTTTCATTAAATGAGTCAGGTATTGACAGTAAAGTGTAGTCGTGAAATATGCAGATTGTGTGCAGTTCCCTTACCACTTCCAGTTCAGTGAAAGAGTTTTGGTAAACTCCTAGGGATGTGGTGCTTGTCTAGAATCACACTGAGTCTGTGTGCATTTGGGAACCACTGTGAGAGAAGCGTTTGGTAACATCGTGTATTTGCTGACAGATAACTGTTATAAAATCATGTTGTCAAGTAGCATTAGAAGCCAGTGTTTGCTTATGCATTGATAAAATGAGTCATGCTTTGACACTAAAGTGCAGTACCATGTAGTATTGTCTTCACTGGACCAGAACTGAAAATTTAAAATTTTTACCCAGGCACTGTCCTAGAAGTAGTCTGATGATTTAGTCAGTTTCTCAGTACTTATGTTGTGAACCATTCATTACCAAATAGACTGCTTCAAATGTCAGTTGTTTTCACACCTTCAATTCCCTAGTCAGTATCCATACACTTCTAGAAAACACCTTGTCAGTCCCTTTGCAGTCTTCTAGTGACCCATTCAGCACCATGTAGTAATGCATTCACTGTGCCAAAACCCAAACACTTATAATTTCACTAAGACACTCTCTTTACAGTACTCTAATGATTCAGTCACTGTCTAAGTATTCATGCACTAAGCCAGGCCTTAGCACATGGACTGCTTCAAACCCCTATGCACTATGCATGCAGTCTTCTAACCACCTACAGACTTGTCTTTTACACTTTCAATTCCCTAGTCAGTATCCATATAGTCCAGCAAACATCCTGTCACTCCCTTTGCACTCTTGTAGTGACCCATTCAGTACCAAGTACTAATCCATTCCCTGTGCGAAAAGCCTACCACTTATAAATTCATCCAGGCAGTCTCCTTGCTGTAGTCTAATCATTCAGTCAGTACCCAAGTACTCATGCAGTGAGCCGGGCCTTAGCACATGGACTGCTTTAAATGCCTATCCAGTATGCATTCAGTTCTCTAATCAGCTGCACAGTTGTCTTTCGCACCTTCAATTCCCCAGTTAGTATTCATATACTTCTAGCAAACACCCTGTTACTCACCCAGTGTGTCTCCTTTTAGGACTGTAATCATTCAGTCACTTAGCATGTAGTCTTTTAGTGAGGTAGGCTTTAGGGCATGAACTGCTTCAAAGTAGTATGCACTATGTATGTAGTGTTTTAATCATCGTCACACTTGTGGTTCAGGGCTATAGTTTCTTAGTCTGTTTTTATATAAAATGTGTTTGTACAGTAATGGAATACTGTAAATTTGAAAGTTATTAATATACATTCATTTGTGATTCTTTTTTACATTGCAAATTGCTGGGCACTAGGAGCTCTGCTATAGCTATTCGAATTTTATGCACGAGCACCTCACCAGTCCATTCATTAGGCTTAGCTAAATATTTGGGGTGGGCATGGTCACTAAGATTAAAAATCCTTCATTCAGTAGAGAATGTATTTGGGCAGGCTTGAAGCTTTAAATATACTGCTATTATTTCTGCCTCAATTATCCCTTTTAATTATGTGCATTTCACGTCATCTGTCTATTGCTTGTTTAATATTTTCTTATCAAAAAGGTTTTATCTATTTATTGAAATGTATTTATTGAATTAGTTATTGTGATTTTATATATTTGTGATTTGTTGTGTCTTGTATGAATTATTTTAATTCGAATAAAGACTTATGATGATGATGAGGATTCTTTTTTGCAGGTACTGTTTTTCAACGTTAAAATCGAGAAATTATGCCAGAAAAAAAAAGAAAAAGAAAAGAACAGAGACAGGAGGATTATTTGAAGAAACATCAACCACAAGTATTGAATGAACAAGATAATGTGGCTAAAAGGAAAAAAATTCTGGTAAGATCACGAAGCAATTTATTAAAAATGTTTGTAGGAGCAAACAGAATGTAGAGAATGCTGCATTTTCAGAAACTTTTTTAAGTAAGAAAAAAAATCAAAATATGAGGAAAAGTAAAAAAGCAAATGTTCAGTCAAAGGAGATAAAGTATGGTAAAAGAAGACAAAATCAGTATAAGGAATTACGCAAAAAAATATTTTACAAGAGAGTAGTGCATAATTTGCTGAAAGATGTGAAGAAATATAAAAAGAGAGCTTTATTTTATAAAAAAGAAGAAGCATATTGAAAGCATTGTGGAAAAGGCTTTTGAAGTAAAAAGGAAACTGTTTATTTTACTGTTAAACAGAATTCGATCACTAGATAAATCAATATATGTAATGAAGGCCAAAAGTAGGAGGAAAAGAGTTATTAATAAAAAAAAATGTTGTGATGTTTTTTTGGGAGAATGGAAACACAGTTCTAGTTCAGAGCCTTTTTTTAATGAAGAGAGTTATTCACTAAGTGAAAAATTATTGTATGCAGTAGACACCAGTGGTAGAGGTTATGAGGTTAGTGATGGTTGTCCAATGGAGAAAGAGAAAATTATGTAGTTTTTTACGAGTCTATACTAAAAAAAGTGTAAAACAAAAGATTAAGCTGTTGCAAGGACTAGACCCTTGCAGAGTGAGAAAACATACTGGTTTGCAAGGTCATTCTCTGGCTTGTCTTTCTAGGAAAGTTTGTGAAAGTGTTTTTCACCATTTCAGAATGCTGGCAGGCAGTACATCATACTCAAATGCGGAAGTTAGTGAGAAGGTTGTATTATGCAAAAAGTTCAGCACTAAAGTTAAGTGGGTTGAACAGTGCTCTTTTACGTGGGTCAGTTTCAGATGTGAAGCAGGTCTGTGAGGATATTGAGTTTTGTTACTTTGGGCTTCAGCAAGAGAGTGAAGAAACTAACACATTAGTAGAACAAAATGTTGAAGACAATGTAGAACCTGTAATTACAGAAAAATGTGAGGATGAAATCACAAAGTTTAAGGTAATTTCAGGTGAAAGACCAAATGTTTCTTGTATTTGTTGTCGGCGAAGTGACTATAAAAATCAGACTAGGGGTGTGAATCTGTATTTAAAAAGTGAAATAGAAGATAATGATAAGTGGATGGAATTTGCAGCTTATTTGTTGGTAGAGGATTGTTTTGATTTGGGATGTGAGCAGAGTATTTGCAAATATTGTTATAATAAATTAGATGAGAATAAAATGCCTGCTAGAGCTGTTCATAATAATCTAGAGTTGGTTGCTATTCCTCCAGAGCTGATAGATTTAAATACATATGAGTCTATTCTGATACAATGTGTTCATCCGTTTCAGGCTATTGTTCGTATGGAGCCCAAAACAAGTACATTACCTCCATCAGAGTTGCAAAGAGGATTGAAAGGAAGAGTTGTGTATTTACCATTAGATTTAAGGAAAAATGTTGAAACTATTGGTGTAGATCATGCAGAAAATGAGCCACTAGTCATTCTAGTTAATGGTGTTCCTACTAAGAATAAGAAAATCTGGCAAGAGTTAGTGGATGTTAGAAAAGTGCAAAAGGCATCATTGTATCTGTTAAAAAATAATGAGTACTATAGAAATGTGTTTGTTGGGGAAGAAGAAATAGATTTAGCAGAAGATAGTGGAACATTAAGTGGACAAATTGAAAAAGTGGACATGTCCAGATGTGAAGAGATCTATGAACATTACAGTGTACATCCACTTCATTCCAAAGAGGTGATGGGGAATACAATTGAGTTGTTTCAAATGAAAAAAGCAACAGGAAGTCCCATGAGTGTATGAAAAGAGAGCTTGGAAGCTCGTTGTTTCCCGCAGTTGTTTCCAACAGGAAAAGGTGGACGATATGATGAACGTCCTGTGCAGATTCCTGCATCTGAATATCGGACAACAAGATTATATGCAGAAGATCCAAGATTTCGACAATGTATCCATTATATGTTTCATCTTCTGTTTGAAAGTGACTTGTCTGGACTTTCATATGCAGTAAATCACATTTTAAAAACTGGAATGCATCTTCAAAATGTAACTGCAAAGGATTTTATTGATAAAGTGCATCAGAGAGATGATCATTTAGAATCTCAGTTGATTAATCTGATGGCATGTCAGCGTGGGACTAATGAATATTGGTACCGTCGACATGGAGAACTGAAATGCATGCTACGGAACTTGGGAACTCCTACATGGTTCGTTACACTAAGCTGTGCTGAGTATGCTTGGGATGATTTACTTGAATTCCAATATAAAAAATATGGAATACAAGACACCTGGGGGCAGACTTATGAGGTTTTGCCTGCTGCGCCTCCCTACGGCAAAAGAAAAGGGCAGGGATGCGCCGTATCTATAAAATGCGGCGCATTCCTGTCCTTTTCCCCTGCGCCGGCGCACAATGGGCTGCCTGCGCCAACGCAGGCACCTCTGCACCATGGTGCAAGGGTGCCTGCGTTGCGGAGATGAATATTTTTGTACCGGAAGGGAAACCTTTCTGTACCAAAATAATCACAAGAGGTTTTTCCTCTTTGTATGGGTGCTGCAGAATGCAGCACACATAGAAAAAGGACAAACGAGGAGAAATAAAGATATTTCTCCCTGTTGCGCCTCCCTTACGCCTCCCCTGGGGAGGCGGAAGCTTTTGGCGCTGCCTCAGATTTACGATTTCTCGTAAATCTGGGGCAGTGTCAAAAGGCCATGGATGTTGCTGGGAACGCCCCCAGCAACACCCATTGCACGCCCCTTTAACGCAGAACACTGCGTTAAAGGGACTGATATTTATGAGGCAGCATTAAGCCAAAAAAAGTGGCTCAGTGCTGCCCGATAAATATCACGCAGGCTTCTGCACCACGGAACGTCACAAAAAGTGACGTTCCGATGGCGCAACGGGCCTCATAAGTCTGCCCCCAGGAGAATTGTGCTCTTTGGATCCTGTCAATGTATGCAGATATTTCAATCATAGATTTGAAGCTATGATGTCTTTCATCTGCAATAAAAAGTATCCTCCTCTTGGAGAAGTTGTGGATTTCTTTTGGAGAAAGGAGTATCAAGCAAGAGGTGCTCCTCACATACATATGTTGTTATGTGTCAAGGACGCCCCCAAATTTGGAACAGATTCAAATCAAACTGTTTTGTCTTTCATTGAAGATTATGCTACATGTGCTCTTCCAAATAGCAGAGAAGAGAAAAACTTAAAACAACAAGTCTTACGATTTCAAAGCCACAGGTGTGGAAAATACTGTCGACAAACGTACAAGTCAAAGGATAAGTTCTATACCAAATGTCGTTTTGGATTTCCACGTCCTGTATTAGCAAAAGGAAGAGTGAACAGTTTTATGTCAGCTGTACGACATGCCATCACAAGAAAGTCTCAGAAAAACACCTACAACTTAAGAAGAAGCGAAGAATCAAAATACATAAATGGCTACAATCCAGTTATTTTATCCATGTGGAACGCTAACATGGATATTCAGTATGTTGCGGACAATTCCATGGCTGTTGCTCGATATGTAACGTCTTACATTACTAAATCAGAAAAGACTAAATTGAAAGAAATGCGGGAAGAGATTTCTCACGAGAAGACTCCAAGTAAGAAATTATACAGTTTCAGTTTGAAGATGTTATCGCATCGTGAAATTGGAGCATATGAATGTTCAGATCGGTTATCATCTGCAAGTCTATATTCCAAAAGTAGAAGAATCATTTGGGTGAGTCTAAGTCTTGCAGGAATGCGAAATCGGGTACTGAAATCTGTTCAAGAAATTGAATATTTAGCAGAAAATGACCCTGAAAGTACAGATATTTTGAAAACCAATATGTTGGACACATACTATCCAAAGAGAAGTCATCATCTTGAGAACATGTGTCTCTATGAAGTGCTGCAAAACTACACTTTTAAACGGAATATTACAGAGAACATCAACGATGGAAAATATAGAGTGATTGGTTCTGAAGGATGTCTGGTGAAACAAAGGAAAGGAATTTAGTTGCGACACTGCTGACAAAAGGGAATTTTACTATTTAGCCCTTTTGCAAATGTTCAAACCATGGCGTTCTGAACTGGAATTACTTGGAGATTTACCCAGCTATGAAGATTCATTTAATGCTTGTAAAGATAGCATACATACAATGCAGTGCTTTCGCAAATTATGTGAAAATGTTGAATGATGAAATTGATCAAGAAGCTACAATTGCAGCTGAGATTGCTAGAGACAGTTCTCAAGACAGTCAAAGTTCTGCTGCACCGAGTCAAGATCCACTAGGACAACCAATTGTTGAAAATGAAGCAGTGATTGCAATGAATGAGGTGGAAACAGCAATGTATCAAGCACAAGAAGATGCAATACAGTTAGGAAACTTGGAAGAGCAACTAAATGTTGAAAAGAAACAAATATATAAGCAAGTGAAAGAGCAGATTGACCATGGATTACTTCATGAAAAGAGAGTGTGCTCATGTACATCATTTCAACCTATCCGAATGTATGTGAGTGGTCAAGCTGGAACAGGAAAGAGTTTCTTAATTAAAGTAATTACAAGTTATCTGCAAAAAACAACTGAGTCGCATTTGTCTTGTGTTGTCACTGCTCCAACTGGGTTGGCAGCACATAACATTAAAGTAATTACTTTACATTGTTTACTAATGCTGCCAGTAGAGCATGAGAACAAATTGGAATACCACAAGCTATCTGGAGAAGCTTATTGTGAAGTTTCAAGAGTGCTGAAGAAAATGAAATTTCTCATTATTGATGAGGTGAGCATGGTTTCAAACTTGATGCTTGCCTTTGTGCATTTAAGAATGCAGCAAATTCTTAAAACAGAGTATGACGTGTTATTTGGAGGAAAACACGTCATAGTTTTTGGACTACTGCAACTGACACCGGTAAAAGGACAACCGGTATTTGAAAACACTTGCCCATGAAGATACCAGAAAGTCTCTTAGCAGTGTTGGTAATGTGAACATTTGGAGTAATTTTGAATACAAAGAACTGACAACAAATATGCAACAGGCAAATGATGCTGAATATGGAAGTATTCTTCAAGATATAAGAATTGGAATTCTTTCAAAAAAAAGGGAAAGAAGCTTTGGAGAGTCGATTACTTTGCAATGTCTTTCCAAATGAAAATGCAGTTGCTGCAAAAGTGTACGTGGAAACTGCTAAAAATAAGTCAGTGATTTGCTTAATGCCGACACTGCGCGAGTGTTCAATATTCAACGAAGAATTATTAAAATTGGAAAATGAAGAAATTGTTAAAATGGAAGCCATCGATAAAATACTACATGAAGGAATCACTATTATTTTGACGGGTAAGTTGAGATCAAAACTAGATTGTTTAGAAAAAAAAAATATCTAAAACTGCTGGTTTGGAAAAGACACTGTATGTGTGTGTAAACTGTCGGGTAATTTTAAGGCGTAATTTGGATGTAGAGAAAGGTTTAGTTAATGGTGCAATGGGTAAAGCGGTGGATTTTGTGAACTATCAGAAAAAAGAAGGAATTGAATTTTTTTAAATTAAATTTGATCAGATTGATGAAGTTAAAGAAATTGGTTGTTGTTCAGTTCGTTTTTTGCTTGTTAAAGATTTATATGTCCGTAGGAAACAATTTCCATTTTCTCTGGCATATGCAGTGACTATTCATAAATCTCAAGGATTAAGTGTAGACAGTGCATTGGTGAACATTGGATCTACTGTATTTAAAGAGGGTATGGCATATGTTGCTTTGTCGAGAGTCAGAACATTATCTGGTTTGTTTTTGATTGATTTTGATGAGACAAAGGTTACTGCATTTGCAAACTGTGTAAAAGAGTATAATAGGTTAAGAAGGGTGTATGCTCCAAATTTAGGTCAATATCCTGTATTTGAAAAGCGTGTGGTTGGTCGAAAAAGAAGGTTAGAGAATATCTGTACTGAAGATGTCAAGAAGGGAAAAGAACAAGATAATGTTGCGATTGCAGGAAAAAAGAAATTGGACACTGTTGAACAGATTGTTGGTTATCAGTTGTTTTTTATCTCGAAGGTTTGCAAGCACAAATTATGCAGAATCGGGAAAAAAGATTTGGTTCTCTGTTGCATTCTGTTTATGAAAAATTGACAACAGATAGAAGTAAAATACAATCTGTTTCAGATGTTCGTAATCTTTTGGATGTGTGTTCTGGTTCTACGCAATTTACACAAAATATCCAACAAGATGCTCAGGAATTTTTTATGTATATACTTACAATTTTTGAAAATGAAGGTGTAGAAATAGAAAAGATTTTTGGCCTTTCTTACAAATGGGAACATTATTGTGAAAATTGCATGTATACATTTAGCACCAATGTAGACACTGAGAGATTTCTGTATTTAACATTATCAGACTGTAAATCAGTGTCTTTCAATAAATTAGTGAAAGGTGCAATTCAAAACATGGAGTGTAGCCAATGTAACTCAGAAATGTTATCCACATTATTCTTAACAAAATATGGAAAATACATAATTTTAATGATGCAACGTTGTACAGCTGACGGAAGAAAATTGGATACTTTAATAAAACAATTTGTAGCAGCTCAACTATCAATATCAGGAAGGACTTTTGTAGCAATTGCAATAGTTTTCCATGATGGTCCTTCCACCACATCTGGACATTACACTGCCTATCTAAAATGTGACAAAGGCTGGACACTTTGTAATGATGCCCAGTTGGTTTTCAAACAACATTTGCCTAGGGAATTACAAAATTCCTACCTAATATTTTTAAAGCCAAAGTTTTAGGAAGAAAATTCACTCTCTGAGGAATTTATTATTATAATTTAATAGGACTTCCATTGGACAATTTACATAATGAAGAAGTGCAAAAATACCATTTGGCCTCAAGGAAAGGTATATTTTTGAATTATGGACTTTTTGGTGGTCATTTATTCAGTGATTGTTTTAATGCGGCAACATTCACAGTTTTTATAAGTTAAAGTTATAAAATGTTGTAATCTGTAAGCATTTCATATATGTATGATTTGTATTTTCTGGTAGTTTACTGAGAATAGTATGTTGTTTTTTTTTTAACAATCTTTCTGATTTTTTGCCCGCTGTTAAGTGATGAGTACCATTGAAATCACTATTTCGAGTGAAATTCAATATATTCTGAGAACAGCAAAAAAGGCAAACAAATTACTTTGTGGAAATTATGTTGTGTTGTAAAAAATGTATTATTATATGTTATAATTTTTTTTTCTTTTCTTTCACAGATCCAAATTTTAAAATAAGCAATTTTTAAGAATTTATATTTGAATGAAAAACAGCAAAAAAATGAATACCATTTTTTATTCCTATTACTGTGAAGGTTTGTTTAACTAAGTCTCAATATGCAGAATGAAGAGGCCTGCAAGAAGCTACAAAGTTGAAACATGTTTCTAAGAACACTCTGTTTATGTAGTTTTGAAATCTGACCATAATCAGATATCATGTGACCTGCAAAAAAAGAGATTTGAGGGGGTTCATAATATTTCACCTTTTTAGCTGTTGAAGGACCGCAATCATTTCAATCATTCTTCTTTGAACATCTTTGCAGACAAAACTCTGTACTTACCTTCTATCATTCGCAAGGAAATTTAAAAACAGAAATATGTCACTTTTTGTAACATAGTTATTGTGCAAGATACTCTTTTATATTTACAAAGAGAGGAAAAGGCACTCAGTGCACTTTTTATACTCCATGTAAATACAACCTCATCATTTAGACCACTTTGTGTTGAATGGGTGTTCTATAAGTATTGTTTTGCATGATTGCACTTAATACTCATACAACAAGACACATGTCTAGATTTATCAGAAATCATAAATCTCGATATGTGTGTGAATGGTGCACCATTCTACAATTGGTGTAGGAAAGCACAACAAAGAGAATTGTTTTAATTTCTCCACATTTTTATATCTTCAATGCATGCTTAAATGTTCAGCATACATTGAAGGAGAAAAATGCATTTTCACATTGTTTTTGTGCAGGAAGGTGTGTCTTCCTGTAGAAAAACAAACAGCACATGACACAGATATCCTTGCACTATGGTGCAAGGGTGCCTGTGTCACCACATGGCTGCAGTTTAAGCAGTCGTGCAGACAGAAGCATAGATTTGCAACATATTTATGTACATATGTTGCATCCCTGTGATTCGAAAGTACTACAGCACACTGCAGTTAAAGAGGTTACTGTGTGATGCTGCAGCACTTCCTTATAGTTCTGCACTTATACATTCACCATACGCTACTAATGCATTCATTCAGTCAATTACGTACTACACATACATTCATCTAAACTTTCACACACTAACAAAGAAATTTAGCTCTTTTTTTAAACCAGGAAAGTTAGTTCTTACAAGAACTTTTTTTTTCTTCTTTTATATTTTTTGGGGGGTTTTCTAACAATTTTGTGATTTTTTTGGTTTTTCTGAAAAGAAAAAAAAAAAACAGGAGAAACCAAACAATGAACTTCAGGGAACAATACATTTAAAAAAAAAAAAATACCAAATATGACTTTCTTGGCGGCGGCAGATCAGATCGATCGACTGCTCGCCATAGCACAAAGTCTTATTGCACTTAGTGCAGAGCACTTTTAAAAATTTAAATTGAGGACGGATGTCCAAGGTTTGGTCTGATGGTTGCACTCTTGATGTGCTCGGCTGCGATGAGGTGGATGGCGCAGGAGCAGGAGTGTTTCTCATCCGTCGGCACTCTTCATTTGCAAGATTGTTTGGATGAAGGGTCCTCATATGCTTCATCATACTTGCCGTGCAGCAAGAGTATTTCTTGTTAGGATCCCCTCTAGATAGGACTCTTTTGCAAATCTTGCATGTGACCAAGGTGGCATTGGTCTTATTCTGCCACTCAGGAAAAGTAAAAAATGTCCACACCACTGAAGAGAAACGTTCTTTGCGTGGTAACTCTGGCAAAAATTCATCCTCAGAAGTATGAGGTGATGCAGGTGATGCCTGCTGCCCAGAAGCCATTTTTGGTTGAAAAAAGTTAGAGATAAGTGTAAACTTAGTCTAAAAAATCTTCTTCTCTCCAAAGAGGTGGTTCTCCAAAGAAGCTCAAAGAAGAATGATTGAAATGGGTGGGGTCTTTCAGTAGTTAGAACAGGAAGTGTAATGAACCAATCAAATCTCTTTTTTTACAGGTCACATGGGATCCGCGCACCCTGCGCGTACGCAGCACGCACCCAGCGTGCATCCGCGAAATTGAATTACAAAGAAATATAGGATTAGATGTCAAAATATATTACTTTTAAGACTAGTTTAGAGTTTGTCTTCCATTAATATTCACATGAAATACATAAATATGTTTTTTTAAATGTTAAATACTTCACGGGATCCGCGCACCCACCGCGTCATAGACGCAGATGACGCATCGCGGAAGCGCGTAAACGTCGCGTTACGTACATCGAACGTGTCGCGTATAGGCTGGGAGTCGCGTACCGGTCGCATTGGAATCGCACACTAACCACGTACCCGACGCATACTATGCGCGGATGCTATCGCGTAGGGATCGAGAACGGTGCGCTTAGGGTGCGCGGATCCAAAAACATGGAAATAATATATATAAAATAAAGTTTTGCACATATAGTTACAAAAATATTTTGAAAAATATAAAAAAATATGTTTGAAAAACCCATTAAGTTCAAATAATATTTTTTAATTTTTAAAAGAATTAATTGAAAAAATACATTTAATAATGGTGATAAAAAGTATTTATAAAAAAATGTAATTAATGAAATGACACACTGAATTTGAAAAATATAGAAATCCAATCAAAATCATTAAACATGATAACTTCAGAGATAAGTTATAGATAGGAATTAGCATTTAAAAAACCTTTGAAATTCACTGAAAAAACCATAGGTTTCATGCACGTTATAGTTAGGAATTGGCATTTAAAAAACCTTAGAAATTCACTGAAAAAAACATAGGTTTCAGGGGCGTTATAGTTAACTGGACATTTTTGGTTGAAAAAAGTTAGAGCTAAGTGTAAACTTAGTCTAAAAAATCTTCTTCTCTCCATAGAGGTGGTTCTTCTAAGAAGCTCAAAGAAGAATGATTGAAATGGGTGGGGTCTTTCAGTAGTTAGAACAGGAAGTGTAATGAACCAATCAAATCTCTTTTTTTACTGGTCACATGGGATCCGCGCACCCTGCGCGTACGCAGCACGCACCCAGCGCGCATCCGCGAAATTGAATTACAAAGAAATATAGGATTAGATGTCAAAATATATTACTTTTAAGACTAGTTTAGAGTTTGTCTTCCATTAATATTCACATGAAATACATAAATATGTTTTTTTAAATGTTAAATACTTCACGGGATCCGTGCACCCACCGCGTCATAGACGCAGATGACGCATCACGGAAGCGCGTAAACGTCGCGTTACGTACATCGAACGTGTCGCGTATAGGCTGGGAGTCGCGTACCGGTCGCATTGGAATCGCACACTAACCACGTACCCGACGCATACTATGCGCGGATGCTATCGCGTAGGGATCGAGAACGGTGCGCTTAGGGTGCGCGGATCCAAAAACATGGAAATAATATATAAAATAAAGTTTTGCACATATAGTTAAAAAAATATTTTGAAAAATATAAAAAAATATGTTTGAAAAACCCATTAAGTTCAAATAATATTTTTTAATTTTTAAAAGAATTAATTGAAAAAATACATTTAATAATGGTGATAAAAAAGTATTTTAAAAAAAATGTAATTAATGAAATGACACACTGAATTTGAAAAATATAGAAATCCAATCAAAATCATTAAACATGATAACTTCAGAGATAAGTTATAGATAGGAATTAGCATTTAAAAAACCTTTGAAATTCACTGAAAAAAACCATAGGTTTCATGCACGTTATAGTTAGGAATTGGCATTTAAAAAACCTTTGAAATTCACTGAAAAAACATAGGTTACAGGGGCGTTATAGTTAGCTGGACATTTCCCTTGTACAAAACCCTAGAAATTCCCCTGTTATAGTTAGTTCAGCTAACTATAACTCGCGCCCCCGCAATGCACTGCTGATGACGTCACATATTACATCACTCATGACATGGTCAGTGACATCACTGATGACATCACTGATGACGTCATCCATGTGATAAATTAGTGCATCTTCTCACACCCCAATATAACCTTTGATACACCGACTCAAAATTTCAGACGGCCATTTTGACAACCATAGATACTCCAATACCAATAACTACTCACCCACTCATTGACTTTTAGGTCTACATACATGTCCACTCACTCACCTCTACAGTCACTCATACTTACAGTCACTCTGTGCATTTATACACCTATATAGACACTCACACACCGCCAATCATCCATTGAGGTACTGACACATCTAGTCAGTCATGCAAATAATTAATCACAGTCCAATTCACTCACCTATACAGTTAAACACACTCAAGTTCACTTACTCATAAAAATACTAACAAATTCTGTGTCTTCCTGCAGAAAAAACAAACAGCACATGACACAGATACCCTTGCACTATGGCGCATACAGCCACTCCCAAAATCACACACTCTCACATACAGATAGTTATATACTCTTACACATATGTACACTGCGTTTCACATATGTAGTTAGTTACACATGTATAACTGAGATATACATTCAATCACTAACACACCCATACATGAACTCACCCAACCATACAGTCCATCACAGATGCACTTTTAAAACCATGCACCCAGTGAATCACCCACTCACACATGTAGTCACAGAGTCACACACGCCCTACCCACACAAAAACTCAGGCACCCATACAGATACTCAGACAACCAATCAATAACCCATATAGACACTCATATAGCTATTCACAAAACCATGCAGCCACTTATACACCAACACACAGACACATACAGACATTCACACAGTTTAGTCACTAGTCTGCAGTAAGATACATTTAATGACTCACTTATAGTCAGTTACGCACCTAGAAAATCATCCATTCACACACTTGTACACCCACTTATTCTTCAACAGGCCTTTCCCTATATATATTAAACATATTAAAACTATTCAGAAACACATACTCAATGGATGATGTCATCAGTGATGTCATTTGAGATGTCATCAGTGATGTCATCAGTGATGTCACTTACCATGTCATGAGTGATGTAATATGTGACGTCATCAGCAGTGCATTGCGGGGGCGCGAGTTATAGTTAGCTGAACTAACTATAACAGGGGAATTTCTAGGGTTTTGTACGAGGGAAATGTCCAGCTAAATATAACGCCCCTGAAACCTATGGTTTTTTCAGTGAAGCTATATATATGTTGCTACAAAGTTACCCACAGGTTGAGGAAGCACTGCGGCAGCAGCAATGCACGGCAGAGGACACACGCAGCAGGAGCAGCTGGACGCGTTTTGGAAACCTCCTTCCTCATAGGCTCAGTCCCACAGATTAAAACATCATTTGGGCCACACTACATTTATTGCCTAAACTGCCATCTGATAGGCTGCTACATAAGCCACAACATGATTGGTTCACAGGTCCCTCTGGAATTCTGGAAAATGTAGTGCGGCAGTCTCACCCTGATGGGTGTTGTGTCCTCTGGGCCCTTAATGCATAGCCCTCCAATGGGCCCCGCTGTGCGGGCAGTCTGAATTCCTGGCGCTGCTTGCCCCATCTGGAACTGGACGTAATTCCAGCCCCTAGCCCGCTTTGCCAATCCTATTGGTGGTGCTCCCTCCACGGCTGGGCAGCCGCGAAAATTTGTTGCTACAAAGTTACCCACAGGTTGAGGAAGCACTCAGGCAGCAGCAATGCACGGCAGACCACACACACAGCAGGAGCAGCATGACGCGTTTCGGAAACCTCCTTCCTCATAGGCTCAGTCCCACAGATTAAAACAGCATTTGGGCCACACTACATTTATTGCCTAAACTGCCTTCTGATAGGCTGCTACATAAGCCAAAACATGATTGGTTCACAGGCCCCTCTGAAATTCTGGGAAATGTAGTGCGGCAGTCTCACCCTAATGGGTGCTGTGTCCTCTGGGTCCTTAATGCATAGCCCTCCATTGGGCCCCGCTGTGCGCGCAGTCCGAAATCCTGGCGCAGCTTGCCCCAAGATAGCCTGGCTGATGAGGGTTATGAACCCGAAACTGGCCCCAGGATGCTTATTTCCGGTCCAGGGAAGACATGGATTGGCAGTTCGGGCTGGACTGTTCCCATGAGGCACAGGGTCAGACTGATTTGCATATGGCCATGTCTGAACTGGGGTGGTGGAGTGAGCTAAAGAATGATGATGGATTAAACCCAGATCAGTTGACTGGGGGTAAGTGTCTGATTTGCTCAAACGCTCCGTCCATCATCCCCTTTGGTATCGCTTTGGTCGCCCTAAGTTGGCAGGGTATGCCCAGACGTGGGTCCCTTGCTCACTTTGTCACTGGATTCAAGATAGCCTGGCTGATGGAGGTTATGAACCCGAAACCGGTCCCAGGATGCTTGTTTCCGGTCCAGGGAAGACATGGCTTGGCAGTTCGGGCTGGACTGTTCCCATGAGGCACAGGGTCAGTCTGATTTGTATATGGCCATGTCTGAAGTGCACCTGACTTCCAAGCCACACAGGGTAGCTTTGAGTTGGTTGGTAAATGTGATTGTAAGTTTTAAATTGCCCTACATAACAATACATGGAACAAGGGTGATGCAAAATAATGATAAATCTGCCCTTATATTCCCTTTAGAACCTGGAACGCGGACTAAGTGTGGTCTAAACTATATTTCACACTTTCAATTATGGAAAGGTGAAGTATTGTTTACACCACACTTATGGCCTGATTACAAGTTTGGCGGTGCTGCAGCAGGCCACCACACCAGCTCTCGCTCCAACACTGCCAAACCCATAGTCAGCCCGTCTGTCGTATTCCAACTGGAATGCAGGTCAGGCAGTGCTGCGGCAGGGGTCCCATGCGGTGCCTTTCTAAGGCTCATAGGAAAAAGGCACCGCTGTGGGAGCACCGAGCAGGTTCCTGCATGGACAGGAATGCATAATGTTGTGCATTTTGTTCCAGGCAGGAACAGGGGGTGCATATAGACTGGGGGCACACCATATGCTCCCCACATGCACCCCCATGCACAGAGGCAACAGGGGGCCCTGTAGGGCCTCTTTAGTTTCCTCACCGCCACCCTTCTCATGGCGAGCTCACGGCAATGAACAGGGCCACAGTGAGGAAACTCACAATATACTTGGCGGTGCTGCAGCAGCACTGCCAGCATATTACAGCCTTACACCGCTGTGCCACTGCCATGGGTTCGGGGATCCCCAGCGGATGTGATGGTCCTGTGGCAGTCTCACCACCGTAGTTGTAATACGGTAGGTGGACTCCAAGTCTGGCGGTCGAAGGACCACCACCACAGGTTTGGCGGCATTGTGGACCGCCAAACACATAATTTGGCCCTTAGTCTGTGTTCTAGGCTTTAAGGGAAAATACGCAGTAGTACAGTGTACTCAAAAAATATGAAACAAAATGAATTACTTTAAAAACAAGCATTGGCTTAGCCAATAGGTCTCGCTTTTGGGACCTTTTAAGTATTTAGTTATGCAGCACAATATCCTTGGTGCAACAACAACTGCTGCATGGCTAAACACTTATGAGGTCCCAAAGGCGAGACCTAGTGGCTATGCCAATGCTGGTTTCCATTTGAACTCTTCCTCCCATGCGCTACCCCCCACTCACCCTTCATCTCATGAAAGAACTTAGGCACTACAGCAATAACATCACCTCTGTCTGAAAACGAGCACATGCAAATCCTAAGGCCTTAACAAATATAGCAAAATATAACAGTTTAAAAGGCAATATCATAAAGTGGAAAGCAGTGCTGCAGCAACAGCTAAATATAAAGCAGCGCTGAGTGCTGTTCGGCTAATCAAAGTTAAAAAAAAAAAACACACACGAAATACAGCATATAAAAAAATGATACAAAAGTGAAAAATTCACCTAATTTTATTAACCCTTGGCACACTGCTAACATACCCTTTCCTCCAAGGCTGTGTTCACTGGCTTCTATTCGCAGCTCCCCTTTTCCATTACCCACGAGCTAACGACATTGTAAACAAGTTTACCTGGAGCACTACATAATAAAATAGGCCCGCGCTCCGCAGTTCTTAATGAACGTGATACTACTAAAGAGGAAACAGATGAGTCCAAATCGAAGATTTACCATCAGCTGCGTGGGAGGTGAATAAAACAATTCACCCCCCGGAGGGGCCTTGCAGTTGTCTTTTGTTGGTAAGGAGGAGAAGCAATGCTGCTGTTAGGGTATGCGAAAACACAAATGTTTGGCTCGTGCGCACGTGCTGAACCACAGAGGCATTTATTCTGACAGGAAGAGGCGGCGTAAGCAAGCAGCGGCACCCTGGCTCTGGCAGGGTGTGTTGTTCTGCTGAGTTCCTCCTTTGGAAGACACATGTCCTAGAGTAGTAGACACAAATCAGAACTGGTGAAGATGTAAGGCCTTTTGCATAACTTCGCCTTAAACAAAAGCAGACAAAAGAGGAAAGGAGATCTCTGAAAGCTTTCGCAGCACGCACAATTTTAATGTTTTCTCTTCCAGTTAAGTACTATTGAAGGAAACAAAAGCCCCTCCCGAACTTCCAAACTGCAGGAGTAACAAGCATTGGCCGCGCGGCTGTGAAAGTGACACTGCCGCGCGGTCCACGAAAGTGAAAGTGATCGCGATCGAAGGCAGATGGCGGCTTCATGCGTGCACGCTCGCGTGAACGCAAGCGCTAGGCCACTAAAAGCCTGTGGCAGCCCTTTGAAAACCCGCACACTAAATTTCTCACAGAGCAGCGCATGCGCTGGCACAGCAAGACCTAAAAAACTATACTACACTATATTTACCATTATACTATACTACGTATAGTGCAAACAATATGGATATGGAAGAACCACTATATTCTGCAAACCTTTCCTTAAAATATACAAACTACTAAAATAACTTTTACTTACTTAGATACATTTATATAACTGGACTCATCCTTTCATATACACCTATAAAACAGAAGTAGACTACATTTACACTTAAAACGCAAAATGCAGATTAACTATGGTCTAAAGAATATGGCTGCCTTTGAATTTTGTACAAGCTTGGGATCGTGAAGTACCATGCTGTACCTCATAATTACCGCAGCACAATATATCACTACGTTTGTTTGCAATTCACAATAGTAAACTTACATTTTTGTCTAAGTTTACCATTATTTGCTATTCACGAAGGTATTTTACTAGTGGTGCCTTAACAACTGCGGAGTCTCTGAGCATGAAATGATAGGACTGTCCTATCTTTTTATGAGAAGAGACTACGCAGTTGTAATGATACTACTCATAAAATACCTTTGTCAATAGCAAACAATGGTTAATTTCCACAAAAGTGTAAGTTTACCATTGTGAATCAGGCCCTCTGACTTTAAAACAACCGAACAAATTTGGAACTGCTACCAAAAAGGACCTTTTATACCCTATACTCAATGTTGCTGCAAAATTTCAGCTAAATGTGTTTTAAACATTTTCTACCAAAGTTTGGTTAAACCACTCTGCAACCCACCATACCACTCCACTCCACCCTGACACATCACTCTACTCTATGATAAGTCACTCCACTCTACGACAGTCCAATCCAATCTATGAGACTCCAAGCCACTCCACTCTAAACCCCCCAATTGACACCACTCCATTCAAAGCCAATCCACTCTACAACACTCCACTGTATGCTATTGCACTCTACACCACTTCACTCTACAACACTCCACTCTACGACCACCCATTGAATGCTATTACAATCTATGCCACTTCACTCTACCCAACTCCACTCTATGCCAGTCCACTCCACTGTAACCCACTCCACTCTATGCATAGTGTATGCAACTCCACGCCACCCTGCGTACTCTACTGCATGCCACTCTCCTTGACACCACTGAACTTTTCTCCAGTCCACTCCATGCTTTTCCACTCAACGCCTCTCAACTCTACATCACTCCACTCTGCGCCTCTCCACTCCAATCTATGCCACTCTACTTCACTGTACACCACTTCACGCTACGCCACTCTACTTTACACCATGCCACTTTATGCTATTTCACTCTACGTCACTCCACTCTATGCTATTCTACTCTGTGTCACTCCACTTCACTCTATGACACATCACTCCACCCTACGACACGCCAGTCCACTCTGCGACAGTCCACTCTGCTCTATGACACTCCACACCACTCCACTCTATGCCCCTCCTCTCGAAGCTACTCCATTCTAAGCCAATCCAGTCTAAGACACTCCACTGTATGCTTTTGCACTCTACCACATTCCACTCTACAATACTCCACTCTATGACCACTCACTGTATGTTATTGCACTCTACATCACTCCACTCCACTCTACCCCACTCCAATTAATGCCACTCCACTCCACTCTATGCCATAATCTACACGCGCCACTTTATGCCATTCCACTCTATGCCCTTCCACTCTACGCTATTCCACTCTAAGCCAACCCACTTACTCTACCGTTTGTGAGTTCTCTCTAGGTCACTGTACTTTCTACTAGTCCACTCTATGCTTTTCCACTCAACACCTCTCAA
The DNA here is from genome assembly GCF_964204655.1 of Triturus cristatus. Lineage (NCBI taxonomy): Eukaryota > Metazoa > Chordata > Amphibia > Caudata > Salamandridae > Triturus > Triturus cristatus. The sequence goes on along the minus strand of NC_140593.1, from coordinate 752,103,345 downwards.
CCCTACATCAATCCGCTCTACACCACTCCACTCTATGTGAAACTATTCTACTCTGTACCACTCCACCCCACTCTATGCCACTCCACTCTGCGTCATACTCTACGCAACTCCACTTTATGCCATGCCACTCTACTACTATTTTACTCTACACCACTCTATGCCACTCCACTCTATGCTATTCCACTCTATGCCACTCCATTCTACAACACTCCACTGTACGCTATGGCACTCTATGTTACTCCATTCGACCCCACTCCACTCCACTGTATGCCACTACACTCTAAACTATACTCTACCCCACTACACCTTACGCCACTCCACTCTATACTATTCCACTCTATGACACTCCACTCTACAGTATTCCACTCTATGCCACTCTGCTCCCTCTACTGTACATGACTCCACTCAATGCCAATGCACTTTACGCAAGTCTACTCTATGCTTTTCCACTCATCACTCGACTCTACATCACTCAACTGTCTGCAACTCCCCTCTACGCAACTCCACTCTATGCTACTCTATGCCACTCTACTCTATGCTATTCCACTCCACTCTATGGCACTCCAATCTAAGCTATTCTACTCCACACCACTCTACTCAAAGCCACTCTACTGTAGGCCACTCCCCTTGACACCAGTCCACTTTATGCTTTCCACTGAACGCCACCTGACTCTACGTCACTCGACTCTCTGCCACTCAACTCTACCCCACTCCTCTCTATGCCACTCTACTTCACTGTATGCCACTCCACTCTATGTCATACTCTAAACCATTCAACTTTGCACCACTCCACTCTCCGTCACTCTACTCTACGTCACTCTATGCAACTCCACTCTATGCTATTCCACTTTATGTTATTCCACTCTATGGCACTCCACTCTATGCCACTCCACTCTATGCCACTCCACTCTATGCCACTCCACTCTATGCCTCTCCACTCTATGCCTCTCCACTCTATGCCTCTCCACTCTATGCCTCTCCACTCTATGCCTCTCCACTCTATGCCTCTCCACTCTATGCCTCTCCACTCTATGCCTCTCCACTCTACTCAACGCCTACTGTGCGTTACTCTACTGTGCGCCACTCCACTCTACACCATGGCATTCTATGACAGTCTGCTCTATGCTTTTTCACAGAACACCACTCAACTCTATGTCACTCAGCTCTACTCCATTCCAACCTACACCACTCCACTCGACAACACTCAGCTCAAAACTATTCCACTATACACCACTCCACCCTATGCGACTCCACTCTAGGAAACTCCACTCATGCCACTACACTCTATGCCACTACAGAATACGCTATAACACTGTACGCCACTACACTATATGCCACTCAACTCCACGCAACTCTACACACTCTACTCTATGCTATTCCACTCTACACCACTGCTTTGTACGCCACTCCACTCTACACTAATGTCTCTATGCCACTATACTCTATGCTTGTCCATTCTACTGTGTGTTACTCTACTGTGCACCACTCCACTATACACCACTGCATTCTATGACAGTCTGCTCTATGCTTTTCCACAGAACAACACTCGACTGTCACTCAACTCCATACCAACCTACACCACTCCACTCTACGCCACTCAACTCAAAACTATTCCACTTTATTCCACTCCACCCTGTGCCACTCCACTCTAGGAAACTCCACTCATGCACTCCACGCCGCAATAGAATACGCCATAACACTGTGTGCCACTCCGCTATATGCCACTCCAGTCTATAGCACTCAACTCTCCGCAACTCTTCACACTCCACTCTATGTTATTCCACTCTACACCACTGCTCTGTACGCCACTTTACTCTACACTTATCTCTCTATGCCACTCCACTCTAAGCCATTATACTCTATGCTCGTCCACTCTACGCCATTCCATCCTATGTCTCGCCACTCTATGCCGATCCATGGAATGCCACTACACTCTATGCTATTCCACATTAGGTCTATCCACTCTTCATAACTCCACTCCATGTCATTGCACTGTGTCCCATTCCACTCTATTCTATTCCAGTTCATGCCGCTCCACTCTACTCTGTTCCATCCTGCGCCATTACACTCTTTGCTGCTACATTCTAGGTCACTCCACTCTACACCACTTAACGTAAATACTCTCTATGCCTTTCCACCCTACTCCATTCTACAACACTCCACTCTACACTATTCCACTCCATTCCACTCTACACTACTCCACTGTATGCCACTCCACTGTATGCCGCTCCATTCTCAGCCACTCCACTCTACGCTATTCCACTCTACACCACTCCACTATACACCAAACTTCTCTATGCCACTCCACTCTCCACCTTTCCATTTGGTGGTATTTAACTCTTCGCAACTCCACTTTACATCACTGTATTGTAAGCCACTCCATGCTATTCAACTTTACGTCACTCGACTCTAAGCTGCTCTACACCACTTCACTCTACGCTATTCCACTCTACAAATCTGAACTCTACGCCACTCCACACTCAACTCAAAACTATTCCACTCTATGCCACTCCACTATACCACACTCCATTCTGCGCCACTCCACTTCACTGTACATCACTCTACTCTATGCCACTCCACTTTATGCCACTCCACTCTACACCAATCCACTGTAGGCCATTTCACTCTATGCCACTCCACATTACACCACCCCACTCTATCCCTCCTCATTCTATCCCACTCTGCTCTATGAAGCTCTCTATATGCTAGTCCACTCAACGCCACTCCCCTCGATGTATGCCACTCAATGCCACTCCTCTCTATGCCACTCAACTCAAAACTATTACACTTTATTCCACTCCACCCAATGCCACTCCACTCTAGGAAACTCCACTCATGCCACTCCACTGTATGCTGCAATAGAATACGCCATAACACTGTGTGCCACTCCACTATATGCCACTCCAGTCTATAGCACTCAACTCTCCGCAACTCTTCATACTCCACTCTATGGTATTCCACTCTACACCAATGAACTGTACGCCACTCCACTCTACACTTATCTCTCTATGCCACTCCACTCTACGCCACTATACTCTATTCTCATCCACTCTACGGCATTCCACCCTATGGCTCTCCACTCTATGCCGATCCATGGAATACCACTCCACTCTATGCTATTCCACATTATGTCTATCCTCTCTTCACAACTCCACGCCATTCCACTATATGCCATGCCACTCTATAATATTCCATTTCATGCCGCTCCACTCTACACTGTTCCATTCTGCACCACTACACTCTTTGCTGCTACATTCTATGTCACTCCACTCTACACCACTTAACGTCACTACTCTCTATGCCTTTCCATGCTACTCCACTCTACAACACTCCACTCTACACTATTCCACTCCATGACACTCCACTCTACACTACTCCACTGTATGCCACTCCACTGTGTGCCGCTCCATTCTCAGCCAATCCACTCTATTCCACTCTACACCACTCCACTATACACCAAACTACTCTATGCCACTACACTCTACACCATTCCATTTGGTGGTATTTGACTCTTAGCAACTCCACTTTACCTCACTAAATTGTAAGCTACTCCACACTATTCAACTTTATGCCACTCGACTCTAAGCTGCTCTACACCACTCACTCTACGCTATTCCACTCTAAAAATCTGAACTCTACACCACTCCATTCTACACCACTCAACTCAAAACTATTCCACTCTACGTCACTCCACTCTACCACACTCCATTCTGCGCCACTCCACTCAATGCCACTCCACTTTATGCCACTCCACACTACTCCACTCTACACCGATCCACTGTAGGCCAATTCACTCTATGCCACCCCACTCTATCCCACTTCATTCTATCCCACTCTGCTCTATGAAGCTCTCTATATGCTAGTCCACTTGACGCCACTTCACTCTATGCCACTCCACTCGATGTTATGCCGCTCAATGCCACTCCACTCTACACCACTCAAATTGAAATATTCCACTCTACGACATGCCACTCTACCACACTCCAATCCACTCTGCTCCACTCCACTTCACTGTACACCACTCCACACTGTCACTCCACATTATGCCACTCCACTCTACACCGATACACTGTACAGCATTCCACTCTACCCCGCTCCACTCTAAACCACCGCACTCTACGCCACTCCACCCTATGCCACTCCAGTCTATGCCGATCCACTGAATGCCACTCCACTCTATGCTATTCCACAATATGCCTATTCACTCTTCACAACTCCACTCTATGCCATTCCACTCTATTCTATTCCATTTCATGCCGCTCCACTCTGCTCTCTTCCATTCTGCACCACTACACTCTTTGCTACTACATCCTATGCCACTCCACTCTACACCACCTAACGTCACTACGCTCAATGCCTTTCCATGCTACGCCACTCCACTCTACACCACTCCACTGTATGCCACTCCATTCACTGCCACTCCACTCTACGCTACTCCACTCCACTATACACCAAACTGCTCTATGCTACTCCACTCTACACCATTCCATTTGGTGCTATTTGACTCTACACAACTCCACTTTACATCACTGTATTGTAAGCCACTCACGCTATTCAACTTTATGCCACTCGACTCTATGCTGCTCTACACCACTTCATTCTACGCTATTCCACTCTACAAATCTGCACTCCACACCACTCAACTGAAAACTATTCCACTCCACTCTACCACACTCCATTCTGCGCCACTACACTTCACTGTACGCCACTCCGCACTACATCATACTCTACTCTATGCCACTCCACTTTACACCACTCCACGCTACTCCACTCTACACCTATCCACTGTAGGCCATTTCATTCTATGCCACTCCACTCTACACCACTCCACTCTATCCCACTTCATTCCATCCCACTCCACTCTATGCAGCTCCTCTATATGCTATTTCACTCAACGCCTATCCACTCTATGCAACTCGACTCCACGCCATTCCACTCTATGCTATTCCATTTCAAGCCAGTCCACTCTATGCCTTTCCACTCTGTGCCACTCCACTCTATGCCGATCCACTCTGTGCCACTCTACTCTATGCCACTACACTCTATGACACTACACCCTATGCCACCTTAGTCTATGCCACTACACTCTACACCACTTAACGCCATTACACTCTATGATATTCCACACTACGCCACTCTACTCTACACCTCTGTACGCTATTCCACTCCATGCCACTCCAACTCCACTACTCCACTAGTCTAAATGCCACTCCACTGTATGCCGCTCCATTCTATGCCACTCTACACCACTCCTCTCTACGCCCCTCTACTCTATTCCACTCCACTCTATGCCATCCTATTCTATGCTAAATGACTCTACCCAACTTCACTCTACATCACTCTATTGTATGGCACTCCACTCTATTTTATTCAATTCTACGCCACTCAACTTTACACCACTCTACGCCACTCCACTGTACACTCATCCACTCTATGCCTCTGCACCACCCACAGCCTCAGGAAACAAATTCATACTGGTAGTAATAATAATAATAATAATGATGATAGTTTATTAGTCAATTAAAACCATAAACAATATTATACAATACATAAAGTTTAAAAATACATCCAAAAAGGATAAATAAAGGGATTTGTCATATGTCTAATATGATTGCTGGGCATCGTGCCACGAGTCCTTCACTTTCTTCATCTTTCTTTCCTATATTTTTTAATAAAGGTGCCAACTACAAATATAGATTGGGTGAAAGTAGCTGATCAGGGACGGGTCTTTTCCCTAGTGTATAAAGTGCAAAATAGCCATTCTGCCGTCTAACGTTCCCTTAAGTAAGTTATTATAGGTAAATAAAGTGCTTATGTGCAGGGCTTGGGCAAGAATATGTACGATGCCAGAATGGGCTATGGTTTCCCCTATAAAGGTGCAAGTGTGCAAGGCTGCCCATCATTAAAATGCCAGGATAAACAAAGTAGTTGCCTGAGCTTAACAGGATAATGAACAGCTAATTATAGCAATCCCTAGCAACCTGTCCTTGAGGATTATCTGCTCATATTAGGTTTGCCTTAAGGGCTACTGATTTATCCCATTTTAGAATATCAAATTGGGAAACCCCTCCAGATAATATCGTCTGGCCTGTAAGGTGATCATCTTTTTAAAAATATTCAACAATTGGGTTAGTCTAATGTTCATCATTGTATTACATGGGTCCATAGACTCTGCCAGTGCAGGCCTGCATGACCTAATTCCCCGTTCAAGGAACTCCTGTCTTAATAAAGATCTTTGTTGAACCATTAATGCAGGACAGATGTATACGATGTGGAGCAATGTTTCATTCCCCCGGTGGCATAGACAGCAGGACCAGTCTTCACTTAAACCAGCCATCCTCCATTTTGGCATAAGGTTTAGTGTGGGTATTTCTCAGAATCTTAAGGCAAGAAATTACTGTTTGATGTTCTGGTGGAAAGGTGCTGCCAGCAAAGATGATTCTCTTAGAATGGAGTATGATTTCAACACCAGCCACCCATGACGACATCTAGACAGGCTTTCCAGCTTTGCAGTTCGATTGATTTACTAATTTCTTAAAGGATTTCCCAGAAGTATTTGAGGTCCACAAGTCACCCAATTTGAGCATCCTAAAGATATTTCTTGTTAGTGCTATTTCCCCATTGTAAATTGATTTCAGTCCAGACTAAATTAGCGAGGGTGTTTTCAGCTGCTGCTCGCAGATTATGACAGAGCTTTACGAACGCCGCCGGAGTAGCAAGTGTCTGTTTTGTCAGTAGGAATTCTAACCAGAGCTGTGCAGGAGAGGCCGACCTAGAGAGCCTGAAGGTTTGTTTGTAGGCTCTCATCATCAATCAGAGGAGCCATATCACCTAGAATTATCCCGGATCCATATGCGAGGGTTGGCAGCAATTTGGCTTTCATAACTAATCCCATGGGTTTCAGATCATGGCCTCGAATGGATCTAGTCAGCGATGAGAAGTCATAATTAATGGCCTATCGCCTTCTTCTGGAAACCAATGGAGCTGTTTGCATCTATTTTTACTCATAGGTATACGCAGAGTTTAACCTCGTCAATTCTGTTTCCATTTTTGAGCCATATTTGATTTTTCTTAGAAGAACGATTACCTACCATCACACTTATTTTCGAAAGATATATTTCCCGGCTATTCTTTTCTGTATAAGCTCCAAGAGAATTAAGCAGCCTTTGAAGGCCTATTCGAGTGTTGCTAAACAGTACCAGATCGTCAGCGAAGAGGATATGCAACATTTGTTGACCTCCAATGCTCGGTGCAGGAGCCTTCTGTCCGTCAAGCTCCGTAGAGAGGTCTGCCAAAAATAAGTTAAACAGAATGGGGGCTAGAACAGAGCCCTGTTTTACACCAGTTGTTGTCTGCACCATCTTCGATACGCACAAGCCATCTCAAATTTTGATCTTAAACCAGGTATTTGAGTATATCAGCATGATTGCTCGTAAGATGTTCGTTGGGCTACCCCATCGCTGGAGTTTCGCCCAAAGTTTATCTCGGGAGACACCATCAAAAGCTGCTTTAAAGTCAACAAAGCACATGTAAAGAGGAGTCCTAGTGGCTTTTGCTCTGTTCCTAATTAAGCTCAGGGTCATAAGATTGGTTGAAGTGCCTTTGCCCCTTAAAAAGGCAGTTTGATTTATGGGGAGTCTTCCTTTGTCGTGCGACCAAGATTCCAGATCATGCAATAACAATGTTGAAAAATATTTTAACTCAACATCCATCAGTGCTATCGATCTATAGTTGCTGGGTGAGCAGGCCAGGCCTTTTTTATAAATGAGGTGGAGTATTGAGACCCTCCAGCTGCCAGGGATAATGTTGTTTTCCAGAATGAAGTTAAACATTGACACTAAAAGATCGCCCATTGTGGAGTGAGGTGTTTAAATAATGCCTGTGGTAGCCCGTTTGGGCCAGGGACGCAGTCTGTTCGGTACTTTTTGATTACCTTCCGCTACCTCAGTCACTGTAATTATCTGCTGTGCCACAGTGGTTTTATTAGGGCAGTTGTGGCTAGCTGTAAACATCAAGCCGCTCTTGAAGTGTGATTTTAGATAATGTACCCATTCCATCTTGCTAATGTTTGCTTTATTTGCAGCTGCAGCACCTTTCACATTCCTGTTGATTATCTGCCAGAATCTTTTCAAGTCAAGTGTTTTAGAGGCGTGTAGTAACTGGGCCAATAGCCTTTATTGTTTGGATTGTTTATGCAACCAGATCTCTTTTTTTAGTCGCCGTCTCTCATTGTGAAGTTGTTGTAGTAGATCTGGCCCTCCTGGGTGTTAGCATGATTGCCAGAAAAGTTTGCCTGTTTCCTTTTTTATGTAATGAATGTGGGCTGGCATGATTGATGGTTTGCAATCCCTTTTTTGGCTGTTCTTATTTTGATTGTTAGTCATATTATTGGTGAAATTCTTTCATGTCGCTATTGGATTGGGATCAATTTGGACTAGACCTGCAAACTAGCAACTGCACCCTCTGCTGTTGCGTCGATGGAATCGGAAGTCCCCTTCAGGCTTTTCAGATTTTCTGAGTGTGTTTCTCCAGACAACGTACAAAATGTCTCAAGTTTGCACAGGGATGCGTTCACCATGATGACTTGTGGATTGTGGTCACTCTCCACACAATGCATATACTGTAGTCGCAAACCTGGTTGTAAAGGGGCATTGAGACGAGGGTGTAGTCTGTGATTGAAACCGCATTACCACAAACCCTTGTCCGTGCATGTGGAGTGTCAGATGGTTTTCAACCATTAAGGGACAGCAGCCCCAAATGTTTTCAGGCCTTTATGAGCTTTTCTCCTGATTTGTCCCTCTGTGTTTCCAATTGCATTGCTTACACAGGGAGGGGGCCAATTGCATCTGTGTTCCTCCGAGGGACAGTGAAAAAGGTTGAGGTTGATGTCTCTAGATACTAGCCAATGTGACTTGTTATGGCTGTCTTTCAACTGAGATGTGTTCTGCCATTTTTCTGGATGATGCCGCTTTTTGCTTTGGATTGATGTATAGGTTGATGACGATAATTGGATCTTTAGAATTCTTAGCCCAACCTTCCAGTTTTAATACCAGCATGTTTGGGTCATCCACGAATACTTCCAGCGTTTCACTTCATATATTGGTATTTATATATATTGCCAAGCCCCCTTTTGCCCTTCCATAGGTGCTCTTTCTTTCTGCTAGTTTTGTGTACTCTTTGTAGCCAATGAGAGGGATATTAGTCTGCGCCCAGGTTTCCTGGAACATTAGGATATCAATTGCACAGAATGATGAGAGGCAATACAAATAAAAACGGTAATGAGTCAGTGATCAATAACGTTTCTTTCATAGCTTTTGTAGCTGTGCGTTGCAGATTATTTATTTATTTTCACAGATTGGTACAGCCAACGTGTTTTGCCCTTGAGAGGGCTTCATCAGGGCAAACTATTATAGTAAGCACAGTTCACGTGTTCAACATCCGAAGCGCCAGTAATGAAGTACGTCGATTACGTCCCTTGGTCAGTCCAATATATTCCACTTCTAGTATCCAGGATGACACAGAACAAAATCGATGGCATTATCCTAGTAGCTTCTCGAGTCTTGTGGTCTGTAAAATCTTCCAGTTTGATTACATCTTCTCCCGTGTACGGTTGCGCCTGACATGTGCATACCTGAAGCACATGTGGGATGAGTGTGGAGTGATCTACAAATTCAACACCACTTACCACCCACAAACGAATGGTCTGGTTGAAAGGTTCAAAAATACATTGAAAGGCATGATCATGGGCTCCCTGAAAACTCAAAAGGAGATGGGATGTCCTCTTGCCATGCCTGCTCTTCGCTTACAGGAAAGTGCCTCAGAAGGGAGTAGGGGTTTTCCCCTATGAACTTCTGTTTGGCCATCCTGTGAGGGGACCCCTTGCACTTGTAGAAGAAGTTTGGGAAAGGCCTCTCCACCATGAACCTAAACAAGATGTGTTAGCCTATGTGCTGGCATGAAGAAACCTGAAGGAAGTCGGGCTAATGTCTCAGCAAAATCTCCACATGGGAGAAATCCCTTTTAGGACGAATACCCTCACCCACCATAGGTGGCATGCTTCATCATATGGGTTTCTCCTTCCAGTGGGAAAGCCTAACCCCACTGAGGGCTACAAACTCCTCAATGTTAGGAAGTATCTCAGGGATGTTTTTAAGGTATTGGGACACTATCAAGGATGCTAAAATCCCATAGATGAATAATAGTGTGGTGAGAGCGCAGCGCACAAGAAATGTGAATCAAAAAATATGAATCAAAAAATAGTGAGATTAAAACTACCTAGTGAGGGCAAACCAGAACACTTTATTCACTTGCTCGCACTGGTAGAGTTAAAAACAGTGCAGCCAGCAGTATGGATTTAAACTGCTCGGTGTCGTAAAAAAAAGGTCGACATGTGTTCAGCCTAAGTGATCTCAATAGGTATCTAGGCTTTCATCAGGACCAGAAAACCAAAGCTGCTGCTCTGTTAAAGTGAAAATATGGAAGAAAATGCATATAATGATACCAAACCAGTAATCCTATTTGTCTTTTTGTCGGATTTTACTGGATCTTCCTAAAAGAGTGAGACAAAAGTGACAAAAGGCAACAGATCAATCAACCAGTAATCCATCAGCTACAATATAAAACGTACTATTCGAGAAGAAATATAATTATATTTTCTCATACCCATCTGGGTATTTGTGTATGATTCAATAGATATGCTTACCTCAATTTTTATATAATCATCCTCACCTCAACCTGGCGTCAGCTCAGGGAAGGGGCCCCGCTCTATAAAAAATTAAAATAAAATGAAAGAGAATCATGTGTCAAGCATTTGACATCTAAGTTCTGACACTGAAAAAAACAAGGTGTATTGGCTAAAATGTACAGTTCGTACAATATCAGTATAGGGAGTAAGTCAAGGATACTTATGATCATATAACACTCAAATGCAAAGGTAGACTCTGCTGACAATGGACTCAACCCGTGAATGGTAGTATCACAGCGAGATTCACATGAATGTTGCTGGTACAGGGGCACCATGCGCTTTAAATAGTCCCAGAAGAACATTCAAATGCACAGGTAGGCTCTGCTGACGATGCTCACAGCCTGTGAATTATAGTATCACAGTGAGATTCACATGAATGCTGCTGGTACAATGGAACTATGCACTTTACAGGCAGGTACAATGTGTGAAATGTGCTCACAAACACTAGTTTATCCAATTTTTATATGTGGTAAATTGTTTAGTAAGTTCACATACACTCGAGAACCTAGTATTTTTAGGTCGTAATGCAGTGTAATATTCAAAAGTTATTGTTGAATGTAGTTTACTCACAACAGAATATATGATGAAATATGGGACTAACATGCTGCCAGAAAGCCGTATGCTGTGAGACTGCCATCTCTCATATAGTCTGTATTACGGTAATACAATCAACAAAATAGAGTACTAAAAGGCTCAATAACAACTAGAATCTAGAAGCGCCCTTGTCCCTGAGTCCCACTTACCTCTCCGTCTGTACCCGGTCGTGGTACATGAGCTGCCACCGAAGGTACCAACGGGAGTCCCAGTATGCAGTATAAGTAGTCTTGAAAGAAGGCGCGCTGATACTGACGGCATCGCGTTCACCTGTGCGTGAGCAAATAGGTGTCCAAAGTGGATGCCTGTGTCAGCATTTGGCGCTGCAAACTGCGCATGTGTGTAACAAAGCCGGTGTACTTGAAAGGGAAAAACGCTATTTTTGAAGTATACTTTATTGTTCAGTCTAGCTTATCAAAGCGCTTCACTTATAATACAGACTGTGCCTAAGTCTGCATAATGTAAAAATATCAAAATCGTATTACTGAAGCATAAAAGCACAAATCATTTCTTGGACATGTGTCTCACTGAAGGAGATTGAAACCGGACAGTCCTAGAACAACCTTGGATTCCTGCTCATGTTACAGACATATCCAAATGTATGTTTAGACGCGAACAACGGTGGGTGCACAGACCTAAAAGTGACACCACTGGCCTAAATGATGATATTCCTTGGCTAGCATTATACTTTAAGATATACAGTACCTTTAGACACTCTTTTTTAAAACTTTTTTTGTTCTGGAGCAATAACATTTCTATGGGACACTGATAGCATTGTTGCTTAATACAACGACAGTAGTATATTTATCTATCTATACTACACAAATGGTTTTACAAACATACATCTCTGAGATACTTCAGGAGACAGTATAGGAACTAATGGCTGTGAGAAGTTGGCCTGGTATATGCTGTCCACTAGTTATAGTGGGCACCTTGCACCAGTCCAAACAACCCTTATTGATGATCAGGTTAAAGACAACCTTTATTGAAAGCTATCCTAGTAGTAGCTATGGAGAGCAACCTTCAGGCTAAGTCTCGAAGGAATGTAAAGCAGCTTGGTTTACCAGATTATAACCTCTTGAATGACCAAATGAAAGGAGACCCACACAAGGTATATATAAAATATATGTATTTATTTCTAGACACTCTCTACTAACTTCTTTATGAGATTAGAGAACAAGGCACACAATATTACAGTACTAGAACGACAGTAAATAGCACAATACACAGTGGGCTCCAGGGGGAGACTAAACCATATATTAAGAAAGTGGAATAAGAACCACAACTTGACTAGACACAGTGCCTAGAGCACGTAGAATCGCTGGGACCCCAAGGAACCACCCAAGGCAGTGACACAGGGGACCCACGGGGGACGGCGTGCAGTGTGAGAACACAGCCGTGAGCTCCGTCCAATCGTATGGGAAAGTAATGGTTGGAATTTTAAAGATTAAGGACACTTAGGAGAGGACTTGGAGCAAGCCCTGTCAGACTTAGAAGGTTCTAAGGCCAGCACCCATGTGAGCACTGGAGTACCCGTGTTACCTAACCCAGGGAAGCCGGGTGCATAGCTGTCAAATGGTGTCGAGAATCTTCATCGTTTTCAATGGAGAGTTGCTGAAAAGTGCTGCTGTCGTGAAGAGGAAAAGTGTCCGGTGTGATCCAAGCCTGGATCAGAGCTGTGAAGAACCTGAAAGTAGAGGGTACAGAGTCTGGGTCACTTCAGGGTGACCAGGGGCACGGGGTAGACCAATGCCCACCAATGTCGGGTGTTTCAGGTGCGAAGAGGTGAAGCTTGACTCCACTGCCACGGGGACCAAGAGATGTCGACGATAACCACTGTACGCAGGCGAGCTGTCCCACGAAGGATGTCAAGTGCTGGGGGGTCAGTGTCCGGATTGGAGCCCAACAAGCCTTGGCAACGGCAACCCACGCGGTGAGAGTAAAAAGGCTTTGGTGTGGACCAGCAAGGTCCTGTGGACTCCCCAAGCAATGGAGAGTCAGGGCATGTCTGGAGCAACCAGTTAAGCCCATTGAAAGTTAAAGTACCCTTCTCAGGGACCCACAAGTCGACGGATAAGGGATCACGATGGGACCTCAAGAGGAATCACTAAATACCAGCCCACGGGACACTCGGGGAGTGTAGGCCAGTAATCTTCAGTGGAACCACTGCTCGGGGTCTGGACTACAAGTAGCCCAAAGCACAGCCTCAGGGATCGCCAAAAAGCATATGCTGCTGCAAATGTGCACGGTGTCCAGGGGTTCGGGTTGCATGGTCCCCACAAGGGCTTTGGACCTTAGGTTTGCTGAGAGCATGGATCAGCCTCGGGGAAACTTGGAAACCCACCTCCTATGTTGGAAAGACTTTGGAGTCCTTCAGGAGTTGCGTAGTTGCAAACCGGACAGATGCGTCTTTGGTGCCTGCCTTGCAGGGGAGTAACTTCTTTACTCCAAAGGGAGATTCTTCAGTCATCCAACGTCGTGTAGATAGTTGAAGTTCTGGGATTCTGTAGCAGAGTTTCGTCCAGCTAAATCTAAAGACCTGTAGCCAGGGGTTCCAACTTTATACCCAAGGAAGGGGGGGGACAAACTCTGGGGACCCACCTATGGGAGGGCCAGGACAGAGGGGTGGCTACACCCCCTGCAACCGGTTTGAGCTGGACTATGCACAGGGACACCAAATGTGCCCCCAGTGCAGACATCAAAGCACTCTCAGAGTGCATCCACCCAGCACCAATACACTAAAGCCTGTCTGGGAGGTGGTCACACCTCCCTCTGACAGGAAACCTATTGTCCAGCCGTCCCCTGCCAGAGTTTAGTCCAGTAGCAGGAGGGCAGACTCGTGTCTGTGGCTGGCAGCATCCATTTTGTGATGCCAGGGTCTGTGAAGCTTCTACCGGGTGTACTGGTGCTGTCATGTTTCTCCCTCTAGTAGGGTGGAATCATACCTCCCACACCAGTTACTGGTGTGGGAGGTATGATTCCAAGGTGTTTGACACCAAACACAGCATGTTTCCATGCAGCCATTCCAAAGTTAGCATTTACCGTGAGGTTATAATGCACTTAAGAGTATATGGTTTAGCTGCATCACAAACAACCCCAGAATAAAGGTTCCGAAGGCTGCAGAGGGGCTCTGCTCATGCATGGGCACCCTCTCACATTAAACCCAGCACCCTGCCTTCAGGATTGATAAGCCCTACCATAGGGATGACTGATAGGTTTATATGTGCAGTGATATGGATAGATATAGTGAACCTATATCTAAGTAAGGGGTGCATACACCACCTTACACAGGCTGCTGTAGCAGACCTGTTGTGTCATTTTGAATGGTCTCCCAGGGGTGGCATAATACATGCTGCAGCCCCCAAGAGGCCTCTGGGGTACCTATGCCCTGGAGCATAGTATACCACATACTAGGGACTTAAAAGGGTACCCCAGTATCCAATCTGTGGTGTGCCTAAAGTACATGCAATCCATTTCAGGGAGAAAGCAGATAGACTGGGGTCCTGATTAGCAGGATCCCAGTGAAACTAAGTCAAAAACCAGCCAAACACCAGGCAAAATGTGGGGGTAACCATGCAGTCAGATTCCACCTTCCTACAATGGCACACAGGCCAAGTTTGATTTTCCTACCCCTATACTTCCCTTTGCAAACATCAGCATTAGTACATCTTTTTTCTTTTGGTATGACAACTGGAGGCGTTTTGCTTTGTTTTTGATCAGATAACTGTAGAAAAATTACATCATTCTTTAAAAAATACAATTTTGATACTTTTACATTATGCAGAATAAGGCACAGTCTGTATTAGAAGTAAAGCGCTTTGTTAAGCTACACTGAAGAATAAAGCTTTACTTAAAAAATAGCATTTTTCTCTTTTAAGTACAGTGGCTTTGATACACACATGCGCAGTTTGCAGCGCCAAATGTTGACACAGGCATTCACGTTGGACACCTATTTGCTCACGCACAGGTGAGCGTGATGACGTCAGTGTCAGCGAACCTTCTTTCAAGACTACTTACACTGCATACTGGGACTCCCGTGGGTACCTCCGGTCACAGCTTATGTACCACGACAGGGTACCGACGGAGAGATAAGTGGGACTCAGGGACACGGGCGCTTCTAGATTCCAGTTGTTATTGAGCCTTTTAGGACTCTGTTTTGCCGATTCTATTACCGTAATACAGACTATGGGGTCTATAATGATGTCGGGCGGATCATCACTGCCCGCATGGCGGTGGCAATCTGCCCGTTATTATACCCCGCCTGCCTCCCATTTTCCCCCGCCATATTATGATGGCGGGGGTACTGCGGCAGACGGGAAGACCGTCCGCCGCTTTTCAGCCCAGTGGACGAGTCGACCGGGCGGAAAAGGGTTGAATATGGTGGCGGTGTCTGCTAGACACCACCATCCATATTACAATGGCAGCGTGAAGCAGCCTTTCCGTGGCGGCAAAAGGCATGTGGATTCCTCAGTTGGGGGCCCGTGGCGGGGGCACATGGGGGTACCTATGGTACCCCCCTACATTTACATGAACGACATGGCAGGCACCGCGCGGTGAGCACCGCCTGCCACAATGTTCTGGATGGGGGATGCCACCGCCACCATGGCGGTTGCATCCTAATTGCTGGTGCGGGACTGCCGCACCACTGGAGGCCGGTCCCAGCACCGCAAGGGTGGCGGGCGGACTTTTGTCCGCCTGCCATCCTAATAGGCCCCTATGTGAGACATGGCAGTCTCACAGTATACGGCTTTCTGGCAGCATGTTAGTCCCATATTTCATCATCTATTCTGCTGTGGGTAAACAATAACTTTTAAGTATTACCTATACATTACAGCCTAAAAATACTAGTTACTCGTGTGTATGTGAACTTACCAAACAATTTACCACATATAAAAATCGGATAAACTAGTGTTTGTGAGCACATTTCATACAGTGTACCCGCCTGTAAAGTGCATAGTTCCATTGTACCAGCAGCATTCATGTGAATTTTGCTGTGATACTATAATTCACAGGCTGTGACCATTATCAGCAGAGGCTACATGTGCATTTGAATGTTCTTCTGGGACTATTTAAAGCGCATGGTCCCCCTGTACCAGCAACATTCATGTGAATCTCGCTGTGATACTTCCATTCACAGGTTGAGTCCATTGTCAGCAGAGTATACCCTTGCATTTGAGTGTTGTATGATCATAAGTATCCTTGACTTACTTCCTATACTGATATTGTACGAACGTTGAATTGTAACCAATACACCTTGTTTTTTTCAGTGTCAGCACTTTGATGTCAAATGCTTGACACATGATTCTCTTTCATTTTATTTCAATTTTTTATAGAGTGGGCCCCCTTCCCTGAGCTGACGCCAGGTTAAGGTGAGGCCGATTATACAAAAATTGGGGTAAGCATATCTATTGAATCAGACACGAATACCCAGATATGTATGAGAAAATATAATGATATTTCTTTTCGAATAGCACGTTTTATATTGTAGCAGATGGATTACTGGTTGGTTGATCTGTTGCGTTTTGTCACTTTTGTCTCACTCTTTTAGGTACACCCAGTAAAGTCCGACAAAAGATCAAATAGGATTACTGGTTTGGTATCATTATATGTATTTTCTTCCATATTTTCACTTTAGCACAGCAGCAGCTTTGGTTTTCTGGTCCTGATGAAAGCCTAGATACTTATTGAGATCACTTAAGCTGAAACATGTCAACCTTTTTTTTACGACACCGAGCAGTTTAAATCCATGCTGCTGGCTGCACTGTTTTTAACTCTACCAGTGCGAGCAAGTGAATAAAGTGTTCTGGTTTGCCCCCACTAGGTAGTTTTAATCTCACTATTTTTTTATTCACATTTCTTGTGCGCTGCGCTCTCACCACACTATTATTCATCTATGGGATTTTAGCATCCTTGATAGTGTCCCAATACCTTAAAAATATCCGTGAGGTCCTTCATCACATTGAGGAGGTTGTAGCCCTCAGTGGGAATAGGTTTTCCCACTGGGAGGAGAAACCCATGTGATGAAGCATGCCACCTATGGTGGGTGAGGGTATTCGTCCTAAAAGGGATCTCTCCCGTGTGGAGATTTTGCTGAGACATTAGCCCAACTTCCTTCAGTTTTCTTTGTGCTAGCACAGACCCAAGGATTTGTTTGTGTTATTATTTTATTTGAATAGGGGATATTTTCCTTGCAGGTCTATAAACTTTTCCATTGGACCCTCTCCTCCCGTTCTTTGTGTTAATATAGCCTATGTGCTAGGCCTTTGCTCCAGGATGGCAGAGTACATGGAAAAGGCATCCAAAAATCCTGAGGCCAGCTAACAGCTCCAGAAGCTGTAGTATGACCAAAACGCTGTATTGGTGGAGTTCTAGTCAGGGCAACAGGTGTGGGTTTTGGAGTCTATGGCACCAAAGGCCCTCCAGGACAAATGGAGTGACCCTTACCCTAACCTAGAGAGAACAAGTGAGGTCACCTACTTGGTAGACCTGGGCACTAGCATACACCCCAAGAGGGTGAGCCATGTGAACCGCCTGAAACCTTACTGTGACAGAGGTGATGTGTTCATGTTGTTAGTCACTAATGAGGATCAGGAGAAAGAGAGTGAACCTCTCCATGACCTCTTCTCCTACAGCCCCCAAGATGGGTCAGTTGATGGAGTTACCTATTCAGAAACCCTCAATGCCCAACAGTAGTCTGACTGCAGGCATGTCCTGCAACAGTATGCTGAGCTGTCCTCCCTAACCTCTTTTCGACCCACTGGTGTACCCATGATGTGGACACTGGAGACAGCTTGCCTGTCAAAACCAAATCTATCCACAGTTCGACCAAGTTAAGGAGAGCATCAAAGCTGAGGTCAGCAAGGGGGAGAGGATGTAGCCTTATGGCTAGAGCGGTCGACCTCGAAACTGGGGAACCGGGTTCTAGTCTTGGCAGGGATGCTTAATGTACTGTGATTCTGGGCAAATTACGTAATCCCCCTGCGCCTCACAAAAATGAATGTGTCCATATATAACAAAACTGGTGCTCATGTAAAACGCTCTGATACCTGATATCTTCGGGTCGAATTTGCGCTATATAAAACTCTAAAAAAAAAGTGATAGTTAGGGGTTATTCAATCCTCTGAAAGACGCTGGGTCAGCCCGGTGGTCTCAGTTCCCAAACCTCACCCCCCAGGTAGAAAAAACAGAGATGAGGTTCTGTGTGGGATATAGAGGACTCAATGCAGTCACTAAGACAGATGCTAACCCCATACCCAGAGCTGATGAATTGATAGATAAACCAGGGGCAGCCACATTTCTCAGCACTTTGACTTGACTGCAGGGCACTGGCAGATTGGCATGGCCCCAGGAGCGAAAGAAAAAACAGCATTCTCCACACCTGATTGACATTATCAGTTCACTGTTATGGCCTTTGGTCTAAAGAATGCCCCATGTCACCTTCCAAAGGTTGGTGAATCAAGTCCTTGTTGGGTTGGAGAACTTTAGTGCAGCTGTCATTTCATTTCATTTAATACCTTTATTCGAAGGCAAATAGCCATCCATAAAAGCAATATACAAAACAGTACAATTATAAAGACATTAAAAGGATACAATTCATAGGAACAGCTCAAAATATATGCACACTTATACCTTAAAAACACAATAGTAAATGCGGAAAGAGACATTCACATACCTGGACATATGGTCAGAGGACCAGTTCATACAGTTAAATGTGCAGGTACAACTAGACAGACTGAGGGATGACATGTCTCACTACAGTCGACTACCTGTCTCCCTTGTTGGCAGAGCAGTCTTATTTAAAATGATGGCCCACTCACGTTTACTATATGTAGTTAAGAACACCCCATATCAGATATCGGGGACATTTTGTCGGGCTGTTGAGTCCGAGCAGTGAACGCTGCTGTGGGGGGGGGGGGGGGGTGTCCCAGGATAGCACTCAAGAAACTCCAGAAAGGGGTGTATGAAGAGAGATTGGCAGTTCCAGATATTAAAAATTATTATTGGGCCTCCCAACTTATTAATATAATGGATGGGCCTTTTTGCCGCTCGCGGAGCCGGCATATAGGGTGGACCGATTGGCAATGAACAAAAGCAGCTACCTGACGGAGTTATACCGGAAGAGGAGGGGCAATATGCACCTCCCGATACACACACGGATAGTGGTTGATGCATGGCATAAGGCAACTAAAATAACTGGCTGGGAGGCTAAACTCATGGAGCAGACTCCGCTGTGGGAGGGAGATTATTTGGGGTAAATGAACTAGAGGGCTTCCGGAAATGGAGCCTTATATGGGTTGACTTGCTAGGGGAATGTCTGGAAGGGAGGGAAGATGATTGAATTCGATACCTAGCGGGAGGATTTCCAAATGGGGTGGGAGGGGGAGTATCTTCGATACCAGCAGTTACGACATGCACTTCACTGTCATCTGAAGGATGGGACTCTGATACTGGAATATTCACCACTCGAGCATAGACTCCTCCTAGACCCCATGTTTGACAAAGCAATATCCCTCACATATAGAAAGCTTGTGAACAACTCCCCAGATTGGATGGGACCCCTAAGGGAGGCCTGGAAGGTCTGCTCGAGGACACTCACGGGGCTAAAGCTCTACAGAGCCCTAGAGCAATAGCTATTAGGGCACATTTTAGACTTGTTCAGCTCCGCATTCTTCATAGATCCTATGCTTCACGAATGCTTCAATTTCGTATTGGTAATTGTGTGTCCAAAGAGTCCGTGAGGGATTGTGGTGAGAAAGGATCATTCTTTCACATACTGTCGCCCTGCCCCAAAATTAAGGTGTACTGGGAGGGCCTGGCCCGAGTAATGACAACAGTGGTGGGGCGAGGGTCCCGACAGAGCCGAGGTAGCTCATCCTGGGAGTAACAGGAGAGGTTGTATGGCCAAAGTGGGCCCGGACCTGGCTGGCCTTCCCAGGGGGGTGGCCAAGAGAAATATTGCCTGAGCATAGGGGGCAAGAGAGGCCCCTTCACTGAAATCCTGGAAAAGAGACATAGATTGGTGCCACAGGGCGGAACAATAGATCTATCAGAGTAGGGGCTGCCAACGCAAATAGGAAAAGATATGGGGTGCATGGGCAAAGTATAGAGGCCAATGGAGAGTGCCATGAGGAGTGTCCCAAAGACTCCCAAAGAGAATATGATGCTGGTGACTTCCTGGATTGTAATGGTTCCAGCAGCGAGCAGTTGGGAACGATACACAGTGTGATTTATATGGTATTTGCTACACATGTCAGTTCACTAAAATGTACGTTGTTGTATGATGTTTATCTGAAGCATGTTTTCATGTTTAATAAAAAGATTTTTTTTTAAACTCAATAGTAAAAAGGGGTTTACAATCAAATAACAATATCACAGTGCATTAATAAGAAGAATTGGTGTGCAGCACTTAATAGCTAAACAATAAAATATATTTGCATCTAGGTGATTAGTTTTCCCTGCATTAACACAAAGTTCCTATAGCGGAATTGTCCAAAATTCAGCAAAACTAGATGGAGAAGGAGGACAAAGACCTCATGTTGGGTCCGCCATGTGCTCCTCACCTGTCCTAGCACCATACTCAAATCTATTGCTGTCTTTAGCTCCTCCTGGCAGGATTACCTGTTCCACCTGAGGAAGGATTCACAGGCTTTGCAAACTGCAGACCTGACTATCAAGGCATCCAAATGCAAGATAGTGCAGGGTACTGTTGTTTCCTTGGACACCTTGTGGGTGGAGGCCAAGTACAACCCTTGCAACCCAATATCCAGACCATTCTGGACTGGGAAGCTCCCACAACCCAGACCAGAGTCCGGGCATTCCTTGGCTTGACTTGGTATTACAGGAGATTTGTGAAGAGATATGGGTCCATGGTGACCCCCCGTCACTGAACGTACCTCCAAGAAGATGCCCAAGAAAGTGAACTGATTCGTGTTTCGACTTTGCGGTCTTTGTCAAAACCATGTAACCAGAATATTAATTAATTATAAGTAAATTATTTCCCACCCTATATCCCTACAAATCCCACAACCCAGATTTTAACCTAACGTATTAAAAAAAATAATCACACAATTAACATAATTAATTATAAATTAAATAATTATTAGTTAAAAACATAATATTAATTGATTATAATTAATTTACAACCCACCCTGTACCCCTATAAACTCCCCAACCCGCTACAGCATTAAAAATAACAATAAACTAATACATTAAATTTAAAAAACAGGAGGAGCCTAGCCTGCAGCCGAGATGGCCGCCTAGCTCTTCGGCTCTGCCGACCCTTTCGCCCTTCGTCGATATCCTGGCAAGAATCCTGCGCCTCCGAGCCCTACGCTTACCTGCGCCACGTTCCTGACCACGATACTTTGACTCCGGTCGAAAACGGAGCTGCCCCGGCGGAGTTGGGCCCCGGTTTCCATTCCGGCCTTCCAAGCGGTCGCAGCCGGGCCATTGTTTAGTGGGGACGGCCGGCGGCGACAACGATAGCAGCGGCCGCTGTGGAGAGGGAGGAGCCGGTGCACCGGACCTGGAGCGCGGCGCTGGGATTCTCACAGCAGCCTTTTCCATGCTCGGCTGCCCAGCGCGCCCCGCTCGCAACATTGTATCCAGCTCCCGTATACTGTATCCCGGCCCAGCTGGGAGAGGGCCGGGATCGCTTCTTTGTTGCAGCCTACAGCAGCGGACGCCATCTTCCGCATCGGAAGCCCTGGTCTCGCCGGTGGGTTTCCCTGCACCACAGATTCCCCTGTCCTTGAAGCCTTTCCACGACCGGCTGCCTCCACGTTTCCTGCACCACCGGGGCCCCGCAGAGAGCTTATCACCTTCCAGATACCGATGGCTGGTGAAGGGGGCTTGCTTCCCGGGGCGCTCGATGGTTGCTTGCCTAAGATGGCGGACGCAACAGCACCCTCCATCCTTGATCCACCGCTGGGGCTTCGCGACATCCTGGCAGCACTGGAGGACCTGTGGTTGGCCTTCCGCGACTCTGCCACTGGTTTGGAGGACCGGTTTGATCGGACTTCTTCAGCTGGCCATGATGATTCTCCAGTGCGGCATGTTAAGCCACATCTTCAGTCGACTGTCGGTGGATCACCCGAGTTGAGGTATGTGGCAGTGACGGGGGGACGTGTCCCAGTGCCCGCTGCGGTACTCCTCGGCTCTGCCCTGGAGGAGTCTGACAATCCTGCTCCCTTGGTATGGCCGGAGCTTGTGCCTCAGCCGCCGTTTTGCCCATCTCCTTTGTCCTTTGGTGCCACGTTTCTGAGCGTCCTCCTGGACTTGCTTCCTGTACATCGGCCGGCCGCTACTCTGGGATTTATGCATCGTCCTGCTCCCTGTTGTACTAGCCACCGCATAGCAGTGGCGCATTCTGTGGTCCTTTACTATCGAGCTTCGCTCCAGTTTGACTTGTCTCTTACCCCTCGATTGCTGCAACGGACTCCATGGTGGCCCATCCCGTCCAGGTTGGCTGTATTGCAATTGGATTCTGTTGGACTGCAGATTCGAAGGGGCCAAGGCTGAGGAAGGGGGTTTTTCTTGTTGCACATTGATACGTATATGGCTGGGACTGGGACTTGTGACTGTTGGAGGTACATGTAGCAGGGTGTTAGGTCGGGGCCTGGGGTTGGGTGACCGCGGGTAACGATTTTGCTTGTATTGAATAGATCCTTGGCCCTCCTCCGATCAACCGTGACATTCTTTTTCTTTTTCTTCTCTTTCTCTTCTCCTACATTTCGGGTACTCTTTTGGGGCGACAGACACACTGCTAGGGGGGGTAGGCCGTAGCCTCTGCATGCGTGTAGGGTGGGGGGTATATTTCCTTGTTGGTTTTTTTTCTATGGGCCTCCTTTTTCTTTCTTTCTTTTCTCTCTTTCTCTTCTCCCTTTCTACTCTTTACCTTTCTCGTTTGTTCTTTCCTTTCTTATTTCTTGGGTCGAGGGGAGGATTGGGAACTTGTGGGTAGTGCTTGGGGATCGTCATGTGATATGCTTCTTTTCTATCCTGATTTCATTGAGTGCGATTGATTACCTTACGGATAATGCTTGCTGACTCTTCTGATGATCGTTGTCCACTATAGTCCTAACTGCATTGCTCTGATTCGGATCCTTCCAGACCTGTTGCTATGGACTTATTTCAAAACTTTATAAAACTTAAACCTCATCATCCTGGCGCTCGGCGGCACAATTGTGTATAACGTAATCTGGTCTATTCGTGCTTGTACTGATATGCTGCTGAATCGTATAATTGCTTGCTGATGTGCCCTTTTTTTGTCGAGGCCGGCCTGAGGGTTGTAGGCCCGTATTTGTCTGCACATACTGTTAAATAAAGGTTTTCCAAAAAAAAAAAAAAAAAATTTAAAAAACAACTAAAAATTAGCGAACTATATTAAAAAACATTAACAATAATTATACAAACAATTCATAACATTAACAAAGTATATACTAAAATACAAAAAAATAATTGAAAAATGATATTAACAACAACATTTTTGTAAACGACATTAAAAACAGATATTTTTAACATTGACATTAACATATATATTTTTTTATTTCAAATAGTTTTTATTTACTTTTCAAGAAGGGATAATACAAAATGAAAATACAGTAACAATAACATAAGAAACAATAATACTGAATATAAAATGAAACCAAGGAAAATTACAAAAGAAGAAAAAAGACAAAGTTATCAATGTGCGGTGCAATAGGAAATGCAGTTATGTTAGAGAGATACAGGTGTACTATGAATATCACTTTCTACACACGGTCTCTGGTACAAAACAAGCATACAGAAGAGGACATAGCAGATTCACTACATTATGTTATATGCAATCGTAAAACAATCCTATAAGAAACGATCTTTAGCAGTGAGGAGGCAGGTGGGGGGACTCCCTTTAGAGTACGAACATTCTAGATACGGTGTTTGTTTGATGGAATGCAGTGAGGTGGGTCTCACGGTGGGTGAAATGTAAAGGAGAAGGCATCGAGGGACCTCCATTGTTTCCTATGTGGAGTGCGCCAGGGAGAGGAATGTAGAGAAATGTTGTCTGCCCCTCTGAGGAATGTCAACCATTCCTGCCACATTCTGAAGGAGACTTCTTTTGAGCTCTTCCACTTTCATATATATTTTTAACATCGATATTACTTACCTATAAATCGATATTCTTGTGAACTATATTTTTACACGATAGTTGTGCATCAAGATTTTTACAACTCGATATTTTTTTCAATATTTAGTCCGAATGCCCTTCTTTCCCCACACAAATTTGGCATTTCCCCATGGCCACTAAACGCACTATATGATTTCTCA
This sequence comes from Triturus cristatus, assembly GCF_964204655.1. Classification (NCBI taxonomy): domain Eukaryota; kingdom Metazoa; phylum Chordata; class Amphibia; order Caudata; family Salamandridae; genus Triturus; species Triturus cristatus. The sequence goes on along the minus strand of NC_140593.1, from coordinate 752,078,702 downwards.
CACTAAATGTACAGGGGACACATTCAGTACAACGCCGTTACTCAGTATATGCTTCCATTAAAAAACAGCAGGCACACATTTCACCAGTGACGAACAGCGATGTCGAGTTACAATCCACAGAACATCATATTTCGCATTCACCGGGGATGCACTGATCTGGATTCGCCCTGGTACCCCCTTTCAAACCTAAAACCTAGTAATTGATAAAGAAGACAGATTTGTTCTTGTTGAGGGCCAGTTAGACGGGGAGCCTGTCCTCTAGGATGCATTTAGCACCAAACTCAGAACAAAAGGCATTCTGGACAACCCTATAGAGTCCTAACCAATGGGTATGTATCCCTTGGATACTTGGTGGTGATTATAACAACGTACTTGATGTCTCTCTTGACCCTTTCCACCCCCCACTTCCTCATGCCCTAACTCGCCAATATTCCAAACAGTTCTCTGATAGGGCACAACAGTGGTCCCTTCACGATACATGGAAAATCCATAACCCACAGCTATGTCTTTATCCCTCATTACTCAACCCCACACAAGGTTTATGTCCATTTAGACCATTTTATCTGCTCCCAGGACATAGTTTCACCACTCCTCCACTCAGATTATTTAGGTTGTGTATTATCAAACCATGCCGCACATGCTACAGACATTGAGTGGGGTGCACCTCACCCGTCGGTTCCTACTTGGAGGTTGTCCAAGGATGCACTATTTTGTGATACCAATTTAAGCCACATAGTCCAGTACTTTGAGGAAATTCATGGCACAGCAACTGTGCTGTTGAATCAGTTTCCTTTAATGTGGTCACTAAGGGCTTCTGCACTCAAAACGTAGCTGAGGTTCACAGGGAGTTGACAAGCTAAGTCTTCGACTTCTGCTTGAGCTAGAGGTGACCCTGTTGTTGACATCTGTAAAGCAGCTACTTGGGCCTCCATCCACACTTTTGCAAAGCACTATTGCTTGGACTCCGAAGTGAGGAGGGATAGTCCCTTTGCGCTTTCTGTTTTGCAGGATTTTTTTGTATAGGCAGACAGGCACCCAGCTCTGAGTGCAGGACTGCTTGGAGATTATATTTAAAAGGTGAATAATCTACAGGTATGTGTATCCATCAGAAGAACAAGTTACCTTCTGTAGCGCTTTTTCTGGTGGCTATAGTATCAACCTGTGAATTTCTCACTGACCCACCCTCCTCCCTGTTGTTTGAGTGCATATACCAAAAAGAAGTCTATTTATATATGGTGTATATATTTCACATTCCACATATATATTTGTGTGGTTGTGTATTTATATATATATTTGAATTAAAGTTTAAAACATGCTAATGATTTGTTGGTTTCACCCGTTCGTCTCAAAGGCATGAAAAGAAATGGCTGGAAACTTACATCAGCACGCCAACAAGGGCCTCTTATGGCTGCAATCACATCACACAGAGCCAGGTGCGAAGCCATGGGCATTGTGATGGCCTTGTTGATGTGGGAGAACTGAGAAGAAAGGTTTCCTTGGAATGCTGGTTCATTGGGCTATTCAAGAGGTGAGGAATCCACAGTTATATACTGTATCCACCAGAAAAAGCGTAACTGTATTTATAAAGAGCTTACTAACCCTGACGAGGCCTTGAAGTGCTTTTCCACCAGTAGCACGCTTGATTAATGGTGGATTAGTATAGAGAAATCTAAGGTGTTAATTCAAGCTGTGGACATGTGAGTCTGTTAGTTGTATTGAATAGAATAAAGCATGGATAGAGAAAGAAAGAGTCAAGAAAGTGTTATTTATGAGATAATAAATGTAAAATGAAGTTTAAGATGAGTCAAAGAAGGGATAGAGGAGGGAAGAGTCTAGAAAGAGTTATTACAGAGCTCATAGATGTGCAATGAGGTTTGGGATGAGTCAAATGGGAGATAGAGGAGGGAGGAGTCTAGAAAGGGTATTGAGATCATAGAAATACTATGAGGTTTAGGATAAGTTAGAGAGTGAAGGTAGAAGACATTTTGAAAGAGGTATAGCATGAGACAGAGTCGTGAACTGGAGAGAGCTGATGGTTTTTAAAAAAAATATTTTTTTCCACTATAGGAGTACATTAATAAATACTTTACTACATAGAAATGTATACATATAAATGGAAAGTAATAAAAGAGATATAAAGTTGTATTATATAAAGTCCCATCTGTACATGTACTCACTCTGACCTTTAAGTGTTGCTGTACATATATACAAATGGTAAGTTCACTACAGCAGATATATGTGTGGAACCAAGCAGGTTATGCTAGGATATACATCATGCAGTAAGAGAGAAACGCAACTAAGGGCCTTATTACGAGTTTATTATTATTATTATATTATTATTATTATTATTAGGATTTATAGAGCGTATGGCTACCCGGTGGCCTCCAAGGGATAAGCATGAACACAGAGAAACAAGAAAGAAGCAGGTTAGTTGCACTCATTAAACAAACAGGTTTTTAGTTTCTTCCTTGGATTTTGATTTTGGATTCTGATACTGTGAATCTTAACTCCTTAGGAAAAGAGTTCCATAACTTGGGTGCAAGGTGGGAAAATAATCTCCCCCCCCCCACCTGGCCCTTTTTATTCTGGCAGTGTTTAAAACCATCTCTCAGAGCCTGATCTCAGGTTTCTCTTAGGGAGGTATAGGCCGACTAGATTTCTAATCTTGCTGGGCCCTGTGTTGTTTATGGCTCTGTAAGTAATACAAAGCACTTTAAACCTAATGCTCGCCTCCATAGGGAGCCAATGTAGCTGTCTGTGATGCTTCTTCACTGATTCCTTCATTGGGAGCTAACACAGAAGTCTAGCCACTGCATTCTTAGCTAGCTGTAACTTATTGACGACATACTTAGGAACGCCCAAAAGGAGCGCGTTGCCATAGTCCAGGCGGGACGTGACCAGGAAGTGTATCACTGTTTTCCTTAGCTGTAGGGGAATTAGGTCCAGGATTTTCCTGAGCATTCTAGCAGCCCAAAGCAAGGACCTGCCATCTTGCTTGCCTGGGTATCCATGGTGAGCTCCTTATCCATCCAGAAGCCGAGATTTTTGATAGCAGTACTCGGGACTGGAGCACTCCCTAGACAGCGTGGCCAGCTAGCCAGGGCCCTGGGTACCCCTGCATTGCCGAGGACCATCAGTTCGGTTTTGTCCCTGTTTACTTTAAGACAGCTCTCTGTCATCCATTTGACCACCCGTTCAAGACAGGGCTCCAGCTGGCTTGATTGACCATTGATCCTGGAATCAAGAGACACCACCAACTGGGTGTCATTAGCGTATGAAATTACTGAGATGCCATATCCTTGAATTCTATCCGCCAGTGGGCGCATATAGATATTAAACAACGTGGGACTTAGCGATGAGCCCTGTGGCACCCCGCAGGCAAGAGGCTTACTATAAGAGGCTGCGTTCCATAACCTGGGAGGACCTCCCCCCTTCCCTTGAATAGCGATAGCCCGGAGTCTGTTAGCCAGTATGCCATAGTCTACAGTATCGAATGCTGCTCTTAGGTCCAGGAGCATTATTGCAGCTGCTCCTCCTTGATCCAAGATCATTTTTAGTTCTTCGGACACCACTAACAGGGCGGATTCCATGCTATGCTGGGGGCGGAACCCCATCTGTGGTGGGTGCAACCGAAGATGATCTTCCAGAAATTGTGAGAGTTCTGTTAACATGTTTCTCCACAATTTTACCAATAAATGGGAGAAGTGATATTGGTTGGAAGTTCTCTGGCCGGGCGGGATCCAGACTAGGTTTTTTAGCAGTGGTTTCATTATTGCCTGCTTCCATAGAGAGGGAGAGAGGGGACTGTGCCTGGCTGCAGAGAGAGGTTTGACATGCCAACAATAGATGGCAAAAGGGCCTCAATGGCCTTTAAAAGGATTGGAGGGGGCAGTATCCAGAGGGGAGCCTGATCGAATTTCCCTCATGAGAGATTGGGCCGTCTCCTTATCCGCCCCAGGGTCAATGTGGTTTTGTCTGAATGGCAGTTAGGTACATCTAAATTAATTTTGCCCCACATGTTTACTGTGCAATTACAGTGCTTGCATACTTGTGCTCCCATTACCTACCAATCCAGTACCCACTCTCATTCCCTGCATAGCATCGGAGTTTGTTCGAGTGAGAGGAGCTGTTCCCTAGTGTATATTATCGGTGAACGGGCAAGGTCCCTGGACCCTGGGCCCAGTCGGGCACGGACTGGCACAGACAGGCTTGCCTTTGGCGCGCCTTTGACGCACCCGCTGCATGCGTCCGCTGCGCGCCCGCTTTACAGCTGCCATTTTGAAGTGGCAGGGATCAGCGCACTAGACTGCAGACCTCCGGCGCACCATCAGGAAATTCTATGGTAGAGAGGGTTAATGCTACCTCTCTACCACGCTTCCCATCCGGGCTCTATGCCTGCTGCAACCACTGCAACGCGGACCTTCCTACCGAGTCTGATCTCCCCCGAGTCAAACCTACAAAACAGGTAAAATCCTCCCCCCAACACATTCAATGAAGCACACAGAGTAAAAAGAATTTAAAAGATTAAAAAGATTAAAAAGTCTTAAATGCAATAAGTGCGCAAGGGCACCTCTCTCAGCCTTCTCGCGGTCAGTAGTAGTTTGGCTGTCCTCCTGTAGCACTGTCACCTCTACGCTGCCAGGAGGACCGCCAAGCCTGTGGTGCACCCCTCCCCCCTGGATTCTGAGTTGAATCCAGGGTGGGCAGATGGGCAGTGCTGCAGCAGTTTCACGGTGCCACTGTGTTAGCCTCATAGGAGAGCCGTAACAGCAGACTGCCACCGTGAGACTGCCTGCAGCACCTTTCTACACGGGTGTGGCATACACCATGTCGGGCATGCCACACCATGCAGAAACAAGGGGGAAATTCCAGGGGGGCACAGCATGTGCCCCACCATATGCAGCTCCAGGCCCAGAATCGGCAGGGGGCCCTGTTGGGTCCACTTACCTGCATCTCCTCCACCCTTCTAATGGCAGGCTCCCGCCATGAAATGGGTGGTGGATATGGAAGTCGGAATATGCTCTGCAGTGTTGCATCGGCACCACCAGCATATTCCTGCCCCATCACACACCGCCCCTGTCACGGGATCCTGGATACGGCGGGTGAACCCGTAGGGGTGTTGGTGGTCAGACCGCCACCGTGAGTACAGCGCGTGCTTGCAATAAGCCCCTATGTAACAAAGAAGAAAAGGCCTGGAAATAATATTGTTGAAAATTAAAGTATACTAGGGAGAGAGGTCGGAGCTCATATAGAGAGCAGCGAATGGATTCTGGTGAGTGTTATATTTGGTGTGCAACAAGTATGTGATGGGAGATGAGGGTGATGGAGTTGAGTGGAAGTAAGAGAGTTAATTGTGCGTTCAAGAGGGTATGGTGTCATCCTTGAGATTTTCTGTGAAGGAGAAGTCATCCCATGAACTTGCTATGGGGTGTGTCCAGAAGCTTATTTATAGCATTAAACTAGCACTGTGAGAAATAGAGTAGAAGGGGTAAAAGGTCAATGATTATATGTGCATGAGTAACAGACAAATGGGCTGGTATTGTGAATATATCACACATTTATTCATATTAATCCTGAATTCTGGGCAAGCACCCACTGTCAAATAAAGCTTTTTGAGATGTTAATCGAATGACATATAACATTCTATTTTAGTTGACTAGGAGGCGTAAATGGATGTCGGGAAACTGATCCCGATTGCTTTTTATGTGAAAAGACCCAATACGCGTGGATGGTGCTTTTAAAAAACGTATCTCAGATACCCACACACTGAACAGTTGTAAAAGGACACATACATTTACGACAAGGTATCTTGACTGAAAAATACCCTTTTAGACTGTAATCCGGATAAACTTGCAATACAAAATGTCACATATGCCCGTGAAGCTTGCGGGTTTTGTGAGAGTTTCAGTCGAGCTCAGTACGTGAATTTGTTCACGGATGTGCTGTTCCTGATTGACACAAGAAACAGGTGAATAAAGAGAGCACAATGGCAGGAGTTGGGGCAGTAGCACCACTGCAATTCTCGTTTCATCCTTAATAGATTAAGGAGTGGTATGCAAGTCAAGTGAGCAGAACACATGAGAGCTGATGAACAGCATTCGGGCATGCTGAGTACACATCTGATGTGAGGGGGGCAAAAAACAACCCTAGACCAGTACTCAGCAAAAATACAGATAGGATTGTATCTAAAATACGTAGAGAAGGAAATGAAGAGTGGGACTGTGGCACAGATGTATTATACACTGTCGCAGCGCAACACAGCGCGCCGTCTTGCTGTGCCACGTGAAAGGGCAGGAATGCGTGGTATTTAACATCATACAGTGCATGCCTGTCCATTGCTTGCACTGGCACCTAATGTGCTGCCTTGAACCAAATGCAGGCACGCTTGTGTCATGGTGCAAGGGTGCCTGCTTTTGTAGGCAGGATTGTTTCTGTGCAGGAAGGGGCACCTTCCTGCACAAAAACAATCCTCACAGGCATTTTCCTCTTTCTCTGTATGCTGCAAAATTCATCATACATAGAAAGAGGAAAAAACGAGGAGACTAAATATATTTCTCCCCGTTTCCCCTTACCTGGGGAGGTGAAGCTTTTTAATACATTCCCAGGTCTCCCACTAATAGTAATTCTGGGAAAACGCCAGAATCCAGGGATGGATGCATGGGAACACACGCTCCAGCCATGGAACACCTTCCTGGGGCAGAGTAACGCATGGTAGCGATTTGGCCTGCTTTGCATTACTCCAGAGTTATCAAGCCATACAGGCCCACACAAAGTGGCCTTGCGCAGCTTGATAAATCGGACTTTAGTGCTGCGTAGCCCTTGTGACCCATGCGTGGCGGCACACACTATGATAAATATGGGCCTTGGTGTCTGGGTGAACAATAAGGTTAAGAAGGAAGAACTGGTAAATAAGTTACAACAAAAAAGAAATATTGTTCAAATGGTGCACACTATTCAGACATATGACGGGGGCACTAGTTCTGTTTACACGGCTATAATTGGCAAATTGTATGGTTTTTACTTTTGTTTTGTAACCATGAGCAGTGGTGGTTGGCAAAGCCCTGCTGTAGAGCACACAATTATTTTTCCCAAAAATAGTTTTAGTGATTTACGAGTCCTAAGAGCCCAGGAAGGTTTGTTATATACAGGGAGAGCTAGCATTCACAAATAAAGCACAGAAGCTGCATAGCCTGCAATAATAAATCCACTTATAATATCAAGTTTAAGATGGGGTTCCTTTGGGGTCACATAGAAGCCCAGGGTTAGGCTAGGCACCCTCTGTCTCCTAATGGTTTTTATTTTCCCCAACACTGGACTCAGTGCACCATATTGGAAAATGATAGATGGGTGATACAATTTTCTGTGCTGGCCAGCCAATCAGCGAGGCTGAGTCACAATTCTGCTGCCAGATTGGATGACAGGAGAAAATCTCCCTAGTCCAATGATGTGGCTTTATTTTTTAACAAGAATAACAAATCCTCTTTTGGATTCACGCATTGGCAGAGGGTCCGTGGATTAATGGTCAAGATACACTTAAACTTACCTCTTTGTGCCCAGACCAAAACAGCCTTTAAAAGTTGATTTCTTGAAAAATACTGAACGGATTTTCAATCAAAGGCACTTCCTTGATGCAAGAAAGTGGTTTGTTAGTTAGGGTGGATTGGCATCGACAACAAGTAATAACGTCACTCTCTTGCCAGGTCAGTCAAACGTTTCCATAATTCAAACCTAAGCTCAACCCCTGTTGGTTGTGGCTCAGAGCAGACAGTCTTAATTTAGAGAAAATTTGGGAAGCATTTAGAAGTATGATAAGAGAAAACACAACACAGTAGAAATCCAACTTCAGTTTAGCAAATAGAGTAAAATGTAATGAACAAAATTGCATAATTCCAATAAGGCAAATTGAAGATATTAATTTTTAAAGAATTAAGTGAAAATAGCACCTAAAAGAGCAATGTGTCATTGTTCTTGGCCACGATTTAAGTGCGATTTGAGGCCGACCGCGAGATAGTGCATTTTGGATACACCAAGAATACAGCTGAAGAAAAAAAGGCTTAGAGTAAAGTGTAATGGCTCGGACATGGCGTAATGGCCAGAGCTGCCAACTTTGGAGCTGGAGAGCCAGGTTCAAATTTCAGCATCGGCTCAACATCATGTGATTCTGGGCAAATTACTTAATCTCCCCATGACTACCAAAATAATTAATGTGTCTTCGTGTAAGCTAACTGGTGCTCAAATAAAGCCTTTCAATATTTTTAAGTTCATATCCCTGTCTAAAAAAACTAGAGTGCAACATTGCCCATAGGCACATGCGCAAACGTGCAACCTTTAGTAAATGTAAGCGCTAGCCATTAATGTATGTGTGATTTTGCTTCTTATGAATAATACCATTATTTTTTTTTATTATTTCAAATCGTTTTTATTGAAATAACAATGACAATACAGTAACTCTTCCGTACAAAAAGGTTTGAGTCCGTCAATGTCAAACAATTACAAATAACAAAAAATAATAACAAATAACAAATAATATAAAGTAAATCAATTCCTGCTTGCATCATCAATATACAGATACATATATATATATACAATGCTCAATGTGTGGGTGCGGCGCCTCTGGGCTCAAGAGGGTAATCACGGCTGCACTCTCAAACAACCCCGATCAAAGGGATCAATCCGCAATATAATATCTCAAGGTGGCTCATAATGAAAGGAGGATGCGTCCAATGATTTCCAAAGCTTTCTATTGGAAGGGCTCCAAGTAGAAGCTTGTAGAGCCGGATTATTAGAACCTCTCAGGAAAGATAACCACTCCTGCCAGATTTTGAAGCTCACCTCACTCGCATTTTTCCATTTGCAAAGTACCACTTTACATGCCATTGTTAGCATTAAGTCCAAAAGCTGACGGTCTTGAACAGTTGATAGTTGTGGGTCCAGCGCCCCTAAAATGACATATACAAAGTCCTGTACAGGGCTTATCTTGAACACGTGATAAATGCAGTCAAATATTTTCCCCCAGTAATCCCCTAACGAAGGACAGTTAAACAGCATGTGTGCAAGATCACCAGAGCCTGATTGACAGTTCCAACACGTAGGAGATTCCCTTAATTTACATTTGAAAAGCTTGTCCGGCGTCCAGAATGCCCTGTTGAGTAGCATATATTTTGTTTGGAATAGGATGGGTGAGACTTTGTGTGTAAGGGCCAACTTATGGATCACATCCCAGTCAAAAGTTATGCCTGTTAGATTTGGCTCAGGCTCCCGTTTTGATTCCACCATTTTGTGTTTTGTCATGGGTAAAGGCAATAATAGTTTATACACCCTCGAAACGAAGTGGCCCGCGTACATAAGACGTGGGAGATGAATTATTAACCATGGTATATATGGAGAGAAATTACGAGCGGTTAGCATCGCTTTGATTTTCAAGAAATCATAAAAATCCATCGGGGTAAGATCATACCTCTGTTGCAAGATCGAGAACGGCAGTGGAGTCTTATCATCATACAGGTCCTTCACCAAGTTAATGCCCTTCTTGGACCAAGACTCCCCGAATAATCCACTACCATTATATTTGAGATGGGAATTTCTCCACAAGGACATAAACGATGACCTAGTGAATGTCAACTTTGTTTTATGTGTTTGGTCGAGTCTGAGCAACGCCCGTCTAGTATTTAGCATGATATATTTGGAGTGTGGTAGATGTGACAGGTCCATAGTGAGAAGGGCTTCCAGAGGCGCGTGATCTACTAGCGACTCCTCAATATTAACCCATAGTGGTGATAAGCTGGGGATTTTATCAACCACTGAGCACCCTGTTTGCAAAGATACGCTGTCTGATAGTTCCTGAACGAGGGGAGACCCAGGCCGCCTTTATCTTTTGCTAATTGCAGCTTCTTCAGTGAGACTCTGGCTTTCTTGCCCTGCCACAGAAAACTACCAAACAGCTGATCCACCTTGGTAATAAAATTGTTCGAGAACGTCATAGGGAGCATGCTGGCCAGATAGTTGACCAACGGAGTTGACATCATTTTGAGCGTCTCCGCTCTACCCCACCAGGAGAGGAACTTTGGAGACCAACCCTCCAGCAATGTAGATATCTTTTTAAGGGTCAATTCTTCATTTACTCTCAGCGTAGAGATCAAATCTTTATCAAAGTCTAGCCCCAGATATTTAAAGCACCGAGGCTGCCATGTAAGACCGGAGTCCCCAATGATCCCTTTATCCCCAACATTGTTCAGGAGCTTGACCTCCGTTTTGTCTTTATTGAGTTTATACCCAGAGACTCTGGAAAATTCCTCAATATCAGTCATGAGTGCAGGTATGGCCTCATCCGCTCTTTCTGACATAATAAGTACATCGTCTGCATATGCCGTTAATTTAACAGTGCAGTCTCCAAACGGTATACCAGCTATCTTGGGGTCATTCCTTATATGATATAAGAACGGCTCAATTGCTAACAAGAACAATGAAGGAGACAGGGGACATCCCTGCCGCGTGCCTTGCTTTAAACAAAAGGGGGAGGAGAAAGATCCACCCGCCCTAACTCTTGCCGAAGGACAGCAATATAGGGACATTACCAGTCTTGTGAATGATTCCCCTAAGTTGAATTTACATAGGACTGCTTTAAGGAAGGACCAATCAACCTTATCAAATGCTTTTTCAGCATCTAGTGTTATTGCTGCCGTGGGCGTACCTAGGAGTTTCGCTTTTTCTAAGACATGCGCCAAAATCCTTGTATTGTCACTGGACAGTCGGTTTTTAAGGAAGCCTGCTTGAGATGGGTGGATCAACTGGGGAAGGACCCTCTGGAGGCGAGCGGAAAGTATCATAGCCAAAAGCTTGCAGTCTATGTTAATCAGTGAAATTGGCCTATAATTTTTCGGTAGCGATGGATCTTTCCCATCCTTAGGAAGTACTGCAATTATTGCTTCTGCCAGTGTACCTCTGACCTCGCCAGATTTATTTATGTCTTGAAATAGATGTAGGAGGGGTTCGACTAAAAGGGAGGGAAAGGTTTTATAAAATTTTGCCGTAAAGCCATCAGGGCCTGGTGCTTTCCCTATCTTTAGATTTTAAATTGCAGTCTCTATCTCTAGAGCATTAATTGGACCATTGAGACTGACCTGGTCCTCAGCAGAAAGCTGTGGAAGATCGCACTCGTCTAAGTACTCCTTAATCCTGGTTTCCTCCACCGCCCTATTCTTTGCATAAAGGTCTTCGTAGAATACTCTGAACACCTCTGTTATTTTGTCTGGGTCTGAATGCGAGAATCCTGATGCATCTTTAATGACACTAATAGAATTCTTCTGAACCTTAAACTTCAAGTACGAGGCTAGGCACTTGCCTGCCTTATTAGACTCACAGAGCTTAAACCTCCTACCCTTATCAAGCCAGACTCCCGCTCTCTCGCTAACTATTTTATTATATTCATATTTCTTATTCGCCAACGCAGAAAGAGACATATCATCCCTATCCTTTAAGTGTCTAATCTCTAGGTTCATAATTTCGGTCTCCAAGGCCTCCAACTTCGCATTATAATTTTTGTTCATTGCTGACCTGATTTTGATACACACTTCCCTTATGGTACTTTTCAAGGCATCCCACCTAATGAGATCGGACGTGTCCCCCTCTTTATTAATCTGCAGGTAAGAAGAGATCGCATCATGTATTGTGGACCGGTGCTTATCACTATTTAGGATTTCATCATTCAGACGCCAAGACGTCTGACGAGAGGAGGGTTTAACATTAGCAATTGATAAGGAGATGCAAGAGTGATCAGACATTACACGGGGTTCTATGGTAGTAGACTCTATTCTAGGGACGCCGTTCTGTGTTATGAGGATATAATCAATTCGGGAATACGAGTCATGTGGAGAGGAGTAAAAAGTATAATCTCTCCCAGTGGGATTTTGGAGCCTCCATGTATCCACCAAGTGGACGCTTTGACACAAATTGAGAAAAGCTTTATGTGATCTATTTGATTTGAAGGGACAGCGTGAGTCTCTATCTAAAGTTGCATCCATTGGAAGATTGAAATCCCCAGCTAAGACGTGTACCTCATTATCCGGGATAGTTCCAAGGTGCTTATTCAGATTGCTCCAAAAATTCAGTTCACTAGGGTTAGGAGCATATATGTTAGTAACATAAAACTCTGTATTATCTCTACTCAGTTTGGCCGTGACCCACCTTCCGTCTACACTCGCTTCGGAGGACAAGATCTCTACCTTAGATTTCCTTGCAACAAGTATCAGAACACCATTCTTTTTGTTCACAGCCTCAGCGCCCACAACCTCATTATAAAATGTATTCCTCAGGTGATAAAACTGTTTAGCCTCAAGCTTCGTCTCCTGAAGTAAAACAATGTCACCCCTCATTCTCTTTACATAATCTAAAATCTTTTGTCTCTTGACAGGCTGGTTCAGGCCTTTAACGTTAAGAGATAATATCTTCAATCTGTCCATATTACATACTCCCAACGGAGAACTAATTGAGCTATTTGACATCAAAAGGTTGCGCCATCATATCGGTAATTATATATTTCACAAGGTAAGCACAGTTAGAGCAGTAGTAGAGCCCATCACCACCCTCACCCCCGAGCATTAAGGAGATGAAGACTATGCAAGCAAGAGGAAACAAAAGCAAAGAACATTGAACACACACCCCTTCCCAAAAAACCCTCAACCCCCCACCCTCCCCACCCCAACTGTACGTAGTAGGCATGGTGACTGGAAAGAGATTGCGTCGCATCCTTCCCGTGCTTGACCATTGCAGAATAAAAAACATGGAACAGAGGAACTAACACAGTCGATCTGAGGTATGCTCCTAACCACTGTAATATCAAACAACCTACATCAAGAGATCAACCTTCAGGGACCTTCAGGGACCTCTTCTGCTGGTCTGCTGGTCTAGGGCCAGTAACCAAACTAACATTAAGCCACCAACGTGCTCTTCTTAACACCATCTGTGAAGCATGACCATTAGTAGTCAGAGCCTAGGGACCTGACACACATCTTATTGATAGGTAAACATACTACGTATCTAGGTAACAGAAACAACTGCATTCAACCAACAGATCACTCATGGGAAAGTGCCTTGAAGCAGAGAGTCGTGCTATCGATAACCCTCCACAGTGAGTAAATGAAGCACATATAGAAATTTGGATGGCATATGTGTACAGGGATCGTTCACTTGTAACCTGAGGCCGAGGCCTGATCAACTGCACCCTCGGAGTTACTTGTTTCCATGTCTAAGTCTTCCGGCCCATCAAGCATACGTTTCAGTTTCAGGAGATCTGAAAAAAGGTGCGGAGAGCCGTGGATCATCACTCGATATTTTGCTGGGCCCACGAACCCATATTGGAAGCCCCTTTTCTTTAGCAGCGGTCGGAGTGCCAAAAACGCCTTCCTGACTTCCACCGTCTCTTTACTGTAATCCTGTGAGATGTAGATTTTGACCGATTTCCACAGAATATGGTTGTTTTTCCGCATGAAGCCAAGAATTTGCTCTACATGCTGGTAGCGTAGTGGCTTACACACAATAGCTCTAGGACCTTTTTGATTCTTATTTATTCTGCCCGGCACTCTATGGGCCCTATCAAACTCCAGTGGGTGATGAAAGGACATGTTAGTAGCCTGGGTGAACCAAGACTCCAAAAAGGCCACACAGCTCCCATGCTGATCCTCCGATCCTTCCGGAAGACCAAAAATGCGTAGATTGCCCCGTCTGTTCCTGTCCTCCCACTCCGCCAGTTTCCGTGTTGTTTGATCCGTGGTTATGCATAGGCGCTTGATGGCATTACACGATTTGACTTCCATGTCCTCGAGTCTGCTAATCCTCGATTCTGCTTCTATCAATTTTGCATTGGTTTCGCGGTTATCTTGCCTAATCGCCGCTACCTCTTCTTTGGTCGCTTTTGCCAGCTCCCTTACTTCATCTAGTTTATTAAGTATCAGCTCCATCGGGTCCGGATTGCTTTTCCCTCCCTTGCTGGGTGAACTCGGATTCGACTGGTCAGATTTGAGCCTCTTCATGCTTTTCACTGAGTCCTTACTATCAGCCATTGTTGCCAGTCGCGCAGATTCCGTGGCCGGTCTCAACTGCCTCCTTGTGTTCCAACCATCTCTTATAGAGTGTCTTACGATCGCCGGTCCCTCCGTTGTCTTCTATTAGCCAATTTAGTTAGATGCACAATGATCCAATAAATCCACCACACGTGGTAGTATGATCGCATTACCTGGCCCTTTCCTGACCGCTACCTGTGCGGTTGGTTGATCACCGTGAGGGAGCACGCACTTTCATATAAGGTCAGAGGCGTGCGTCAACATTGTGGAAGACAGCATATGTGTGCAAGGCTGGACTGCGCAGTCACATGATATAACCGTGTATTAAAGCGCAGGGTGATTCAGGTGATATCACAGGGTGTCAGGTTGGCAAGTCTAAGACCTCTTAGCGTAGTGCCGGACTCACTCGCAGCTCCACATCCCCAAACAGAGGCTCCGAAATCACCAATCCAGGAAGGCAGACCCTGCTGCAAGTGTTATATCAGACCCGGCCGAGTCTAACTTGGATATACATGGGTAAGAACAGACTTCTTCACATTCTCGCCTTCACACCGACATTGCCACCATTACGAGTGAAGCGTAGCGTCAGCCGCACTGATTAGAGTAAGACGCGGTTCTATTTCTGGCATCCATACCTTCCAGAGCATGACCCGGGTAGCAGCCACCGCGCCAGTGAAGCAGAGTCCCCATTCTGCACAGCTCTTCCCTCAGGCGCCGTTGTATCACCGTGTAGAGTCCCCGTTTAGGGAGCGTGTGCTGCCATCTTGTGTGCGCGATAGGCGCCAATGACTCCTCTCCGTTCTAAGCTGTCTAGCCACACCTGCTCATTCGCGATCCCCTCCAAGTACCGGCTTGTCACCGCATCTCCCAGCAGTCAACACCGATTCCCTCAGACTCCGTCGGGTGACTTTCAATCCGACCGCCAACACACCGGCAGTCACGCGGTCTCCTCGCCTGCCTCACTCCCCGCAGCCATCGGGCGGAGCATTCGAAGTGCCAGGAGAACCGCTTCCCCGCATCAAAAAACCTCCAGATTGCTCCTCGAATGCTCCCCTCACATTCCGGTCAACGACTCCACGCCGTGTGGTGGTTTTGGAGCGGCAAGACCCGTTCCTCTATCCTTAATCGATGTTCGCACGGGCAGAGAGAATCACCGAGCCGCCATCTCTCTCGGCGTCCAAACCACGCCCCCGAATAATACCATTATAATGCACGCTTCAAATGTATGCAAACAGAAAGCAAATAAATCAAGTGTGCGGTTTCTAAACAATTGTTTTCAGCTTGCCAGCATGCTTTGAACAACTCTATTTTATTTAAAAGGAGCCAAAGCCCCGAAAGCGTATAAAAGCATAGACATTAGAAGCACAGTTCCCAAAAAGGTGCACCAAGAAAGGCCACATGCCACGTTTTTGGTTTTGTTGTATTTCAATTTTTTATTTACTGTGAACACCACCTGAAGGTACAGGAGCGCTTGACATGAGTCCCAGTTATGTTACACAAACGCCCATTTTTAATTGTTGGCACAGTGAGATGAAGTAATTTGACCAAAAAGACAGGATGTTGAGCCTGCGCTTAGTCGCTTTGGACGTGCAACCATGCAATCCTTAGGGAAACTAGGTGTAAGCTTTTAGTATAAATGTGATCCTGCTCTTCCATTTGTAAAAACGTTTGTATTTCCTCTTTTTTAAAATATTAACAGATGCCCGTAGGTTCACCTTTAAAACCAGCATGTATGCGCACAGAAAATAAATTAATTAAGCCAAATCCAAATCCAAAAACAGCTTTATTCGACAAAAGTCATAAAAGCGATACAAAACAGGTACAGGTACACAATACACAAATAGTTTGGCAAAGAGACAATATAAGATTGATACTGTTTAAAATCTTTACAGGTTTTAAAAATACATATGATACAAAAAAGATCATTGGGGGTAACATCCAGGGCAGCTGACACTTTACTAACCATTACTCTTAATTCTTATAATCCATGCCCACCCCAGGAATTTAGCAACAGCCACAACAATTACCGGGTCAGTGCAGGTACGAAGGAGTCTTCCTGCTTCAACACTCCGTCTAGTACCCAGTAGTTGGCAAACAGGTCTCAACCATACACGCCTCGGAGCCGAGTAGGCAGGGCATACAAAAAACATGTGTGCTAATGTTTCCACCTGGGATTTGCAGAAAAAACATGAATTACTACTCTTGGACTCCCACCGAGCTACAAATGAGTTTAAGGGCAACGCTCCCACCCACATCTGGAAAAATAGTTTCCTATCTAGCACTTTAGTAACAAGATCCCAGAAATGTTCTAACCTTGGGGCAGTTTTGATGCTCAAAAATTAATCAGATAGCGAAAGAGGTTTAGTGTCAAGAAATACCTTGGCATTTACCAACTCCCAGTATTTCTCTTTCAAGAGTGCTTTAGATGGAAAGGTAGCAGCCGAAGGGTTCTCCCAAAGATCGCTCATCCCCAGAGCCTCAAGAGATTTTCTGATTTCATTAAGCCAAACAATCTTCCGGGAGCCCACCAGAGACATTATATCAAGAAAACCCTCCGCATACTGAGCTAAAGCCGGAGTGGTCCATAGGCGACGCCAGTAAAGAATGGGTCGAAGCCTGGCTACATCGGCTATAGGGTTCTTACCAAGGTCGTATCTTAAGGGAACTATAGGTGTGCTCTGCGGGAGAGAAGTAATGCTACGCAGGAACTTGTTTTCCGAGATGGTTAAGGAAGACAGGTTCTCGTATCCCCACAGTTCAGCACCGTAAAGAGACGAACTCACAGCTTTGGCACTGTAGACCTGAAGCACAGGTCTAATAGGCTTCGAAGGAGACTTTTTAAATTTGCCAGCTAGTACTCCAGCAAGCTACCTATGTTTTAAAGTAGACAAATCTCTCTGTAATTTCCACGCGAAATTATTTTGAATGTTAACTCCTAGATAATTAAAAGCCTGTACTTGTTCTAGTGGATTTTTAAACAAAACAAATTGGTTTTTAAAAGATTTGTGTGGCCTGAATACCATAAGCTTAGTTTTTTTAATATTAACTTCAAGGCCACGGTCTACACAGAAGGTCTAAAAAATATCTAATGAACGCTGAAGTCCGCAGGGTGTTTTAGCAATTAAAAGCGTATCTTCGGCGAACATTAGGATAGGGACCTTAGTGTTGCCAAGAATAGGGGCATCGACGTGAGCTTTCAAATGACGATCCGCTATATCATTAATGTATAGGGAAAATAGAGTTGGGGCCATTGCACAACCTTGCCTGACACCTCTTTGGACCGGAAAGTCCTCGGTCGTCGTCCCTGACCTCCCCATCTAATTCTGGCAGAATTATCCGCGTGAAGCCTCTGGATTAAGGACAACAAGCCGCCATGAAGCCCCAGATCTTTCAATGTCAACCAGAGTTTAGGACGAGGGACTAAATCAAAGGCGGCTCTTAGGTCCACAAACACCGCGTACAGATTCCCCTTACCCAGGACCACTGTCTTCCAATAAAGGAGGATAAAACGGAATACTTGGTCAATAGTGCTAATGTGCTGGGAAATCCTGCCTGAAATGGAGATAAAATATTGTTTGACGCTATCCAGAAATGAACACGATTTAGGATCAATCTACCAGTGATCTTCTGGATAGCGTCAATCAAGCTAATAGGCCGATAATTCTCAGGAAGCGAGCGGTCCCCCTTTTTATACACCGGAATTATTTCCGCCACTTTCCATGAGCTAGGGATTGGGGCACCATGTGCCATCGCATTAGCAATCAACTGTATATATCTCCCCCATTTCAGCTTATCATACAGGAAGACGTCCGCAGGTACACCATCCGGGCCGGGAGCCTTACCAGACGCCACTCCTACAAGTGCTAGATCCACCTCTGAACTAGAAAAATTATCTTCTGATTTGAACATCTGGGGGGACCCATGGCTTTTGGAGAGATCAGTGGGAGAAGCATACTGCGTTTTAAAATACTCAACCCACTTCTCTTGTGAAACATTATTTTGGGGACACTCAGGCTGCCTACCAGATCCCCACTTTACAATGCTCCAGAATAATTTACTATTATTCTGAAGGCTTGCTTCGAGAAGGCCCTCCCACTTTTTTCCGTCCCATTGGCATTTAGCCCTAGCAACACAACTCTTATAGATGATTCTTCTGTGACGAACCAGGCTTACATCGCCACCCTTCAGGGCATTCCCAAGTAATAGCCTTGCCTCCCTACATTCTTTATTATACCAAGAGGCTTGATGGTTAGCACCTCTTGGTCCTGTTTTCGCTTTTGTAAGGAAATAAGATTTCAGACTGGCAAATAAGCTATCATGCGCTGATGTTACGTCCCTCAGATTCCCATCAGAGGCAAAAACTGACCCTATAACAATGATGGAACCATCCACCTCGTCTATAATTTTTGATAAGGTGGCAGGGTTCCCCATATGACCAGACCATCTCAGGCGGCGCATGTCATTAGATGTCACCCCCTCGGGAGGACACGACTCCCTGTCCTCTACGGGACCACTATCTACCTTCCACAATCTATGTGATAAACAGAGAGGGTTATGATCACTCTCTGGAAGGGACACTATCTTCATGTCAACGAGGGAGTGCCATAGTTTCATATCAGCCAAAATATAATCGATTTGACTCCTGCTCAGCCCGTTATTAAATGTGCAGGCGCCCTCTCGGTCACTTGGCATCCTACCATTCAGGGCCCTCAAGCCCCTTTCCATGCAAAGGGAATTAATCTGAGGTTCTCTGACAAAATTTCGAAGGTCAGAAATTCGACCTACAAAAATATCGCAACACTAATATCGATGTCAAGAATATCGACATCCTATCTACAACATGGTAAGTGCAAAAATATTGAAAATAAAATATAGATGTCAAAAATATCGTTTTTAAAAATATCGGTTTTTTTTAGTGATAAAAAATATGTAAAATAAACATAATAATACTTATAAATAAAATAAACATAATTAAATATATTTCACAATGTTAAAAATTAATAATTAATAAATATAATTTAATAAAAAATTAATTAAACATAGACATATAATATATAATATATACTTACGTAATAATGTTTTAATAATTATTTTAATAAATTATAAATTATTTAAAAATGTTAACAATTGCAAAAACATTACACACATAAAACAATAACATAAATAAAAATTAAATATTTATGTATAACAAATTAAAAAAATTACATTTAATTTTAATATTGTTAAAATTAATTATATACTACATTAGCTAAAATATTAAAAATAATATTAAATAGCAGAGGCAATAAAACTACTACTCCAGCTCCAAAAAAAACAACAGAAAGGAAAGTGTTGGATAGCGTAAGGGTAAAAATTACTATTCCCACTCCAGAGAGTGGAACAGTAGGGAAAGTGTTGGATAGCGTAGGGGTAAAAATTACTATTCCAACTCCAGAGAGTGCAACAGTAGGGAAAGTGTTGGATAGCGTAGGGGTAAAAATTACTATTCCAACTCCAGAGAGTGCAACAGTAGGGAAAGTGTTGGATAGCGTAGGGGTAAAAATTACTATTCCAACTCCAGAGAGAGCAACAGTAGGGAAAGTGTTGGATAGCGTAGGGGTAAAAATTACTATTCCACCTCCAGAGAGTGCAACAGCAGGGAAAGTGTTGGATAGCGTAGGGGTAAAAATTACTATTCCAACTCCAAAGAGTGCAACAGCAGGTAAAGTGTTGGATTGCGTAGGGGTAAAAATTACTATTCTAACTCCAGAGAGTGCAACAGTAGGGAAAGTGTTGGATAGCGTAGGGGTAAAAATTACTATTCCAACTCCCGAGAGTGCAACAGTAAGGAAAGTGTTGGATAGCGTAGGGGTAAAAATTACTATTCCAACTACAAAGAGTGCAACAGTAGGGAAAGTGTTGGATAGCGTAGGGGTAAAAATTACTATTCCAACTCCAGAGAGTGCAACAGCAGGGAAAGTGTTGGATAGCGTAGGGGTAAAAATTACTATTCCAACTCCAGAGAGTGCAACAGTAGGGAAAGTGTTGGATAGCGTAGGGGTAAAAATTACTATTCCAACTCCAGAGAGTGCAACAGTAGGGAAAGTGTTGGATAGCGTAGGGGTAAAAATTACTATTCCAACTCCAGAGAGAGCAACAGTAGGGAAAGTGTTGGATAGCGTAGGGGTAAAAATTACTATTCCAACTCCAGAGAGTGCAACAGCAGGGAAAGTGTTGGATAGCGTAGGGGTAAAAATTACTATTCCAACTCCAAAGAGTGCAACAGCAGGTAAAGTGTTGGATTGCGTAGGGGTAAAAATTACTATTCTAACTCCAGAGAGTGCAACAGTAGGGAAAGTGTTGGATAGCGTAGGGGTAAAAATTACTATTCCAACTCCCGAGAGTGCAACAGTAAGGAAAATGTTGGATAGCGTAGGGGTAAAATTCACTATTCCAACTACAAAGAGTGCAACAGTAGGGAAAGTGTTGGATAGCGTAGGGGTAAAAATTACTATTCCAACTCCAGAGAGTGCAACAGCAGGGAAAGTGTTGGATAGCGTAGGGGTAAAAATTACTATTCCAACTCCAGAGAGTGCAACAGTAGGGAAAGTGTTGGATAGCGTAGGGGTAAAAATTACTATTCCAACTCCAGAGAGTGCAACAGCAGGGAAAGTGTTGGATTGTGTAGGGGTAAAAATTACTATTCTAACTCCAGAGAGTGCAACAGTAGGGAAAGTGTTGGATAGCGTTGGGGTAAAAATTACTATTCCAACTCCAGAGAGTGCAACAGTAAGGAAAGTGTTGGATAGCGTAGGGGTAAAAATTACTATTCCAACTCCAGAGAGTGCAACAGTAGGGAAAGTGTTGGATAGCGTAGGGGTAAAAATTACTATTCCAACTCCAGAGAGTGCAACAGCAGGGAAAGTGTTGGATAGCGTAGGGTTAAAAATTACTATTCCAAATCCAGAGAGTGCAACAGTAGGGAAAGTGTTGGCTAGCGTAGGGGTAAAAATTACTATTCCAACTCCATAGAGTGCAACAGCAGGGAAAGTGTTGGATAGCGTAGGGGTAAAAATTACTATTCCAACTCCAGAGAGTGCAACAGCAGGGAAAGTTTTGGATAGCGTAGGGGTAAAAATTACTATTCCAAATCCAGAGAGTGCAACAGTAGGGAAAGTGTTGGATAGCGTAGGGGTAAAAATTACTATTCCAACTCCAGAGAGTGCAACAGCAGGGAAAGTGTTGGATAGCGTAGGGGTAAAAATTACTATTCTAACTCCAGAGAGTGCAACAGTAGGGCAAGTGTTGGATAGCTTAGAAGTTAAAAATATCATACTTATAAATAAAATAATTCTTTAAAATAATTAATAATTTAATTATTAAATAACTCAAAATTACTTACAAATACCAATATATATTTATTAAAAACATTACTACCAATAAATAATTAATTAGCAATAAATAATTAATAAATACCAATAAATAATAATTAATGAATATTAATTACCAATTAAAAAATATTGAACAATTACATATTTTTTATACACAAATTATTAATTATTATACATTATTTAGCAATTATTAATTACTTATTAGTATATTAATTAGAAATATCAATAAATAATATTTAAACATGTTTAATTACCAATTGATTATTAATCAACAATAAATTATTTGTCATAACCAAATTCTTATAATTTAAAATATTTACCAATTAATAATTAATCTCCAATTAATTAATTATCAATACCCAACAACAAATTTAATAATTACTTAATTAGATTTCTATTACTTCCAACACTATTCCCCTATAAACACACAAAACACTCAAATAATAAAATAATACAGTTAACATAATTATCAATTAATCAATTAATAAAAACGAATTACCAATTAATAATAATTAATTACCAATTAATACTTAATTAACAATAATATAATTATCAATACCAATAAATAAATAAAAATATTACTTAATTACAATTAAATTACTTCCCACCCTATTCCCCTATAAACCCACAACCCGCTACAGAATTTAAACGCAAAAATTATTTTTAATTATTTTATAATTCCTAATAATTTATAATTAATTTCATATAATTAAATTACTTCCCACCCTGTTCCCCTATAAACCCACAACCCGCTACAGAATTTAAACGCTAAAATTATTTAAAATTAATTTATAATTCCCAATAATGTATAATTAAATTCATATAATTAAATTACTTCCCACCCTATTCCCCTATAAACCCACAACCCGCTACAGTACTAAAACACAAAATTAACTTAAAAAACAACATTATTAACATATAAAAATTGTATACATATATTTTTAAACCAGTAGAACACTTAACAAAAACTAATTAACACATACATATTAAATACATAATAAAACACATAGTAATATTATAAATATAGATATTAGTGACATGTATATTAGTAACATCAATATATTTCATATTGATATTACTAATTTCGATATTACTAACATCGATATAAATGAAATCGATATTACTTACCTTAGGGTCGATATTCTGTCCATAGATATTGTTGACATCGATATTATGTCCCTTCGATATTCTAAACTCGATATTATTGTAGGTCGACATTAAAGTTTCGATATTTAGACTGCTCACCTTAATCTGAATGGCAACTTCTGGCCACCTTAATATAGGGGACAACTCCAGGGGAGGGATACCTCAACATAACTCTTCATTATCCTGTGAGTCCCACTTATTTTCAACGAGAGGTTCAAACGTTACGTTAAAGTCACCTGCTACGATAATGAAGGTATCGGCTGAGTAAAGATCAAACAGGCGAAGAAGATCGTCAATAACCAAAGATTTAACACCTCTAGAACCCCTTACATACACATTGTATATATCAATTTTACCCAGTAATCCAAGATCTAGCCTCAACAGTTGAATGTCTCTATTTCCCGTATGAAGGAGCTTGGTGTTCAAACACAATTAGCTTCTTAGCCAAATGGTTAAGCCCCCTGATGGACGCCCGTGGGGCCCCTTGATTGCCGGGATATAAAAATTTAGGTAACCCACACAAAAGCGTGGTTCTAGGAGCCAGGTCTCCTTGAATATACAAATGTCCATTGAATTAATAAATATAACCCAATCAGCATTAGCTAGCTTAGAGTTTAGGCCAGCAATATTCCAAGAACATAAAGAGCCACCAGCCAGGGAATGACCAACAGTTTCAGAGATGGTAAGTTGCGGGTCTGCTAGAAAACCACTGGCGGATGGGTCAAGCCCCTGACATAATTCCGGGGCAGAGATAGAATGGCAGCTGCTAAAAGCTTTAGCCACTTGGTGAACGGGGATAGGATAGGGGTCAATACAAGGGCCAGCCATAATAGACTCCTGATACTCAATGTCCATCACCCTCACACCACTGTCCCAGGGACCAGCACCCCCCTCGTTATGTAGTCAGTCGATGTTATCCAGGGATGAACCATCCACCTCCCTGTCACTACATTGCCCACACTTCGTCCCCCCTAGATCATGTGAGGAGTAACTTCGCAGTTGGATAGAAGAACCTTCCGGGGGACTAGATCTAAACTCCAAGGAAAGAAGATTTTCTGCGAGGTAATTGCTTTTAAGAGTTAATTCAATGCAATCAACAGAGACCCTAGATGAACAAAGTCTAATAGCTCTGGAGATATCTTCCCTAATGACTGAACGACATCCCCTAACATGTCTCAACCAATGGATCGCCTTGTTAGTCAGCGACTCAGGAGACTCAATGCCACTATTTATTGACAGTTTAGGGACATTGGTCATAAAAATTTTGTTGGAGCAATCGACGGCATTACCCTTAGGTTGAAAATTACAAACACCCCGGCCCGCCAGGGACCCCTAGTCAAGTTTGACAGAGTCACTTCCCACACCCAGCCTCTTTGTACAATTTGTTCTATCCTGCAGAGTACTTTTGGAATTAACTGGTGAACGAACCAAAGTTTGGTTCATACCAGCCTTAACAGCATTACTATAGGTAACATTACCTTCAGGACGGGGTTTGGAAAGCCCTGGGCTGTCAGCCTGTGTACCTAATGGATTTGCTGGAGCAGGAGAGGGGGTAATTGTAATAATACCAGGGGCAGGGCATGGGACAACAGAACACAACCCTACTTTACTAGTCAGAGTCTCTATCACTGTTTTCAATAAGCCAATTTCATCCCTCAACAAATTAACCATTTTTATAAGATCGTATAAGGGATTATCAGATAACTCATTAGGATTTCCTAAGAGGAGTTTGGGGGATCACGACAAAGGTTCAGGTGAAACCACATTAATAACATCCTGCTCATTCATCAAAGGGGAGAACCTATTAATACAAGGAACAGTAGGAACACTGCTCACAGTGTCGACTGCAGGAAACAATAGAGAGCTATCCCCAACAACCGAACCCTCAGGTACAACCACTTTACTGGCCCCCTTAGAAATTCTTGAAGTGGGCTTACAACGAAACATTTCGGCACAATAAGTGCTGGTATAGAGTTAACAAGTCAGCAGAGGATGAGGCTACAACCTGACTATCGGCCGCCGATGGCTGGTCAGATCCCAGAATAGCCTCGCACTCCCCCACCAGGTCGCCAATACGTGTCAAAGCCCCCTCCGGATCGGGCTGTCTAGCAGCACGTCGAGTCTTCCTGAATTCCTGTACTTTGGGCAAAGAGCTATTACCCCCTATTCCCCCAGAACTAGCTTTCTCTTACCCATTCAGGAGCAGGGACAACAACCTTGGGAGAGACAAAGGGGCAAAACAGCGTACAGGCACCACACAAGATATCAAGTCACCTTACGATAGAGTCCCACTCCTCAGCAACTTGTCGGAAACAACCAAGGGGGGTGGCCCAGCCCGGCCTCTTCCGGCCCCTGACAGACACAGACGGACCGCCCTTTGACCGAGGACCACCCTTTGACCGGGCTTCGACCGGCTCCGCCCGCGCGCGTCCCGCGACGCGGAGGAAGCCTCGAACTTTTCAGCGCCTCCGGGCGCGTGGAATGCGTCAGGTGCCCGCTAAGCAAGCTGGGAGCTGTAGTCACCCCCTGCTGTAGCCGCACGATGGTGGATAGCGGCAGCAGGGGAGACACGCAGCGTCAGGGCCCCAGGAACAGCGTCAAGGCAGGTAGGCAACAGGTCCCCTGCGCTGATACGGCAGCTCGGAAAATGACCCCCGCTCCACCGAGGGAGCCTCGGACTTTTCAGCGCCTCCGGGCGCGTGGAATGCGTCAGGTGCCCGCTAAGCAAGCTGGGAGCTGTAGTCGCCCCCTGCTGTAGCCGCACGATGGTGGATAGCGGCAGCAGGGGAGACACGCAGCGTCAGGGCCCCAGGAACAGCGTCAAGGCAGGTAGGCAACAGGTCCCCTGCGCTGATACAACAGCTCGGAAAATGACCCCCGCTCCACCGAGGGAGCCTCGGACTTTTCAGCGCCTCCGGGCGCATGGAATGCGTCAGGTGCCCGCTAAGCAAGCTGGGAGCTGTAGTCGCCCCCTGCTGTAGCCGTACGATGGTGGATAGCGGCAGCAGGGGAGACACGCAGCGTCAGGGCCCCAGGAACAGCGTCAAGGCAGGTAGGCAACAGGTCCCCTGCCCTGATACCGCAGCTCGGAAAATGACCCCCGCTCCACCGAGGGAGCCTCGGACTTTTCAGCGCCTCCGGGCACGTGGAATGCGTCAGGTGCCCGCTAAGCAAGCTGGGAGCTGTAGTCACCCCCTGCTGTAGCCGCATGATGGTGGATAGTGGCAGCAGGGGAGACACGCAGCATCAGGGCCCCAGGAACAGCGTCAAGGCAAGTAGGCAACAGGTCCCCTGCGCTGATACGGCAGCTCGGAAAATGACCCCCGCTCCACCGAGGGAGCCTCGGACTTTTCAGCGCCTCCGGGCATGTGGAATGCGTCAGGTGCCCGCTAAGCAAGCTGGGAGCTGTAGTCGCCCCCTGCTGTAGCCGCACAATGGTGGATAGCTGAAGCAGGGGAGACACGCAACGTCAGGGCCCCAGGAACAGCATCAAGGCAGGTAGGCAACAGGTCCCCTGCGCTGATATGGCAGCTCGGAAAATGATTCCCGCTCCACCGAGGGAGCCTCGGACTTTTCAGCGCCTCCGTGCACGTGGAATGCGTCAGGTGCCCGCTAAGCAAGCTGGGACCTGTAGTCGCCCCCTGCTGTAGCCGCACGATGGTGGATAGAGGCAGCAGGGGAGACACGCAGCGTCAGGGCCCCAGGAACAGCGTCAAGGCAGGTAGGCAACAGGTCCCCTGCGCTGATACGGCAGCTCGGAAAATGATTAAGCATAAATTTGTCAATTCCACAGGCAAAAGGCACGCAAAGATGAATTTTAAAGACTTCGGGCATATTATCAAGACAAGCGATAAAATTATCGCTGCTTTAGCGGCAGAAAACTGCCGCTGAAACGGCGATAATGGGCTTGATAATATGCTCTATGGAATTCCAATTGAAGCTCAGGTTAGATATCCTTCACATCTAACATGGGCTTCAATTGGAATTCCATAGAGCATATTATCAAGCCCATTAAGCCCATTATCGCCGTTTTAGCGGCGTTTTTTTGCCACCAAAGCGGCGATAATTTTATTGCCTGTCTTGATAATATGCCCCTTCGATGGCAAAGGCACGCAAAGATGAATTTTAAAGACTACGCTGCCAAAGGAACGCAAAGATGAATTTTAAAGACTACAATGCCAACATGCGAACAAATGCGTGTTGGCAGAGTAAGTGAATGAAAGTTTTACATAAAAGTGTGCTCACCCGAAAAGCAAATATGTAAATAATTTCTGTAGAAGTAAAAAAAAAAAGCACCCTTAAAAAGGGTGTGCAGTTTGGGAAAGTTAACTAAATGCTGGACTAAGTAATAAAAGTGTAAAATAAATAACAAGGGTAGCTAGTGAAATTTAAGTATTAATGTGTGACACATTTAGGCTTCGTTGCGTAAAACAGCACATTTAATTTTATTAGTATTTCTGTATGGGAATTTTAAAATTAAATTATTTACTATATTGCTGTTTGTAACACACTCCTGCCGTTTAAAAGTGCTGGTAATAACAACTACTCATTTGAGCTCTTTTACATGAGCACTAGTTCCCTTACGCAAAGATATTTTCTTTTTGGTTTAAGAGATTGAAGGCCATATGCATGAACACATTTTCCCCTAGACAAAGAATGGTCAAAACCCTTTGATGCATCTGGCCCTAAGTGCATTGCCCAAATTTGCAGGATGTAATGCTGGTGCTGAAACATGAACCACTTTCCCTAGTTGGAATTCTCTGCGGCATATTATCAAGCCCATTATCGCCGCTTTACGCCGTGCTTGATAATATGCCCCAAATTGTAATAAACGTATTGAAAAATGAAAGAAATGGAGAGGGAAGTGATGTGTGATACGTTTTGAAGGCAAATAAGCACATTTTGAAAGGTAAAAGCTGAAATAAGAATGAAACATATTGGAGAATGAAACAAATGGAAACAACAATGATGTGCATCACGGTTTCACTCAAAAATGAGCAAACCATGAAAGTTATAAGCCAAAAGAAGTTAAAAGCCTAAAAAATATCAAACGGGTCGGAGATTCAAAGAAATAGAGGCTGCAAGGGAAAGTAAACAAAATGTGCAATGCGGTCTAATGCAGCCAGGAAAAGTATTGCCATCAAACATATTCTGCACAATAGCGCATTAACACAGTACTTCTAAAGGGAACTGATATGAGCCACTTTGAAGGGATCACTGACATAATATCGACTACCAAAATATAGACATACAAAAATATAGATGCCAAAATATAGAATGCAAAAATATCGAATCCCTATCTCCAAACAGGTAAGTACAAAAATATAGAATCCAAAATATCGTTGTTAAAAATATAGTTAGTCAAAATATCGAATTTTTTAAATGTCTTAAAAGTAATGTAAAATGAATGAAATAATACATATAATTAACTGACACATACTTAAAAATACTTAAATAACATTAAAATTAATAAAAAATTAATGTAAGTAAAAAAAAAAATGTATAGCGGGCGGGTAAAATTTACTATTACCACTCCAGTAAGTGCAATAGTAGGGAAAGCGTTGGATAGCCGGAGGGTCAAAATTACTATTCCCAGCCCAGAGAATGCAACAGTAGGGAAAGCATTGGATAGCGGGAGGGTAAAAATTACTATTCCCACTCCAGAGAGTGCAATAATAGGGAAAGCACTGGATAGCGTAGGGGTAAAAATTACTATTCCCACTCCAGAGAGTGCAACAGTAGGGAAAGCGTTGGATAGCGGGAGGGTAAAATTTACTATTCCCACTCCAGTGAGTGCAACAGTAGGGAAAGCGTTGGATAGCGTAGGGGTAAAAATTTCTATTCCCACGCCAAAGAGTGCAACAGTAGGGAAAGCATTGGATAGAGTAGTGCTAAAAATTACTAATCCCACTCCAGAGAGTGCAACAGTAGGGAAAGCGTTGGATAGCGTAGGGGTAAAAATTACTATTCCCACTCCAGAGAGTGCAACAGTAGGGAAAGCGTTGGATAGCGGGAGGGCAAAATGTACTATTCCCACTCCTGTGATTACAACAGTAGAGAAAACGTTAGATGGCGTAGGGGTAAAAATTACTATTGCCACTCCAAAGAGTGCAACAGTAGGGAAAGCGTTGGATAGCGTAGGGATAAAAATTACTATTCCCACTCCAGAGAGTGCAACGGCAGGGAAAGCGTTGGATAGAGGGAGGGTAAAAATTACTATTCCCACTCCAGAGAATGCAACAGTAGGGAAAGCGTTGGATAGCGGGAGGGTAAAAATTACTATTCCCACTCCAGAGAGTGAAATAATAGGGAAAGCATTGGATAGCGTAGGGGTAAAAATTACTATTCCCACTCCAGAGAGTGCAACAGTAGGGAAAGCGTTGGATAGCGGGAGGGTAAAATTTACTATTCCCACTCCAGTGAGTGCAACAGTAGGGAAAGCGTTGGATAGCGTAGGGGTAAAAATTACTATTCCCACTCCAGTGAGTGCAACAGTAGGGAAAGCATTGGATAGCGTAGGGGTAAAAATTACTATTCCCACTCCAGAGAGTGCAACAGTAGGGAAAGCGTTGCATAGCGGGAGGGTAAAATTTACTATTACCACTCCAAAGAGTGCAAAAGTAGGGAAAGCATTGGATAGAGTAGGGCTAAAAATTACTAATCCCACTCCAGAGAGTGCAACAGTAGGGAAAGCGTTGGATAGCGGGAGGGCAAAATGAAATATTCCCACTGCAGTGATTACAACAGTAGAGAAAACGTCAGATGGCGTAGGGGTAAACATTACTATTCCCACTCCAAAGAGTGCCACAGTAGGGAAAGCGTTGGATAGCGTAGGGATAAAAATTACTATTCCCACTCCCGAGAGTGCAACAGTAGGGAAAGCGTTGGATAGCATAGGGGTAAAAATTATTATTCCCACTCCAGTGAGTGCAATAGTAGGGAATACGTTGTATAGCGTAGGGGTAAAAATTACTATTCCCACTCCAGTGAGTGCAATAGTAGGGAAAATAATAAATTAATATATTATTAAAAATAAATGAATTATTAATACAAAAAAAGTATTAAAATTAATTACCAATCACACAATATTTAATAATTAATTCATTATAAATACCAATACATTTTTGATTAATTAATTACCTATTAATAATTAATTAACAACCAATTATTTTTCTATAACAAACATTAATAAATGCAAATAATACCAATTAATTATTAATTAATAATATATTAATTATCAATATACAAAAATTGTTTAAATAATTAATTTTTTAGAATTATATTACTTCCCACCATATTCCCCTATAAACCCACTACCCGCTACAAATATTAAAGGAATACAATTAACATAATTATTAATTAAACAATTAATACAAATTAATTACCAATTAATACAAATTATTTACCAATTAATAATTAATCAACAACCAATTAATTTTCAATACCAATTAATAATTAACTAATAACAATTAAATTACTTCCCACCCTATTCCCCTATAAACCCACAACCCGCTACAGAAGTAAAACGCAAAATTAAATTAAAAATAATTAATAATTCCTATAAATTATTATTTAATGTACTATAATTAAATTACTTCCCACCCTACTCCCCTATAAACCCACAACCCGCTACGGAATTAAATTACACAAAAATGAAATAACATAAAATTCATTACTTTAAAAATATTCTAACATACATTCCAATATTAATACATACTTTTAACACATATACTAACACTTAAAACACTATAAAAAAATTCAATATTTTTAACTACTATAGTATGACTGTCGATATTACTTACTTCTATATTATTTAAATCGATATTTCTTACCTGATTTTCGATATTCTTCACCACTATATTTTGGCAATTCGATATTCTGTCCATTCTATATTAAAAACTGATATTCTGTCCAGTCGATATTTTTTTTTCGATATTATGTCTATTTACCACTTTTAAGATATACTGAATGCAAGAGATTTCACAAACAAAGCGTAAGCACTGTGTAGGCGAAACATAAAAAAAGTGTTCCCTCAAGGCATTGGTAATCGTCCACCCACTTATCCACAGAGAGGTGCCTTCGTTTTAGCTTCTAAATTTCAGCTCCATTCACCTCGACATACTTTGTCCTTCACTGTCTAGTTTTCGATGGACATACCAAAGGTCAGAGTGATGACTATTAGTAATGGGGTCTTCTTGGAGGCTGAAACGAGAGTGGCATAAACGAGGGGACCTTCATTCACTCCCCTCATAAACTATCTTCCGAAAGAAAGTGTAGACATTCCTTTGAAGCCAACCACAGAAAACAAATGTATACAGTTTAACTGGATAAAGTACTCATTGCGTTATCTTCGACAGTGCCAAGAAACCTCAGTGAATGTGCACAAAATAGATCACATAAAAGAACATAAATAAGCCCTATGTAAAATGTCAAATTGAGGGAGCTTATTCTCCAGGATGCCAGGATTTTTTCCATCCACCCTAGATTCCATAGTTTATTTAAACAGTCTATATGGTCTGATGTCTGTCCTCCATTTAGCTATGATCTCTTATGTAGGCACACACAGGGCCAGCAACATTGCCCTCCTCTTGTGAGAGCCCAGTGGGTAGGTCAGCGCGTTAGGGAGTCCCAGTAGAGTATAGCTAGGGAAGCGTCGGATCTGTGTCAAAAATGTCATCATTATCTTTCAGTTTCTTGTCCCAACATCTCTTCAGTCTGGAACTGTGCCAGAGGAGATGGGTCAGCTTGCCTGAACCTCCGCAGTTGCACCAGCATCCGTCTGTGGACTCTGCCTTCAATTTCGCCATCCTGGCTGGAGTATAGCACCAGTAGTATTATTTTAAGCATGACTTCCCTCCCGCGTGCAATAAGAGCAGACGGGTCTCACGAGTTATGTCTGACCATTCAAAGGAGCTGTAGTTCCATTTCCCATCTCCTTCGACGCGGGTATTTGCCAGAGGTCGGTGCTTTGATCAGGAAGTTGTAGATGTCATATAGCAGTGGTTAGTCATCCGCTCGAGTGGTCAACCACTTTTCAAAGGTTATGAGTTGCCTGCTGACATGGGGCCTAACATGGGGTTGGGTGACCCAGTGATTAATATAGTTGTATCTTCATTTCTCCCTGTCTGAGGTTCCATAGTGCAATTGTATTTATGCAAAGTTCACCCTTACCACAGGGGAGATGTGACTGTCCGGGGGTCTGTGTTAGGCAAGGGATTTTCCATATATGGATACCTGCCATTGTTTGTTCGAGAAAACATCTGTGTTTTTCAGTTGGGGGTCTGTTCCATTCTATCATGTATCTTAGCTGTGCAGCGAGGTAGTAGGTGATAAGGTAGTGTATGCCCAGGCCTCCTCCATGGGTCCTACTAATCAACTGTTGCAATTTGCTTATGAGATGTGTGGGCGGCTGGAGAGGTAGTGTTTGCATAACCTATAGGAGAGTCATTTTGACTGCTGCCACCCTTCCTGTCCATGAGAGCCCATGATGTCCAGGTTTGTAGATCTGAGTGGGCTGTGCTTACTAGGTCTGTGTAATTACCTTCCACTGCCTTGTTTGACAAGGAACAGATTTTTAGGACCTAGTATTGCATTCAGTGGCTGGCCCATTGGAATGAATAGAGATGTTCCAGTTGAGTCCTGTCTTTGAGTGGGGCAGTCAGATTCAGGATCTGTGATTTCTGTATATTGACTTTAAAGCAGGAAACACTACTCTATGCTTCCAGTGCCAATAACAGCATTGGTATGGGGGAGTGTGACTGGGAGAGAGTCATCATAACATCGTCTGCACAGAGGCCAGGTTGTTTTCTTGACGCCTATTAAAATGAATCCAGTATCCAAATAAATTAAATGTAGATTTATTGTCAGCACAGCAATGTAATCCATCCATGTACAGATGCAACTCGGCAACAGAAAAGAACCTAGTAGAAACAGAGCCATACAGAATCTGGAATCAGCGTGCTCCAGCGGAAAAGGGCAAATCTACATATACTCCCTATGTCACAGACTCGTCACCACATTACTTATTCATACATTCATACATTGGTGGGGCCCAAAACACCAACACTCATACATCTCACTCGAATCTGCGCACGGGAGGGAAAGAAGCGCTGGACATGTGGGGAGGTACCTTGTTACCTATCAGGAGTAATTCCTTTACATTATATACATTATATACATCAGTACCTATAGAATCCTAACTTTAACATCAAGGCACTCCACCACTTGGTCGATTGACCAATTAGTTGGACTGGTTGATGGGGATTTAAAACCAGCTAAAACACATTTAAAGTTTCGGAACCTTTCGGTTAACTTTCAATACCTTATTAAAGAATCACAAACTCATTTCTTATTAATCAATGTTTAGTTTATCTAATTAATTCATACTGTTCGCATATTCAGGATTACAGTTCAAATCAGATTTCTATTAAGTGATTTCCAACCTTTGATCTTGAACACAAATTGACAGAACATTTATATTTACCTAAATTTGAATATTGGCGACCATTTACAGAAGAACCGGTCAACCTACAGCATAAAACAAAATCCCTTCAGATGGAATCGTCCTTTTATAATCAAAGAGAAACCCAAGTAAGTCCAGGAAATCTCCCTCAGCATGACACAGTCCCCACAATTTAGCCAAGGGACCAGGCGATCGCGCCAACGAACCAGCAAATCGATCCTACACACCAACAGCCACCAACGGGATAATGATACGGACTTTTTTCTCTCTTCTAAATTCCCCCTTATATACCTTTTTTCCCTTACTTTTAGGACAATGTGCAACAATTTAAGAGTAGAAGTGTTCCGATTGGCTAAATACTCTGAATTTGTAAGACTTTTTAATATTCCCAGGTTTGCCTGTTTCCCATGAGACCGGGCATGACATCTCCCCAATTGTATTCTTTTTCGTAGTTTCACAGCGAAAGTAACAACATGTAAACCTTCTGGTACAGGTCGCTATTGTCCTCTCAGTCATTCACACCAGTTTAGGTCTTGGCAGTCCTCCACGTTCCTATCCTTGACAAGGAACATTTCAGCTCTCTTCAGAGGTCGCCTGGAGATCTTCAGAGCCTTCCAAGTCTGTGCAGTAAGCATCGCGCTCACATGACGGTGGCCACTTCCGAACTCAATTTTAAGTACTGCGGCCTAGTAGGTCCGAATGCCAACTTAAGCAAAAACAAACATAACAGTAATTAATATATAGAAATGAAGATTCTAATGTTAAACCCACGCTAATCCCAATATATATTAGTATTTTCCTATCTCGTACCAACATTTAAAGCAATAATACTCACCATTCTGCAACACTGGAAGCACAAACCATTACAAAAGCAACATAAATCATGCAATTCTCTATTTCAACACATCCTACGGTTAGTTTGCATACCATAGTTAATCATTTAGGCCCACATGCATCAAAGCAAAAGCCAGTCGCAAACGGGCAGATTCTCAGAATCTGCCCCTTTGCGACTGGGATTTTTGCATTTGGGATGCATCATCCCAAATGCAAAAATCGCAATTTAAGGAATCTCTAAATTGCGATTCCTTAAATTGCTATTGCATTTAAGGAATCCCAAATTGAGATTCCCTAAATGCAATGCATGAAAGTTTAAAAATTAGCGATTTCGCTAATAGGGGGAGAAAATTACCATGAAGTTGAACTTCATGGTAATTTGCAAAAACTTTGAAAAATGCACTAAAGTGCATTTTTCAAAGTTCCATTTTACACACACACATGCCCTTGGGGCATGTGTGTGTGCAAGATGTATTCATATGCAGATTTCAGGGGTGCAACAGGGTGTCTTTTTGATGCCCTGGCACCCTTGAAATAGCATGAGCAATTTGCGATTCTCTAATTGAGATTAGCAAATTGAGAAAGTCTTCCCATTGATTCCTATGGGCCTCTAGGCCCATAGGAATCAATGGGGAGGTATTCCTTAATTGCGACTCGCAATTTGCGAGTAGCAATTAAGGAATGTTTAGAAATCGCTATTTTGTAAGCGATTTCTACATGCATAGCCTTTTGTTATTCCTTATTAGCGAATCCTTATTTTTCGCTATTAAGGAATCGCAAATGGCATTGTTGATGCATGTGCCAGTTAATTGTTAGCCATGCAATTAGCATTTTAGTCCCACGTGTATTTCATGTTTATTAAGGTGTAAATGGTTGATTAGTATTTCCACTCCAAACTAATTAGTACAAATTAATATTTAGAACGATTACGTATTTAAATTTCATGCAAAATAGAGAAGGTATACAACACTTTGCTTTACCTGCTCCATCAATCCCCCCTTTTGTGATTTTTAACATCACCACAAATTCCACTAAATGTCATAAAATTTTGTGGAAATGATTACTCAGTTCCCTTACACTTGGTTACGTTACATCATAGTATCACCCATCTCATCCTCTCTTGTTTTCTTGTACATGTTTTCTTTCCATTCTTCCAGCTCTATATCTCCTGCTTCTCTTTCTCTTATTTCCTTCTCCTTTCTTTTTGCAACTTCTTCTTTTATTATATTTTGTAATTTTCTTTTTTTTATACATACACATCCTAATCTCAAAATCAATATTAGTATTACCACACAAGTCACTGGCATTAGTATTTTACCTACAAATGAACTACCTAATTTTGTTAATAAACACTTTATAGTAGAAAACCTTTACCAAGCTTCTCCCAAACACTTTCAACCTCCAATGGAACAATTTCCTCATGCAAATCAGTTATATTCTTAATATATTTCTTTAAATTTTGGCTCTCGTCAGGAATGTAAGTACAGCAATGTTGTACCTTCAGCATTCCACAGACTCCTCCCTCTTTTGCTAAAATAATATCAAGGGCAAGTCGATTTTGTATAATCATGGCTCTCATGGCAACCATTTCGGTATTTACCATTAAGAACCCTCCAGCTGTGCTTGTCGATAAGCGATCCACAACTGTAGACAATTTTCTAATTTTATGTGCATTCAGAGATATTCCAACGGCTAGTATCAGTGCTCCAAAGATATCCCCTACAATTTCTGACCAACTTTCCCTCCTTCTACGTGTTAGTGGTCTACCTATCTCGTGCAAACCGTCCTCTCCTCTTCCCACATGAAATATTTTTGGGAAGACCAGGCCTAGGTAGCATGTACCATGTCAGTGGTCCGGTAACCTATAATAAGCCCTGTTCCCACAGATATAATATATTCCAGGGAATACCAGATCATTTCCTCCTTTAAATCCCCATCCTCCCATGATCTTATATACAGTGTTATCTCTACTGATGCACAATTTCCCTCTCTGAGGCCAATCCAAAGCCATTGCAGGATTTGTTTCTCCCTTTAAATGGTTTTCCTTCTCAGCATCCCAAAATGTTGTTTCCATCTTTTCCACAGATACCTTTCTTTGCATCTTAATTCTCCTCTCTTCTACCATATCTAAGAAAGTCTTCTCTTCTTTTCTCAGACTACAAGTAAGATCGTTCTTAAACACTTCTTCTAAAGTTAATTCTCTAGTTTCTAAGAAAAAGTCACCTAAAGTTCTACCAGGAATCACCTTATATTGTTCGGGAACTACAGGTACCTGCGAGAAAACCTTATCTACATTAGTATAATAATATTCTAATTTCCCTGTTCTATAGAACAAGCTTGCTAATACACTACATGTTATTCCATATGTCAAAGGAAGGTGATGATAGGTGACACCCTTTGACACCGATGCAGGTAACTGCATACAAACATAGCAATCTCTAACGTCCATAGTCTTCACATATTCATACAGTAACTTTGAAAAAACATTATTGGAAAAATCAGTTATAGACCTATCCTTATGAAAATCTGTTCTATCTACCAGTTTAGTCGCATGAGTATCATAAACTTCTTCTCTATTAGTCCTGTTCTCAGAGTGGCTTTCTACCCTTTCGAATGTCACTTTAAACGAACTTGTTATTGCTAATATGATCCATAGAAGCATTAGTGATCCTGTACAACAACACACCAAGCACCATCTTCGGAGAAACCCACATGTAGTTTTTCTACCTTCTGTGTTTGCCATTTTGGAAATGATCAGTGTCTTTTGACTCAGCCTCTTTTATTCACAACTTAATTTTGTCTAAACCCAAGGCTTTAAGTGCCTACTTGGTTCTTTCGGTTATGTGTCTCGTCCAGTATTTTAAATTCTCTGCATCTTTCTTTGTCACTTCAATCCGGCATTTGATTGTCTTTGTCTTGGTTTTCACAATCTCGGTTCAGAACTTCCTGATCATCCGTCTCTTCTCTAATATCAGATAAGATAACTCTCAGGGTTTCCGAATCTTCTTCTTCTTCAACCACTCTCGGTACAGTCACTCCTAGACTTCCTTGGCTATCTGCTTCCTCTTGTATATCAGGAAGTGCCACATACGTCCACTCCGGTGACTTGTACTTCTGGTTGGGTTTCTTGATATTCTTCTCTCTCTTCAAGTGTGCCTGATCAGTGTCTTCTGATTTCTCTTGACTATGCACTTCATTCACTTGTTCAGCATTAGAAGATCTTACTCTCGTCAGTCAGTATCTCAATCTCTTAATTTTATTTGGCCAAATTTCCTCTTTCGACAGTCTTTTTAAGCTGTTCCCATTCTCACCTCGTTCTGTTTTCCAAGCTCTTTTCCTCAAGATTCGTCCTCCTTGGCCTTCTCCTTCACTTTCTTCAGACTCTGTATCGGTTTGACTTTTACCTTCTTTGGACTTTACTCTCAGGACCTCAGGTTCACTATCTACGGTATTCCCTCCTCATGTTTCTTCCACGCAATCTTCCTGCTGACTGACTGTCCCTTCTTCTACCTGGATGTGCGTTGTCCCTATACCTCCTCGGGGGTCTTCTGCAATAATCTTACCCTTACTCTCTGTATCTAATTCCTCAACTTCTATTTCGATGATTTCAGGCGGAATTTCTCTTGTGTTTGCACTTGGTGCTTCTTTATCAAGAATTTCTTGTTCAGTTTCTTCAATATTTTCTTTTATCCTTTCTTGTATTCCCACCTGTTCAGTCTCTGATTCGGAGCTAGTGTAGGAGATTTCCAGTCGTCTCCTCAATGGTATGTTCTCCGGCTCCGCAACTTGGCTCAACTCTGCTTCTCCTGTTCTCTGGGTTTGCCATGTTCTTGTTTCTTCTGATTCTGACTCAGAACTGGTATCGGACTCTTCCAAATACTCTTCCTCAGGTCCATTTATGGGACTAGGGATTCGAAGAGTATGACTAGCATGAATCCAATTCTTTACCCTGGCACACTTCACAGCAGTCGTCGTGGTGAGAATCACTTGATGTGGTTTCCCCCAACGTGGGAGCAGACAATTTCTCCTTCTATGCACTTTGATCCGCACCCAGTCTCCAGGACTCAAATCATGAGCTGGCTTCTTTTCAAGGGTGGTTGCATCCGGTCCAACCTGATGAAACACAGAATGAACGGAATCAGCCAACCTCTTGCAATAATCCAAAACGAAGTCATCAGATATAGGCAGTAGTTTGTTGACAGGAATGAAAACATGTCTCATTGCTCTACCCATAACAATTTCATGGGGGCTCAGGCCAGTGTTCCTATCAGGAATCGACCTAATAGTCATGAGCACTAGAGGCAAGACATCTGGCCATTTTAGACCTGTGGCCAAACACATTTTTCCCAATCTGTTTTTAATGGTGCCATTCATTTGTTCCACTACTCCAGAAGCCTCTGGACAATAGGCACAATGTAGTTTCTGTTGTACATTCAATGCTTCACAAATCAATTTTATAATTTCGTTCTGGACATGCTTTCCTCTATCTGGTTCAATCGTTACTGGAAAACCAAATCTAGGAATTCATTCTCTCAATAGGAGTTTCGCTACTGTAACTCCATCACTCCTTCTAGTCGGGAACGCTTCCACCCAACGTGAAAACAGACAAACAACTACTAGAACATATCTTAGCCGATTACATGGGGGCATTTCAATGAAATCAATCTGCATTCTAGTGAAAGGACCTCCCTCCCGTCCTATTGTTCCCAAACTCACCACTGTTTTCCTTCCTGGATTATATTACTGACATATAAGGCATCTTTGACAAAGGCTCTCAGCTACAAGCCGGAACATGGCATTATACCAGGTCTGTTTGAAAAGTCTAATCATGGCATCCCTACCTACATGTGCCTGTCCATGGTACATCCGTGCCATGGTAGATATCATGCTATCAGACATTACTGGTCTTCCATCACGATAAACCCAAACCTTGTCTACCTCGCAAGGTGCACATCCTGATTTTATTCACTGTTTCTTTTCCTCCTCTCCTGCCTCTTCCTGTAACTGCCTCACCTCATCCCAGGTATTCACAGTGTTATTAAAAAGCAAGGGACATGAGTTCATTTCCTTTTCCCGATTCCGATTTAAAGAGTTTTGGTTTTGGGTACAATACTGCGCTATGTCATTTGCAAATTCGTTGCCCGCAGACACATAGTCTGTACCCTTCCAGTGAGCTGCGCATTTTACAACTGCAATTTGCTTAGGCAGCTGTATCACCTCAAGCAACTTGCCAACCACTTCAGCATTCCTGATCAGAGTTCCACTCGATGTCAAGAACCCTCTTTGAGACCAAATCTGTCCAAAATCATGCACCACTCCAAATCCATACTGACTATCAGTAACCACAGTGACTCGCAGATTCTTACCCAACTTACATGCTCTGGTCAATGCAAACAATTCCGCAACCTGAGCTGATTTTACTCCTTTCAGTTCTCAGACATGACCCATCCACAAACATCACATAGTTGCTTTCTTTCAGAGGCACATCTTTTAAGTCTGGACGTGGCTTAGTGCAAAAATCAAGCACTTCCAAACAATCATGATCCATGTCATCCTTCACTTCCACATTCACAGCATCAGGTAGCAATGTTGAGGGATTTACATTAAGGCATCTCACAAGGCTCACATTTGTAGCACCCAGAATGACTTTCTCATATTTAGTTAGACGACTATGCGTCATAAACTGTGTGCGGCTTCTTGTCAAAAGGATTGCAACATCATGGGGTACAAACACTCTCACAGGATATCTCATCACAATTCCTTCACTCTGCTCCAAACTCTTACAGGTAGCAGCTACTGTTTTCAAACAACCAGGCAAAGCTACAACTACAGGATCTAGTACAGCTGAAAAGTATACAACCGGTCGTCTTAATTCTCCATGCCTCTGTACTAACACAGAGAGTGCACATCCATCTCTTTCACTGCAATAGAGCTCAAATTCCTTGTCGTAATCAGGCATTCCAAGAGCTGATGCTTCACACAAGCTATCTCTCAGTTGTCTAAAAGCCTTCATCTCCTCTTTATTCAGTTCAAGGGGATCTTTCGCATCACGTTTTGTCAAGCGTACCAAAGGTTTTGCAATCAGCGAAAAGTTGCTGAGCCACTTGCGACAATATATCACTTCTCTCTGAGTCATTGGTGCCCTCATTCCTTTTATTATCCTAATCCTGTCTGCAGCCACTTTCCTCAGGCCTTTCTCAATCTTATGACCTAAATATTGTACTTCCTTTTTACAAAATTGTAATTTCGATGGGAATTCCTTAAGTCCCCCATCCGCCAAATGATTCAACAACGCAACTGTGTCCACCACACATGCCTCTAGTGTCCTTGATGCCACCAATAGGTCATCGATGTACTGCACTAGTACTGAACTTTCGGGCATTTTCAAATCTTCCAAGGACTTCTTTAGAATCTGATTAAATATCGATGGACTTTCTGTATAACCCTGTGGGATACGTCACCATGCCAAAGTACGTTCGCCGAACCGGAACGCAAAAATTGGTTCGCATCATGGGAAATCTGATATAGGATTACCGAAGGTTTCAGTACAATGGGACAGCAGGGTACAACAATTTTATTCACTTTTCTCAAATCTTGAACTATCCTGAAAGTTCTGTTGGGCTTCTTTAAACCCATGATTGGTGAATTACATGGGCTACTCATTATTTCTCTCCAAATTCCCTGTTCAATCATCTTGTCTATTACAGGGGTCCCTCCTGCAATTATTTCTGGTGTCAATTTATACTGGGGAATATTCGGTTAGCTTACTCCTTCTTTTACAGTTATTTTCACAGGATCTACTTTTTTCAGCAATCCCATATCTTCTCCCGTGAAATCCCATACCTCGGGTTTCACTGTTTTCTTCAATTCCTGAGGCAATTCCTCTGGATCCAATACAACAAATGCCTAAGTAATTTTGAGTTCCAAATGTGCCATTGTCATTCTATACAGTACATTCTCATCCGGAGTTTCAAAGGCTATGCCATCAGGGGTACAGAAGATCGTACAGTTCATTTTACACAACAAATCTCTCCCTAACGAATTCACAGGGCTAGTATCACAAACGACAAATCGATGCATGTCAGTGAATTTCCCTATTTTAACTTTAACAGGATCAGTAAGATAAGTTTTTATCTGTCTATTTGAGACTCCGACTATTTGGATTGTGTCACCCGAGAGAAGAAGATTTTTAACGTCAGCTGATCTAACAGTTGAACGAGTAGCACCAGTATCAACTAGGAAAGTAATATTTTCATCATTTACCTTTCCATCCACAAAGGGTCCTGCCTGGTCTACCTCTAGAGTTGCGCCAAGTACGCACTCCTCTTCCTCTCCTAGGCACCGTCAATAACTCTCTTCTGACTCACTCTCATCGCGCTGCAGCCAATACTGCGAAACAGCACTAGCGTGCGGTAGCTTCGTTACCTGTTCCTCGGTGTAGAATCCTGTCTCATTACTGTATCTCTGAGAATTTATGCTCTGTGGAAAAGGTGACTTTGGCATCTAACACTGTTGGGTAACAACCTGCTGCTGTCGCGGTGGTTGACAACTCACCTCATTCTGCACCTGTGGATTCAATGATGCATTATCACCATTAGCACTCGGGGGCAATTTACACTCGGATTTCCAATGCCCTAATTTTCCGCAATTATGACCTGGCCATTCCTTTTTTGCTTCCTCTAAGCTAATTTGTCCCTTTCCTTTTCCAATATTAGGCTTTTTTCTAACTTGGCCCATGCCATTAGCCTGCTCAATCAACTGGGCTTCTTGTCTCTCCGCTACCTTAACTTGTGCCCGCATTGCCTTCCCTTTCCGCTTGCGTTGTTTTGCTTCGATTTCATTACTAAAATATTTTGCATGTCGTAACACTTCATCTATCTTTTTATTTTGCCAATCCACTGTATGCTGTTTGATCATTTCGCTTACCTCAGGTCTTAAACCATAAACAAATCGATATACAAAATGACTTAAATCCTTCTCACTCAATTTCTCATCACCACTGTATTGCTTAAAAGCTAACAGCAACCTTTCATAATAGGTGTGGACAGATTCCTTAACCTCCTGGTGAGTTCTATCAATTTATACCCAATCGGTTTCTTTTGGTGACACTTTATTTTTCAAAAAAGTAATTACCTGTTAATATTTTCTCATTACCTCCGGATCAGGGGCTCCCGTCTTAGGATCCCTAGGGTACTCTTGAGTTGGCCAACCTACTGTAATTTTACATTCTGAACATAAGTCTGCAGGTACAATTATATCAAAAAGACCATTCAAATCTATCCACATGGCTTTTGATAATTTAACAAACCTTTTCACCTGTCGATACCACTCAATGGGTTTTTCTCTCAACCTTGGGAAATCATTTGTAAATGACAAAATGTCCTGTCTAGTGCAGGGAACATGTACATGCCGCCTCCTGGGATCTCCCTCATGGGACATTCAGTTACTACTGTCTCCTTTTCTCTTACCAGAAATGCCGAAAAGGTCTTATCTGTTGTATCTCCTCTCTTTCAAAACCACCTACTTTTCCACCTATCTACATCACCCCATTTCCTTAACAAGGCAATCAGTTCTTTAATTTGAGTCAATCTCCCTGCAGTATTCATATTTTCAATATCTTTCTCAGAAAAATCCACTCTATATGGTTTCTGTAATGATCTTATTTTTTCAAAGTCAATCCCATTTCACTCGCTGTCTCTTCAAGTTTCTCATGCAAACTTCTCGCTCTCCAAGTTATACTTTTGCAGAGAAACATCAGCTCCTCGTCCTTATATGCTTTTAATTTTTCAGTTGGAATAGTCCCTACTATTAATTTTTCCAAGGTTATTTTTACTTTTGCCACATCTAAAGGTTGAGATTCTGTATCTTTTCACTGTTAACTCGTCAACCAATCGCTTAATTCTTCAGAAGTGGGACCTGCAGGGATTGTTTGGCTTCTTATTCTCTCCGCATTTCTCTCTGGGGTTTCTGGTGCCGATTCTGTTGTCATCAGCGTCTTACTTGCTGGACTTTGGTTTATAGTCAGATTTTTAGGAGTACTTAAACCTGATGTTCCTGCCATTTTACCCCATGCATTTCTTCCAGATACACTTCTTTCTGTCTCGATTTGTTTATTACTATTGTAAGGAACTGTTAAACAATGCTCACTATCTTTCTGTTTATCAAAGACAGGCATCACTAGCCCTATAGTTACAGGTACAGTTACGGCTTCCATATTTTTGGTTAATTCTCTCATTTTCTCAGTTAATTCCAGAGTAGTTCTAACTAGTTCAGCCGAATTTTCATTTCCATTCCTAACAGGTTGTACCATTTCAGAGTCTCTAAATGGATTATTTTTTTCTAAATCAGGTGGCGTTTGCTCAAAATATTTATTTAAAATGGTTTCTTTTACCGGCGCACTCGGCGTCAGCAACATAGAATTTGGTTGATACGGGGGAGGACTTTTATAAAACATGTCCTCTAGCACTTCATCCTCCGATTCATTCACACCATACTTATAACCTTCTGACCCTGTATTATTTCTCTTTTCTGTATACTTTCTGCCACTTGCCTCTTCAGTATTTCTCAACGGAAACATTCCATCAGTCATGTTTGCATTCCGCCATCTCCTCATTCTATCATCATGACTTTCCTGACCACAATGTCTACCAAACATGTAATTATACCTTCTTCCACTCCGATGCCGTTCCCTTTCATACATCTCTTCTTCCCATTCCGTCAAAGCCTCAAACTGAGTAGGTCTAGGTCTTGGTTCTAACCTCATCATTCTTTCTCTTAAGTTCCTTAATACAGCTAAACTAAACGAACCACTTTCTGGAAATGCTAGGACTCCATCTTCTTTTGTATACTTTGCCCAATTCTCTAGCCAAATAAATGTATGGTACCCATATTTCTCTACCATAAAAGATGCAGGCGATTTCGGTGGAGGAAGTATCTGTCCTTCCCTAGTCACAATCGGCTTATCCTTTTTAAATAGACTTTTAATTTTCCCAAACCATGACTTTTTCTCTTTCTCAGGTGGATCGTAATAAATCATTTTTATTTATCCCTAGTTCTGAATCACTAGATTTTTCAAATCACTTCCCTTACAACTATTCCGTATGCTGTCCAATCCCAGCGTGACTCACACTAACGTACCAATCCTGTGTGTCTACGTTACTCCTGAAGTCCTCCAATCCCAGCGCGACTCACGCTAACACACCAATCCTGTGCATCTACGTCACACTTGCAATTCTCCACTCCTAGCGCGGCTCACACCAACGCACCAATCCGTGAAAGCTTCGTCTCTCTAT
The DNA here is from genome assembly GCF_964204655.1 of Triturus cristatus. Lineage (NCBI taxonomy): Eukaryota > Metazoa > Chordata > Amphibia > Caudata > Salamandridae > Triturus > Triturus cristatus. Next base: position 752,034,541 of record NC_140593.1, on the reverse strand, counting down.
GGCTGGCCAATCCAAGCGTGGTCTTTCTGACGTCAACGTTTCTCACTACTCCTGCTTCTGCTGACCCCTCCTTTACAAAATTTATTGGCAAACTTTTCTTACCTTTTCTTTAACCAAAATCTGTTAGTAACAGCATAAAAACGCCACCATTGCCTGTTTTGCTGAACCAAAGGGATAGTTTTATTCATTTACACAAGAATTCTGTACTTCCATTAGGCAGCGCTTACCTCTACCCTACCACAGAATTATTCAGTTTCACCGATAAAGTAGCACTTCCCTCTACCTTACCCTTCTAACAAGCAAAAAGGCTAACCATTTCTCTGGGGACAAAACACATGTGGAGACTACACTGCTCCTGAAAACTAAGGTCAGAGTTTTACGAGAGAGCTTGTTGCTATTTCACTCACGCACGTTCACACAGAAATGTCCCTACCGATAACACATGACGATGTCATCAACTCGAAACCAGACAATGCGTTGTGCGACTTCACTTGCCACACATTTCCTCGTGTACCTACAGGGCAACCAAACAATACTCAGAGCGACTTCACTAGCCACGCGTTTTCCCCGTCTACATACAGGGCATCCAACTTCCTACGTCCCGGAAGTCTTCAAAACAACATAAAACGCAACACGACTCAACATAGGATGTTAGAACATAAATCAATAATCAATAAACACCAAACCAATGCAATAAAACCATCAATCTGCTACCAGAAAGCTGCTCCAGCGGAAAAGGGCAAATCTCCATATCCTTCTTATGTCACAGACTCGTCACCACATTACTCATTCATACATTTATACATTGATGGGGCCCATAACACCAACACTCATACATCTCACTTGAATCTGCGCACGGGAGGGAAAGAAGCCCTGGACATGTGGGGGGTACCTTGTTACCTATCGGGAGTAATTCCTTTACATTATATAAATCAGTACCTATAGAATCCTAACTTTAACATCAAGGCACTCCACCACTTGGTCGATGGACCAATTAGTTGGACTGGTTGATGGTGATTTAGAACCAGCTAAAACACATTTAAAGTTTCGGAACCTTTCGGTTAACTTTCAATACCTTATTAAAGAATCACAAACTCATTTCTTATTAATCAATGTTTAGTTTATCTAATTAATTCACTCTGTTAGCATATTCAGGATTACAGTTCAAATCAGATTTCTATTAAGTGATTTCCAACCTTTGAACTTGAACACAAATTGACAGAACAGTTATATATTTACCTAAATTTGAATATTGGTGACCATTTCCGGAAGAATCCGTCAACCCACAGCATAAATAAAAATCCCTTCAGATGGAATCGTCCTTTTATAATCAAAGAGAAACCCAGGTAAGTCCAGGAAATCTCCCTCAGCACGACACAGTCCCCACAATTTAGACAAGGGACCAGGTGATAGTGCCAACGAACCAGCAAATCGATCATCCACACCAACAGCCACCAACGGGATAATGATACGGACTTTTTTCTCTCTTCTAAATTCCCCCTTATATACCTTTTTTCCCTTACTTTTAGGACAATGTGCAACAATTTAGGAGTAGAAGTGTTCTGATTGGCTAAATCCTCTGAATTTGTAAGACTTTTCAGTATTCCCAGGTTTGCCTGTTTCCGATGAGACCGGGCATGACATCTCCCCAATTGTATTCTTTTTCGTAGTTTCACAGGAGAAAGTTCCGAAGTAACAACATGTAAACCTTCTTGTACAGGTCGCTATTGTCCTCTCAGTCATTCACACTAGTTTGGGCCTTGGCAATCCTCCAAGTTCCTATCCTTGACAAGGAACAGTTTGTCTCTCTTTGGCGGTCGCGTGGAGATCTTCAGAGCCATTAGAGTCTGCGCAGTAAGCATCGCACTCACATGACGGTGGCCACTTCCGAACTCCATTTTAATTACTGCGGCCTAATAGGCCCGAATGCCAACTTAATCAAAAACAAACATAACAGTAATTATTATATAGAAATGAAGATTCTAATATTAAACCGACGCTAATCCCAATATATATTAGTATTTTCCTAGCTCGTAGCAATTAGCATTTTAGTCTTTTATTTTAGGTTGATTAGTATTTCCACTCCAAACTAATTAGTACAAATTAATATTTAGAACGATTACGTATTTAAATTTCATGCAAAACAGAGAAGGTATACAAAATTTTGCTTTACCTGCTCCATCATGCGCATGCCAAGGTAGGCAAGCATCAGGTGATGTAATGAAGATGGAAGAGAGAGAAGAAAGAAGAGATATGAAAGCATTAAGAAGGATGTAACACATCCCCTTTATTAATACGCAAAACCAAAAAAACAAGAGAAGTAAATTACTATACAAAATCAGGGGAATTAGCGCAATAAGAAAGAGCGCTACAGGAGGCATGGAGAGCAATACCAGCTGTTCCAGATGGGACCGTAGTGCCCCGCCTGACCTCAACATGGCGCCCACTGCCCGACATCGTTTAATAGAAGAACAGGGAGAATGCTGCGGGATTCTTCTTCAGCCTTGTGCATAAACCTCTTGCGGACTTCTGAGTGATTTTGGTTGGCCCTACAAACTTAGAAGTATTTCTGATCTCTATCAGCCAAGATTATCCATACCACCAAGCCTAACCTCCCCAGGCGGAAACCTTAATTGTCTGTATGTACTGCAGTGCCCGAGCAACCTTGGCAGATGCCCGGTGAGCTGTCCTATGCAGCTATAGAGGAGTTTGGATCTGGTTCACCCCTCGGCCGTCACCTACCCAGCGGGACTTCGGACATTGTTTTCCATGTCTCCCGGTTGTGTCTCTTTTTCCCTCCCCATTTCCAGCCTGACCTTTCTGTGTCCCCTGAAGTACTTTATGTTATGCTATGCTTTAATAATCTCAAGTAACTATGTTATACTGCTTTCCCTTTCTATGTTATGCGACGCTACTGAAACTGATGTAACTATGTAAGAATGTTCTGAAACAATGTCCTACCTCATGTAAAGCGCTCTGATACCTCCGGGTCTAGCCACCGCTGTATAAAACTTTTCAAATAAATAAATAAAATAAATAAACGTTTTACTTAGTTTATTTATTTGTCATCAGCAACAGCAATTCAAAAATCTGATTATAATCAAAAATTAACATTTAATTAAAACATCATAAATTGTTATGGCAACCATAAAACCCACTGTTCAAAAAATTAAAATATCCACTTCATAGGAGATATCCACTTCTTTTTATCTCCTATACTATGAGAGATACTAAGGGGCATATTTATCAAATTTCCACGCAACATAGCAAACCACCTTGCTGTGCTGCACTGCGTGAAAAGCGGTACAAAAGAGGGTGGTGATGGACGGAGCATCAGAACCAATCAAACACTCACACCCAGTCAACAGATCTGGGTTTGATCCATCACCGTTCTTTAGCCCACTCTGCCACCCCAGTTCAGACATGGCCATATGCAAATCAGTCTGACCCTGTGCCTCATGGGAACAGTCCAGCCCGAACTGCCAAGCTATGCCTTCCCTGGACCGGAAACAAGCTTCCTAGGACCGGTTTCTGGCATTTCAGCCGTCTTCAGCCAGGCTTGCTTGAATCCAGTGGCAAAGTGAGCAAGGGACTCACGTCTGAGCATACCCTGCCAACTTATGGCGAACAAAGTGGTACAAAAGAGGGTGGTGATGGACGGAGCATCAGAACCAATCAAACACTCACACCCAGTCAACAGATCTGGGTTTGATCCATCACCGTTCTTTAGCCCACTCTGCTACCCCAGTTCAGACATGGCCATATGTAAATCAGTCTGACCCTGTGCCTCATGGGAACAGTCCAGCCCGAACTGCCAAGCCATACCTTCCCTGGACCGGAAAAAAGTTTCCTAGGACCGGTTTCTGGCATTTCAGCCGTCTTCAGCCAGGCTTGCTTGAATCCAGTAGCAAAGTGAGCAAGGGACTCACGTCTGAGCATACCCTGCCAACTTAAGGCGAACAAAGTGGTACAAAAGGGGGTGGTGATGGATGGAGCATCAGAACCAATCAAACAATCACACCCAGTCAACAGATCTGGGTTTGATCCATCACCGTTCTTTAGCCCACTCTGCCACCCCAGTTCAGACATGCAAATCAGTCTGACCCTGTGCCTCATGGGAACAGTCCAGCCCGAACTGCCAAGCCATGCCTTCCCTGGACCGGAAACAAGCTTCCTAGGACCGGTTTCTGGCATTTCAGCCGTCTTCAGCCAGGCTTGCTTGAATCCAGTGGCAAAGTGAGCAAGGGACTCACGTCTGAGCATACCCTGCCAACTTATGGCGAACAAAGCGGTACAAAGGGGGGTGGTGATGGACGGAGCATCAGAACCAATCAAACACTCACACCCAGTCAACAGCCGGCATTTCAGCCATCTTCAGCCAGGCTTGCTTGAATCCAGTGGCAAAGTGAGCAAGGGATTCACGTCTGAGCATACCCTGCCAACTTATGGCGAACAAAGCGGTACAAAAGGGGGTGGTGATGGACGGAGCATCAGAACCAATCAAACACTCAAACCCAGTCAACAGATCTGGATTTGATCCATCACCGTTCTTTAGCCCACTCTGCCACCCCAGTTCAGACATAGCCATATGCAAATCAGTCTGACCTTGTGCCTCATGGGAACAGTCCAGCCCGAACTGCCAAGCCATGCCTTCCCTGGACCGGAAACAAGCTTCCTAGGACTGGTTTCTGGCATTTCAGCCGTCTTCAGCCAGGCTTGCTTGAATCCAGTGGCAAAGTGAGCAAGGGACTCACGTCTGAGCATACCCTGCCAACTTATGGCGAACAAAGCGGTACAAAAGGGGGTGGTGATGGACGGAGCATCAGAGCCAATCAAACACTCACACCCAGTCAACAGATATGGGTTTGATCCATCACCGTTCTTTAGCCCACTCTGCCACCCCAGTTCAGACATGGCCATATGCAAATCAGTCTGACCCTGTGACTCATGGGAACAGTCCAGCCCGAACTGCCAAGCCATGCCTTCCCTGGACCGGAAACAAGCTTCCTAGGACCGGTTTCTGGCATTTCAGCCGTCTTCAGCCAGGCTTGTTTGAATCCAGTGGCAAAGTGAGCAAGGGACTCACGTCTGAGCATACCCTGCCAACTTATGGCGAACAAAGCGGTACAAAAGGGGGTGGTGATGGACGGAGCATCAGAACCAATCAAACACTCACACCCAGTCAACAGATCTGGGTTTGATCCATCACCGTTCTTTAGGCATTCTGCCACCCCAGTTCAGACATGGCCATATGCAAATCAGTCTGACCCTGTGCCTCATGGGAACAGTCCAGCCCGAACTGCCAAGCCATGCCTTCCCTGGACCGGAAACAAGCTTCCTAGGACCGGTTTCTGGCATTTCAGCCGTCTTCAGCCAGGCTTGCTTGAATCCAGTGGCAAAGTGAGCAAGGGACTCACGTCTGAGCATACCCTGCCAACTTATGGCAAACAAAGCGGTACAAAAGAGGGTGGTGATGGACAGAGCATCAGAACCAATCAAACACTTACACCCAGTCAACAGATCTGGGTTTGATCCATCATCGTTCTTTAGCCTACTCTGCCACCCCAGTTCAGACATGGCCATATGCAAATCAGTCTGAACTTGTGCCTCATGGGAACAGTCCAGCCCGAACTGCCAAGCCATGCCTTCCCTGGACCGGAAACAAGCTTCCTAGGACCGGTTTCTGGCATTTCAGCCGTCTTCAGCCAGGCTTGTTTGAATCCAGTGGCAAAGTGAGCAAGGGACTCACGTCTGAGCATACCCTGCCAACTTATGGCGAACAAAGCGGTACAAAAGGGGGTGGTGATGCACGGAGCATCAGAACCAATCAAACACTCACACCCAGTCAACAGATCTGGGTTTGATCCATCACCGTTCTTTAGGCATTCTGCCACCCCAGTTCAGACATGGCCATATGCAAATCAGTCTGACCCTGTGCCTCATGGGAACAGTCCAGCCCGAACTGCCAAGCCATGCCTTCCCTGGACCGGAAACAAGCTTCCTAGGACCGGTTTCTGGCATTTCAGCCGTCTTCAGCCAGGCTTGCTTGAATCCAGTGGCAAAGTGAGCAAGGGACTCACGTCTGAGCATACCCTGCCAACTTATGGCAAACAAAGCGGTACAAAAGAGGGTGGTGATGGACGGAGCATCAGAACCAATCAAACACTTACACCCAGTCAACAGATCTGGGTTTGATCCATCATCGTTCTTTAGCCTACTCTGCCACCCCAGTTCAGACATGGCCATATGCAAATCAGTCTGAACTTGTGCCTCATGGGAACAGTCCAGCCCGAACTGCCAAGCCATGCCTTCCCTGGACCGGAAACAAGCTTCCTAGGACCAGTTTCTGGCATTTCAGCCATCTTCAGCCAGGCTTGCTTGAATCCAGTGGCAAAGTGAGCAAGGGACTCACGTCTGAGCATACCCTGCCAACTTATGGCGAACAAAGTGGTACAAAAGAGGGTGGTGATGGACGGAGCATCAGAACCAATCAAACACTCACACCCAGTCAACAGATCTGGGTTTGATCCATCACCGTTCTTTAGCCCACTCTGCTACCCCAGTTCAGACATGGCCATATGTAAATCAGTCTGACCCTGTGGCTCATGGGAACAGTCCAGCCCGAACTGCCAAGCCATGCCTTCCCTGGACCGGAAACAAGTTTCCTAGGACCGGTTTCTGGCATTTCAGCCGTCTTCAGCCAGGCTTGCTTGAATCCAGTAGCAAAGTGAGCAAGGGACTCACGTCTGAGCATACCCTGCCAACTTATGGCGAACAAAGCGGTACAAAAGGGGGTGGTGATGGATGGAGCATCAGAACCAATCAAACAATCACACCCAGTCAACAGATCTGGGTTTGATCCATCACCGTTCTTTAGCCCACTCTGCCACCCCAGTTCAGACATGCAAATCAGTCTGACCCTGTGCCTCATGGGAACAGTCCAGCCCGAACTGCCAAGCCATGCCTTCCCTGGACCGGAAACAAGCTTCCTAGGACCGGTTTCTGGCATTTCAGCCGTCTTCAGCCAGGCTTGCTTGAATCCAGTGGCAAAGTGAGCAAGGGACTCACGTCTGAGCATACCCTGCCAACTTATGGCGAACAAAGCGGTACAAAGGGGGGTGGTGATGGACGGAGCATCAGAACCAATCAAACACTCACACCCAGTCAACAGCCGGCATTTCAGCCATCTTCAGCCAGGCTTGCTTGAATCCAGTGGCAAAGTGAGCAAGGGATTCACGTCTGAGCATACCCTGCCAACTTATGGCGAACAAAGCGGTACAAAAGGGGGTGGTGATGGACGGAGCATCAGAACCAATCAAACACTCAAACCCAGTCAACAGATCTGGGTTTGATCCATCACCGTTCTTTAGCCCACTCTGCCACCCCAGTTCAGACATAGCCATATGCAAATCAGTCTGACCCTGTGCCTCATGGGAACAGTCCAGCCCGAACTGCCAAGCCATGCCTTCCCTGGACCGGAAACAAGCTTCCTAGGACTGGTTTCTGGCATTTCAGCCGTCTTCAGCCAGGCTTGCTTGAATCCAGTGGCAAAGTGAGCAAGGGACTCACGTCTGAGCATACCCTGCCAACTTATGGCGAACAAAGCGGTACAAAAGGGGGTGGTGATGGACGGAGCATCAGAGCCAATCAAACACTCACACCCAGTCAACAGATATGGGTTTGATCCATCACCGTTCTTTAGCCCACTCTGCCACCCCAGTTCAGACATGGCCATATGCAAATCAGTCTGACCCTGTGCCTCATGGGAACAGTCCAGCCCGAACTGCCAAGCCATGCCTTCCCTGGACCGGAAACAAGCTTCCTAGGACCGGTTTCTGGCATTTCAGCCGTCTTCAGCCAGGCTTGTTTGAATCCAGTGGCAAAGTGAGCAAGGGACTCACGTCTGAGCATACCCTGCCAACTTATGGCGAACAAAGCGGTACAAAAGGGGGTGGTGATGGACGGAGCATCAGAACCAATCAAACACTCACACCCAGTCAACAGATCTGGGTTTGATCCATCACCGTTCTTTAGGCATTCTGCCACCCCAGTTCAGACATGGCCATATGCAAATCAGTCTGACCCTGTGCCTCATGGGAACAGTCCAGCCCGAACTGCCAAGCCATGCCTTCCCTGGACCGGAAACAAGCTTCCTAGGACCGGTTTCTGGCATTTCAGCCGTCTTCAGCCAGGCTTGCTTGAATCCAGTGGCAAAGTGAGCAAGGGACTCACGTCTGAGCATACCCTGCCAACTTATGGCAAACAAAGCGGTACAAAAGAGGGTGGTGATGGACGGAGCATCAGAACCAATCAAACACTTACACCCAGTCAACAGATCTGGGTTTGATCCATCATCGTTCTTTAGCCTACTCTGCCACCCCAGTTCAGACATGGCCATATGCAAATCAGTCTGAACTTGTGCCTCATGGGAACAGTCCAGCCCGAACTGCCAAGCCATGCCTTCCCTGGACCGGAAACAAGCTTCCTAGGACCAGTTTCTGGCATTTCAGCCATCTTCAGCAAGGCTTGCTTGAATCCAGTGGCAAAGTGAGCAAGGGACTCACGTCTGAGCATACCCTGCCAACTTATGGCGAACAAAGTGGTACAAAAGAGGGTGGTGATGGACGGAGCATCAGAACCAATCAAACACTCACACCCAGTCAACAGATCTGGGTTTGATCCATCACCGTTCTTTAGCCCACTCTGCTACCCCAGTTCAGACATGGCCATATGTAAATCAGTCTGACCCTGTGCCTCATGGGAACAGTCCAGCCCGAACTGCCAAGCCATGCCTTCCCTGGACCGGAAACAAGTTTCCTAGGACCGGTTTCTGGCATTTCAGCCGTCTTCAGCCAGGCTTGCTTGAATCCAGTAGCAAAGTGAGCAAGGGACTCACGTCTGAGCATACCCTGCCAACTTATGGCGAACAAAGCGGTACAAAAGGGGGTGGTGATGGATGGAGCATCAGAACCAATCAAACATTCACACCCAGTCAACAGATCTGGGTTTGATCCATCACCGTTCTTTAGCCCACTCTGCCACCCCAGTTCAGACATGCAAATCAGTCTGACCCTGTGCCTCATGGGAACAGTCCAGCCCGAACTGCCAAGCCATGCCTTCCCTGGACCGGAAACAAGCTTCCTAGGACCGGTTTCTGGCATTTCAGCCGTCTTCAGCCAGGCTTGCTTGAATCCAGTGGCAAAGTGAGCAAGGGACTCACGTCTGAGCATACCCTGCCAACTTATGGCGAACAAAGCGGTACAAAGGGGGGTGGTGATGGACGGAGCATCAGAACCAATCAAACACTCACACCCAGTCAACAGCCGGCATTTCAGCCATCTTCAGCCAGGCTTGCTTGAATCCAGTGGCAAAGTGAGCAAGGGATTCACGTCTGAGCATGCCCTGCCAACTTATGGCGAACAAAGCGGTACAAAAGGGGGTGGTGATGGACGGAGCATCAGAACCAATCAAACACTCAAACCCAGTCAACAGATCTGGGTTTGATCCATCACCGTTCTTTAGCCCACTCTGCCACCCCAGTTCAGACATAGCCATATGCAAATCAGTCTGACCCTGTGCCTCATGGGAACAGTCCAGCCCGAACTGCCAAGCCATGCCTTCCCTGGACCGGAAACAAGCTTCCTAGGACTGGTTTCTGGCATTTCAGCCGTCTTCAGCCAGGCTTGCTTGAATCCAGTGGCAAAGTGAGCAAGGGACTCACGTCTGAGCATACCCTGCCAACTTATGGCGAACAAAGCGGTACAAAAGGGGGTGGTGATGGACGGAGCATCAGAGCCAATCAAACACTCACACCCAGTCAACAGATATGGGTTTGATCCATCACCATTCTTTAGCCCACTCTGCCACCCCAGTTCAGACATGGCCATATGCAAATCAGTCTGACCCTGTGCCTCATGGGAACAGTCCAGCCCGAACTGCCAAGCCATGCCTTCCCTGGACCGGAAACAAGCTTCCTAGGACCGGTTTCTGGCATTTCAGCCGTCTTCAGCCAGGCTTGTTTGAATCCAGTGGCAAAGTGAGCAAGGGACTCACGTCTGAGCATACCCTGCCAACTTATGGCGAACAAAGCGGTACAAAAGGGGGTGGTGATGGACGGAGCATCAGAACCAATCAAACACTCACACCCAGTCAACAGATCTGGGTTTGATCCATCACCGTTCTTTAGGCATTCTGCCACCCCAGTTCAGACATGGCCATATGCAAATCAGTCTGACCCTGTGCCTCATGGGAACAGTCCAGCCCGAACTGCCAAGCCATGCCTTCCCTGGACCGGAAACAAGCTTCCTAGGACCGGTTTCTGGCATTTCAGCCGTCTTCAGCCAGGCTTGCTTGAATCCAGAGGCAAAGTGAGCAAGGGACTCACGTCTGAGCATACCCTGCCAACTTATGGCGAACAAAGCGGTACAAAAGGGGGTGGTAATGGAAGGCATGGCTTGGCAGTTCGGGCTGGACTGTTCCCATGAGGCACAGGGTAAGACTGATGTCTGAACTGGGGTAACAGAGTGGGCTAAAGAACGGTGATGGATCAAACCCAGATCTGTTGACTGGGTGTGAGTGTTTGATTGCTTCTGATGCTCCGTCCATCACCACCCCCTTTTGTACCGCACTGCGTGAAAAGGCAGGCATGTGCCTTATTTAACATTATACGGCACATTCCTGCTCTCTGCCTGCACTGGCGTACAAACTGCTGCCTAGTGACAACACAGACAGGATTTTTTTTGTGGAGGAAGAGATACCTTCCGCATTCCTATGTTTATCACAAATGGTAAATCTGGGAATGTGCCAAAATCCATGGGTGGCTGCACGAGAACACCCACGCTCCACCTATGGAATGCCTCCATGGGACACAGTAACATAAGGCAGCAACTTCACTGCATTACATTACTCCACATTCACCAAGCCACGCAGGCCCACTCAAGGTGCCCTGCGGGGCTTGGTAAATATAATTCTAGGTTTTGCGTCGCCCTTGCGCACCCTTGCATGGGACAAAGGGGATGCAACCCTGTGATAAATATGGACCTAAATCATTTGGCTAGGCGAACGTTACCCTACTGCGTTTAGAATAACAATCAATGTTTAATTGATTCCTTTCAATAAATTATTTATTTTTAACTTTCATTACTTGGAGTACCTTTCATATATTTATATATTCCAACCAGTATATTGCTGGACATAAATAAACCTAGCACATCAAGATTTTGAACCAGTTTAAAGATTTGGTTTTTCAGCATTTTATTATTGGTCCTCGGCCCAGATTTTCACTAATTGCTGGCCATTGTAAATGGACTGTCAATGATTGCTTAAAACCTTCTTTACTTTTCTGATTCAATGGTATTTGCAATTTTCAGTCATATATTGACGGTCCATAGGACTGCGAAACAGATGGTGGAGTGGCGGCTACAGCCGCACCAGCAGTCCGTCCGCCGCTAATTTAAGTTTGGCGGTCAGACAACCACAGGCCCGCTGCAACTGTCGGGGAACCGCCGTTCCCCTGCAGTGCTGCAGCTATGTGAGGTAGTAAAATGCTGGTGGTGCCACAGCGGCACCGCCAAGCATATTTTGAGTTTCCTCACTGCCAGCCTTTCATGGTGGTGAGCCCGCCATGAAAATGGCTGGCAGTCAGGAAATTCCTGGTGCCTAGGTGCAACGGCGGTGCATGCAGGGGGCACATGGTGTACCGCTGTCTTTCTGCACCCCTAGTTCCAGCACGGCATGGACTTTACAGTCCATGCCGTGCTGGAACATGCTGTGGCTGTCCCACGGTGCTGCCTTTCTAAGGCTCTCCTATGAGCCTTTGAAAGGCAGCGCTGTGGGACAGCTGCTGCAGACCACCTGCCCGAATTACAACTTTGGTGGCCAGTGTAGAGGTTTGGCGGTGCGGGAGCTTGGCAGTGGTGTGCTGCCTCACTCCTGCACCGCCAAACTCAAAATCAGGCCCTCAGTCACCTGATTTGTTTGAATCTCCTTGTTTATTTTTGTTTCACCATTAGTAATCCTTGTCTTTGACTGCTTTTTGTAATCCCACATTGCTTACATTTCCGGATTATTATGTTTTTTACAATCCTTTTTGCATATCTGTGCCATGTTTTTCAAATTATTCATCAGTGGAACAATTTATTTTCAGTCTCAAAAAGTCCCGGTATGGAATACTCCATATAGATTTGTTAGGTGATAACTTTTCTGACTGCTGTCACTTGTTTTTGGTGCAATGCTACCTGTATCTTCTAATTTAGTTGCTGGATGCCTCTTTATTCTTGAATGTAACTTTAGGTACGTACCTTAACTGGGCAAACCTGATAATGCACTCCTAATCAATGGTAGCTAATCAATGGTAGCTAATGTTCATATCGCTCTTATGTCCCTCTTAAAGGTTATCTTCTCAAATGTTAATGGACTAAACAATAAGATCAAGAAGAGTGGGCTTAAAGACAGCAAAACATCACTCACCAGATGACCTTCTTCTTCAGGAAATGCTCCTCTTGTATGTTTCTTGGCAGGACCGTTTTTCAATCATTTTATATTTGGGGTTTCACCAAAGAGTCGAGGGTTGGCTATTATCCTCAAGAGGAACCCTCCATTTTATGTCCATCATACTTAGAGAGACAAAGTTTCATGTCAAATAGGTCCACCCATCTTAACATCAGATGCCTTCCCAATGCTCTTCTTGCCCTTGATCAAAAGTTAGTGGGCCCTATGGCAGTCATTGCCTGTGAAGTTTGAGAGGGCATTTGACTTGGTGGGTTGAGAGTATTTGTTGGAGGCTTTTATGAAGATGGGCTTTGGCTCATGTCTTCTGCTATACGTTCTTCTCACCTGCTTTATACCCAGCCAGTAGTGGGAGTGTGGGTAAATGGTGTTCTCTTACAGCGCTTTCACGCAAAGAGGTCTGAGACAGGAATGTCCACTGTCACCTCTTCTCTACACCCTAGCCATTGAAACGCTGGTGGAATGTCTCCAAGCTGACAGCATGGTCCAGGGTTTTGGGCAGACATCTGACCTCTAATATCGGGTCTCACCTTACATAGAAGATCTCTTATTATTCCTTGCCCCCATACCCTCAGGCTCTCACATGAGTGACAGCGTTACTTGGTAAATTCGGGCAATACTCTGGATATTGATTTAGTATTCCAAATCAGTGATGTTCCAGTACAGGGGCAGATAAATGAGGTTCCTGGACTCCACAACTACTGGTGGAAATGTGTGGTGTTAGACAGCTTGGAGTATTAGTAGACAAAGAGGCTTTTTGCTTTTATTTAAAAAATATGGTCCAATGTTGGACTCTTTCAAGCGGGATCTCAAATATCCTCTGTCCATCGTGTGCCAAACATTTATGGTAAAAAATAGTTGGTCTCCCTAAGGTCCTGTATGCTTTGCAGAACTACCCCCACTGTATAACTCATTTCCTCCACACCAGGCTTGTTGTTTTACTTCGAGGCTTCCTGTGGGGTTTCCACGGGGAGTTAGAAGTGTCCAGGGTATTCATGGCAAAATGCTGTAAGTTGCAGATCAACAGAGGTATTGAGATAATGAATATTCTGATATATTACCATACTGTCCATCTTCTTGTGCCTAATTATTGGCTGTTAGGTGTTCAATTTGATTCGACTTATGAAATAGAAAAATATATCTCCAGAGAGGTAAATCCTCTACTCTATGTTTATGGATTGAAACTACGCAAAAACAGGCCCCAAGCAACCCAGCTGTGATCAGAATTTGCCAGTTTACCCTTGGAGCAATTCAATAGGAACAAACTAACTGATGAAACCTCAGTGTAGGCTGAAACACAACTTCCAACAGTAAAATCTCTAGGGCATTCCTAATTAGGGCACCATTGGGATTTCACAGGTAACAGATGTGGTCACCAACATCCACATGCGGGCCTTTAGACATGTGCATTAAGATTTCAAACTTCATAAGTTCCAATTCGTCAGGCATCTACAACCGCATCGGGCACTCGTCCCATACCTACAGTATTTAGATGTTATTCCTGAAAATAGTCAGTTTTATACCAGACTCATGATAGGAGTACTGAGTGATAAAATGACTTCTTCTATAAATCTCTTGCTATTAATATACCAGGCACTTTTCTGGCTTTACAATCTGCCTGGGAAGCAGATGGAGGGACATTGGAAGAGGGGGATTGGAAGGGGAATTTTATGTCTGTGAAGGAGGTTGTAATTTCCTACCTGGTAAGTATAGAGGGACTCTTCCCACCTGTGGCAGATTCCACTTAGCCCAGGAGGATTTACTTGGAAACATGGAGGTGCAAGTTATCCATCTATTTGGGCCAGAGGTGTCTGACTCTCTTTCCGAGGTGTTAGGTTGGTCTATTTTTCTTACACTGAAATTATTCATCCTTTGTATTCTCGACAAAGTAGATGTTAATCACTACATGAACCACTAGATTCATGCTTGACCACAAGACTTTTACTCATTTCACACATAATGTTTAGACTGTATGGGTTGTTGTTTATTTTTCATAATATTCATTACAATCAATCTTCTTTCTTCTCATCTCAGACGATGAATAAATCAACTACGTAGCGATGCCACATAATGGCTTTCTCCTGAAATGTATGAACTCTTTTCCATGGTTCTTCCAACAGTCCACTGTTAAATGTGCGTAGCTGTGGGAGAATGAAATGCCCATAGCTTTGCCACATATTTGTCATAAGAGTTTGTGATTAAATATAAAAAATGTATTACTTAGTCACATGTCAATCATTTCTAGGAGCATCTTTGTATCTCTCTAGTCTGTTTGCTGTTCCACTCCAAAAAATACTTCCAAGCATTTAAACTTCTTTCATGTTGTATGAAGATGTAGAGCTCTACAAAATGTTTGTGATAAGTTTGTAGCTTTCTAACAAAGGTATGTGCAATAGAAGAACAAAAAGATCAGCCATGTCTTTTAAGTATGAGCTTAATGTTTTTAAAATGGGAGCGAAGAAATGAGCCACAATTATTGACATTTTATCAAAGAGTTTTCTCTTCAGTGCATTGTTAATACATTTAGCATTACGGGCAGCACCAAATAGGATACAAAAATGTTAAATGTACGTTCATCTTTGCCAATCAAATGCTCATCCCTCCTTTGGCAGAGTTTTTCAAGGTACCTTTCCTTTATTGCGTTACAGGAATTTGATGGTAGCATTTCATAGCATTTTTTTGTCTTCCAACTGCCTCCATGTCTCGCTCATATATTATTGCTTATTCATGCATTATGGCTTATTCATGATAATAACATTTCTGCCTTCGTAGACAGACTTATTAGTCATCACCAATAAAAAGACAATTGGGGGCACACTATTACAAACAAAACATGTGATAACACAAGGGCACCAGGAGTCCATTTACATTCTAGTTTGAATCCAAATAGCTTTTTATTTCTCTTCAGTGGGTGAGGAGGTGGAAAAATTGGTACAGTTGTGTACCACATATTTAAACAAAAAGCCAAAACGTGCTTCACCCATACAGGACATTATCAAGGCTGCAATAATCTTGTCTTTAGCGGAAGCAATCCTGCTGGCATCACGAAAAGTACCTGGTACCAAGTAATCTTGATGCCCAAATTGCCTATATTCGTAGGGTAGGTATTAATAAGTGAGATGTACTTGTTTTATCTCTAACTGAGGGAAGGCAAAGAAAAATCTGGGGACTCCCCGGTGACAAATTGATTTCTGCAATGATCTTAACATAAGCATTCAGGCAGAAATCTTGTTAGGAGTCATTGCCGTAGTTTATAAGGATTCATCAAAAGTTTAAAATAAGGCCATATTATCCTTGGTAAGAACAGAATGGCTGCATTTTAAGCACGCACCATTTTGTATAGATTTGTCTTCCAAATTCATTAAGTCTGGAGATCTGCCATATTATCCTTGGTAAGAACAGAACGGCTGCATTTTAAGCATGCACCATTTTGTATAGATTTGTCTTCCAAATTCATTACGTCTGGAGATCTATCTGGTAAAATGTAAGGAACATTCTGCCCTTTATTCCTTACAAAATGTCGGCTTCATTTGTAGATCTCTTGATTCTATCCCGCTTGAACAATGGGAATGCTGGGGAGCTTAGCCTCCCAGAGAAACAACAGAGGGAATGACAACAGATCCAAAATATGATTGTTTGCTTCATTTTCAGCGTGTGGAAGTTTGACGAAGTTTCAGAGACTTACAAATTGCAAAGTTGGCTGCCAATCCAGCTGAGGATATACAAAGTGCTATGCATTATGCAGCAGGCTATTTGCAGAATTAGCCCAACTTTTCTCTCAGACCTTGGGGGATATTCTCAAGAACGTGTGATAACTACCACAAAAATAGCTTTTTTTTAAAACATATTTTTATTGCAATTTCCCAAAATCAATTATACCATCTCGAATATTCACTGTTCTGACAGAGCATACATAGCTGAATTGTGTTATTGCCAAGAGTGCAATATACTGTTGAAATATAACTTTAGTAGAATATTCAATTAGTCTCAGTGGCCCTAGATTCCTAAACAATTGTCTCAATGTTAGCTCCGTTATCCCCTTATCAACTAATTTCATAACCTAATAAGCAATGAAACAGACATCTGTTACACTTCCAGAACTATTCAGGTCTTCATGTCCGTCTGTTTAATGTGAGTTTAATCCTCATCCCTTAACAAACAAACAATACCCCCTCCCCCCTCCCTACCACAAACTCAGCCATGCTATTTATTTTCGGGCATAATAACTCAATGCACCGTATTTCTTTTCTTAGCTGGGTACAGCATACACATTCAATAGACCTTATACTAATATTGAGACACGCTCCATCCCCTAGAATATCTAAAACAACTAATCCCATTAATAATAAGCTTGAGTCTCCTCAATCAGACTTAATGCACATCCTTTGCTATAAACTCCTCCACCATTGTGTTCCATTCCAGTGATATCATTTCTTTCCTCAAACCTCTACGCTCTTCTCGGCTTATTTCACCTCCCTCCGCCTTCCCCCATCGCACCATTTCATTATACCAATCTAAGGTAGACGGTGGTTTAGCTGTTTTCCACCTCATTGTAATGTTACGCTTTGCCAATATAAGCGCAAGATTCATAAATTTACTAACAGGACCACTTTTCATACCTCCAGTGCCCAAATCTAACATACAATATTCTGGTGAATCATCATGTCTCACCGGCGCAATGTTGAGTAATATCTTATGTACCTCCGACCAGTAATGCACCAATCTCGGGCAGTTCCATATCATGTGAACTAATTTTGCATCCGGTGAATGGCAACGTGGACAACTATCCTCCACATTTGGAAACATAGTGTGTAATCTGTATGGGGTTAGATAAGCTCTGTGCAGAATCATTCATTGTATGGATTTGAATTTAGGATTTCTAGAAATCTTTCTTGGGTATTCCAGTATTACATTCCATTCTTTATCAGTAAATTCACGCCCCAATTCTGCAACCCATTTCTCTCAGGTAGATTGTAGAGGAGTTGCCTCTACTTCACGAATATCCCTATATATCCATCTGGTGATGTGGCTGCCATTCTCCATTAAATATTGCATATTTAATAATTCATGCTTCAATGGTTTCTGCCATATGGGAGTCCATGTTTTGCGAATATAACCCAATATCTGTGTGTGTAATAGAAATAATGTGCTAGGTACCCCATGTGCTCTTATGTAGACATCATTAGTCATTAGTTCACCAGCTGTAAAAAAATTGCCTATTGTATGCACTCCGGTCTCCTCCTAAGTATGGATTTCGTCACTGATCTTCCTGTTTCAAATGGTTACATAATCATCTGGGTAGTCATTGACTACTTAACCAAAATGGCTCATTTCGTCCCCTTAAAAAAGATGCCCTCTGCAAAAGACATGGCAAACCTTTTCGTGTAACATATAATCAAGTTCCATGGTCTTCTCAAGGCCATTGTATCCGATAGAGACCCCCAATTCCTGTCACGGTTCTGCCGTAGTTTTTGCTCATCAATGAACATAGACGTACGTCTGTCCTCGGCCTATCATCCACAAACAGACGGACAGACAAACGCCTAAATCAGACCATGGAACAACTTCTACGTTGTTATTCCTCTACTTTGACTACAGAATGGGACAAAACCTTACCTTTGGTTGAATTTGTGTATAACAATTCCATTCACTCAGCAACAGGGGTATCTCCCTTTTATTGCTTGTTAGGATATCACCCAAGAATGTTGCCCTTACCCCAAACTTCAACCATAGACCCTGTTCCAGCTGTCTATACACATCATGCTCAGCTCCATAAGATACAAGAACAAGCTCACTCCCATTTAGTCACATACCAACAATAGGTAAAAAAACAGGCTGACAAACACAGAAGGTGTACTCCTGCGTATGCTGTTGGAGACAAAGTGTGGCTGTCATCTAAGAATTTACGGTTAGAATGTTCTCGTAAACTACAGCCTCGCTTTTTAGGTCCTTTCACTATTAAGAAAATAATTACTCCAGTCACTGGGGAACTCACCTTGCCCAACGATTACCAAATCCACCCAGTTTTCCACGTTTCAATTCTACAGCCCTGTGCCACAAATACACAAACTGGCCCTCTTCCTCCTCCAGTAAGTGTTTAAGGGTCATTGGGAGTACGAGGTTGCAAAGGTCCTAGATTCTAAAAGAGAAGGCGGTATCTTGTACTATCTGTTAGGTTGGAAAGGTTATGGCACAGAAGACAATTCTTGGGAACCAGCTGCTTCAGTCCACCCCCTTCGTTTAATCAGACAATTCCACCATCAACATCCCTCCAAACCACGTCCAGTATCAGGGGTTTTGCCGGGGAGGACTGTCAGGAACCAGCGCGCTGTTGCAGGTATTATGCTCTGTTCGGTATGTCTCTGGTCACAAGGAAAAGACTTTAATAATGTAAATCCATTTCATCATGTCATGTAATGTAAAATTCAAACTTTTGACCATAAAGGAGAAAAACATTATTTTATGTTTCTAGTTTGTATATATTTTGAGGAATGTCTAAAAAATCCTAGCCAGCGTGATCATGTTGGTATTCTTTTTATTTTGTTATGTTTTCTATCATAAATGATGGCACAAGTGTTTTATTTTAAAAGGTTGACAGGGAACAAGCACGTGTTCGTGACGCTGCACAAACCTGTGTTTAAAACTCAACCTCACGTTCCAAGCACGCTTTTGTTAGCGTGACCGGCAACGCCCTGAACTAAGTTATAAATAGGGACCAGCCCAGGATACCGTGCTTGACTTCGTTGGATTCCGGCTGCAGTGAGCGGCGTTGAGGAGCATCGCGCCACGGGAAGAAGTCGGCTCCAGCGCGGGACATAAAACCTGTGAAAGCTAAGTTCCAAGAATGCCGAAAGCATTCCAACGCTTCAAGATACTTTGTTTCTCTTATTTTAGCTGAGAACACGTGCTTCTCTTGAAAACGCTTGTGTTTTAAAAGCTTTTGGTCAAGTTCCTTGTTATTTGCGATTCTGTTAAAGACTGTGGCAACGTTTATTTAAGACTCTGGAACAATCCTTTGGGGTAAAGACATTTGAGACGATTTTTAGAATAATTGAAAAATTGTTAAAAAGATGTTTTAATTGAGTGCTTTTTCCTGACAAATTACAAAGGTATCCAGAGCTGACAAAAGTTAATCAAGGTAAGGCGCTAATCACAATCTAAGGAATACTCGATCTTTGGGCTAGTATTTTTTCTGTTGAAATCACTAGATTTGTAATCCTTGTTTTTTCAGTTGTACACAATCTGAATGATCATTGATATTAGGAAGACCACTTAGAATACAGGAAGTTTTGCACTAGAAAATTACTGCGCAATTGAACCCTTGCAAAGTATTACAGGTGATTAGGCAGATATTCTATAATTTAGTTTTTACTTGCAGCCGTCATAGACTTGTAGGAAAACACTGACATGTTTTTGCCTTTTAGTGACAGTTAGAAGTAGACAGAAGTAGACGATTCAGCGCATACCATCCTGGCTGGTCCAGGCAGCAGAATCTGACAGGATCTCTTCTCTCTGTTTTTCTCTCATCCCAAAACCCCTTCCCCCGTTGAATATTTGCCAGGACCACTGTCACAATAACTAGTGGCTCTGAGAGATATTCAGAGAGGGTTGGGATATTGTCATCACCCCTGTCGACTACCTGGACTTCAGGTGAGTGGTGAGATCATACCAACAGCTGAGTTAATGGCGTCTTCACCACTGGTTCCATTTTCCAGGGTTGTATTGTCTTGATTGTCTACTTCTTGCTCTTTTACATTGTCTATGTCAGGTGTTGTTTCAGGTAGTCTGTTTTTACTTTGATTGCTGCTGCGCAAGTGGTTGTTTCGTTTAGTAAAGGTCAAAATCTGCCCCTTTTTGTAATTAATGAGATCACATAGGAACTTTCTTTGGGGCATTTTATCAAGGACGATAATGGGATTGATAATATGCCGCAGAGAATTCCAATAGAAGCCCATGTTCTGGTGTGAACATGGGCTTTTATTGGAATTCTCTGCGGCATATTATCAAGCCCATTATCGCCGCTTTAGTGGCAGTTTCCTGCCGCTAAAGCGATGATAATTCTAACGCCGTCCTTGATAATATGTCCCACAGTTTTTTCTCTTTTATCTCCTTTTCAATCTTCTCTAATCTTTGCTCTATTTTCATCATATCACTCTGAAACTCATCCTTTTCAAAATACGAATTCAGCAGTCATGTCCTCAATTTCTTCTGCAATCCTATCACAGTCCCTTTTAGCGTATTTTACCAACAGTTTCAGCATGACTATTGAACATCTGTGGTTATTTGCCGCCTATTCTTTTACGAGATCTGGGTCAGGGTCACTGAAGGTGGGGGTGATGAAAATCCTGAGACCCCTGGTACATGACCTGCCTCCACATACTTCTGCAACATAGTTGTCTCCCACCACTTGTTCTGCGCTTGTTTGAACAACTTCCATAATTTGTCCCATAACATCTTTTTGGAAGTATTACTATTTATTGTACCTGGTAGTTCAGCTTGTTCCTTATTATCCAATAATGTCTGGTTTTCAAACATTTTACTGGTCGCCTCAAATCTTTTTGCATTCCTAGACATTGCCATGCTTGTATCTATTTGAAATTTACGCGCTGTACATTTCAAATTAGATACAAGCATGGCAATGTCTAGGCAATGTCTAGGAACGTGAAAAGATGTGAGGCGGCCAGTAAAATGTTTGAAAAACAGACATTATTGGATAATAAGGAACACGCTGAACTACCAGGCACAATGAACTGTAATACCTCCAAAAAGATGTTATGGGACAAATTATGGAAGTTGCTCAAACAAGAGCAGAACAAGTGGTGGGATGCAACTATGTTGCAGAAGTTTGTGGAGGCGGGTTGTGTACCACGGGGTCTCATGATTTTCATCATCCCCACCTTCAGTGACCCTGACCCTGACCCAGATCTCGTGGAACAATGGGTGGCAAATAACCACAGATGTTCAATAGTCATGCTGAAACTGTTGGTTAAATAGGCTAAAAGGGACTCTGATGGGATTGCAGAATACATTGTAGACATGACTGCTGAATTAAAAGTGGCATGTGAAAAGGATAAGTTCCAGAGTGATATGACGAAAATGGAGCAAAGATTGGAGAAGATTAAAAAGGAGATAAAAGAGAAAAAACAAAGAAAGTTCCTACGTGATCTCATTGATTACGAAAAGGGGCAGATTTTGACCTTTGCGAAATAATACAACTACTTGCGTAGCAGCAATCAAAGTAAAAACAGACTACCTGAAACAACACCTGACACGGACAATGTAGGAGAGCAAGAAGTAGGTAATCAAAACAATACAACCCTAGAAAATGGAACCAGTGGTGAAGACGGCATTAACCAAGCGACAGCTTGAGTAAAAAAACTAATTTTAAAGGAATTCACAATGATGGCACAAGGCAGAATGGTTGCCCAAAACAGACAAGGTGCCATTGGACAAGGAGGTCGTGGTGGCAGAGGAAGAGGAGACGGAAGGTGAAACACCAAACAGAGAGAAGAAACAGAGAGCCCCGTGGGAACTAGGTCGAGGGGGCAGAAAAAACTGCAAAAGTAATGGATGTGAAGACGGTAATCAACCTATCAGGATGGAAACTTAGTTACACTGTGACTGAAGTCTTATTACTTGGACTTTCCGTTTATCCCTCGGCTGAGTTTGGCTATACTCAACGGCATATAGATTTATTCCGGTTCACAAGGAAGTTGCGCTTAAAGAAATGGTTTGCTACGAAGGTGATGAAACCTGAGAGTAATGTAAGTGAAATTCCCAGCACTATTCAAATTGATGATATACAACTACTACATACTCTTAATGAGCTTGAGGGAGACTCACAATTTATACAAGATCCGTATGTTAACCTCATAAATGAGAATATTAGATTGGATCTGAACCACAAAAGTGGTTTCAAACCTAAATCTATATTTCTACCACAGATTGCAAATGAGGCGATCGATGTATTTGAAGAAGGGGTTGTTAAAGAATTAAAGAAAATATCATGGTGCTGTGGAACTCAAGTTGTTGAGTTTCCAGCCCATGTATTCTCTATGGCTTCACTGGCACTTACAATATAAAGGAATAGACCCCAATATTGAAGGGGCATATCAGCTAATGCAGATATGCTCACACCTGGGATATAGAGCACCGTGCTGTATGGCTGGTAAGGCCTGCTAGAGGGGCGACTCACCTATATCTTAGGTAGTGCTAGCTGACATGGCACACAGGTAGTGTGCCAGGTCGACTCTGTCATTTTGTCTGCACCAGGCCATGCATGCTGCAGTAGGAGTCTGCGTGGCCTAGGTGAGGGGTCCCTAGAGGACCCTCACCTGAAATAAACAGTTAGTTATAGATTCCTTACCTTAGAATTAACCCCAGGCATCAGACTGGATCCAGAAATATTTTCGTCAGCAGTGCCCCTGCGTGTCGGAAGGTGGCGTCATTCGACTTCATGTTCGTCATCGGTGTCGTGGTCGCCGGGATGACGTCGCAGTAGCTACATAGACGCCGCCCTAGGGCACTGACGTCAGTTCTTTCTTTTTCTGCGCCAGAAAGCGCAGATCCGGAGAGAGCGGTACCCCAGTCACTTTTAGACTGACTTTTTCTCGACTTTTGTCAACATCGTTTTTGAGTCCATCGACTCCTGGTGCACGAGGGATGCCCGGTTTCAGGGCTTGTGGTTCCTGTATCCAACTGATGTCGGTGACGGATCCGCACTGCGTGTGACTCTTCTGCCTGGAGCGCAACTATGATCCCAAGTCGTGCTCCGACTGCCGGATCATGAACCCGAAGTCGAGGCCCACCAGTCGGCTCTGCGCCGCTCGATGTCCCAGTCACGGAGCCACCACCATTGTTCATCCAAGTCTTCGCACTCGGGGTCTGGTAAGTCAAAGAAGCATTGTCGCCCTTCGACTTCTCCCCGTCCATCGGCTGACGCGACGAGGGTGCTGCCACTCCCACGGCTCCACGTGCGGACCCCGAAGGGTCGGCCCTGGGTTCCCCCCCTGCCCGTGAGCGACCCCTGCCCATCTTCATCAGTTGTACGAAGCAATGCACACCATCTGTGGGCAGCCCGACTCTGCTGGCGTGCCTTCGGGCCTCGCGAACTCGGCTGGGGGCCCTGGGCCTTCGACGCCGGCAGCTTCGGCCTCGGCGCCGCAGGGTCCCCTTGGATCCAGGCCTGGATCCGGATCGGTGCCGGTTGACCTTGTTACGCCTCCCCCGGCACCGATTCCACCGGCACCATGTCTGTAGCCGGCTTAGGCTGTGTCCCCAGCCGACGTCGACCCCGGCCTCCACCTCAAGGTAGACACGGAGCCAGACCGGCATCGACCGATGCCGGGCCCGGCGCCGACGAGTACTTTTGTACCCCTGTTCTACACTGGCTCTTTGAGAACAGATTGTCAGCCAGAGGAGGGTGAGGAGGACTGGGAGGGGTCTGGGGACCCTTTAAACGACTAGTTGGGTAATGAACTGGACTGTAGAGAGAAACTGGGGGAAGCCAGTGTTCTGGACACCTCCCCAGATCTTGGCATGTTGTCTCCTCCTACCGTGGCTACGGAGGAGGGGGTGTCATATGCAGTGGTGTTGCGTAGGGTGGCTGAGGCTCTACACCACGAGCTACCTTCGGTGGCAGTCAGGACTACAACCGGCGGTGAGCTCTTCGGAGCCCCTGCTGCCGTTTAATGAAGCCCTCACGGACATCCCTTTGGGCACCTGGTCCAGGCCCACCACATGGGCTCCTGTGGACAGGGTGATTGCCCGACACCAACACCTGGCCCCGGGTGACCCTACTGACTGACTTGGCCCAGCCCGACATGCCTGGCTCCAGCTTCCAAAACCCTGCAATACGAGAATATCTGTCCTGCAGCCAGAGACTTCCAGAAACCCAAGGAAGACTTCCTGAACTTTGAAAAAGACCAGAACTTCCGTGGTCAGCGGTTATGCCTCCAAGAATCCAACACAAGGACTCCAGAGGACCCGCAAGTCCTGCCCAATCTGCACCTGACACCACCAGCCCGTGTACAGGTGGCCCACTGACCTAGAACAGGTTCCTCAGTGAATGTAAGTTGCAGTAGCTTCATGAAAGAACTGATGCCGCATCCATACCCTACAAGTGCAGCTGACTCCACCACTATATGGGTACATACATGCGAAATAAGGGTTCCCAAACCACAGTAGGGATCAAAACGGCTCCGTAAACCAGGACATAATGCCACTACTGCAACCGCAGTCTACCACAACTAAATATTTTTCCCAGTTGCCTCGACAACCGAAGAATGACGCCTCCAGGAAGCCGGGCAGCAGTCAGGCACTTCTCCCCACACCCACAACGTCATCACATCCTGCACGAACGAGGAAACAAAAAAGGCACCCATCACAAATGCAAGTAAAGGAGGCAGTCATACCGACTATTGGATTAACGCCACCACCGAGAGGAGTTCCCAAGACCCCCGAGGTACGAACATAGTCACTACTTCAAGGTAACTGATGCCGAATCCTCAGACAGGACCATTTAGTGTGTGGACTAAGCATGTTGACTCATGCCCATGGGCGTTGCTTTGTTGTATGAGACAACACATGTATGTTTATGCATGTTCACCCCCACCACTATAAGCACTGACCGAACCCAACAAGGCTGTGAACCCACCAGCATGACACCACTGGGTCGAGCCCACGCTGTAAACAATTAGCTCAATCCCAGCACCACCCCCACACCCTTAAACCATCTACAAGAGCAAGTAGAACCACCATGCATGCAAGAGAAAAAAAACATAGCCCTTTTGAGACATGTAGAACTCTTTGACTAAACAAGATCCAATTGTCATCCTCCGCACGTAACTTATAGGAAAAAGACAAACAGAAGAAAAGAAATGCATTTAAGGCACCAAGTCATCATCGCCCATCACGGATAGATCCCCATCCGAGTTGGGCATCAAACTTAATTTGTGAAACACTAAGACAAAAGATCAGTATGTACTTAGTATAGGAACAGTCACGGCACTTACACCGTCTCCTGTAGTAGCTCCCACAATTAACACTTCCTTGTCCCTTACATGTATTTTCTGTGTCCTACAGGAATCTATCCTGCCCTGAGGAAGACCTTCCACCCAAACTACACCCAGGTCCACCCCCGAAGGTCGAAACGCATCAGCACATCTTTCAACCTGAGGCCAAGAGTTATTATGACTAGTTGTTGGAAAAAGTACCAAAATTCCTAAGCATAACTAAGATAGCTTAGCCACGAATTACCACACTAATACTCTGACCTTCACTGGACCTTTCATTACCTTAAAAGTGGTCGAGGACGTAAGGGCAATAGGTCCCGATGCTATATTCCAGTAGGGCATACAAGGATTAACACATGCAAAAATCATATAAGATTCACAATGCCTGTGTTAAAATAGGTTAAAAATAGGCAGTCACAGCTCCGTATTAATGTAATGTCTAATATGTTTACTTGTAAAATATACTGACATTTTCTGTTCCATTTTTTGATTTGTGTATGGGGTCACATAACTTAATGTTATAGTCCTAAGTGAAAATATGTATGTTACTGTCACTATTTACTGTTACCTTGAAAGATAAATAATTGACACTAGGTAACAACCTGTCACACGACTACATATTTGACGCAACTGATTGGGTTGTACACTCTAAATAAAACCAGGGAAACGTTATAAAGCAAGGAGTGTTCAAAAATTGAACCAAAGTAGAGACCCTTTGAGCTCTCTACTTACGAAATAATATATGATCTATGGTCTGGGAGGCATTGTTTTGCAGTAACTTAATTTTGATTCCAGCCTTCTCAGCCCGCAACTGAATCACTCCCCAGTACAAGACCCTGACCTCAAGTCCAGCGTTGGCTGACACCTCCTGGACTGCATGATGAAGCCTGAATTCTGAATTCATGAATCCAGAGGCTCCCCCCTGATCTCGACTGGCTCCAGTAAGAAGACTCCGATTTCTTAAGTCACCCCTGCACCCGAAGTCCCTGCACCTTGGTGAGCTGAATCGACAGTGCCCCTATGACCTCCTATATCTCTACTTACCGCTGCTAGTGTTGGTCTTCCTCCTACAACATCCGGTGCTACGCCTGCAGCCTGCCTGTTGAAAGTAGAATCTACATTGAAAAGCATTGGGAGCCCAACGCTGAATTTCCACCGTGCACCCGGCTGCCCCTGTGCTGCTGGTGGTGTATTTTTGGTGCTTCTTTGTGCCCCCCCTGTGCTTGACCTAACCCCAAAGCTTGGCCCCTGCAACTGATTAACTTACCTGCAAGCAGTGTGGCTTCACGCACCCCCAGTCTCCATTGAAACACATTGGGCCGAACTCCAGATTCGACCTATGCACCCGGCCGCCCCTATACCGCTGGTACTGCAGTTTTGATACTCACCTGACCCTTGCCGACCTTTGGTCCCGAAGACTGAAACTGTAAGTGTAATACTTACCCGTATAACCGCATTATTTTTTCCCTCTATAGGATAACATTGAACTACTCAGAAATTGTTTTAACCCTTTCAGTGCTCATGACGGAATAGTTCCGTCATGAGCACAAGTGCTGCTGTACTCATGACGGAACCATTCTGTCATGAGCACATGCTCAGAGAATCCCTCTGCTGCAGGCAGCAGAGGGATTTCCCTTTTTTTATTTTTTTGCCTGGGGAGGTGGGGAAGAGCTCCCCCAACCTCCCCAGGCCTATGTTTAGTTTTTGTTGCAATGACGATCGTGCGCATGGCGCGCCATCATCATTGATACAAAAACTAAACTGATACTTAGTTTCAGTGTTTCAGTGCTCGTGGGGCTATCTCAGCCCCCGAGCACCGAAACACTTGGGAGAGGTATCATTGGAAAGGGGAGAATCGCCCCTTTCCAATGGTACCCTTCCCTAGTGGATCCCTGATTGGGGATTACCCCAGGAGGGCGATCCCCAAGCAGGGATCCACCCACTAGCACCAGGGAGGGGGGAGTGGCCCCTTAGGCAAGGGCCTTTGCCCCCCCTATATTTTTGGGCCAAATTCAGTCTTTCTGCCCCCCCAGGGGGCAGTTGGGGGCATTAGCCCCAATCTGCCCCTCTGGGGGGGTAAAAAGCCCACTAGACGCCTGGAATTTTTTTGGGGCAGATTTGAATTAGGGTGGGGGCTGCCCAAAATGGGCATCCCCATGCCCCCACCCCTCCCCTGCAAAAATTACAGCCTTCCTGCCCCCCCCTGGGGGCAGATGGGGCAGTAGCCCCCAATCTGCCCCCCCCCCGGAGACAAAAAGCCCACAAGACGCCAGGGATTTTTTTAGGCAAATTTTAACTGGGTGGGGGCATTGGCATGCCCGTTTTGGGCAGCCCCCACCCTAATAAAAATGTGTCCAAAAAAATCCTTGGCGTCTAGTGGGCTTTTGGACCCCCCTGGTGGGCAGATGGGGGCATTAACCCCCAATCTGCCCACGCGGGGTGGCAAAAAGCCCACTAGACGCCAGGGATTATTTTTGGGCAAATTTGAATTAAGATGGGGGCTGCCCAAAACAGGCTTGCGCATGCCCCTACCCCCTCCCCCGCAAAAATTACAGCCTTTCTGCCCCCCCCGGGGGGCAGATGGGGCAGTAGCTCCCAATCTGCCTATCGGGGGCAAAAGCCCACTAGACGCCAGCGATTTTTTTGGGCAAATTTGAATTAGGGTGGGGGCTGCCCAAAACGGGCATCCCCATGCCCCCACCCCCTCCCCTGCAAAAATGCCTTCCAGCCCCCCGGGGGGCAGATGGGGCAGTAGCCCCCAATCTGCCCCCCCCCCGGGAGGCAAAAAGCCCATTAGACGCCAGGGATTTTTTTTAAGCGAAAACCAAAGGAAATGATGGACGGAGTGTTTAACATTGCAAGCACTCACCCCCAGTCAACTGATCTGGGTTTAATCCATCACCGTTCTTTAGCCCACTCTGCCACCCCAGTTCAGACATGGCCATATGCAAATCAGTCTGACCCTGTGCCTCATGGGAACAGTTCAGCCCGAACTGCCAAGCCATGTCTTCCCTGGACCGGAAACAAGCTTCCTAGGACCGGTTTCTGGCATTTCAGCCATCTTCAGCCAGGATTTTTTTTAGGCAAAGTTTAACTGGGTGGGGGCATTGGCATGCCCGTTTTGGGCAGCCCCCACCCTAATAAAAATGTGTCCAAAAAAATCCTTGGCGTCTAGTGGGCTTTCGGACCCCCCTGGTGGGCAGATGGGGGCATTAGCCCCCAATCTGCCCACCCGGGGGGGGGCAAAAAGCCCACTAGACGCCAGGGATTTTTTTGGGCAAATTTGAATTAAGATGGGGGCTGCCCAAAACAGGCTTGCCCATGCCCCTACCCCCTACCCCGTAAAATTACAGCCTTTCTGCCCCCCTGGGGGGCAGATGGGGCAGTAGCTCCCAATCTGCCTATCGGGGGCAAAAGCTCACTAGACGCCAGCGATTTTGGGCAAATTTGAATTAAGGTGGGAGCTGCCCAAAACAGGCATGCCAATGCCCCCACCCTTCCGCAAAAAACTACAGCCTTCCTGCCCCCCCTGGGGGGCATATGGGGCAGTAGCCCCCAATCTGCCCACTCAGGGGGCAAAAAGCCCACTAGACGCCAATGATTACGCTGGCTTTTTTTATGCCTGGGGGTGGGGGCTGCCCAGAATGGGCATACCAATGCCCCCACCCCCCATAAAATTAGCCACAGTGTGTCTGACCCCTTGGCGGCATATCGGGGCAACCCCACCCCCCGATACCCCTCCCAGGGGTGCAGAAAGCCGACTAGGCACAGACTTGTTTTTAGCAATGTGCCTACCTGTGAATTTTGGGCCCTAGCGCAGCCGGCACATAGGGAAATCTAGCAAACCTGTACATTTTTGAAAACTAGACACCCAAGGGAACCCAGGATGGGTTGACTTGACTGGCTCTCACCAGGTTCTGTTACCCAGAATCCCTTGCAAACCTAAACATGTGTAAAAAACTCCACATTTTCCTTACATTTCTGTGGTGGAAAGTTCTGGAATCTGCATGGATCCACAAAGTTCCACCCACCCCGCGTTCCCCAAAGTCTTCCAAGAAAAATGGTACCTCACTTGCACTCGTAGTGCGACAGGAAATGCCCCAAAACGCAAAGTGGACACACCACATTTTCACAGTGAGAACTGACCCTTTTTTTGCAAGGTGCCTAGCTGTAGATTTTGAACCCTAGCTCTGCCGGCACCTAGGGAAACCTGGCAAACCTATACATTTTTAATAGCTAGACACCCAGGGGAATCCAGGATCGGGTGACTTGACTGGCTCTCACCAGGTTCTGTTACCTAAAATCCCTTGCAAACCTAAATATTTGTAAAAAAAACACATTTTCCTAAACTTTCTGTGGTGAAAAGTTCTGGAATCTGCGTGGATCCACAAAATTCCACCCACCCCGCGTTTCCCATTTTTTTTACCATAATTGACAAACTGTCCAACCCTGAGCGAATTCTTTTGAAGGCCACGCCCTCCCAAGCATTATGTAACTCATTAAATGAATACTTTATTGATAAAATCATTACTATAAAGGCCAGTATTTCTTTTTTTTTTTTTTGATTTTTTTGAAACCGTTTATTACAGAATCCAAAAAATATACAAAGATGGGCCTACAACCTTTAGGCCGGCCGCTAGCAAACAGAAGGAGCATGTAATACAGACAATAGAACGCACGCTGCGGCACAAGGGAATTCACAGGAGTTGAAAGAAGCGTTGGCAGCCACACCTTCCGGACCCCACATGACGGTTTCATTTTTATATAAATAACAACAAAAAAAGCAAGTCCACAAGGCAACCCACAGTCGAAAACAACAGCATGTGCTCCCCTAGGGGGGGGACCCCACTGATTCATAGGAATGTCGAGGGGGGGAATAGGTCTGGACGGGGACTAAGTAAACTCATTTCCCAGAACCGGGAAGACAAACAGGCTAAAGAGACGGAGCCGGTGACGGATCCGGCAGTAGCGGCGGGGTACAGATTCCCCCACGGTAAGCGTTCCAGGGGCCCCATACTTTCACCCACGTCCCAGGCTTACCTCTCGCAACATACACCACCTTTTCCCGAAACATACACCAATCCATGTTGTCCTGCCACGCCGAGACAGTCGGCGACCTCTGGGAACCCCACAATTGCGCAATGTCACGTTTGGCCACCATATATCCCAGAGTCGCCCACCACGTCTGCGGCACTGAGTAATCGGTTGGCTCCCATACATTCAAAAGACATCTCCTCGCCTCAGGCAACAGCGGCACATGCGTAACTACCTGCAGAACCTCATGCACACCACGCCAGAATCGCACCACCTCTGGGCATTCCCACAGAATATGGAGAAAGGTCCCCAAAGAACCACACCTACGCTTACACAACCCGTCCACAGCATAGCCCATACGCATCAGACTCGGCCCCGTAACATAGACCCTGTGGAGTATCTTGAGCTGGACGAAGCGAAGGCGAGCCGGTATGGCCACCTCTTTCGGGGAGGCCACCGCAGACACCCAGTCCTCGTCATCCAGCTCCAATCCATCAGCCTCCCACGCCTCACGAAGGCCGGTCAGCAGTCCCGAACGGTCATTGATGAGCTTTTTGTAAATCAATGAAATCGTGCCGTCCGGGACATGCCCATCTAGCACTCTATCCTCCAGAGGGGAGCACTCCGGGATGGAGGCAACGTCCGGAAATACGGAGCACAACGCATGACGGATCTGCATATAACGAAAGTACTCCCTGTCCTGCAGCTGGAATTCTGTCCGCAGCACATCGAACGTTTTAAATCCCCCCCTCATCCAGAGATCGCCCACCCTGCTGATGCCTATCATGTCCCACTTCTCAAAGCCCTTTGAGGTCCACAGGGAGCCCAGCCTCTCAGATGCGTATAGTGGCGTCGCCCGGGTCAAGCGGTCCTTCTACCCCATCGCCACGTTAGCCGTGTGCCACACCCGTACCATGACCCCCGTGGGGCCCGTCAGCCGCGCGTCATGCGAGCTAGAATAAAGCGCCCGATTATAGTCACCGCCCGGCAGTAACATTTTATCCATCTCAAAGGCCGGGTTTAGGGCGGGCCCGTAAAGGCCGTGATTGATCGCAGCCAGCTGGGAGGCCCAGTAATATCGCTTGATATCTGGGAGGGCAACCCCCCCGTCGTACCACGGGAGCGTCAGCTTCGCCAGGGCGATACGCGGCCGACCCTCCCAAAACAGTCGGCGCTGCAAACTCTCCACCTCGCGGAAGTAGCGCGCCGGGACAACGTCCATTGTATTCTGCAGAGCATACAGGAAACGTGGCAGCGACATCATCTTAAACAATGCCGCCCGGCCGAGCGGCGAGAGCGGCAATCGCTTCCAACGCGCGACGTCCTCCTTCAGGCGCTGGAGGGGGGGAAGCAAGTTCTGGCTATATCGGGCCCCCGCGTCCAGGGTAATGAAGATACCCAGGTACCTAAATCCCCGCGGGGCGATCTGAATAGGACAACCCCGCGGAAGGATAGGATCCTCCCCAGAGAGGACATATACACACGATTTAGCCCAGTTGATGACCAGGCCGGAGTTGAGGCCAAATGAGTGCAATACATCAACCAGTACTATCAGTGATTTACGTGGGGAAGCCAGGTACAGAAAAATATCATCAGCGTAGAGAGATACGCGGTCCTCATACTCGGGGGTCCAGCGGAGACCACGAATAGAAGGTTCCCACCGCAGCCACTCCGCCAGGGGCTCCAGGGCAAGCGCGAAGAGGAGCGGTGATAATGGGCAGCCCTGCGGCGTGCCCCTGCCCAGCTCAAACGGAGCCGACACTCTACCATTCACAACCACCTGCGCTAGCGGTCCCGAGTACAACAATTTCACCCAACCAATGAATCCCGGGCCAAACCCAAACTTCGCCAGTGTCGCCCAAATATATGGCCACTCAAGTGTGTCAAACGCCATAGTGGCGTCCAGGGATGCCAAAATGGCCGGTTCCCGTATAAACGGGACACGCGCGAGCACCCCATGCAAGCGCCGCAGGTTAAGCGCAGTGTTGCGATGGGGGATAAAGCCGGACTGATCCTGGTGAATCAAATCGCACACCACGCCAACCAGCCGATTGGCCAACACCTTGGCGAGAATTTTGGGCTCCGCATTCAGCAGCGAAATAGGCCGGTAGGACGTGACCCGGTCCCGCGGCCTCCCCTCCTTGTGAATGACAACGATAGTAGCCAGACGCTGGTCTAGCGGGAGGGAACCCGCCGAACGGGCCGCGAGGAACATCGCACGGAGATGCGGCGCCAGCGTATCCGGTCGCAGCTTGTACAATTCAATGGGAAGACCATTAGGACCCATGGCCTTGTCGGAAGCGACCGAGCGTATGGCGAGAGCAATTTCTTCAGAGGTTGGGGCGGCGTCCAACGACACTCTATCCTCCTCCGAAAGGGAAGGCAGCGCTATATCCCTGAGCAGGGCATGGGAATCCTCTTCCGAGCGGGAGGACACCGGGGAATAGACCCCACGGAGATATTCTGCAAAGCAATCGACTATTTCTTCCGGTTCCGTGACACACACACCATCCAGTTTCTCAATCAACGGGACAACTCGACTCGCCCTCTCCTTTTTATCCAGCCACGCAATCAATTTCCCAGCCTTATCACCCACATCATACAGTCTCCCCTGTTGCTCTCTACTGAGGCCCCTGGCCGCCTCCGTGACGAGGGCCTTATAGGCCGCCTGCTTGAGTCGGAGGACATGTAATTTGTCATCCGTCACCCCGCATTCGAGGTCACCCTCCAACTCAGTTATTTCAGTTTCAACACGGATCACCTCCTCCCGCTCGCGCCTCCGGGAATGGGAAATAAGGGACAGGGCATCCCCCCGAATCACCGTCTTAAATGCCTCCCATAGCGAGACCGCAGATGACACCGACCTCACATTCTCATCAAAATATCGCTTAAGGGACTTAACCAACTCTGCGCGAATGGTGGGGTCACGCAGGTACCAGGGATTAATCGGGGCCACCCTACCCTCTCCCCTCGTGAGAATATCGAAGTGCAATAAGAGCGGGGAATGGTCTGAAATACCCCGCGCCAAATGGCGCACCTCCCCGATCCTCCCTGCATGCGCCGCCGGCACCAGGACATAGTCTAGTCTTGATAGACTGCCATGGGCCCCGGAATGAAAAGTGTACTGTTTCTGCGTAGGATGTTTCAAACGCCAACAATCCACCAGCCCCAAGGCATCCAATAGGCCAGACAACCACACTTGGGCACGGGGGAGATCCCTAGGGGGGTGACGGTCCTCAATTCCGGAAACCACAGCGTTAAAATCCCCCCCAACCACCAGGATCCCCTCCGGAAGGCCAAGGAGGAGGCGCCCCAGATCCGCAAAGGTGGTCGTCTGCAACCCTGGCGGGACATAGACAGAAACAAAAATAATCACTCTGCCCTCCATTCTACCCACCAGAACCGGGTAACGTCCCCTGTCATCATGGAGTAACTCATCAACATCCAACGGGAGCGAGGTCTTGGCCATGATGCCCACACCCCTTGAACCCGACGTGAAGCCCGAATGGGCCAGAAGGCGGTAGCCCCGCCGGTTCATAGCACGAAAGGAGTTGCCAATGAGGTGCGTCTCCTGCAGAAAAACTATGTCAGGTGAAATTCGTTTCAGGAACTGCAGGACCACACCTCGTTTTATCCTGTCCCCCAGTCCATTAACGTTCCAGGACAAAAGACTCAGTCCCCTACCCCCCATCATAAACGAAAGCAATCACTCGTCCCCCCGAGGGCCCTTTGGGAATAGCACAACAATACTTTTGCCTTGTGGTACAAATGAACAACACCCCACCCCAACCCAACCGCCCCAACAAAACTCCCCCCTCCCTGCACCCCTGCATGAGCCCAAACAGCCCCCCCAACTTGCAGTGTGCCTGTCGCCCCTATATAGTTGAAACTAGGTAAACCCCCTAGAGGAGGAAAGAGTACCCCTTCGAGACCCCGCACCACCTACAAAAGAGGGAGAACGAATACAAAAAACGAGAGACCCTAAGCTTGGCCGAAAGCGGCAGCATCTGCGTCCAGAGTGAGTCCCAGTATCAGCACCTCAGTCCCGGTCCAGTGGGCCTTCTCCTCCCGCAGCCCCCCCCCCCCTGCCATCCCGATCCCGACCCCCAGACAAAGTGTCCAGCCAGTCCCCGGCCGCTTCAGGACGGTCAAAAAAGTGAGTGCGACCATCCACCTCCACCCGCAGCCTGGCTGGGAAGAGCATGGCGTATTTTAAGTTCATGTCCCGAAGCCGCCGCTTGACGCCCAAGAAGCTCAGTCTCTGCTTCTGGACCGCTTGGGTGAAGTCAGGATAAAAGTTCACCTCCATGTTCTCCAACTTAATCGGCCCTTGCAGTCTGGAGGCTTGCAGAATTGCATCCCTGTCCCGAAAATTAAAGATACGGGCAATAAGAGGCCGCGGAGGGGCTCCGACCTTCGGCCGTCCCCCGGGAACTCTATGAGCCCTCTCCACAGCAAAAAATGTACTCAGTCCCCGAGGCTGGAGATGGGTAGTGATCAAGTCCTCCACAAAAAGATCCGCCGCCGACTCCTCCCGTCCCTCAGGTACTCCGATGATGCGGATATTATTCCTCCGGGCCCGGCTTTTGGAATCCTCCAGGCGCCGATCCATGAGCGCACTCGCCTGACGAAGCCGGTGTACCTCCGTCTGAAGGGCCGCCACCTCCGTCGTGAGGCCCGACGCGGTGTGGGCCAAAGAATCGACCCGGTCGTTGGTCTTCGAGAGATCAGCTCTCACCAGGTTGACATCAACGAGGACCGCGTTGATTTTATACGCTAACGTGTCAAACCGCTGGCTCACCGAGGCCTTCATCTCAGCAATGGCGCCCATGACGTCTTGCAGAGTCAGATCTGTGGGCAAGTCCGGGGCATCCGGGGGACACTCAGAGGACTTGTGCGGTCCACCGGGAGATCCCTTCGGGAGGGTGTAGCGGTCCATGATGTTGGCCTGATGTGCGGCGCCACGCCGGGTCGACTTGGCCTTCAACCGATCTCCATCTTGTTTAGTGGCCATCGTCGCGGGTCTCACACCCTCACCAGCCACGCAGTAGAAAGCGAGCAATCAAGGCCACGAGCTCCGGGGGGCCACCCCATGACTGCGGAGCGGGCCACAGCAGGCAGGCAGGCAGGGTCTCCCAGCGGGGCCACCCCAACACCAAGAGCGCCGCGATCCCACTTGCGAAGACAGCAAGGGGGCGCGAAAGTGAAAGTGAAAGTGCGGGGTACGCGACTCGCCAGGCCCAGCCCGCCGTTGTTGTTCACTTTGTCACCGGGTCGCCCCCAAACGCGAATCCGGGGTCAGGAGAGAGGTAGGCCGCAAACTTCAATCGGTGCTCACTCCGGCACCCGAGGTCCGATTCGAAAACGGGAAACGGGTACCACCTCGGCTCAGGCTCACCGACACAGTTCCCTCAACCGATGCAGGATGAAGTCAGGATAAACGTAGGAGGTTGTGGAGGTCCTCGGGAGCCTCGCACCTACGCGGCCATCTTGGTTGCGCGCTAGGCTCCTCCTCCTAAGGCCAGTATTTCTAATCACCCTTCTTCACCCGGCCTCTTTGTGGTACACAGAAACAACAGCACTCTCGGTTGCTTCCCCACTATCAGCAATGAGATCTTCCAAGACCTACTAGTGAAAGTTAAATCAGGGGCCCCGTCTGACTGTTGCCCCCCTCATATACTCAAGGACTGCCTCGCAATCCATTCTGGCCCTGCACTTGCCTTATTGAATGAATCTATTTAGTCTGGCACAGTAAATGTAAATGTACAGATATTTATATAGCGCAAATCACCAACCGGTCTCTAAGCGCTTGCTTAGGGAACCTGTCCTGGTATTCCCCTGTGAGATAACCCAGCAGGGCATCCACAAGGTGAAAGCCAGGCATCCCACCGCGAGGGGCCATTGTGAAGATTAAGCAAGCTATTGCCCAGAGTTGCAGAGTGTGAACCCATGGATCGAGTATGCACTGGAGCGAGAATTATCGAGTCCATGGACAATTTATGGACTCAAGACCCAGCCGAGCCGGGAATTGAACCCTGGTCCCGGGCTGACCTCTGCTTCCAGGTCTGCCTACTCTAACCAGCGAGCCACACCCTTTGGCTTTTAAGAAAGCAGTAGTGGTACCCCTCTTGAAAAAATCTGGAGCTGACCCCGTGCTCCTATCTAACTATCGCCCGATTTCCTTGCTCCCTTTTTCGGCAAAGGTTCTAGAGGGCCATGTAGCTAAATGCCTTTCCAACTTTTTAGAGGAGTCAAATTATCTGGATCCTCATCAGGCTGGTTTCCGGCCAGCTCACTCTACCGAATCCGTGATCCTTGCGCTCATGGATACCCTCTGGGACAACGCTGATAGAAGCTCCCCTCAGGCACTGGTTCTGCTGGATCTCTACGCAGCCTTTGACACGGTCGACCATACTATCTTGGCCAACCGTGTCAGACAGGCTGGTGTTCAAGGGGCGGCAGCTCGCTGGCTCACTTCCTTTCTGGAGGACCGCTGACAGGCTGTTCGTCAGGGACATTTTCAGGCACCTCCATGCAATACCACCTGTGGGGTCCAAGAGGGCTTGGTCCTCTCTCCACACCTGTTTAACCTCTATATGACGCCCCTGATCCACTCTCTCAAAGACAGGAAGGTGTCGGTTTTCAACTATGCAGATGATCTACAGCTTATCTTCAGGATTGACAACTCACACAGCCCTGTCACCGATTTCCAGGCCACCATGTTATTCATCCAAAGCTGGATGGATCATAACCATCTTAATTTAAATCCTGGTAAGACAGAGATCGTTCTTACAGGGGACAGCCATAAGTACTGGGGCCCACACTATTGGCCACCTGAGCTTGGATCCCCTCCCCTTCCCTGCACATCAGCTAAAACCTTTGGAGTATCTCTTGACAGTGACCTCTCATTGAAAACTCAGGTTGGCGCGGTTGTGTCCAAGTGATTTTTTCAAATGTGTAAAATTAGGAATATACATCGCTTTTTTACCCAGGATGCATTGATTCAGATCATAATAGCTACTGTTTTATCTCATTTGGATTATGCCAACTCGGTGTATCTAGGCATGCCACATTACCTGCTTAAACGTTTGCAGATGGTCCAGAACTATGCAGCCCGATTGGTCTTTCAACAACCTAAATGGCAATCAGCAACCCCTCTGTTGAAGAAACTGCATTGGCTCCCCATTTTTCAGTGCTGTGCTTTTAAAACGGGGTGCCTTATTTTTAAATCCCTGCATGGCATCAGCCCTGTGTTTATTAACAGTATGATACTCAGGCACACCCCCATGAGCAATCTAAGGTCTGCCCATCTCACACTTCTCTCCATCCCGGCGTTTAAACGGGTACGTCAAGGTGGCCGCAGATTTGCCACCCTTGCCCCCAAACTGTGGAACTCCTTCCCGTTGGAAATACGGTCTTGCACAGATCTTCTGCAGTTTAGGAAATCCCTGAAAACCTGGCTATTTGCACAGGGCTAGCTTCTATGTTCTTCTCTGACAGCTCTCTGAGCCTTTAGCGCCATGAAGCCACCCGGCGTACGTGCGCTCTACAAATGTTTATTATTTTAACAGTAGCTTGTTTTTAGCAATGTGCTTACCTGTGAATTTTGGGCCCTAGCGCAGCCGGCACATAGGGAAACCTAGCAAACCTGTACATTTTTGAAAACTAGACACCGAGGGGATTTTGGGTAACAGAACCAGGTGAGAGCCAGTCAAGTCACCCCATCCTGGGTTCCCCTGGGTGTCTAGTTTTAAAAAATGTATAGGTTTGCAAGGGTTCCCTAGGTGCCGGCAGAGCTAGGGTTCAAAATCTACAGCTAGCCACTTGGCAAAAAAGGGGTCAATTTTCACTGTAAAAATAAAAGTGTGTCCACGTTGCGTTTTGAGCCGTTTCCTGTAGCGGGCAGTAGGCCTACCCACACAAGTGAGGTACCATTTTAATCGGGAGACTTAGGGTAACACAGTATTGTAGAGCAACTGTTATTACCTTTTGACTTTCGATGCATTTCTGCCTTCCAAATGAAAGACAATGTGTAAAAAAGAAGTCATTTTGAAAAATGAACTATAATTCTAATGCTAGTATGGGTACTCACAATTTCAGAAATGTGCAAATGTCTACTGTTTCTAAACTCTATATTTTGTTCCTATTTCATAAATACATAGGTGTCTTTTATACCGAGTTTTCCATGTATATATTTTACCAAATGAATTGCTCTATACCCGATATATAATAAAAAACCATTGCAAGATGCTTCTCAGTTATTGGCTCAGGGTTCGTCAGGGTCTTGGTGAACCTACAAGTCCTGTATATCCCCACAACCTGAAAGGTCCAGCGGATGTAACAGTATATTGCTTTCAAACAGCTCTCATAATTTGAAGAAGTTACAGGTGACAATGTTGGCACAAATGGCTGCTTTTTTCAACTAATTTTCAACTTTTCCTATATTCAACTGTTAGTTTGCTTTCATTCCCATTTCTACCATTAACTTGAAGAAGGTTGAAAGCACAAAAAATAGCAAAAATAGGCTATGTCCCAGAAAAATGCCAAAACTGTGTAAAAAATGTTGGTTTTCTGACAAAAGTCAGCTTGTCCCTGAAAGCTGGGAAGATGGTGATTTCAGCACCACAACCAACTTTTTGATACCATTTGCATGGAAAAAACCAGACGCTTTCATCTGTAGCCCTTTTTCCCATTTTGCCCCAAAAAACAAATTTTTGCTGTATTTTGGCTAATTTCTGAGTCCCCTCCACTAGAATCCACAAACCCTGGGTACCTTTAGAATCCTCATGATGTTGGAAGAAAATCACGCAAATTTAGCGTGGATATCTTATGTGGTCAAAACGTTACAGGGGCCTAAGCACGAACTACCCCAAATAGCCAAAAAAGGGCTTAGCACGGGGGGTTGGGGGAGGCCTAGCAGCGAAGGGGTTAAGTGTCGACTTTTGAAAGTGAAAAGTATTTCTATTTAAAAACATACTTACCTTATTGAGAAGATCTTAGTCTTAAAATAAAGTACAAACAAAGCTTATTTTTCAAAAAATGTTGTGACTCCCCTTTTTGAGTCGTGTGCCCATTATTGATCTATGTTGTGCAAGGGACACAGGGAGAACATGTCTGACTTGTCAGGTGAATGTTAAGACAGGAGGGAGGACTAAGGCACCATTACTGCCTCTACCAGTTGTAGGTATTCCATTTGAGAAGTTGGAAATAGACATTATTGGTCAATTCGACCCCCTCAACCCCCCTCACAGTCAGGCAACAGGTATATCTTGGTTGTGGTGGATCACGTTACCAGGTACCCAGAAGCTGTACCTCGAAGGAGCATGAATACAGGGGTGGTAGCAATAGTTCTCTTGGAGCTCTTTTCCAGGGTTGGATTTCCAAAGACGGTCATTTCTGAATGGGAAACCAACTTCATCTTCTCTTACATGAGTGATATGTGGGAGCAAGCTGGCATGACATACCACTTTTCCTTGGCATACCAACCACAAACCAATGGTTTGGTGGAGCGTTTTAACAGGACACCGAAGAGCAAGATGGGAACTCTACCAGAGAACCACCAGAGGAAGTGGAATCTTCTCCTGCCATATGTCTTGTCTGTCTACTAAGAGATTACGCAAAAGAGGGTAAGGTTTAGTCCCTTTGAGCTTCTGTATGGACACCCAGTGTGGGGTTCACTCATCTTAATCGGAGATGGGTGGGAAGGAACCTCAGAGTCTCCACAGAAGGATGTGGTGGACTATTTGATCAGGAAATTATGGTGCAGTAGGAGTCAGGTAAAGGAAAACCTTTAGGATAACCAAGAGCCAATGAAGGAATGGAGAACCAGAAATCCACGATGACTGGGTATCAGGAAGGCCAGAAATGTTGGTGATAAAGCCTGGAAAACAAATGGTGTGGGCCATAGTAGGTAGTTCCTATTAGAAATGGGATTTCTGATTGGCTAGGGATTGCGCCTAAGCCAGGCAGAAACCACCACTCTAGTCAGGGCAAGGGAGTTACACGCTGAAGATAACCCCTGCTTACCCCCTTGGTAGTTTGGCATGAGCAGTCAGGCTTATCCCAGAGGCAATGTGTAAAGCGTTTACTCAACACACAAACACAGCAGCGACACACTAGGCACACCACAAAAGAAACTCCAAACAAGGTTTATAAAAAATAGCCTTTGTATTTTCATAAACACATTAGAAAATAATCACAAATGTACACTGTGCCAACTGGCACTAGGCAATACTTCACAGGGGATTATATACAGGCCAGGGCCAATTGGGCCACTGTCAGAACCATCAGAACAGGTAAGTATTAAACCACCAGTAACTACTAGTATAGACACGTATGCATAAACCACATTAGGCATTCACATTTAGGCATAAACACATTGTGCATAAGTCACATTGGGCATCACCCATATTATGCAGTAATCATAGTTTTACATAGAATAGCCTATTATGCATACTACATAATCACATCAGGCCCTCCTTAGGCCTAAACCTTATTAACAGCAGTGTACCCTAACATTACCACTGCACATGGGGGTACTCAGCATAGAACATTATGCCGCTAGCATCAGGAACCGTGCACTAAAGTAAACACTGGAAAAGTGCACACATTCTATCTCTACCAGCCAAAGCCAGCAGTACCCCACAGAACAACATGGGCCCCTTCCTCAGCGCGGACCCGTGCTCTATAATGGGGGGCCCCTCACAGAAGGATCAGGCACCACAGCACCTGTGTTCCCCCAACTGGGATTACCATATTCCCAGTGGCGTTGTCCCCAAAGTTAGGACTTCCTCCAGTGGGGGGCCCTGCCCTGGGCTCACCCCGCGATGCCCTCTTGGAGCCAGGTTGCACCTGACACCACTCCAATATGTAGCTGTGCAGCGTAGAACAAATGCGGGGAGAAGAGTTGGTACTACTTAGGCACCCATGTAAAAAACCTGCCAATGGCCCCCTTGGGCCGTAAAACCACTGCACAGCCCGGGACGCTCCGTCCTCTAAGGCACTCACCCGCTGTTACCAGGGCGCTGCCAGGTGCCCGAGAGACTCCTCTGGACACACCACACTCCGATGAAGATTTGCTGAAATGCGGCGGCCCGCGACCTCACGGTGCAGCCACCCCAGTCCGGGGACACACAAGGCTCTCACAAGACCGGTCCTCGGGGAAAAACAGGCACGGATCGAAGTCTTGACCTCACTCCTTCCTGGACTCACTCTCAGGCAGCATGCGGGGCTCTCCCTATCTCATGGGAGCCCCGCCTATGACTAGGCATATACCGCCTGACTTCCTGCCCGCTCTGTTTCCTTTGGCTGGCCCTGCCCACGGTCAGGCACTCCTTGACTGACTTCCGTTACATTACGGGAGCTTCTCCCTTGAGGGCCTCTCCTCTCGCTGGCTTCGCTTTCAAGCGATTGTGCTGGCAGTCGGCAACCACAGCGCCTCTCCTGCGTTTTTAAGGACAGTTGGCTCCCAGTCTCAGGACTCCCCCACACGTCCAGCAGGGAGTAGAGCCACGTGAACGCTCCTTCCCTTGGAGAAGTGAAAGTGCCCCAGGCACCAAGAGAGGTAGAGCTCTCTGTGTCTGTCACGGCGGACACAAACAGGGGAAGACAGCGCCCTTCTCACAAGACTGGCAAAGGGCAGGGCTGGGCCCAGGCAGGCCAGCTCACAGGGCCCTCCAGCAGAGGGGAAGTCCTTTGTGGCAGTTCCTCCTGGCGCCCAGCAGCCCAAGCAGGCACACTGCTCCAAGTAAGCACCAAAGCACACCATACATGGGGTCACAGCCCCAATATTTATACTCCATTTGTCTTAGTTCTGCCCTGACACCGGGCTTGGAGAACCAGTCCCAACTGGTTCTGGGAGGTACTGAAGCACTTTCTATACAGTGCTCACACACTCCTTTGTCAGGTTAAGCTCTGGCCCCAGACACACCACAGGGAGGCGGAGCCAGCATTGAATAAGGCAGACACAGACCTATTCAGGGTCAGGGGTTACAACTCCCACTACTCCAAATGCAGATCTGCCTATTCAGCCTAGCGCTGACTCACCCTGCCCCTCTGGAGACACACACCTCACCAGCCCCTGTCACTCCAGAGCCAAACATGCAATACACATCAGGCAGGCACAAAGACACATAGCACACAGAAATGCCAACTTCTAAAAGTGGCATTTCTAAAATAGCGATAATAAATCTGGGCACACCATTATGCAGCATTTATTATCACTATTCCAAACATACCAAACTTGACCACGCTGCTCCTCTCATATCAGGAATTATCACTGACACACATATCAGGGAATCCTCAATGTATTCCTATGAGAGGGCAGCCTCACAGTATGAAGAAACCAAAGTGGCTGTTTGTCACTACCAGGACAGGTCACACAATTAAGGTACATGTCCTACCATTTTCCTAC
This sequence comes from Triturus cristatus, assembly GCF_964204655.1. Taxonomy (NCBI): domain Eukaryota; kingdom Metazoa; phylum Chordata; class Amphibia; order Caudata; family Salamandridae; genus Triturus; species Triturus cristatus. The sequence continues at coordinate 751,991,575 of NC_140593.1, read as the reverse complement.
AAAGCACCCGGCCCATAGGGTTAGCTAGGGCCTACCTTAGGGGTGACTAACATGCAGTAAAAGGGGGGGTCACAGTCGTGGCACACACTTTAGGTGCCACGTCACAGCGGCAGTAAACTGCGCGCACAGGTTCTGCAATGAGGTTTGAAAGGCTACTTTGGTGGGTGGCGCAATAAGCGCTGCAAGCCCACCAGTAGAATTGAATTTACTGGCCCTGGGTATGAGATACCACTTTACAAGGGACTGACAGGTAAATTAAATACACCGAAAAGGTGTGGACCAATCTTACCATGTTTACCACAGAGAGCACACCCAGTTTACACTGGACAGCAGTGCTAAAGTTCCCAGAGTCCTAAAACCACCAATACAGGTCAGGAAAAAGACTAGAAGGAGGCAAGAAATTCAGGGATGACACTGCAAAAAGGGCCAAGTCCAACAGTTCCGAAGGTTTCTGAGGTAAACTACTTGGTGGACACAGGTGCCACAAGGGAACCCAAGAGGGGGTTCCATGTGAACAAGCTGACGCCTTGCCTCCGGTGAGATTACACAGTGAATGTCATGGCTATGGCAGAGGAAGTAGAGGAAGACAGTGAGCTTCTTCCTGACTTGCTGCATAGTGACATTAAGGGTGGCACTATGGGAGGGGTTTAGTTAGCCCCTGGGTTAATGCTTGAGCAGCAGAGAGAATCTAGAGAGGTGTTCGGATGATTTGCCAACCTCTTCTTTCTCACTCCAGGGATGTCACCTGCCTGTGTGCATGACATAGACGCGGGTGACAGTCTGCCAGTGATGAGCAGGATGTACATAATATCTGACTGGGTTCAGGGATGCATTAGGCGGAAGTTGGCAAGATGTTGAACCTGGGAGTCATTGCCAAATATTGTAGTCCTTGTTCTAGTCCTGTTGTTCTAGTTCCAAAGCAAGGGTCTACTGACTGACGGGTCTGTGTGGACTACCATGCCCTCAATTCCAAGAGTGGATGAGCTTGTGGATCGGTTAGGTGCTGCTAAATACTTGAGAAGCTTGGATCTGACCAGTGGATATTCACAGATCGCTTTGTCACCAAATGCCAAGTAAAAGACGGAATTTTCTCCGTCAGAGGAGCTATATCAGTTTAAAGAGATGCCTTTTGGGTTGAAGAATGCTCGTGCCAATCTTAAGGGCCTGGGGAACCATATTCTCGAAGGGTTGAAAGAGATCTGTGTGGCCTACGGACTTGATAATGCAGTGTTTAGCTATTCATGGCAAGACCACCTGACATCCATGTGTCAGTTGTTGGAAAGGAAACAGGTGGCAAAACTGACCATCAATGCAACCAAGTGTCAGGTGGGGCATTTTATGGAAAAAGAGAAGTATTTTATTTCTACCACTAATCACACAAAGGAAAACTATGACATTCACAATCAATTACACTGTCCTCCCCTGAGGTTGAGGATCTAGTGCTTCTTTGGGGGTTGCCTGTCCCACTCAATCCTCATGTTAGCGATCGTGGTTATTCCCTATTCACTAATGGTAACATTTAGCGTATGCCCCACTAGTAGTTCTAGTTACAAGAGTCCAATACGACTCCAACTTAAAGTCAATAGTGTTTTAATGCTAGCACTACTGAACTCATTTAGTAGCCAGTTCCCCAGGGGCCGACAGGCCTGAAACCAGTCTTTCCCACACACACTTTTGTGCTGTGCGGCACTTGACACCAGATCGATGTAGCCTAAGAGTAAGTTAAGCAAACAGCAGGAAAACTTTAAAAATGAGCGATCCTGGAGGCCTCACTGTAGTGGCACAAGTTAAAAAGGACCTGTTCACTCCTCCTGATCACTACACGGTATACTGCCTCTACCACACTGTTGCGGTTTAACTCCTGGTGAAGGCAGTAGCCTTCCACCATTATGAGGGTAGATTTTTGGGCGCCCCTCCTGGCCCCACAAGACCGCAATCCTTGATACAGGACTATGTCATGGTGCACACGCATGATCCGTGTTTGCCGATGACAACAAAAATTAGGGATACAGACATCGGTACAGTTGGGCACTCAGGTAAGGAGTGCATGTCAATTACCCTGCAGAGGACTTTTCCATCCCAAATGAGGGGCATCCTACTAAATGCAACATGTAGAGGGGGGCATCTTGACCAACTAAAGGACGCAGTTTTGGCTGACTTAACCTCGCATGTCATTTTTGGAGAGTACTACTGGCGCTGGAAGCATATTGGGCCACAAAGGGTTCGTCGTGGTACCTTGCAACACAAACAGGAAAATCTGGGGCACTGAGAAGTGCTAAATGGGGCGTTGGAGATGGGATATGTAAGGCTCATATTGAGTGGGCTCCAGAGGACACTTAGATGAGGTGGTACTGGGGTTGAGCCGAGCTCCTTTGAGTACCTTAAGGGAGCTACAGTGCACACACAATGAGAAGAGGCATATGCAGTAGGGTACTAAGTGTGGAGTTCACCTGGGGACATGGAAGAAGGGCCTAGGATCACTGAGGTACTCTGTGGGGTGAGGCATGGAGAGGGGCATGTGAAAAAGGCATTTAACTAGGGAAACTGGCAAAGGGGCTCAGCATCTGATAATATTGGCTGTGGCTAAAGAAAGAACACGTGTGCATTGGAGGGGACAGTAAGAGAGGTCACAAAGTTACTAGCACATTGCTAGGGCACTGTAAAAAACATACAATACAGACATGACATGCTAACAGCACTGAGAAGTGCAACAGGGTGAGGGGGGTGTGGGGTCTTAGAGGAGGCAACTAGGGATAGCAAATTTGAGGGAAAATGGTAAGGTTAGTGACTAAAGGGGCAGTGTGCTGGAAGCTACTAGGAACACAGAGAGGAACTGCGTTTGGGCACATAAAGATACCACTATGTGGTATTGACAAGGCATATCAGGGGAACCATTGCAGGGATACCATGGAGCATTTGAAAGAGGCAATGGGGATGTGTTGTAGTGAGGTGGGACATAGAGGTGTTTAGGGAGACACATCTCGTCAGTACACTCTGAGAGGTAACTGGGGAAGGTTGAATTGTGCTAGGGCACTAATGAAGTAGCTTTAGAGAGGTTAATCAGGATTAAGATGCAGCCTGTGGGCATTAAGAGTTGCTACGTTTGAAGAAGAGCCCTCATGTAAAGAGACCCTCAAGTTACAGGAGGCATTTGGGAAACAAAGGAATGGTATAATCCGTTGTAGGAGATATTGAGATGTTCCCTTTGGGGAACTGTAACAATATAACAGAGGGCACATACAGGGGTAATTGTGGCGCTGGGTCCAGTACTTGGATAGGATTCAGAGGAAGACAGCTCCTAAGGCATGTAGAGGCAGCAAATTGGATGAGAGGGAAAACTAGGTGCTGGACAGCTTTGGCACACTGAAGGGTGCTTGCAGCAACTAGTGCCATGGAGAAAGATGGGGCATCTGGGACACACAGCAAACACCTCTGGGGCAGGTATCAAGGGCATTCTGGTTGTGGTAAAAAGACTATGACTTGTGTACAGAGTAAGAGCCACCTAGGGGTACTTGAATTGTGCTGGAGGGGCCACTTAGAGAGGGAAATTAGGTGTAGGGAGCTTCCCCTGCCTTTTAAAATATGTCTGCCAGTCCCCTGTAGTCGGGTCCTTTAACCATCCAGGTGGGACATTGATGTTGCGACTGTATGCTTATCTGCATGTGTAGAGGATGTGTGTGGAGTGTGTGAGGCACGTGTAGCCATAGCCACGTTGGAATCCATTTGCTACATGTAAGTAGTACCTAAGATGTAAGTTAGAGAGAGAGTGCCCAGGCAGCAAACGTGAATTAGAGAAATAGCAGGCTCCTACAGCAGATTCCAGGGATTCTTTGTGATGGGTAAGACTTTTAGGTGTGGAAATTAGGAGACAGTAAACCCATTTGAAGCATAGGTAATATTCCCTGCCCTTTACCAGTCCATTATTCACTAGAGGGGATACCACCTACTTCTCTCACCCCATCCCCAAGCAAGATAACAGGCAGTTAGGTGGGACAGCCTCCCTTTCTTTTGGACGCTTTTTCTGGCTTTCACCTCAGAGCAGACTCTCAGCTACAACCCATCTACCTGCTAGCATCTTGAAACAAACATCTTAGATTAACCAGTCAGAGTAGAACAGGCGACGGGGCAAAACTGCTCAAAACGGCTTTATGAACGGACTACTTTATTACAAAACAACTGTCTGCAAATTTAGGGTACAGGGGCCAGAACCATCCAGTACATTTGGCAAGAATTTATCAGCTACACCCCTGGGGCCACTGAGAAACTCTCTGTGCTTCATGGTTGAGGTTTATACTGTCAACTCCTCTTGGTAGTATGGGAATAGAAGCCTGAAAAGATCAAGAAAAACTGTCTACTTTTAGATGGCATTGTTGAACATATTGGCTGGGGAGGTTGTTCTACCACTGGCAGAAGAGCTACAATGTAAAGCCTCATCGTTAGATCAGCTTTGGTGTTTGGCCTACAGATCACAGCAAATGTCTGTAAGAAAACATGGCTTTTTGAAGATGTCCCCCCACTTTTTGCTCCCACTTGGACTACAAGATGCTGGTTTTCGACTCTGACAGTGCACTGAAGCCTGCTAACTAGAAACCAGTACCAGTGCTCTCTCCCTAAAACTGATATGTGTAATTGACATCCCCAATTGACAAGGACTTTATCCCCCTTATAAGTCACTAGTATATGGTACCAGTGGTAACCAGGGCATGGGTGGTAAATGGGTCCCCAGTTCTTGCAACATAGGTTGTGCCACCCTGAGTGACCCAAGTAAACTACTGAGAGCAGACCTGTCATTGCAGACTACAGGAACAGTGTCGACTGCTCCATTTTGACTTTGCCCTCACCATGTGGGGCAAGGTCAAGGCACTGCTTTTAGTATATGTCAGTCACCCCTGATGAAGGCCTCCTTTGCCCAAGTTTCAATGTCACTATAGTGACCTTTACGATTAAAGTACACGTTAAGTGATAGGCAGTCCATAGGATAACATGGGATAGGACTTGGACATACCCAGAGTCGCTAGCCATATGATACACCTAAATATGTTGAGTTTGGTGTCAAACAACATGCCTCATCATCCCTGACACAAATCTCATGTCAAGAGCGAGGTGGCATGCACCCAGGTGGCTACCTTAGAGGTTGACCCCCTGGTTCCACCAGCTTCTCTGTGCTCTGACTGACAGCCCGCACTGGCTGCTGCCAAGACAGGATTCTGACCTACTGCCTGACAGTATGATCACTCCCAGGAGTCAGGAACAAAGGCCTGGGCAGGAAGAAGGTCACACCTCCTCTTTCCCACAAAGGCTAGTGAAGTGGCACATCCAAGGCGATGAGCTTCAAAGGCTGTGCTGCCTCATCATTGCATCAGGGCTGCCTCCCAAAGGAGTAAACAACCCTCCCCCTGCCCCAGGCACATTTGCTCCCAGACATGCAGGAAATTAGGTATGCAGGAGGGGTACACCCTCAGAAGGCTAGCCACACCTCCAAGGTGAGCTGCCTGGTCTGTACACCTAAGGAAATCTTCTGCCATTTTTAAAAGTGGCAGAAATGGGGGACGTGGTCAAGGAGGCCAAGATGGCGATTGAACTTTCAATAAGTACCCGTCGCATGACTCTACCCTCATCCTGCCTGGCAACAACAGTTTGCTCAGAACCAGGGTTCAGCTCACCCGGGCCCAGAGGGATGCGACCTCAATCATTGTTCCTGTGCTGTGCTGAGCTGCCGAGTTGCGGAGCTGCGTGGTCGGGTTCAGCACCAGGTGGGGGGCGCCTGCCTGCTGGGCCTTGAGGGGGGCGGCCCGCCCCTTTTTCCTTATGCTGAGGGCCGGCAGACGAGACGGTGTACGGGGCACTGTCTGGCGGCGATGCCCTTCTGCAGGGTTTTGCAACGGATACGGAGGCTGCAAGGAATGTGAGCTGGGGTGCGTGGATTTGACCAGGAAGGAGGCGACACCCAAGTGAGGTAATTCAGTTTTAACTCCATTCTGTATTCTGTCTCACTCAGGCAGCTTGGTAAACCGAGTGTTTTTGCCCTTTGTACTGCCACGTGTCAAATAACCTTCCCCTCCTTGTTGTGAAGCCAATTCCAGGAACTAGCCAGACTGACTAAATCCCTGCCTATACTGACTAATCCTTATCCTAACTATTTGTTGGCCTTCAGTATTCTTTCTCCGCATTATCCTATTTTGCAAGTTGTCCTTTGAAGCACACAAACATGTCCTGCCGTTACTGATTGACCTATAGGTGCTGTCATTGATTGACTTATGGGGTTGGGCAAAAACACGACTCAAGGGGGACGTTCTGGTTACATGATGCCTTGTTTTGAATGTTTTCATACTGGCTAATATTTGGCAGATCTTGTATGTCCATATTGGCATTTTGCATGCTTGCATGAGCCAGGACTGCCCCTTTCTTTTATGCTGAGTATGTAACCCTCACATATATAAGGCCCCAGTGTTCTGCTCTCTTTGGACTGCCTCATTCAGTTGCTGCGGCTTCTGGGTGACGTAGTCACACTCATTTTGAGTTTAATAAAGAAGTTCTTTTATATTTCAGTTTCTGTGCCAACTTCTTTTTTTGTTAGTTTAACCCTGAGAAGGAGTTTTGAATTTCTTCACAAGGACTGTACCGATGTGGTGCCAAAGGCTGCTGGGAACCTGGATCGACATGGAGGTGTGGGCAGCAGACCCGGTAGGGGATGTTCCTCTCTGCCCGCTTTCTTCCCCCCCCGGGGACCAAGTGAGGACGTACCTTCCGGCTGAGCGGGGGAGGAGGTTATCGGCTTGCCTAGCCTAGAGTTGTATGAGGCACCGTGCCCCCCTTCTCTGAGGTGTGCTGATGGTGCGGCATGGCCGTGCTGTAGCAGCGGGAGGGTTGTCAACTGCTCAGTGGACTGAGGGTACAGTACTGGAGTTGGGCCTGTGGTCTACCCCAATCTCTGGGCCTGCGAATTTAAGGTGGAAAATGCCGACTTGCTGGGTCATCCTTCGATTTTGGCTGCCCTGTGCAGCCATATGTGATCTGCAGTCGTAGCGGGGGACCTGCTGTGGCTAGACTCTGTGCCCCCCCACATTAGAGAGGGTCCTGTGCATGCCTGGAGTGGGTGTAGGCCTCTTGGCGGTGGGACCTGTACTTGTCCCTCTCCTCCCCCCACCTCTCGGTCCTGGATCCTGACAGGGGGCTCTGGCCTTGGGGCGGGCCTCTCCACTTTCGTTGTCTGCTCTGCTGGACTGGAGTCATCATTGGGGATGGGGCGTGGGAAGGTGTCGCCGCAAACCCCGGTCCAGACCAGGATCAACCAATATACAGCCCCACCACCTGACTCTAGGATGAACACGGAGGAGCTGGTGGCCCAGACGCCCCAGGTGCAACAAGGGACGGCGGACCTGGGGGTGATCCTCAAGGCTATCCAGGACTCCAGGAAGGTGGTGGAGACTAAGGTGGATGGCCAGTCGGGGGAGTGTACGGAGTTGCTCCCCCGCCGCTTGCAGAGGGGGGGGTGCTTCCACTCTGGGAGGTCCCGGCTCCGGGGTAGAGCCAAGGGGGAGGGCTCCGGCTCCCCTCAGGGGGATCCTGCCCCAGACCTGGCTGTGCAGGCTGAGGCGCACGACCTCTCTGATACCCCTTTGGTCTTTTGCTCGGCGGAGGTAGACCTGGGCTCCTTGTCTCAGTCGTCAGACATTCCATGAATTGGATATTCCCTCTTTACTTTCATTGACAGTGGTGGGGGAAGGGGGGGCAACCAGAGGGGGAGGCTAGGCTTGCATTTTTCCCCCCTCTTTGAATAGGGCCTTAGCCTGTGTGGCCTTCCTACTGTTCTGATTATTGCTCTGCTGGGTTCCGAGGGCGAATTCTAATTTCATGGTCTCTTGAATGAGATAAATTATTGTCAGGCACTTGAGCCTGTTGTTTGGGAGCCTATGGACCACAGAGGTTTCCTACCCCCTAGTTAGACATTTCGGGGCTTTTAGTTAGGGCGACAGATACTTCTTTGGGTTAAGTCTGGGGATGGGGGGCATTGGTGGGTGGGTGTTCTCGTCGGACTCTGAGCCTGGTTTCTTATGTTGAATGTTTTGTACTATATCAAAAACAGAAGAAAGGGGACCAGGGAGCCAGTTAATGGTCCAGTGTCCATGCTCCCAAAATTACATACCAACAAAAAGAGGACACTGTTCCCAGGCAGGGTCAAAAAAGTTACCCATGTACCTAATAGTAAAAAGAAAAAAAAGAAAAAAGAAAAAAGCAACATAAAAAGAAGTCCTAAGTTAGGTGGGCCCATAAAGTGAGGGAAAGAGCAGGTCTTGCCTCTTGTTGCCCTCACACACCCCGAAAGATGTCATGCTTCACCATCGGGCATGTGCTCCTCGTTGGGCCGGCGCTGCAATTCCCAATGGGTCCCCCGAAGGGTCACTTTGTCGGAGATCTTTTGAGGCATGCCGGATGGTGCATGAGGGTGTGCGGGGTGGGTCCTATATAGGGGTAACAAAAATTGCGTGCATGGTGAGTTAAAACTGACAAGGGGTAACCTCCTAGAGGTTGTGGTGATCTGATGACCCTCTTGGCAGTATAAAAACTCTCAATAAGAGTATCATCCCAAATGGCACAATATGCCTAAGTATCATAAAAACGGCCAACATGTTTCGCGCCGCTGTCGCCGCTAAGGTCATTGGCACTTCTTCAGGACCAGGATTTAGGAAAAAATAGTGAAGTGCACGTGAATTAAAGAGTCAAAGATAAATAACCAGAATGCATTTCAGGACGGGCCATTATGCTGCTCCTGATCAATACCTAGGACAAGAAAATAAAATAAATGATAAAAAGAGTCCATAGGACGAGCATTAGACTAGCTTAATGCAACGTAGTGTGCCACAATCGTGTGCACCACATACCAATGTTAAAGAAAAAGAAAGAGAAAAAGAACGAGACACAGTGAGGAATAGGAAACTCCCTCATTAAACTAAGCACAGGAAGGTGTATAGTGGCGGTTCTACTTATCATAAAGATTGTATTGTAGGCAGGGTGTAATACACCCCTATTGAGAAACCCCTGTACTCACTATAAATCAGAAGGATCAGGGTCCAACGTATTAAACGTGAAAGTAAATTTCCAGCGTGGTGTTCTTGCTTCCTGTGAAAGCGAGGGTAGCTCCAATGGCAATTAGCGTAAAACGCCCACACCTTATCGGGCTAATGGAGAAAACAAACATTACCAAAGTGAACACAGGTAAAAGCTGGAAGTACTCATTACATAAAATGCAGAAAAGTCCCGTTACCTCCTCCCCATTATCCGTAAAGTACTCACTCTTAAAAGAGATGACAGTGCCCTTCCGCCCGCCGCGTCCAACTGCCGAGCCGGAGTTGAAATAGAGGCAGCGGGACGGCGGCTTAAAATATAAATGCTTGTAGGGGCCTGAGACAGTCCTCCGTCCAGGACGTGCCAAATGATGCAGTGCAAACGCGCATGCGTGCAGGAACTGACCACAAACGCGCATGCGCCAAAAGGGGACAACGAGCAACAGGGGCAGCACGGCTCGTGGATCACAATTGAGGTATTATGCCTATGTCAACATGTATATAAAGCATTATAAGTTACTGTGTTCTGTTGTAAGTACAGAGAAAGGGGAGGAAGTGAGGGACGGAGAAACGGGGAACCGCCACCACCTTCGACCCATGCACAGGGGGGGGAAAGGGAAAGGTGGTAGGTAACCCTAATATATGTCCCTAAAAACTCCCATGGTGGATAGATGCAAGTCTCATATAGAAAGAAAAAAGAAGAAAATGAGGGTCAGAAGGGATAGAAAATGACTATTGGTCCCTCGGCTGTGCCGCTGTGCTACTACTATATCAAAAACAGAAGAAAGGGGACCAGGGAGCCAGTTAATGGTCCAGTGTCCATGCTCCCAAAATTACATACCAACAAAAAGAGGCCACTGTTCCAAGGCAGCGTCAAAAAAGTTACCCATGTACCTAATAGTAAAAAGAAAAAAGCAACATAAAAAGAAGTCCTAAGTTAGATGGGCCCATAAAGTGAGGGAAAGAGCATGTCTTGCCTCTTGTTGCCCTCACACACCCCGAAAGGTGTCATGCTTCATCATCTGGCATGTGCTCCTCATTGGGCCAGCGCTGCAATTCCCAACGGGTCCCCCGAAGGGTCACTTTGTCGGAGATCTTTTGAGGCATGCCGGATGGTGCATGAGGGTGTGTGGGGTGGGTCCTATGTAGGGGTAACAAAAATTGCGTGCATGGTGAGTTAAAACTGACAAGGGGTAACCTCCTAGAGGTTGTGGTGATCTGATGACCCTCTTGGCAGTATAAAAACTCTCAATAAGAGTATCATCCCAAATGGCACAATATGCCTAAGTATCATAAAAACGGCCAACATGTTTCGCGCCTCTGTCGACGCTAAGGTCATTGGCGCTTCTTCAGGACCAGGATATAGGAAAAAATAGTGAAGTGCACATGAATTAAAAAGAGTAAAAGATAAATACCCACACAGACACAGTGAGTATAGGGAACTCCCTCATTAAACTAAGCACAGGAAGGTGTATAGTGGCCGTTCTACTTATCATAAAGATTGTATTGTAGGCAGGGTGTAATACACCCCTATTAATAAAAATGCTACACAACCACGTGTGAGAAACCCCTGTACTCACTATAAATCATAAGGTGATCTGCCCGATGATGAAGCATGACACCTTTCGGGGTGTGTGAGGGCAACAAAAGGCAAGACATGCTCTTTCCCTCACTTTATGGGCCCACCTAACTTAGAATGTTTTGCACTAACATTGTGTCTTCCTTCTAGGTTAGTAGCAGCAATCACACAGACAATAGCGATTAGCTTGATGTGGCAGGGCGCTGAAGGTCCCTTTGGTACTGGGTCTCCTCCTGGGTGGGCGCGGGGTGGTTTTGGGCCCTCCTTGACTGCATATTGCCTCTGTTAAGATAACAATACTCTCCTGGAATGTGAACGGCCTCCTGGATCGCATTAAGCGCTCTGCAGTGTTACGATACCTTATTACAGGAGACCCACTTATTGTGCACAAACTTCCCCTTTCTAGGCCTCTTCGGCTACAAATTTGTAATTTGTAAAGGAATTTATAAAGCGCTGGAATCACCCCCGAAGGGGTATCCCCGCGCTGCCAGGAAGACAAGGTACAGGTAAACCCAAATCAATCCCAGAATAATTCAGTCTTCAGGAGTTTCGGGAATCGGAGAAGACTGGGGCATTTGCGCAGATCCTCTGGCAGACTGTTCCAATATTTTGGAGCAAGGTGAGCGAAAGTTCTGCCTCCTGCTCATAGGTTCCTGTAGCGGGGGACCACCAGCAGCCTTTTCCCTTTGGATCTAAGAAGCCTGCTCGGACGGTAAGATTTAATTTTGTCTGCCAAATAGCTGGGACACCTACCATAAAGTGATTTATGTGCAAGGCAGCAGAGTTTAAATGTAATTCTCTGGCGAATAGACAGGCAGTGAAGCTGTCTCAGCAGAGGCCTAGAGGAGGTGCGCAGGGGCATTTTGAGAGCCAGATGTGCAGACACATTCTGAACTATCTGCAATCTATTCAAGAGAGCTTCGTTGGCAGATGCTAGAAGAGCATTGCAGTAATCAAGTCGGCTCTTAACCAAAGCTTGAATCAGGGTTAGGCGAATTGATAAGGGCAGCCACTGAAACACTCTGCAGAAGAGACTCAGAGTGTGGTAGCAGGTCCCTGTTGTGGTCATGGCTTGATCTTTCATGGTCAGAGAGTTATCCAAACGGACCCCTAAATATTTTGCCGCAAGAGATGGAATAGGAGAGGGGCCTAACGCTGGGCCACCAATTTGGGGACAAAATGGATTGAGCAGGGCCAAACAAATGGATCTCAGTCTTAGATGCATTAAGCTGAAGGAAATGTTCTGTCATCCAGCCAGTTATGGCCAGCATGCCCTCCGCGAAGCGTTGATCAACTAACTCTGTATCCTTATCAAAGGACAGAAGTAGTTGTGTGTCATCAGCATACGAATAGGGAGTGAAACCATATTCCCTAATAATCTTGGCAAGGGGGGACCACATAAACATTAACCAATGTAGGGCTCAAACAAAAGCCCTGCGGAACCCCCTTAGTAAGCTTCAAAGTATGGGAACGAAATGGACCTAAGTTAATTGTCTGAGTGCGCTGATCCAGAAAACTTGCAAGCCACTTGAGTGCCTTCCCCTGCAGACCAAATTCTCCCAATTGGTGAATCAGTTTCTGGTGAGAGACAGTATCAAAGGCTGCTGTCAGATCAAATAACACCAGCAGCACTGCCTTGTTGTTATCCAGATACATTCTAATAAAATCTGTGACACCAATGAGTGGTTTCTGTAGAGTGGTGGGGTCTGAATCCAGACTGGGAGGGGTCAGGGGTTCCTTTAGATTCAAGGTAACCCATCAGCTGGGTGTTGACATATCCTTCCACCATTATGCTCATAAGCGGCAAAAGCGAAATAGGCGATAGCAATCACCTCAGCGGGTATCTGGGCTTTTTTCTTAATAAATAGCACCTGAGCAGCCTTCCATTCAAGAGGGAGTACCCCCTCGCTCAATAAAGTGTTAAGAATGTCAGAAACAGCGGGAGCCAGGAGAGGGGCAAGTAAGGCAAACACATATGCTGGCATAACATCAAGGGGAGAACCTGATTTTGCTGTTCTCAACATGGCTTCTGCCTGAGATATCTGCATCGGATTGAAGGCCAGTCACAGACAATCTCAAGGTAGAGGGCAGCAAATTAAAAAAAATCCAAGGAATTAGAGACCTGGGGGAATTGATCATAGATTAAATTCATTTTTTCATCAAAGTAGTTAGCTATGTTGTCACAAAGTACTTGGGAGGTGGGAATTTATACATTAAAAACAGTAGGGTTGGTGAAAGTGTTGAGGATTTTGTAAAGTTCCTTGGTTGAGTTGCCTGCTTGATTGAGCTTTAAAATTACATGGGCTTTCTTTGCCTTTCTTAAATTCTTATGGTAAGAGGAGAGAGCTTTTTTAAAGTTATGTTTCTCCATTTCCATATGGGTCTTGCGCAAAAGTTTTTCCAGGTTTTTGCATTTGGATTTTTCATTACGTAAGTCCTGGGTGTACCAAGCTGCACATTTTTTATGACTGTTGGTTTGTTGTAGTTTCAAGGGGGCGAGAGTGTATATCACCGTAGTTAAAGTTTCATTAAAGACCCTAAGCTTTTTGTCAATGTCCATATGCTCATCAAAAGTTGGATATATAAGGGGAAACAACGGTTCCTGTGGACTCATAAAAAATGATTCAAGCAATATAATTTGCACAATCGCAATAAAAAGAGGGTAGAATAATGTCTGAGGGCAAGGAACCACCAACACATTTGTACAATTATGACTTGTTTTATAAACACAACAGACTTATTATATACATTGTTTAAATTTACAATAGAACAGATATTTGTGCACTGTGTCCCAAAGTGAAAAATGGAACCTAATCGTAAGTGACAGGGTGTATATTCATATACAAGGTTTCCATAAATCTTAAAAGGCGACCATTCTTGTATAATTTATTTTTTGTAAACAGCAACTGTATGTAATAATACGCGCTGGGCAATGGTTCGCTCTTTCAGCTTGTCGACGGCGTTTCGACCCTCTATCAGTACGGGGTCTCCTCAGGACTAGTGATGCAGGGACATCTGGATTACTTAATGCGCAGCCTTGTGAACTAGTGATGTGCCACAAGTGAGAAGTGAAAGGGTATTACTAACAAGAGGACCCGTCCGGGTACTCAGTGTGAGCAAAGGCTGGCAGTCAGGGATACGGTTTGGCCAACCGGCTCTTTACATCAACTCGATATAGCCATAGCGGTATGGTTAATCCCTGGTAAATTCTGGAAACAGTGACAATGCACTGTGTAGGTCTGGATCATATTCTGTGCGCGAAGAATCACAGCATCTGTATTCCCAAGCTGCGTGAGTCAGCTTCAAGGATGGTACAATGACCTACACAGTGCATTGTCACTGTTTCCATTTTTTAGGAGTCCACAGGAACCGTTGTTTCCCCTTATATAACCATTACCCTGGTTCTGTTAGTGAGTAGGGTTCCCCTGTCCTTTCTCTTTTTTCATCAAAAGTTGGAGGCACAAATTTTTTGTTAAAGGCATCAAGAGTAACTCTATGCCATTGTCTTTTACAACTGTGATGTTGGTACGCAGGGGCTTGGGTTCTAAAACAGCCCTTAATCTGGAAGAGAATCAAAGAATGGTCTGACCAAATCACAGGGCGAGGGGGATCAGCAAATACATAGGGTGAGTTAGTGAGCAAGATGTCCAACGTATGACCCACCAAATGGGTAAGGCCGTACTGATCTTTACAAGGTCCAATGCTGCCATATTGGCCAGGAAATTAGCTGCATCTCTGTTTTCACTATCTTTGCCATAGATATTAAAATCCCACAATAACAGGAAGTGTTGAGAGGTGATAGTAAAAGGTGCAATCTCTTCCATCATTTCTAAATTAAAATATTTAAGCGGCCCAGTGGGGGCGTTATATAAGAGCACCCTTTAGGCTGTTCTGGGGGGTTAAGTCGATTTTAAAAATACAAATTTCCATTTCATTATCGGAGATGGAGTCAATAACGGAGACTTTCAGCCCATCTTTATGCACGATGGCAACACCTCCTCCCACTTTTCCTACTCTATCCAGTCTATGGATCCGATATTTATCAGGAAGGGCAAGAGCAATATCAGGTAGTGAGTGAGGTTTAAGCCATGTCTCTGTTAAAAAGCCCAACTCTGGGGAATTGGAATTCAGCAAATCCCACAATTCAGTGGCATGTTTAGGCAATGAATGGACATTCGCTAGGAAACCACTCCAGGCAGAGGTCATGTTTGCGCTCTGGCGTTTCCCTCGATTATGAGAGGATAAACCTGCCCCTGACTGAATATCCTGCTAAATATATCGATCCCCCAACTCTGGCGAGAAGCATCTATCACACCCGCTGTGAAAATGACAGAACTTGCATGAAAAAGGTCCCTCCAGATCCACAGAAGTGAAAGTAATAGGGCATGCCGTAGTAAGCTGCCTAACCTGGATAAGCTGAGAGGCCGTATACAAGCGTCTGTACTCATTATCTGGAGCCGAACGGACAGGGGCCCTGCATCCTGGCGACGTCCCAGCACGGACTGGCTCAGATGGGCTTGCCTTAGGCGTGCTGCTGGCGCGCCAGCGGCATGCCCGCTGAGCGTCGGGGCCATCAGCTGATTATATATCCCAGTCAAAGTGTCCAAGAAGGAAGACAAGAACGTCTCCTTACTAAGATGGCCGCCGGAAAGAAGCCATAAACAGAAGTGAGGCAGTTATTATCTGGTTCTCCCTTCACTCAAACAGCTAGAGATTGCTGCGGGTGGAATGGGGAGGAGCGGACGAGCGTTTAAAACCTACACGTTGAAACCAAATATACGAGCATATAAAAGTCTCTCAATTTCAAACTGCATTAGCTGAGAGTTACAGTGCAACTGGGCAAAAGTGTGCAAATTAGACAAAATGAGGTCCACCTCGGCGAGGATCTACCATTTAAGGTACCCATAGTACAAAAGTGTTTACCACTCTGGTCTCACATGAGGCTCTATAAGGGGAGGGGCCATAATGTTGCATAAATCCTTTCCATTGGCGGTTAAAGTGCATCATAAGGACACTCAGGGCTGCTATGTGGGCACTAGAAACGAGGCATTACAATTTTATATCCTGTTACATTCCGTCGCCCCTGCTGAAGTCCTTCCTGCAGACACTGAGATACTTTGTCTTGACCCTCCCTCAGGACGTTACGATGGTTGGTGGGGGCCTTAACGTGCTCCTCAATCCAAATCTGGAGGCCTTTTCTGCCCGAACCCGACCAGGCACTCACGGTCGTGTTGTTTGTCTTCCTGGGCATACTAGCTGGGTTTCAGCGAATCTAGGCGCTCCTGACATCCTGGCCGAAAGGCCTATACCCATCAATCCGCAGCGCATGCATTTGATTCCCGCATAGATTTGCTGTGGTTGCCAGTAGCAGATCTCCTTTCGATTCAGTGAGTGTGTATTCTCCCGCGTTGTATCTCTGATCATGCGCCAAAGTTATAGTCATCTGGAACTCTGCCCCCTGCTTTACAGCCGGTTTGGAGTTTTAACACCTGGCACCTGCAGACTTCTGATTTCAAGGCTTTTGTGGAGGAGGAATTGCACCGACTTTTTGAGCTCAATTTAGGATCAGTGGGCTCGGCGGTGATGCTATGGGATCCCAGTAAGCCTCCCCTGAGAGGCCTTATTAAGGGCTAAGTCTGTCTGGCTGAGGCACGCCAGGTGGAGTGCCTGACTGACTTAAAAGCCCAGATCCTAAGGGTGGAAGCTGCTCTCCGACATTGTCACACTAAACACTCCCGTCCTCTCCTAGCAGTGGCTCGAACGGAACTGTTACAAGTGTCTCTAGAGGAGGCCAGGCAGTGATGGAGGGCCTTGACACAGACGGTATATGCCTCAGGAGGCAAAGACGGTAAATTACTGTATTGGCTGGTGACCCATGGAGTCTCTGACCGTGGGGTCCCGGTGATTCGGGATTCGTTGGACTGGCCTCGGGAGGAGATCCCTGTCATAGCTCAGACCTTTGCGGACTTCTACTGGGCGGTATACTCACAGTGCCCACAACTGAAGTTGCAAACCCCCTTCTGGAGAGTATACCGTTGCCAACCACACCCAATGTTTTGGCCCAGGAATTGGACCAAACTCTGACACTGGAGGATTTGAATGCTGCAGAGTTGGGGCTGCAAGCTGGAAAGACAGCTGGGCCAGATGGGTACCCCACCGAATATTGCAAGCGTTTCCATGAGCTTCTGTGCCCCCATCGCCTGAATTTGTATGTAGCGGCCCTGCACCAGGGTTTTTTTCCCACCAGACTTAGATTGCGCTATTATTGTGGTTCTTCCCAAAGATGGTCTTCCTAAGGATCGGTGCTCCTCTTGTCCGCCAATTTCACTGATTAACAACAACATTATTGCTTTTGCGAAAGTGTTGGCCATGCAATTGAGCAGGGCCTTACCTCACTTGGTCCACCCAGATCAATGTGGATTTATGTTGGGCCACAGTACACACCACTGCATTAGGATCGTTCAGGTGGCGCTGTCCCAAGCGCCGGACCGCGATGGTGTGCTGGCCCTCTTGCTAATAGATTTCATTAAAGCGTTTGACACTGTGTTTTGGGCTTTTATGGATGAGGATCTCCGTCGGGCTGGCCTGGGAGAAGGGTTCCATCGTATGATTTGACTTCTTTATTACTCCTCGACCGCTCAAGTTTGGGTGAATGGGGTCTTGTCTCCTGCATTTCTGATGAGGCCTGGTACGTGCTGGGGTGCCCACTGTCCCCATTGCTCAATGCTTTGGTGATAATGCCCCTGGCACGGCTTATACGCTGTGATGCTCAGGTGGTGGGATGGTGGCAGGAAGTGGGCCTTGAAGACTGCTCAGCTCTATACACGGACAATATGCTCTTGTTCTTGAAAGAGCCACAGGGCTTTGGCCATGCTGCCTAAAACTTCTCGAGCTGTACAGTGAGGCATCCGGGCTTCAGGTTAATGAAGACAAGTCTTGTGTAGTGGAGGTTAAGGACGATGCTTTGGGTCAAGTCTGGCGTCCTAACCTTCCTATTCGAAACAATTCCTTTAAGTATCTAGGGATACATATGTCTCCTCTTCCAGGTTTGGCCCGGGCCCTTAATTTTTGAGGTCTATACTTGCGGCTTGACTCTGATCGTGGCTGCTGGGCTACACTCCCACTGAACCCAATGGGGCAGATGGCCCTTTTTAAAATGGTGTGCTTACTGCGATACCTGTACGTACTAAGTAATTACCCCATCCCATCCCCCGTAAATGGTTCCACTCTTTGACCCCGAAGATTACCAACTTTGTGTGGGATGGGGGACTGCATAGGACGGTGTTTCAGTCTCTCAGCAAGTACCCTTATGATGGCGGTCTACCTGTACTATCGGCATCACACCTGGTGCTGGTTAATGATTGGTTCACGGGGTGGGATGACCCGGCATACCGCCTTGATATACACTCATTAGGGATAGATGGCTGCTTGATCTTTTCTGTGAAGCACACTGACCAGGTACTTTGTCTTCTTGTACATGTGTGTCTCTTACTTGTTGGAGGGCGGCCATTCGCCATACTCGGTGGGAACCACCGCCCAACCGGGATGACCCCCCTCCCCCACATGGCGAGAAACGTGGCTTGGTCAGCTATCGTGCCATGGGATCATCTTGGGATCTCCTACCTTGGAGACGTTTATAAGGGGGGGAACATCATGTCATTCCAGGAATTGAAGCTCAAATACTCCTTAAGTAACTCGCAATTCTTTCGGTATCTCCAACTGCACCATGCCTTGCTGGCTCTCAAATTACCGGAGAGCCCTTCGCCTGAGTAAAGTCCGTAAGAGGCGAAGATTTTCCAGGGGAAGCAAGGTAAAGGGGCTACATCAAAGATGTATAAGACGCTGGTGATCCACGCCCCAGATGACTTTGAGAAGACACAACAGAGGTGGGCGTCCTGGGTGGGGGACTTGGACAAAGATGATTGGAGGGAGTCTTGTATGGCACTGCGGGAGCTTGCGATCTCAACGAGGCTGCATATGATACAGTTCAATAACTTGCACACAACATATCTCACTCGGAATCGCTTACACCACCCGCTCCCCGATGCGCAAGCAGCATGCGTGCAATGTGCACTCCCGCAGTGGACTTTTATCATGTAGCCTGGGATTATCTGGTGCTGAGGCCCTTCTGGTGGGAGGGGAGTCGCATACTATCTCCTGTCTTAGGCCGCCCATTGGAGTTAACACCACATATTGTCCTGCTTGGGCTGCTGGATGAGGTGGGGTCCAACAGAGCTGAGCATATCTTTATGAGGATAGCTTTCCTGGTTGCTAAGCGGGATGTAGCCTGTGCATGGAAACAACGGAGACCGCCGACTGTTAGGGGGTGGTGTGTAGGAGTGGAGTGCTGCAACCACCAAGGGAAGCACATTTTTTAGGCTCGTGGCTGCCCTAAGAAACATGAGCATATATGGGGGAAATGGTGCAGCTACTATGGGTGTCAGCTCTATTAGCCTCGAGTGGAATCCGTGGACCTCTTCAGGATTGGTTCGTTGCTCAAAAGGGTTCCACCCCTTGATCGTTTCCTCTCTGATAGCTATAATAGCACAAGAGACAGATCGGATCAAGTGAGGGAAGGAAAGGATGGGGACAGCGGTGAGGGAGACCTGTAAAAATGTAAGCACAAGGTTATACACTAGATCTATGAGTAATGGAGACAGTACACATGGAACATGTAAAATGCCTGGAGTTTGGTCAACTACCTGTAAAAGAAAAGAACCAGGAATTTCATTGAAAGTCATGAACAGAGATGAGGTTCGGAGGTAACTTTCCCCAACTAAGAACCTGCCTAATTACCAAAAAGGACTAATACATCCATGAAAGTTATGATACATCCCCCTTTGTTTCTTCCTTCACATCCACCGTTTCTCAACACGGCTTCGCCCACGGAAGATTCAGGCACATAGTTGCCGGTTCGCAACCCGGCTTCGTCACTCTGTGCTCCCCAATTTATATACAGCATGAATCGCCTCAAAGCTCAGAAGTTTTTGCGCAAGGCGCAAATAGTTAATCCTATTTCCCTATCAGTGGGAATTCTCTCTCTCTCTCTCTCATTCACTCGGCACACCCTTAGTCATTATGGCCTAGAGTGATAGTGTTTGTAAGTTCCAAAGACTGTGGCAGCAACAGGAGCAATGCAACAACGTATAACAGGACCCCACCCTGTATCGAGTATTACTCAGAGGTTTCCGCAACAAACATCTCGGTGCGCCAAGCACCCTTACCCCACCGCGACAGCCTCACGCCAGAATGTAGTCCTCCTCAGGAACCGTTAGGAATATCCGGCGCAGCCTTGCGCGTCCGCTCCCTTCTTCACCTATGCGCCGCACTGCAAACGTCATCACGTGCCGGAAGAGCGAAGGCACGTCCCGGGCGCGACGCACAGCCTACTGGGTAATGTAGTTTTTCCTTCCGCATTTCCGCCGTTCGATCCTGACGACGAACCCACGGAACGGTTCCTAACAATGGGCTGCCAATTTGATATCGTAATGTGGCACATTCCTGATGCATGGGCTTGTCGCTATGTCATACATGTATTATGTGAACATTTTGCAATGTCTGGTGCTGTGCTTTCCCGTAAAACTCTCAATAAAGTTGACTATCAAAAAAAAAGTAGCAGAAATAGTGGGTTCTGGTAGAAAAGGTGACCTACACACCCAGATGTGGTCACTTTAGGGGTGGATAAGCTGCACGGACTAGCAGCCCATTGGCTACTTGCTTCCACAGCCCTACCTCCCCTAAATCTAGGATTAATGGGAGGCCCCTGACACCAGAACCTCAGTTCTGATTCAACTTGCATTAAAGAGGACAAAAAAGAGCCTTGTGAGGGACAACAGAACTTTGCCCATAGCAAACCAAAAGAGGGATACTCTTCACCTTTCGTACCACTCTTGGAATTGCATGAACGAGAATTATCCTAGGCTAAATGTCAGTTTCCCCAGACAGCGGGACCCCTGGGGGAGACAGAAGCAACCTCAGAGTCCCTTGGACTAGTGGGACAAGTCCCCTGCAAACAGCAAGTAAACCAATGCTTTGGATCCAAAGAATAACTGGCTGGCAAGACATCTGAGGGATCGACCAAAAGCAGATGGACCAGTGCATTGTGGAAACTGTAGTCTTGCATTCCACAAAGTTTCAGACCGCTACTGTGTTTCCCGGACTTCCGGACATTGAAGAAGCTCCCTGCTGAGCTCACCGCTGCCAAGGCATTGTTTGTTAGCCTCTCTGTGCATCTATGCCCTCCACTGCTTCCAACTTTATTGCCTGCCTATCTCTCTTCTCCTTCTGTCTCCCTATTTGGGGCTTTAAAGCACTTTAAGATACCTATCATAAAAGACCAGAAAAACACTGGCCAACACAAGATACTGTGAATGCTTGTGTGTGTAACTCAGTCTACAGAGTTGGATTACTCTCTTGTGGTAAGCAATAATGCATTATGAATGTGTGGAAAGACTCTCACATCGCAGCCTGACAAGTGTCCAGAACTGGCCCACCGGGCTCCAGTGCAGTGGTTGGAGATTTTGCCATGGTGGAGTCCTCTGATCTCCACCTATCCCAATTAACTTCCCCCAATCAGCAACAATGTATTTGTCATGACCATGAGCTCCAGGTGAGGTACAGAGACAGTTCTGCCACCAACCACAACTGCAGGTCTTTCACAGTCTCCTCCGACACCTTTATATTGCTTTGGTGCTGAACCCATTGGGACTTCAGATCCCACTGCAGAGCTTGTGTGTGCTACCCAGAGTGGTCCACAAGCAGAATGTAGGAAGCCAAGAGGCCCTGTAGCCTCAGTGCCTCTTTCATTGATTGTCAGGTCACGAGTGAAATATAGAGATAATAGCCTGACTGTTCTGGACTCGTTGATGGCTCAAAAGATCAGCATATCCAGGACGACTCAGATGAAAGGGAACCGTTATGAAGGAGTCAGGAGCAAATTTGGCATGTTACTGGAAAAGCTCAATGATGTCAATAGGTTGGCTGACTCCTGGAGATGGCCTTCAGTAACCAGTCATCGAAGGTAGAGATACGGGAAGTCATTCCCAACCTCTGCAGACAGGCTACGACCACCACCATCACTCTGGTTAACACACGAGTTGCACTGGTAAGGTTAAAGGTGAGCACAGAGAGCAGAAAGTGTTTGTGGCCTACCTGAAACCGCAGGTAACACGTGGGACTGTAAGATGGGTGTGAGAAATTGAGATGTTGGTTGAAGGGGGTGTGAAACCGTACTTGAGAAACAGCCACAATTCTTGTCAGGGTGAACCACAAAAAGTCACTAAATTAACCTGTGCTTAACCCTATGGTAGCTTGGTACAAAAGCAGTCAGGCTTAACCTAGAAGCAATTTGTAAAGTAAACAGTAATAAAGTGAAAAGACAAAACAAGAAAAATACCACACTAATTTAAAACAAATAGAGTAAAACGTGATAAAATATTGGACACCAAAATGACAAAAACCCAATCAGTGGAACCGGCATTCTGAATTTAAAAAAAATATTTGTGTGCGATCTAGCTCCTAAAAGATCAAAGCACCAACCACGAACATTTGATCTCGTAAGATCGGGGCAAAGTCGAAAGAAATGCCCAACCATGGTTCAGATATATGAGGTGGATTGGGCCCAGTCTCCGCTTACTGTCTGAGAAGGTAAAGTTCAGTCTAGCAAGGCAGCCGGCAGTGTCCGAGGAGGTGTCGTCATCATCAGGAAGATGTTGGATAAAGTCGCGGTGATGATTTCTTTGTTCGAACTTAGGGCCTGATTTAGATCTTGGCAGGACTTCTGTCATCACTCTGTGGTGGAGTATCCAAGTACTCCATCTAGTTGACAGAATCCTGCCGGGCCTATTTAGATGTATGCAGGCTGAATCTCCGTCCACATCGACAGAGTGTTTACCATCACGTACACAGCTCACGGTTGCCGACACAGCAGACTCCTTTGTGAGTGAATAACACTCCGTCGCCGTCAGGGCAGTGGGGTTGCATCGAGGCTATTCAGATTTCACAGCTGTGTTGACGGTGTTCTAGCGGCGGTAGGCTGACGGAGTGAATCCGTTGTGGGAGGAGGTTAGACTATATCTGAGGCCGTAGGATGGATGCTAGCATCAAGCACCTGATGTTATTTGGCTAAATGTTTCCAGCTGCATACCAAACTATAAAACACACTCCATTTCAGACCAGGATCCTTTGCCATTTCACTGCACCACAACATTTTGAAGCTGAACATTTGTCAGTAAAGTCAGTGATCTTGTTTTGTTTTCTCGGTTTCTTCACCCTTTTTACTTCTTTCAATTATTTTGTGGTGGGGTATGTCATTTACTTAAAATCTGTTAATTTAGATAATCTCAGGGAGGAAAAATCCCATTTTACAGTGGGAGAATTGTCAGTAATGGTGAATGAAGTTATTAGAGTAGAGCCACAATTGTTTGGAGCTCAAGTACAAAATACAACCATATCTCAGAAAAAGCAAATGTGAGCCAGAATAGTTGACAGAGTGAATTCTGTAGCTATCAACCTGCACACACAGGAGGAAATTAGGAAGAGGTGGAAAGACCTGCGGGGAAGAGCGCATTCCCTGGCCTCCAAGCATCACCTGGAGGCCCAGAGGTCTGGTAGTGGTTGTCCCAGACCCTTTACAACCTTATCCCTGAGAGGAGAAGATCTTGAAGATCCTACATCCTGAGGGCTTGACAGGAATCCCTGGTAGAGTGGAGACTGGGAAGTTAGACTGTTGAATGTGTCACTAAACCTAAATGTCCTAATTACTTTTCATTTAGCTGCTGCTAAAGTGTTTTGCACCTTTTGCAAACATAGAAACCTATATATATTTGCATCAATCTATTTTGTGTCTTGTTTGTGTGTTGCAATGTATTATCTTCCATTTAAGATTTCAGGTTTCAACCTCCATTACAATTCCCATGATGTAATGGTCCTTCTATGTGTTTTTACACCAAATAACATATCTCATATACTTGTCTTAAATAGTAAACGTGTGTTATTTTTAACTGCATAGTTTCACTAGGTATTTATTTATTTTATTTAAAAGGTTTTATATAGCACTGGCTGGACCCAAGGGTATCAGAGCGATTCACATGGGTTTAATGAGTTGGAATTACAATATGGCAAAATACAATGAGGTAGCATTCAAAACCAATTAAAACAGTAGATAACAGCTCAATTTACACGATCAGATTACACAAATTACGATAGGCAACAGCAAGTCAAGAGAAGAGAGTTTAGCATGGAAAAGGGGGGGATAGAGAGGAGGGGGGTAGGATGTAGGAATGGTTTGAGGCTGTGGGGGGGGTATGGAAATACCAAGTATGTCCGTCAGGGCCTATGAGAGGGATTAGTGCAAGAGAGGAAGAAGAAAAGGAAGAAGAGAAAAATAGGGGGAGGGGAAAGGGAGTCGGGAGATCAGAAGGGGGGACCCTAAACAGTGGGAAACTGGGTTGAGATGAGATCCCTGAGAAGGGGTTAAGGACCCCAGAATTTATCGAGAAGGTGAAGTTTGAGGTCTTTTTTTAAGCTGAAGTAGGAGGGGTTGCAACGAAGTTCTTTAGGGAGTGCATTCCAGATGGTAGGCACATTTCCAGAGAAGGAGCGTGATTGAGTGGATTTCTTGTTTAACAGAGGAGGGACAAGAACAAGAGTGTTTGAGCTCCTCAGTGCTCGAGAGCAGCCCGCTTTGTGGAGTTTATCTGCAAGGTACAGCGGGGTGTGTTGATGCAGGGCTTTGTGTGTAATGCAGGCGGTCTTGTAGGTAGATCTGCCTTCAATGGGAAGCCAATTGAGTGCTTTAAGGGCAGGGGAGATGTGGTCGAGCCGTTTAAGGTCGGTAATGAGCCTAGCAGCGAGGTTAAGAACCAATTTGATTGGAGCTAAGTGGACTTTAGGTGTTCCAGAGAGAATGACGTTACCATAGTCGATTTTCGACAGGACCAGTGATTTTATTTAATTTATAAGGTGCGACAGCTACCCAAAAAGGGTTTCCCGGTGCCAAACCAGAATAGGTGAAAATGTAGCAGCTTGTTGGGATTACTGGTTAAACAACCAAGTCTTCAGGGATCTGCGGAAACGGGTGTAAATTGTTTCTTTGCGGATAGCTGAGGGAAGTGAGTTCCAGAGTGAGGGGCCAAGGTAGGCAAAAGATCTGCCTCCCATCCTGGAAAGTTTAAATCTGGGTACAGTGAAGTTCTCATGAATTGCAGATCGGAGGTGACGGGTAGGCACATAGGGGCCGACTAGAGATTGCAGCTACTGTGGTGCCGCGCCTATTTTGATTTTAAACATGTAGCTCAGGGCTTTGAACTTTATACGGTTCTCCACAATGAGCCAATGCAGGTCACGAATGTAGCTAGAGATGGAAGTATCTCTGGGAGCCCTGCAGAGTAGTCTTGCGCAGAGTTCTGAACCATCTGCCGCCTACGAGTCACCGCCTTATTGGACCCAAGGTATAGAACATTTCCATAGTCAAGCCTTGAGGTGATGAGAGCTTGAACTACTGTTCTCTGGGTAGCATCTGGCTGCATCCAGATGATCTTTCTAAGCCACTTCAAGATGGTGAAACAGGTGGCAGTAACCTTGACTGCCTGGTGGTGCATGGTTAGCGAGTCGTCAGTGGTTATGCCCAAGTTGCGGACATGGCCGGAAGGCCTAGGAAGTGCACCCATCTCGTTAGGCCAGTGTAGTGGACCCCAGAGATCTTTGTTCTTACCAAGGATCAGGACCTTGGTTTTATCGCCGTTGAGTTTTAAATGGTTGGAGTGCATCCATGTAGCGATTTTCCCTAATCCTAGCTGAAGGAGGGATGGTGCGCCAGAACTTGCATTAGAGAGAGAGAAGATAATCTGGGAGTCGTCTGCATAGTTAAACAGAGTCAGTCCAGCACCTTCGGCAATATCGTCTAAAGGTCTGACATATAAGTTAAAAAGCAACAGGCTAAGGATGGAGCCCTGGGGCACTCCATAGGCTGAAAGGTGAATGTCAGAGCTAGCAGTTGCGGAGAAAATTTGGAAAATGCAGTTAGCCAGAAAAGAGATAAGCCAATTTAAGGCTGAGCCACAGATGCCAAGTGATCTCAGCGTGTTGACTAGTTTAGGGTGAGATACTGTGTCGAATGCTGCGCTGAGGTCTAACAGTACGAGAGAGACAGTATCTCCAGCATCAAGATGATAACGCAGCCTCTCCGTAACCCCCAGTAATGTAGTTTCTGTGGAGAAACCAGCCCTGAAACCAAACTGAGATGGGTGGAGGATTTTGTTGGTTTCTACAAACTTGGAGAGATGGGAATGGATGTGGTTCTCCAGGATTTTGGAGAAGGCCGGCAGAAGGGAGATAGGCCGGTAATTGGAATGTGTGTCAGGGTCAGCATTGGGCTTCTTTAGGAGAGGGGTCACCATGGCGTGTTTCCAGTGTGAAGGGACTGTAGATTCAAGTAAAGAGGCAATAAAAACATTCAGGATGACACACAAAGTAGGTGGCTCAAGCTGCCTGAGCACTGAATTCGGTCAAGGGCCCTTTGGTGACCCAGATTTCACATTGTCTAGGAGGATTTTAAGGGAGTCTTCATTGAGAAGGAACCAGGAGTCCAGGTAGTTCATGGAAATGTCAAGCGCTGTGTTTTGTTCTGTCGTGTGGGGAAGGAGCGTAATCTGAGGGGGCTTTCCGGACTGTGACGGAGTGGGACAGCTGCACTGAGTGTTCGCAATATCCAGATAGGTTTTCTCAACTTTCTGAACGAAGAAGAGGGCAAGATCCTGACACTGGCGTTTGTTAAGAGGGGAGAGACTTGCTAAGGTCTCTGAGCCGGCAAGCTCCCTGACTATGCCAAAAAGTGTTTTTGAACAGTGCAAAGCTTCGGAGATGGTTGTAGAGACAAACTTGGCGCGTGCTGAGTTACAAAGGTTGTGGTACAGTTTTTTCGCCTTTTTATAGACATTTTTGCTTCAGGAGCGTAGTCTCTTCTCCATTTACGTTCTAGTGATTTACACTTGGCTTTCTCTTTTTTTAGGGTGTCTGTGTACCATGGTGCAGGCGGACGATGATTATTGAACTTTTTATTAGTAAGGGGAAGACAGGAGTCTATGGCATTAGAAAGCCATGTATGTACGGTGTCAGAGAGCGCATTTACCCTCAAATCAGAAGTAGGTATATTGGAGAATAAGAAGTTGTTTAGGCCAATCAAGTCAAGTTTTTTCTAGTCCCTTTAGAGAGGGGAAAGAGGACATAGAAATGTCAGGGGGAGTTAGACTGAATTTAGATAAAAAGTGGTCAGACCAGCATATTGGTAATGCAGGGGAGCAGTGAATGCAGGTTAGACTAGAAAGAATGGGGTCAAGTAGGTAACTTGCCTTGTGTGTGGGGCCCGAGTTAAGAAGGTTAATATTCATGGTGGCTAAGTCAGAAACAAAGTTGATACAGGTCATGTTAGAGAGGTCCTCTAGATCCTCTTGGACCTCTATTGATTGGACAACTGATTTAAAGTCATCAGCAGGAATGAAGGGTTTTAATTTCATGAGGTGATGGAGAGTGAAGAGAGCGCTTTTGGACGAATTTTTTATGTGGGAGATCAGAGAAAGGTTCGGGTCAATGTTCATTCCGAGGGATTTAACAGAATTGGAGATGGTGAGAGAGCAGTTGAGAGCTGTAAGGTCCGAGATCCAGGATTGGATGGGGAGCGAGCTGTTTTTAGGGGAAAAAAAATGATTTCAGTTTTTTAGGGGGTTAAGTTTGAGGTGGTTGTAGTGGATCCAGGATTGAATCTTAGTCAAGGCGTCATTGAGGTGTAGCACGTCAGAGCGGGATTGAATCTTATAATAAAGTTGAATGTCATCAGCGTAGAGGTGGTACTTGATTCTCGCTTGCTTAAGAGTAAGGGTGAGGGATTCCATGAAGAGGTTGAATAGAGAGGGGGAGAGAATAGAACCCTGGGGTACACCCAGCGAGACTGGCAAAGTTTTAGAAAGGCAGTCGTGAATTTTTATTTACTGGGTTCTGTGTTGGAAAAAGGAGAACCATTTGAGAACTGAACCGATGAGGCCAAAACGATCTTTAAGAGTGTTGAGTAAAGTAGAGTGGGTAACAGTATCGAAAGCAGAAGAGAGATCAAGGAAAATGAGAAGGGAGGACTCGCCCTTGTCGAGGGAGTGATGGATGTCATCAATTATATTGAGCTTGGCAGTTTCAGTACTACAGCCCTTTCTGAAACCGGATTGTAAGGAGTCCAATAGATTGAATGTGTCCATGTGTTTATCTAATTGGCGCAGGGCACATTTTTCAAGGGCTTTAGAGAGAAGAGGAAGGTTATAGATAGGCCGAAGATTATTTAGGTCATTAGGGTCGGCAGCAGGATTTTTGAGGATGGGAGCGATTTGTCCAAGTTGGAGGGAAACAGGGACACAACCCGAGGCAAAGGAGGAGTTAAGGATAGAGGTCCAATAAGGAGCAATGATGTGTTTTATATCTTGGACAAGGTTGGCAGGGAGAGGGTCTCTGGAGTGAGAGAATGGTTTAAGTCTGGCAATGACGTTGAGGACTTTGAGTTCAGTAAATGGATGGAAGTTATGCCAGGAAGCATGTTTTTGCTCAAGTTTGGAGGGGTTGGATTCAGGAAGAGAAACGACTAGAGGCAGAGATGAGGGGTCGTGAGGAGGTGAGAATTGGAGGAAAGGTCAAGGGGGGTTAGTGGGCTATGTGGGAGGGGAGTTACGACGAAGGAATGATCAATTTTGGAGATTTTTTCAGAGAAGTAGTTAGAAATTTCTTCACATCTCTCGATGTGAAGAAAAAACCTCTGCCCCCCCCCCCTCACCTTAGGGGGGGGGGGGCAGAGGTTGTTTGGTTTTTAAAAATGTTGAATAGTTCCGTGGGTCTATTTTTGGCCCGGTCAAGTTGTGAGCGGAATAAGGCAGCCTTAGTATTGAGGATATGCTTTTTGTAATTGGACCTGGCGGATCTGAGGAGGGCGAGAGTTGAGGGGGATGGGTTTTGCCTCCACGTGCGTTCAGTCGACCTAAGGGCACGCCTCTCGTTGTTGAGATCAGTATTAAACCAGGATTTGGAGGAGGTGTTTTTCTGAAGTTTAAGTTTGGTTGGAGCAATTTGGTCAAGGACAACCGTGATGGATTTATTAAAGTGATCGGTGAGGTCATTAGCATTTTGGGAAAGAGGAGAAAGTCAAAGTTGCGCTTTTAGTTTTAGTCTCAAGTTCGCCCGGGGGAATAAGATGGAAATTTCTTATGTTTATGGTTTTAGGGGGAGGGGGTAGCCTCGTGTTAGAGATCATGAAAAGGATAAGGTGATGGTCAGACCAGTTGATGGGAACAATGGAGGAAAGGGAGGCCAAATCAGTTCTAGTAATGATAGCGTTCAGAGTGGCTCCTTTGTGTGAGTAGCGAATGGCAGAGTTGTTTCAAGTCATTTATATCAAGTAGATCCGTGAGGAGGTTAACCATAGCATCATCCAGGTATGTTTAACGTTCAATGTAGAAAGTGTTGTTAATATGTAATTGAGATGACTACAACTACCATAATGCCTTGTTTTGGTTTTGTGAAAATAAGATTGCAATGTTATCTTGCTCATTTTCTTTTTTCTACAACATGTGCACATATGTTAAAATGTAATGTATTTATCAATCAATAGTCCATGCTAATTTAAGAAATGTTGTAAGATTGACATTTTTATGTTGCTCTATACTTGTTATACTATAGAATTGCTGACATGTGTTTCACAAAGAAAAGTTTGTTGACTTCAAAATTGTATGGTTGGTAAATTTGTATGCTGAATATAAGTGGTATTTTTGTAAAATGTACTCTGCAATATTTATATAATGACTAATTCTATATATCCTTCTAGGTTGTGTAATAGTCAGATTTTTAGCATGCTAGGCCGTGGAATGGTTGATTTCATGTGTTTTCTTTCTACTGCGTTGTTTAGATTATTTAATGCATACTTTCTAATTATTTTTTTGTCATTTCAGGACATCTTTTTACTTACTTTTCTAATTTACTTCCGTGTGTCATTTAAACTGTTTCTGTTATTGCTTAAACGTGCAATCATTATGTTAAATATCTTTTAACTTTAAGGTTGCTACTTTTGTAGCTTCAAACCCATTTGATGTATAATCCACAGTTTTAATAATTTATTTTTTCATTCATAATAGGTCAAACACTGAGAGTACGTGGGCAAATCCTGCCACTGAGGAGACCTATGTTCCCTACCAGTAACAAGCCTTCAGTGAGGACTCCAGTGCTGCAAGTCTGGATGATGAGGAGTTGGCGGGCCCATCTGGTCTGCCTGGACAGACTGCTCTAGTGAGGCTCACTCAGCCCACACCTACACCTCCCACCCCAGCTGTTACCATATCTCAGGCCATGGATACCTCCACTTCCTTTGTCCAAAGCAACATCACACAAATTGTGTGCCCCCAGTCCTAGCTGCTGGTAACCTGACACCACTACCACCGCTCCTACACGACGGTACTCGCATCTGTACAGACCACCCAATAAAAGGAACTGGATTTACGCTATCTCAAATTATTCTGGCAAGGATTTCTTAATACAGAAATTTCTCTATGATTACTTATTTACGTTCTCTTATTGATGACACGCTACTAATTGACAAGACTTTACTCAACAAGGACACGCCTCGGTGTCGTGACAGTTCTCTATGCGTTACTTATTTTGATACTTTGCCTTGAAGAAGCCCATGTTTGGGCAAAACGCGTTGGCTGTGAATGTGACAGTATCGAACTATGGAATAAAGAAAATTTAAAATTTTACAAGTTCTGTGTGGACTCTACAACCTTCTTCGTACTACATTGTCTTAGTTAAATTTGTTTTGTCTTGCCTCTCATACATTTGTGTATACCACTACCACCACCTCAAGTTCAGCCAGGAACCAGTGGGATGGGGAACACTGGGTCAAGGTCACAGGGTAGTGATGGTAGGGGTTGTGTGAGGAAATCTGTGGTCTAGCAAAGTGAGACCACTGGGTTAGCTGTCACCTAGGCCACCATCAACCAAGCCTTGGGATCTACCCATCAGTCAAACACACAGATGCCACTGGGTCTGGATGAAGAAGTTAGGCTAAAGGAGTTAGCACCAAATCCAAAAGGCGTCCCTCTAAAGGGCGGTTTCCCTCACCCACCAAAGGTGGCATGCTTCATCATTGGGGAACCTCCTCGCACCATGATGCATAGTCACGGTGTGGGCTACGACCTCCTCTCTGAGAGGGAGGAGCTCGGGGATGTTTTATTTACTAGGAGACTAGGGCTTCTTGAGCGCCCATGCCAAGGACAGCTGAGGCATTACACCCGCTTAGGCAGGTAAGTGTTGATTTCAGATGCCTCACATAGTGTTCTGAAGATTGGGTTCCACCTATTTGGGTTCTTGTAGCACCAAAAGTCTCACTTGATGATATTGACCTTCTACATATATAGAAGTAGCTGTTGTAAGGATCGTTTCAATTACAATTTTGAAGTATAGGCTTATTTGGACACTTCAACACCTCTTCTGCTAGAGATAATACCTTATTGTATAACTTTTTTCATGTCTGTCATCAGGTGCTACCAGTGAATCCACCACCAGGAAAAACAATGGATCACTGTTTTTGTATATAGAGAATTTGTATGTCTCCTGATTTGCACATCCCCCCCACAGCAGTAGCACTAACAAGATTCCGATGAAGGCCACAACACTAACAAAGTCACTGGCTGAAACATGTTGATCTTCAAGCAACACAAGCAGGCCTAATGTCTCCCGCTGTGCTTTTATGTTTTTAATCCTAGCACAGAGTCGCCTGAATAAAGATATGCAGCGAAACCTGTAGCTAGTCTTAACTCATCTTATTTCTTGCACTGAGTCCCTCACCATGCCTTCAAGCTCACATTGGGTAGTTAGTAAATACTCTCCTAGTAAATAAAACATTCCTGAGCTCCTCCGTCTCAGAGAAGGGGTCGTAGCCTGCACTATGACTAGGCTTTATGGTGTGAGGAGGTTCCCCAATGATGAAGCATGCCACCTTTGGTGGATGAGGGAAACGTCTTTTGGATTTGGTGCTGACTCCATTAGCCAAACTTCTTCATCCAGACCCGAGGGCATCTGTGTGTTTGACTAATCAAGTAAGGGGAGTATACCCTTGCTGGTCCCTCAACCTCCTCTAGCCCCCCTTTTTGCGTATCTCTCTAATCATGCATCAGTTCCAGGACATGAAGGGTCAGATACTTACAGAGCTCCATGAGATGAAGCAGTTACAGAGGGACCTTAATGTTAAAATAGAAAATCACAACTCCAATATAGGGTCCCTAATTGGGGTGCTGCATGACATATTCAACCATATGTGCAGGGCTTTTTCAGCACCATCTTCCCCTTTCTGTGGTCCAACAACATCTGGGCCAACTATATCTGCCTCAGCCACAGAAATGGAGTCACTGTCACAGCCACCTCAGTTCCTGCAACTGTGGATTCACCAGCCCCCTGCAGGAATACACATTCATCCGGACCACCAGGAGAGGATGGCAAGACCACCATCACCAAGAGATGCCGAACCTGATTTCCTCCAATGTGTGACTACCATTCACTCTGTGGACTATTTTCTGGGGACATTTACCTTTCTGATGCCAGGTGTATCTTGTACATTGGACTTCAAAACAAATCTGCCTCTTCAACAATTGTTTCATTCACTGTGACTGTCTTTTTATTTTTTGTGCGCGTTATTGTTTTCATCCAGTTTAGGTTTCTTTGGTTTTGTGTAATAAATGCAAAACTAACAAAGTTAAACACTGGTGTTGTATTACTTTTATCTATTACTTTATCTTTTCCTTCCCTCATACATTTTAAATGTAAACACAAAATAGAATGCTTGTTCATTCATAACTAATTCCCATGTAGATAATATTCCTCACATCAGAAATAACAAAAAAGAATAGAAACCACAAATCAACAACTAGTATTTTATGAAAATGTAATAGATGTTTGTTTGCCAAAGTTTACCAAAAACATTACAACACATGCATAAGCCAAATACTCAGTCTCATGTTTACATTTACAGTTTCAGACCTTGGCATGATGGAATGACAGGATATAATAAAAAAGAAAAATCAGATTCAGTAGGAAAATCAGGGAAAATTGATTTATGTCATCAGGTGGAGCCAGATCTTGTGGCTCACAAAAGGAATTCCACGTCAATGACTCCAAAACTCAAAATCATGCCATTACTGTATTTTGAGGCCACAGGATCACTCCTAGACACTGTTGCAATGTCATAACCAATTTTCATTGGTGTGCTAAAAGAAATACTTTCTACAGTGATGAGACACATCAAACAGCTTAATACCTTTATCACAAAAAGAGTGTTTTTCCAATTTAAAGGGAGTATGCTTTGGCTTGACTATCACATGTGATCAGAGCAATTTGCGAGGCACTTATTGCCTTGGTGGCAGCATTCGACAGAAAACAAGTATAATGCAATCTTCAAAACTTCCATTCAATCACTGTGCAAGTTGTCTTTCTAAAAGATATGTACCCCAAAAGCCTGTGTGTCTTTCACTGGATCAAGCTGTGTTCCCTTTGTAATTCTCAACAGCAGCATATAGCAGCAAATGTCACAACCTTGAAATGTCCAAATGAAGATGAAATGGAGACGGAACCTAAAACAGGAAAAAAACAAAAAAACCTGTAAATTACTAATTAACTGTTTTGAGGACCCATGTTCTAAGGACAATCCAAGATAAACAATGTTGAGGAACACAGTAGTCAATGTGTCAAAACTTTGATCAACAAACCGCTTTGTAATGGATTTTTCTTAACTTGCCCTTTCTAAAAAATGTCCAGTAAAAACTGTCATCCTCATTGGATTAAAAGTTGGATTTAACACATGTAATTACTAAAACTGTAAATATATACTCGCACTCATGTGAAGAAGTTGTCAATAACATCTTGACATAAGTAAACTCCTTCCTCTTTACCACTATCGTCTCCATTTGGCAATTCAAAATTCTCATCCGTTGGCTCTTCATGGTCTCCATCCTCTGCGATATGTGGGACGTTCCGTCGCAGGGCTTTGTCGTGCAACATGCAGCAGGCCAAGTGATTTGACACACCTTATTGGGCGAGTAGGGAGGGCTCCATCAGCCTTATCCAGACAAAAGAATCTGGCCTTTAGGAGCCCAAAGGTCCACTCCACTGACCTCTGTCCATTGGCCTCATTGAAGCGGACTTCCCCTGGCGTTGTCAGATTCCTCAGAGGTGCCAACAACCATGGTCGGTTAGGATAACCTAAGTCTCCAAGATGACCCAAAAAAAGCCCCACAAATATTACTATTGTAAATAATGAAACATATATTGACAGATTGTCCTTACCAACAAACCAAGCCCTCTCAGGTACAAGTTGTGACTTTTGCAGGGGTATGCTGCTGTTACGTAGTAAAAAGGAATCATGGACTGATCTGGGAAAAGGCGCTCAGACACCTGTGATGTACAAATCAGGTAAGCAGACAACTTGCACTTTGATTGAATGGAAGTTTTTCAGATTGCGGTAGACTTGTTCCCTAGCATGTGGTGGCACTAAGGCAAAATTTATGCCGTCAATTGCTCCAACCACATGTGGTATGCACACCAAAGCATATAATTCTCCCTTCACATTCGACAAATCCTCGTGTTGCGGAAAATGGATGAAGCTGTTGATGTGTTTCATCATTGAAGAAATAACTTCTTGAAGCACACCACTGAAAGTTGGTTGCGACATTCCACCAGATACTGTCACAGTGTATTGATTACAATGATCATGTGGCCACAAAATGATATTCCACTCTCTAAAATTGCGTCCGCATGACCTCGCCAAAAGGACATTCGGAATTAATCAACCGCAGTGGAAGTTGACCGCCTATTGGGTGTGAAACTCCACGTTGGACTCAGCCATAGGCTAACGTGTGTGAAAGAAATGTAGGACAGCCAATGGATGTGTCCAATGACGAATGCGTGCATTGTGTACATGTACATGGCACTTCAAAAAAGCTAACTTGCCTCCTAATACTGCAGCCAACAATACTTCCTCAATGTTTGTGCTGTTTCCGACCTCTGGTTGCCACGATGCCAGGAATAGCAGGTGACAGGGCTCCAGCCTTTTTCACAAGAGGAGCTGGAGTTGGTGGCAACTGAGGTTCCGTCCCTTTCTGCCAGCTCTATGGCTCACCAGAGGAATAGGTACATGTTTAAAATGTATTTGTAAATCTGTATATGTTTTTTTAATACACAGGCTAGAATGTCCCTTTGAGTTCCTGAGTGAAGTGTAGTGATTGATGAAAAGTGTCATTTATTTTTTACATTACATAAACCAATGATATTGTGAATTTGTAAGCACATTATGATTAGAGAAAACAACATTAGTATGTGTGTGTGTTTGGAGCCCTACATTTTATTAGGTGTGTATTTTGGGATATATCCATGTGTATGTATGATTTTCATGTGAAATGTAGAAATTTCACATCATGGAAAAATAAAAAACTTGCGAAAGAGGAGGAGCCACACATCTAGTCGGTGAGCAGGCAAGCAGCGGGTCGGCTGAGGAGCTGCATACCATAGGCACCCTCAGATATTGGATATTGCAGGATCTTTGAAAACTCGGCCAGTGGTTGACAAACACATCAGTCGCACCTCTGGGCTTTTTGCGAGTGGCCGTGAGTGCCGCCACCGTTAGCTGGTGACACAGAGAGAGGCGTCAGGTGCGAACTGAAAGCCAAGTCCCTGCCTTACAAAGCTCCCCGGGGCAACGACAGAAGAGGTGAGGAGAGAGACCGAGCGTGGAAGGCGTAGCAATCCTCCACAGAGAGTGAGCCCGGGCCCCCCGAGGAAGCGGCCCAGCTAGGACTGGGTGTGGCCTGTGGGATTGCCTGGTTAGTTCCCGCTCGGTCTCGGCTCGCCCATCAGCTCGCGTGTTTGTTCGTTCGTTCGTTTGCTTACCATACACCATCTGCCCGCTTGCTTCCACCCAGCCGCTACCCAGCCCTTCTCAGTGGTCTCTGCTTTCCAGCAACAGTGCCCCAGCAGTCCCGTCTTTAGTGTGGCCGGGAATGCTTTCCTGCTTTCTGGCTCTCCAGCTCTTTTGGGGTTTTTTTAACCTCATTTTTAAACCTTTTATTTTCTACGAAATATTACACTCCTGTTATTATGTTTTAAGTAGGAAGAGCAAATTACTTTTTTGCCGTTGCCTTGAAAATCTTTTTTTGGGAGAGCCTTAGACAGCATTTGGATAAGGAGCAGAGTATAAAAGGAATCTGGAATCTAGATCACCTTTATCTCCATAAATATCGGGCCTCATCCACTGTGAAGGCAGCTTGGGCAATTTATACATCATCTCTACTTGCATCTCCTTGAAGGTTTTACAAAAGCTGTAAGTGGCCGTAAAACGGGGGCCTGTATAAATCCCCCCTGTTTAATGTGCTCCCAGTGATCAGCAATTATTTTTTCCTTCTCTGGGTCAATTCCCTTTCTGGAAAAACGCTGGGTGGGTACGCCAGTGGCTCCAGCGCTATCAGTGGTTATCTGTGGACTAGTAACAAGGTTAGTTACTGTTGTGAACAGACACAAATTTCTGAAGACGCCTTCCATGTGCCTGCATTCAGGACATCTAATTGCTCCTTCAGGGTTATCCGCAGGGTCGCCAGTGTCCGCAACTGGGCAAGTCAGACTTGCATCCAACCGCGCCAAACTCCCAAAATTACAAAAGACCATAAGGCGAAAGAAGCTCCGGCGTCATTTGTCATATTTGAAATCCATCCCTCTGTGTTGTCTATGTTCTCGAAAGGCCTGAGGGGCACAGTGTTAAAAAATAAGGACCCTGGAGGGGCTTCAGGTGCAGCCAATGAGGATGAGGTGGGCGTATGTACTCTATTTTTCAGAGTTGACAGTCCAACATCACATCAAGTTCACCAATCAGAATATAGGGGAAGTAATTCCTCCAACTCAGGCCTCTGATAAACGTGCTCTAACGAAAGCAGTCAAAGATACAGAGATGGAAATGGACATGGATATGGAGGTTGTTAAGGTTCAAACCAAAACATATGTTGTTGGTGCCACATTGCTGTCCGAACCTGTAGGTACATTGGAGTTGTTGACTTTAGTCGATAAAACTGGACTCTTGAATGCTGTAGAGCCATTATTCAGCTCTGACCCCCCAAATGCCACAGATTGTTGATTGCAGCGTTTGAAATGCCTGGTGCCCATGAATTGGCATTGACACTGTCACCGGACAATCATGTTAGCAGGTCCCGTATGCCAGCTCTGTTTAGTAGCACTCGTTCCAATGTTTCCCTTGCGCAATCATTGGTTCTGTCAAAATCTGAGGCATCTCCACATAAAGGGGTACAAGACTCTTGGCGACTATTAAACGAAGGGGACAATGGATTGGGGGCTCTCTACGGTATCCGAGGAGCCAGTTATCTTCACTTCACCCCAAAATGGAACTGAATCCAAGTCCACTGGGTCCTATGATGGCCAGAGCCTGGGACTCTTAGAGATAAATCCTCTCCCTCCCCCTACTACGATAGACGACCCTGTATGTGTAGGATTAGGGAAGAAGGAAGGGGACGAGGATATAGGGATAACAAGATATAATTGGGGGGTGGGAATAAATGGGAGAAGCACAAAGTAAGGATAGACCTAGTTTTAGAGCCCCATAAAATAAGAAAAGATCATGATGAACAATTTACTTACCTTCGATAACAATTCCTCACCTTAGAATTACTCCCAGGCGTCAGACTGGATCCGGAGAATTTTTTCCTCAGCTGTACCCCTGCACGTCGATAGGTGGCGCCAGTCGACTCTGCATTTGTCGTTGGCGTTGTGGTCGCCGGAATGACGTTGTGGTATCTACTTAGGCGGTGCTCTCGTGTGCTGACGTCAGTTCTTTACACAACATTCCACGCAAGAAGCGCAGAGCCATGCAAGACACTGACCACTGGTGCACAAAAACTAGGGCCCTGAAAAGGAAGTCCCTTACCCTAGAAGTCAGTTTGCAGAACTGGGAGGATGGGTGGGGCAGTGAGGAATCCATATCTAATCTATGTCTCTTACAGATATATCGTTACCGAAGGTAAGTAACTTGTTCATCTGAAAGAGACAATTAGTTAAGGATTACTCACCTTAGAATTGATACCTCAGCAATACCAACCCCAGAGGTGGGTCTGCGAACCAAGTTCACACCAGAAAGTCCTGGAGAACTGAACGGCCGAAGAAGCCTTCTCTCCGGACTTAACTGTCCAGGCAGTAGTGTTTGGTAAACGTGGGCAGTGAAGCCCACGTAGCTGCCTGGCAGATGTCAAGGAGGGGGACTCCTCGTCCCAAAGCAGTAGTGGCTGCCGTCGGCCTGGTGGATTGGGCAGGCAACCCCACTGGAGGTTCCTTTTTCGCTAAGGAATAGCAGATCTTGATGCAAAGAACGACCCATCTGGAGATGGTTCGTTTTTGCATATCCCGACCTTTCTTGGTGCCCACATAACCAACAAAGAGCTGGTCATCCACCCGGAATTGTGTTGTGCGATCCAGATAGAACGAAAGCACACGTTTTGGATCCAGATGGTGGAGCCTCTCTTCCTCTTTAGAAGGAGGCGGAAAGAAAGTGGGCAAAGTGATGGTCTGTCCTATATGGAAAGAGGTAACCACTTTGGGAAGAAAAGAATACATAGTGTGGAGGACAACTTTGTCCGGATGAACAGCCAGGAAAGGACGCTTAGAAGAAAGGGCTTGTAGCTCACTCACCCTGGGAGCAGAAGTGATGGCAACCAGAAAGGCAGTTTTAAGGGTCAAGAGTCTGAGAGGACAGTTATGTAGCGGCTAGAAATGAGCACAAATAAGATAAGTAAGAACCAGGATCAGGTCCCACTGGGGCATCACGAAAGGAGTTGAAGGCAACAAGTGAGTAATGCCCTTAAGGAAGTGATTTACAATAGGGGACTGGAAAAGAGAAGTCTGGTCAGGCAGCAGATGGAAAGCCGATATGGCTGAAAGATAGCCTTTGGGAGTGCCCTGCTGGGCCAAAGAAAGAATGAAAAGGAGACCCTCTGAAAGGGTGGCAGAAAGAGGATCCACAGCCTTTGCTGCGCACCATGCCACAAACTTGTTCCATCTACAGGCGTATACCATTTTGGTGGAGGGATGCCTGGCTGCCAAGATAACATTACAAACTTCGGGAGGAAGGTTAAAAGCTGTCAACTGTCGCCGCTCAATCTCACTGCAAGGAGGTGGAGGCTGGACAGGTTCAGGTGGAGGACCGTCCCCTGCTGCTGCGACAGAAGATCCTCCCGAAGAGGTAGTCTGATTGGAGGATCGATGGCCATGTGTAATAGCTCGGGATTGCCCAATCCGGGGCCACAAGAATGACTTGGGCCCGGTTGCGCTTGATCTTCTTCGGCACTCTGGGCAGAAGTGGTATAGGCGGAAGGGCGTATAGAAGACCGCAATTCCCCTTGCGGCGAAAAGCGTCACCTAGCGAGTCCTGCCTTGGAAATTCCAATGTGCAGAACTGCTGACATTGCACGTTCTCTTCGGTGGCGAATATATCTAACCAAGGCTCTCCTTACTGCTGAAAGAGACCTTGCACCACCTCTGAGTGAAGACGCCATTCGTGATCCATCATGCACCTGCGGCTGACTTCGTCCGCCCTGGCATTCAGAGAACCTGCCAGGTGTTGAACCACCAGGGATATGCCCTGATGTTCCAGCCATTTCTAAAGGCGGAGAGCCTCTTGACATAGGGTCCACGACCCCACCCGCCCTGTTTGTTGCAGTACCACATGGCGATGGTTTTGTACATGAACACTTGCACCACTCTTTCCCAGACAGAGGGAAGGAATGCCTTTAGTGCAAGATGAATCGCCCAAAGCTCCAGAAGGTTGATTGGGGGCCCGGACTCCGCCAGAGACCAGATGCCTCTGATCTCCGCCTCTCCCATGTGAACGCCCCACCCCAGCAGTGATGCATCTGTCACCACTGTGAACTCTGGTTGAGGAAGGGAGAGGGATCTGCCGTTGACCCAATCCAGGTTCATTAGCCACCACTGCAATTGACGTGCAGTGCCCTCCAAGATCTGGACGCAATCGGAAAGATTCCCCTGATGCTGTGCCCACTGGAACTTCAGGTCCCACTACAGAACCCGCATATGCCACCTGGCATAGTCCACCAGCAGGAGGCCATGAGGCCCAGTAGCCTCAGGGTCATTCTGACCGAACCCGGGTAGAGGCTGAAAGATGGGAATCATAGCTCAAATTTCCCAGACTCGCTGCTCGGGAGGACAAGCCCGTACCTGCGCTGTGTCCAGAACTGCTCAGATGAAAAGGAGCTTCTGAGAGGGAATCAGGTGTGACTTCAGCACATTGATGGTGAACCCCAGCGAGTGCAAGAGGTCGGCCATAGTTTGGAGGTGGTAGACGACAGCCTGGGACGATCCTGCCTTCAACAGCCAGTCATCGAGATAGGGGAAGACTGGAACCCCTGATCTGCGCAGATGAGCTGCGTCCACCGCCATCACTTTCATGAACACCTGAGGGGCACTGGTAAGGCCAAAGGGGAGCACGGTAAACTAAAAGTGCTTGTGGCCTACCATGAACCGTAGGTAACGCCGATGGACCGGCAGGACAGGGATGTGAAAATAAGCGTCCTGCAAGTCCAACGCTACCATCCAGTCTCTAGGGTCGAGAGTAGACATGACCTGAGCCAGGGTCAACATTTTGAACTTCTTCTTCCGGAGGAAGCAATTGACGTTCCAGAGATCCAAGATAGGACGCAGGCCCTGGTCCTTCTTGGGCACCAGAAAGTAGTGGGAATAACAACCACAACCTACTTCTGGAGCAGGAACTAGCTCAATGGCTCCCTTGGCCAAGAGAGCCATAACTTCCTGTTGGAGAAGGGCGAAGTGATCCTCTGACATGCAATGGGTCTGAGGTGGCATGGATGGAGTGGTAGTCTCGAAGGGGAGGGAGTAGCCCCTTTGGACTATCTTCAAAACCCACCTGTCTGACGTGATGTTGAGCCAGTGGGGGAGATGATGGGGAATCCAGCCGCCCACTGGCAAAAGGTGGCCCTGAACGGTCGGACTAGGAGGGCTTGGAGGCTGCACCAGAGGGGGAGCTGGTTGACTGGCCTGCCCGCTGGCCCCCAAGACCCACGATGGTGGGTCCCATGTCCCAAGCTGCACAGAGGCTGGACAGCTTGCGCAGGCCTGTGGTTCTGGGTGGAATGTGGTGGGGCACCCCTTCCGTAGCCAGAAAGTGGCAAAAGGTAGAATGCGCTGGGCGGGAGGAGGATGCAAGGCCCAAGGACCTGGCCGTAGCCCTGGAGTCCTTAAAAAGCTCAAGCGTGTTGACCGCCTTGTCGCTAAACAAGCGACAACCATCAAAGGGCATGTCCAAAAGCGTAGCTTGGACATCACCCAAAAAGCCAGTAGACCTCAACCAGTTGTAGCGTCTAAGGATTACTGACGTGGAAATCGTCCTGCCTAGTGAGTCGGCGGTGTCCACTCCACATCGGATGGCGAACTTCGCTGCATCTCTCCCGTCGGAAACTGCACAGGAGAGCACGGTCCGGGCCTCCTCTAGGCACTGTGGCAGCACCCGCGCAACCATGTCCTACACCGAGTGGGAGTAACGGCCCAAGAGACAAGCAGTGTTCACCGACCGCAGTCCCAGGCTGGAGGAAAAAAACATATTCTTCCCAAGGTGGTTCAGCTTCTTGGATTCCCTATCAGGCGGTGCGTTAGGGAATGCGCCCATGGAAGTCAAGGCTTGGAATCCCAAGCTTTCAGGGGTGGGGTGGTGAGAGGAAAATGGGGTCGCCCTAGGCCGGGCGGTGGTGTCGGGCAATCATCCTATCAAAAGGAGGCCCTGTGTTGGGCTCGGACCAAGTGCCCAAAAGGATGTCTGTGAGGGCCTCATTGAACAGCAACAGGGGCTCCGAAAAGGCCACTGCTGGCTGAAGCACCTCTGTCAGGAGGTTAGTCCTGACCACCACCATAGGAAGCTTGAGGTTTAAGGCCTCAGCCGTCCTACACAACACCAATTCATAAGACGCACCCTCCTCCATAGCCACGGTAGGGGGAGAAAGCATGCCAAGGTCTGGGGAGATGATCAAACCACTGGCATCACCCAACTCTTCTCTCCAGTCTGGTTCCTCTAACTGGTCTGCAAGAGGGTCTACAGACACCTCCCAGTCCTCCTCACCCTCTCCTGGTGGCCACTCAGGGCGGGAGGAAACATCAGGGGAAAACAGGGGTACAAAAGTACCGGTCGGCGCCGGTCCCGACATCAGTCCGGCTCCATGTCATCATCGAGGATGCTGGGAACACAACCAGCGGCGCAGGTGGTGGGGGTGTCGTCACTTGATTCGGCACCAGAAGAGGTGTCATGAGGTCAACTGGCGCCAATCTGGAGGTGAAGCCGCGGGCATCGAAGGCCTGGAGTCAGGCTGCCCAAAGATGGAATGCAAGGCTTCATAAAAGCTGCGAAGCTGGGCAGGTGTAGCTCCGGCTCCCAGAAAGAGAGGGATGGCCGGAGTAGACCCAACAGGCTCCGCGGGCAGAGCCAGACAACTACCTTCCGCTTTCCGCGACGCGTCGTCTGATGGACGGGGTGAACGCAAAGAGCGATGATGCTTCTTCACCTTCTTCTTGCGTTTTGACTTACCGGAAGATGAAGACTTCGATGTGGAGTGATGGTGGTGGCTCCGCGATGGGTCCCGCGACCTCCCTCTCGACAGGGACATGGAACAGCACGAAGCTTTCGGGACCGCTCCCGCTAAGACTTCGGGTTTATGGCCCGGCAGTCAGAGCACGACTGAGGGTCGTGTGGTGTTCCAAGCACCAAAGGCACATGAGGTGCGGATCTTTGACCGACATCAATTC
Source organism: Triturus cristatus (assembly GCF_964204655.1). Lineage (NCBI taxonomy): Eukaryota > Metazoa > Chordata > Amphibia > Caudata > Salamandridae > Triturus > Triturus cristatus. The sequence goes on along the minus strand of NC_140593.1, from coordinate 751,949,044 downwards.
GCGAAAGGAGTCGCAAGCCTTGAAGTCAGTCCGACGTGACATTCCTCCATGCACTAGGAGTCGAACGACTCAAAGAAGATGTCGACAAAAGTCGCAAAAACGGAGTCAAAAAGTGACTCGAGGTATCACTCTCTCCGGGTCTGTGCTGGCTGGTGCAGAAAAAGAAAGAACTGACGTCAGCGCATGAGGGCGGCATCAAAGTAGATCCCGCAATGTCCTTCCAGCAACCACGACACCAACGACGAACGCGGAGTCAACCGATGTGCCCAATTGCGTGCAGGGTTACTGCTGAGGAGAAAAATCCCTGGATCCAGTCGGACACCTGGGGGTAATTCTAAGATGAGGAATCCATAACTAATTATCTCTTTCAGATTTAGTGAGCTTCGCAGTAAATTCTAATGATTATGCGTTGGAGGTAGGGCAGGTTGTGGATAATGGCCTCTCAAACCCTCTTAGTAGGGATACTTTCCCAGTACTGAGTGATCCTAGTCAAGGGGGTTTCCTTGATGGGGGACCTGATCTTTGCTTCTCGTACAGGACAAATGCCAGAGTCGGGGGCCGACCCAAGGCCAAGTGATAATGCATAGGAGGACATAGGCCCGGGCAAGTATCTAATATTTTGATTTTTGCTTCACTTTTTGATAGAGAATTAGGTCCACTTAACTGAAGCTTCCTTCTGCAGTGACTATCTGAAATTGAGGACTTACAATTGGTAATAAGCAAAGACATTGAGTGGGTTTACCTCGACCTTAGTAGTGGTCTTCCAAACTCCAGAGTAGCTTTTAGCTCCGGGATAATTGCAATGTTAGTTTTGGCTAACGTCGATCATTTTAGGAAAAAATGGGATTGATGTCTTCCCATATGAAGAGCCACTTTTGGTCTCGCTCGAATCCTATAGGAAAGATCGCCAGGAGCCAGGTGGAGCGTTTTCTGATATTAGGGAAGCTATAGATCCTAAAGATATCAAAATCTCGGTTGGTAGCTTCTCGGGGAAAAAGAGTGATTAACATTGGAGGTCCGGAGGCCCAAAGGACCATCAAACATGAAGGCGAAGAAGAGATGGCCCAGTGGAGTTGGGTAGCCAGCTGTTTGAATGCCTGAAAAGGAAATATAAAACTTCCTATGCTGGGGAGGTAGCGACCTGGGAAAGATCTTGCCCTGGAACCTGGTTGGGGTATGAGAACCCAGCTCTAAGCTAAATTCCTTATTGATACATGATCCTAAAATAATCTGCCTTCAGGAAACATTAAGCTGTGCGCATTTCAATTTCAAGAACTTTTTTGTTTTCTGCTGCGCAGCAAAACCCTCAGTAAAAGGTCACACAAGTGGAGGCCTAGCTATCTTGATTAGCTGCACTATAAATTGGAATCCCATGCTTTTTTTCCATCAATCAAAACTTTGCATGGGTTTGAAACTTATGCTGGGGAATGGGACACGAGGTCAGGATTCAACCCTTTTATTGATAAATGTATATATTTCCCCTGAGAGAGAGTCTGACTCTCTGGTAGAATCTATTTTTCTTTCGTACATAAGATTAGTACTTCAGAAGAGTGCACTTCGATATTGATGGTGGGTGCTTTCAATGCCAAAACCTCAAGCTGTTCTTCCTTGGCCTTTCGTAACCAGGCATTGGAGGATGTGTGGACCATCCCAGAACCATCATTGCCCAGCCATATTAAATCTGATAGGCAAGGGCTGTCTTTTTTGCATTATCTGAGAACAAATGACCTCGTTATTCTAAATGGGAGATTCCCAGATGACTCTCCACCTCTTTTACTTTCCATGCTTCACGTGGGCAATCACTAATTGGCTATATGATGGTATTGTATCAACTTTTTGGTGCATGTACACAATTCAAGGTACTGAGGACAAATTTGAGTGACCACAATATTTTATCAGTAGATGTCAACCTGGAGCCCGAATCGCTGGAGTTTTGGAATCGAATAGATGATAGCATTTTGTGTATCAAAACAAACGGGCGCACCTTTTGGTCTAATAAAAGCCTCATTTATTTCAGGAGACTAATTAAAAAAATGCAAGCGCAGGCCCTAGATGGGAAAATCCCATCTCCTGGTTTGAGAAGAATCTGGCACTTTTTAGATCGGATGGAAGAAAAAAGCGGGTTAATCTTCCAGTGGTTATATCAAGGGAGATAAAAAAATTAAACCGTGAGATAAATGCCCTGGTAAGGGAGCAATTCAAGCAGTCTTCTGTGACTAGACAAAGGGAAATTAACAGACCGAAGCAGGACAGAAAAAGATTGCAGACATCGGAACACAGAAGGGTGGAAGATGCAAACCGGATTAAATTAAGAGAGGTTACACAGTCCGGTGACTCGGGTAAATACTGGGATTTAATATCTAAATATTGTGATGATAGAATTAAGGCAAAAGCCATTTTAATATCAGATGAAGAATGGACCTTATACATCTCACAGTTATATGCATTAAATCCTATGTCTGGGCCCAATTTAGAGCTAGCCCTGGTGTCTCCTATGGGGTAAGCCTGGGCAAAGCACTACGCTACGCTCGCGTAGTTTGCGAAGTTCGCGCTACTTCGCACTACGCGAATTGCACGTAGCACAGTGCGAACACGCGTAGCGTAGTGTTGCGTAGTGCTGCGGTCATTTTTTGCTTGCTCGCGGTCCTCAACGTCAAGTTGGTGAGCGCGAGCAAGCAAAATGACATCCCGGCGAGACTTTTTCCTTGTTCGCGATCAGCAACATCAAGTTGGCGATCGCGAGCATGGAAAATAAACCTCCCGGCGAGATTCCCAACGCGAGGAGGTCAGGTTTCTCATTGCGAGTGGCCGCGTATGCTCGCGACCGCTCGCAATGAGAAACTACCAGTTCGCGTTGAGAAAGCTGCCGCTCGAGTAAAAATCTACTCAAGCAGCAGAAAACTACAGCTCGCACTGTGTAAGATGCCATTTTCAATGATTGCACAGTGCCGGTTGCTTGTCCGCACTGTGCAATCATTTAAAACGACATCTGGCACAGTGCGAACAAGGTACTACGCAGTTCGCGAACTGCTACGCGTAGCTCGCGTAGTGCGAACTGCACTTTGCGTAGCTTTGCTAAGTGCTACTTCGCGAACTATGCCCAGGGTTACTATGGGGAACGATTACGCCCCTCCCCTTGTAAGGAAATAGTGTGCTTTATTAAAGGGGCAAGGTATTCAGGTGCGATGGGCCCAGATGATTTACCAATTGCTATAATCAAACAAAATAGCTCAGCAAGGGCGCAATTTCTTTGTCCGGTATTCCCCTACTGCTATGTGCACGGGACTATTCCGCCCTCCTGGAAAGGAAGTATTGTTGTTCCATTATATAAAACGGGTCCTAAACTGCACCCTGCCAGCTTTAGCCAGATCACATTATTGGATGCGACTGGAAAATTGTTTGCCAAGAGTATACATCTCCACCTCCAGGATTGTGCTTTTGAAAATGGCTTTGTCCCTGCAGAGCAAGCTGGGTTCCATAAACATAGTGGCACTCTAGATAATATTACAGCCCTGCAAATTTTTATTGAAAAATATCCAACGGCATGGGTATGGCCTTATATGCTGCCTTTATAGATTTCTCCACAGCTTTTGACCGGGTTTACCAGTGGGACACTGTGGAGGAAACTTGGCGAATGGGGATCCCTATTCACCTGGACTCAAGTTCTGATGGGAGGTAACTAGGGCATGTTGAGTAAAGTAGAGCTCATAGTGGGCTGAAACAGGGGTGCCTATTAGCTCCTTTTCTTTTCTCTCTTTACATTAATGATTTGCCGAGATGGGTGGGGCTCTGGAAAGGGGACTCTTCGAAACTAACATCAATGAAATTAAGCTGCCAGCTCTATGCAGATGATGCCATCCTGTTAGATTTAACCCCAATCTGACTATTACTCTACTCAGATGATCACTTTTTGAAAATAAATACCTCAAAAAGCAAAATAATGTTTTTTAGATATCGGGGATGTAAAGTTATGAAAAATATGCATTGGTTTTTGGGGAAAGACACACCTGCAGTAGTGAAGTTGTACCCGTATTTAGAAATAATTTCTACAAGCAAGTGTTCTCGTAGTGACCACATTGACCAGTGTAGAAGCAAGGCAATATCCCAGGCCTTCGTAATTGGCAGACTTTACAAACATTGTGGGCAAAGATACTTTGACAATTTCCTATCAGTTTACAAAATTAAAATCCCGCCCGGTCTGAGTTATGCCTGTGAATCAGTAGATGAACAGCAATGGGATTATTTTGAGAAAGTAGAAGGGTCCATTTGGCACCAAATGTGTAATCTGAATCGTGCAGCGGCGATCTGGCTCAATTCGGGAAACACGCTGCTTACGTGTTTGCTATGGCTGCGTGCTTAAGATGGAGCAATGCACTACCGAACAATGTTGAGAACCCCCTACGGGCAGCATTGCGTGAGGAAATATTTGCCTACCTGAAAGGGAAAAGTGTCTCTTCAGGAACTATGAGTAGGCTGCAGACGTATTTGAAATAGAGCACAGCGGCATGGGCCCTCTCCCTTAACAGGTTTTGAAAACTCGAATTACATTTTTTTAATGAAGTCTCTCGTAAAAGAGGTATTGCATTGTGTTCAGGGCATTCCAGTAATTATATAATAGCGGGGAGCAGCATTTAGAAACAGCCCCAACCTTACCTCTTATGGCATCTTCCCCATGGAGGGCGCAGAACTATTTTGCTGCTAAGGTTGAATTTGCTTCCCTTATGAATTATAACCGGGGCATGGGGGGTCTACCTAGGCAGGATAGACATTTGTCACCTATGCGGAAACTGGGTGCAGGATTTAAATCATGTTTTTTTTGTCTGCCTCCTACTACAAACCTCATGACTCGCTCCTTGAGACAAGTTGCTAAAGGAGGCTGAATACCCTTCCAGAGTGGAAATGCTGAATAGGATTTGCTGCTGTGGTGAAGAACATAGTGAGAGCTACCGCAAAGTGAGGCTGACCTGAGTTCCAAGTTTAGGATTCCTTCAGCATCACTTCCAAGGGACCAGGCCTGGGGGACGCCACTTGGAGGGTCAGGGCTCACTTCAGACTTGTTGATGGTGCACTTTAAAAGTTGTTGGTTCTTTTTGTGTCCCCGTGGTTCTGAAAAGAAGGTCAGAAAACTAGCCGTAGTTCTGAAAAGTACGGCTTTAATTTCAGAACTAGCCGTAGTTCTGAAAAGAAGGTCAGAAAACTAGTCCTTGTGGTCACTCTGGGGGTCTTGGTTTCAAGCAGAAAAGTAGGTCTCAAGCAGAAGGGAAGTTTCTCTGACAAGCACAGGACAGGCTTTAGGCAGCAGGGCAATTCTCCCGAAGCAGCAGGGCAGTCCTCCGAAGTACACAGGAAGCAGGGCAAGCCTCTGAGAATACTGCACAGGTCCAGAAGTGAACTGAAGAGTGGGTCTGATGGTCCTAATTTTATACCTGGTGCCAGCTTTGAAGTGGAAGAAACCTCGAAGTTTCCCCCCATAGATAGTGTTGAAATGTACTTCCTCCCTCACCTGGTCCAAGGATGTCTGGGGACACAAAAGGCTATTGTAAAGTTCTTTGTGTGTGTGCTGAGGCAGCATCTGCAAACCTTTTCCAACTCCTAAAATTTGTTTGGTACACTGGGAAAATTCTTTTTGAGGTTGCAAACTCCTAACTGGAGTGTTTTGACCACAAAAACGTTTTGTACATCTGCTCCTATTTTCTGTTTCTTCATACAGAACCTGGGACTTTCCAGAATGTGACTGGATTAAGACAATGAGTGAATAAATGAGGATCAACATATTTTACTTGTTACCGAAACACATCATGGAGAATTCCCTCATCGCTGAGATACTAGACATCTATTTTCGCCTTTGGGATCTTATAAGTATTTAGCCATGCAGCACATTATGCTGGGACCTGTAATATCTACTGTTGTTTAACATAGAGGCTTCGACACTAATAGGCACATTATCACATTATACAATGTTTATGACAATATTTACAAAACAGTTGCAGAGACTTTATTAGAGTTGTAGTGCCCTAGTTAAACACATCAACACTTAAGGCCCTTATTTTCAAGTTTATGCCAACAGCCATTTGTATAAAGTTAGTGTGAAATGCCGTGGTGCTCGAGTGGTTTTTCTATGCACACTATACTAAAACAGTTCAACCAAATAGTGGGGCCTTTGTTTTTGATTTATAACCAACAAACAGGCTGTGTGCAAAATCATTTTGAAAATGTTGCTGCACATGATTTTGCTTCACATCTTTTGATATGTAACAATCTGATCATACATTACAAGTTTAAACAAACACAGCACAACCAAGAAAAGTCATGTTTTATCAAAAATAAAGTCTATGTCATTGTGTTATGAGATTATCTGCAGTGATATCAGCTGCTGTGTTACAATAGTGACACTATTCCTGAATATTAGAGGTAAACACATTAGGAATTTGGGAAAGTGTGCCTGCGCCCTGCCAGTGACCTGGCCAAAGAGGGAATGAAAGAGCTGACACTGGTTCATAAATTTAAAGCTGTTCTGAAAAGGGACCCCTAAAACATGTTTGCCGCAGGGCCCCCAGAATCCTTAAGATGTCCTTAAGAGCAGCAAGAGGGGGTGCGGGAGGTGTGGGGTGACCCATCAGCGCCTGGACATCACACAGATACTCACAAGCCAAGCGAAAGGTAAATTAACTTCAGGAGCCAAGTGCACTTGAGTTAAGAACTTCCAAACTTCCAAAATATCCAAGTTGTCTAAGCCGAAATCAAAGGAAAATCAAATTCCTAGGATACTAGGCCCTATTTGCATCTGTGCATCAGAAGGGCATTTGTATGAAGATGAGCGCATACAAAACTGGATGATGAACGCATCACAAAGATGATGGACTCCTATAGCGCAGAGTAATAAGAACACTATCCAGTCAAGACACCTTTTACTGACACCATTTCTACATACCACTCTGCCATACAAAGAGTGGGATCTAATAAAGAGTGCCAGTGGCTAAAGAAGGGGAAGATGTCCCCATAGTGACTTTGTCAAGTACACCACCTACACATGCTAAAAACGATTCTTAAAGGTACAGCTGAAAAGGAAAAAAAGAACAGTGGAGACTCACTCAACAGAAACGGTTGAGAGAAAACACAAACCATAAGAACTCCAGCTACATCAAGGACCATTGCTGCCAGAACCCAGGGAAGGGGACACTGCAAGCAAATGAATGGCCACTCAGTGGTTCCACATATTATAAAGTAAAAGAGTGATGCAGGAGGCAAGTGAGTAGCTATGGGCACAGATTTGAATAGAAGTATTTCTTATTCCCAACACACCTCAGTAGATAGGACAGGCACCAATGTGAGAAAGAGTCTCGTTTGCAATCTTTGTCAAACACTAATAGAAAAGAGATGCTGGTGGAAGGAAAGACTATCTTGAATGCAGATATTCACTGTGCCCTGGATGCTGTGGATACTGCTTGCAGGCAGGTTAGTACCAGCATAATGCTACAGAGGAATGCTTGGCTCAGAGTGTCTGGTTTCATACATGCAGTCTTGTATCACCATGTGAAATCTGCCATATGATGGGCAGCATTTAGTTGGTCAATAACAAGATTGCCTGCCTGCAGGAAAAGAGAACGAAAAAGACGGACAAAGGGGTAATAGTGAAACTATATTTTTAGTGACTGGGTACGATAGGGAAGACCCAGTGCATGTGAGAAGTGCATTTTCTGTGGCACTGTAATTCTGACGATAGCACCATCAAAAGTAAATGCTACCAGTCTCTGGTTAGTGTGCTTGCCCAGTTCACCATCCGTGTCGCAGGAAAAAATATAGCGCTCAAAACTTTCGAAATAAAATTTACATAGACACCAAGAGGGAAAAACACATGTAAAACAGAACTTTCACCTCACATGATCGCTACTTTATTTTTCGGTCTGTAACTCCAAAAATTCTGTCCAATATAAACCGCTAGTTTGTTCCTTAAAACAAAAATTCCGTGAGAGAACGAAGAGAACCTGTTTTCCTGACCTTCACCCCCTTCTGTTCATCTGTGTGACAGTTTTGGTCGATGTGGGTGGCCTGCCTTACTAGGAAGAGCCCCCCGTCTTGGCTTGCAGGATGGGAGATTATTTGCCTGCCTGTTGATGTTCATTTACAGGGAATGAAATTCACACGGTCGGCAGTTGAGTGTGTGTGCCTGTTTTTAAATAGGGGTGGGTGGAATTTGCGTAGTCGCGCTACGCAAAGCTCTGCGAAACCGTAAAAAATCTCCGCAAGCAGGCAAAAGTTCCGCGAACACACAGAATTGCTTGTTCTGTCCGTTTATGGTGCTTTTTTTACTGTTCGCGAATGCTGTTTGCGTGTTCGAGGAGAAATATCTTGCGAACACGCATTTTGAAAGCGCTAACAAGCAAAAAATTCCGCGAAGCCGTGGATCGCGGAATTTTTGGCAATCAGGCGTTCGCCGCGGAACGCGAAATTAGCCAAATTCCGCGAGCAGAACGGAATTTACTGCCCAGGCCTATTTTTAAATCACTGACACAGGTCGATGGATCCCCGGTGTTTTGTAACACATACATGCAGCGACCCAAGAAGTAGATTTTAAAACAGAAGTTGTGACCGCGGCAATCCGCTTGGGTGAGGGCCTGCTGGCTGCCCAGGTGCCAGCTGTCCCCAGAGTCCTTGCTGGTTACTCCAATTAACCGCACTCACTTGACTGACGACCTTTCTGCGCTCACTCGCAATATTTGGAGATACTTTTTGTTACTGTACACCATATCTTGTGTAATAGCATTAAAAGCATGGCTGGAACCATCCTCTGACTCAAAGGTTGTCAATGTATTGACCTCAGAAGGATGCAAGGATCAGTTCCCCATACAGGGATCTAAAGCTGTAATCAAATGGTCATCCAGATCTCTGCAATGGGTAGGTTTACTCACTGAGTTATCGCACCAAATTTGATAACACATAAAATAAGCATTTGCTATGCAATAGGACTCGCATTTACGCGAGACCTATTGCATTGCATCATGGACAACGGAGGAGGGGGAAGCACAGACAACGGGAGTGCGGGCGGGGGAGAGGGAGAGAGGGGGGCGCGAAGGCACAGACAAAGTAGTGCTCACAGTCTAAATAACATGTACCCTACCGTGTAACACTCGAACTAAGAGGCCAGAAGCCATGGGAGGGTACAAATGACGACATGGCCATAATAAGGAGGGACTAACAAGCCTCATAATCAATCAGGCAGCACTTACGAAAGACAATGACAAGAGCCAATTAAAAACATGGGCGGAGAGTGGGCGGAGCTTCCACTGGATACTCCATTACTGCATGCTTCGCAGAGCGACCAGCGCATGCCCGCTGCCGCTGTAGGCTTGACCTAAAAAATTGGAGGAAGAATGCAGTAGAATGCTAGAAGCACCTCTACTTTTGTTCAGAGGAACAAAAAAGAGTTGTCAAAACAGGGTTGCTGCTCTAATGGGAATTTCGGGACTTTGGCATCCGGAAAGATATTGTCTACGGCCAGGGCTTGGAAAGTTACAAGCCTAACGTTGTCCTTCAGATGTGTCTCCATGATTTAAAGCAGAAGTAACGCTGCAATTAGAAAACACATCCCTCTATGAAAAAAATAGCAGGATGGCATCTCATTATCTTTACAAACAACTTGCAGAGGAGACATGGTGGCTCGGGTAAGTCTTTGACAAAATCTTGAACTTACAATAGAAAGAAACCCCACACAGTATGTAGATCATGCCCGTCCGTTTCTTCTGTTAATTAGCGCACTTAATCACACAACACTTGGGATGATTCTCTTGAAGACCTAAGTAAAGGAATGATTAGAAACAGAACAACAAACTTCCACGTTGATTTTATTAATTTCATCACAAGGTAAGAAACGTCTGAAAAGGTAAAAGCTGAAGGATCCTCTGTGGACTAGAAAAAGTGCCCTTTTCAGAGATTGCAATAACTGCACCTACACACAGTGAAGAGCAGCCTCATACATTTGTCCGGTGTCAGTGCATATTTATAAAGCATACGCCCACAGATCCTCTTTCAGTGTGAGGGAAGAGAAGATAGTTCAGTCGTGTCTGAAATCATCACTATTGGACCAGGCCTAGGCGGTCTGTCAATCGGTTATCTCATTTATTTAACATTTGTTTCAGAATACAGAAGTCACCAACATATACTGCAGTTAAACGCAAAGAGTCCCTCTATTTACAGAATTCCATATAAATAATTGCATTGTACACTTTATACAGGAGTATCACAACATTAAGGACACAACTGTTTAGGTGTCCGGAAGGGTAGCCAGAAGAAATAGGGTAGACATCCATTGGGAACCTGAGGTGGAGAAGGAACATGCCAAGAAAAGAGTCCTGTTGAGTGGCCGTTTCACTGGCCACCTTTACCTTTCCCTCAGCACTGCATCTGCATCGTACAAACCCAGGTGGATCACGCCTCTCTCCACATAACTACTATCGATTCAATCCCATCATTAGACATTAGACATTTTATCACAGATCATCAGACTCTTACTCATCCCAAAGGGTGCCACCATGCCACAGCATTGCCCATCTGTCTCACTCCCACACAACTGTTCATTCCAATCATCATCTTTCACTATAATGCCCTATTGGGCCAGGTATGACACTGATGACCCTATTGTATCTTCACAGTTCATCGAGCTGCTGTCTACTCTCTCATGCATGTAGTTGCGTAACCTTTTCCAGCACTATGTTGTACTCTCCCTATATTTCCATCCCCGTAGTTTCTTGACACATAATTCAGTGTTTCTTTTTCTTGCTTTCTCCTCCTCGCCTCTTGTTAATTCGTTTCCTTAACGTCACCTACGGTTGCCCCCCATTACACAAACCTTTTCCATGGTCCAGCCATGATAGATTCCCAGCTGTTTCTTGCATCTCTCGTTTTGTCAAGCTGTCTCTCCGGAATATCCTCTCTCACATCTGTGTGCCTCGCCTGTTTTCACTCAAGAGAGTATTTCCAATTCCACTCTCCAGATGTGTTGCAACACAGAGTTGAATTACTTTTGCCAAATTTGATTGAAGGACGGTGACAGAAACGCACTGTGGAAGAAGTTGCTAACATCTACAATCTTCTTTCTATGTTGAAAAATATGAAAGTAGTTTGCTCTTCATTGGCTCACCTGACTTCTACCGTTTTCATAAGGAGGCGAGGAAAGTCATTCACTCTGCACTTGTATACCAGACTCCTATTGACTTCATGAAGAGGAATGATAAAGACATTTGCTCTGCACTACCTCAGCAGACTCCTACAGACTCCACCAGGAACAAGGGACAACACTGTGCTCCATACTCCTTTGCCTGGCTCTTAAGGAGATACATTCAGAAGGAATGGAAAATGCTCTGTCTCTGTAATTCTTTAGGAGGAATGGGAATGCAACTCCCCCTTTTCCTTAGCACTTTCTCCTAAAGCTTAAGAGCAATATCCCTCCCTCATTTACAATCACCTGGAAGTAGTATTCAGCTAAAGGCATGGTGAACGCCTGGCCCCTACAGGCTACTAGGCGAGAACGTTGATACAGTGGAGAAGATTGATCAAAGCCACAAAAGGATTTGATACAATCAAAATGTAGCCTTACGGTGGAAATATACAGTAATATAGCAGGCTAATCAAGAACCCTTGTATTGTGCGCCAAATCCAAAGCATTTCTTTGTCATTACACACTCTGAGAGTAAAAGAAGCAACCAACAAGCAGAGCAAAGAAAGATAACACTAAGAGAAAAACCTATCTTTGTGATAGACTCTGGAAGGTTACTGCAGTGCCTGGCAGATTTAGAGAAGCTTCAGCCACCCACCCTAACTCTCCTACATGTGAGGATTACTAGGGAGGATAGTCAGGTGACAATAACCGCCCGGATAACCATGTGGCTGAGTGATAGATTTTAGAGTTCTAGCTTAGATAACAGTGGTATTTTCATAGAAAGCAAAGAGACAACACTTTAAAGTTGATGTGAAACTCATCAGTGTAGCCACTGTAGCAGAGGGAAAGATTCCAGTTGCATGTCCTGTTAACCAGTCTTGCTGCATGATTTTGAATCATCTGCACTCAATACAACATTTAAGCGAGATCCCTGCACACGATTTCAATAGCCGATCTTATGTTCTACTTTTTTTTTGGACAGGTGATTGAGAGTTAAAAAAGAGAGTGCTTGCAAAAAAGTCCTAGATAACATGTAGGTTGCTAAGCAATATACATACTCATGCAGTGAAAGGCAATGAAACGCCTGGATAGGCCTTCAGTGACACATAGCAATTTAATTTTGGAAAAAGCTGAATTTCAACCAAAGTGGATGGGACTGTGGTATCATTTAAACTGAGACTATGTGTCATCATCCAGGATTGAATACTCTATAACTAAAAACATCAGATTTAAGCAGAGATCATTCTTAATGCCTTCCAGGGTGACACATGCTGGCAGATGTTTCCAGATCAAGGAACAGCTACTGCAGAAGGTTACTCCAGAAGATGGCCCCTCAGGTCACAGACATGTCTACAGGTCAGAGACTGACTGGATTTGAAAGTAAGTGGCTACTGCAGAGCAAAGCTTGATGGCATGGCCCACAGTTACATTTACTGGTCATTCATGATGAGTGTCATTTTGAATCTTAAGACTGCTAGCAGGAAGTGATTGAGCTGGACAGTCGCACAGAATATGAGTGCAGGCTTCAAGGAGAGATCAGAAGAGGAAAGACCCTCCTTTCTCAAAGCAGCCTCTGTGGTCAGTTTTTAGCAGCCCTAATCCAGCAACAACGTACTGTTTATGCTTTCCCTTGCAACATCGTTGTGACTATGTTATAATCTCATCTGCTCCATCATTTTATGCATACAGGGAAAACACCTTTCTGCAATGCATCTCATTCTCCCGCATAACATGCTTTTTCAATCCTTGCACAAGGGATGTCATTCCACAAACACCTTTGATAGCAAAACACTTGCATTAGGAAGTTTGCGGTGTCCACACTCTCTGTACCCATACAAGCATACACACAGCTTTCTGCGTTTCCCCAGTGTCGCAAGTGAATAACAGGGCAGCCAGCATTCACGGGCACCCACTTTGATCAGGGACACAAGAAGACCAAGCAGAAAGCTCAGTTTTCGCTGGAAGGCGAAGCTGATGACACCCTCTTGCTTGGGAAGGGAGATAATGAGGTCATAAAACTAGTAAAGGGGCCATATGGAGACCTATATCTCTTCCTAGTAGGATGTCCTTGGTCAAATGATGATAGGGTCCGACTCCACCTCTGAACCGGGCAGCAAATTACTGTTGTTCATGTTGGCATTCCGTCGAGGCAGGCTGGGAGTCAATGGAGGCACGCATGTGTCATTGGGACACCCATGCTGAAGAAGGACCTCAATGCATTCTTGGTTACCAGCACGCCTTGCATAGGCCAAAGATGTTAATCCACGGGCATCCCGGCTCTTCACATCAACACCATACTGCAGAATAAGAATGATGGAGAAAAATCAGCAAGAGCAGTAAAAGTAATCTAGAGGGGTTAACAGAGCTACATAGCATTCACATGTTTCAATATCCAATTATACCTTTCCGTGAGCACTGACTAGACCATTTACCTTGCAACCCTGTTTCCAAACCCCTGCTTTAATTCTAGGCATAAGATCATATTTTCCCTGGACTTATTCTGAACCTATTTTTGCAACCCTTAGCACTCATTAGGAGTGGCCTTTAAATTCCAATGGGCAGGTAAAGTGTTATAAGTTATGCAGGAGCATCACGTCTGGGTTATTTCACTCAGAAATCCTAGCAGATTAATTCTCCGGAAGAAATTCCTGGGAAAATGTGGGATTTGATACAGTAAATCACATTTCCACAATTTACCCCAAAATCTCACAATTCTCTCAATACTGACCACCAGAATAAGTAGGACCCCTGGTATTAATTAAGGGGTTTGGTCTATATTAGCTGTTAAACTTGGCTACTTATAAAGAGACCAAGAAAACTTAAAAGCCTTTAGAAATGTGTGGCTCAAATGCTATCATCTAGCCGTGTGCCCTAGTAATCAGTAATGTACTTTTAACAAGATCCTAAAGTCACATTCAATAAATCCTAGTTGTCAAAATTTCACTTTAAAACATACACAACAGTAATACTACTACAGTGTTAAATGTACAAAATCAGTTTTTATTTATAATTATTTTTTTTAATACAGTGTTCTATATGTATTAAAAAATTTGTTTTTCACATAAAAATTATTCAGTCCAAGTTTTAAACCGTACATAAAATAAACTCATACAATAATTTTTACAATTAAAAGGTTAAAACGAGAAAACTATATGAAATTCGACGCAGCGTTTCGGTGAATTTCTGATTGGTCACCTTCTTCAGGACATAGTTTTCTACAAATGTAATAAACAAAAATACAAATTAAATTACAGTTCATGAGAACACCATGATGGGTTCCCTTTTTACTCATATGAATACGAGACTTATAATCTTTTTCTCGTATATATAATGAATTGTATGATGTTACAGGATGTTTTATCCTATCGAAGATGGAATAACCTTGTCCCAGTTGTGATTGAGATTAAAAGTAATGATGCAGTACAAGAGTGCCGAACAAAAGATGGGAAAAAACATTTTGTCAGTAACCCTCTCATAGAACTTTTTAGTGATTTAAAAGAGTCCCTAATCGAAATTAAGTTTGAGGCTTTTCTGATGGCGGCTGCATCGTTTTTACCAAGTAAGTTTGTAGCCTGTGTATACTCGAGACGGGAGGCGTAAACAAGACCGAGTTAATACCAAATTCTAATAGTTAACGGGAGATGGGTGATTTATATTACACTCAATCCATGACTTATGGGTAGCGTTTCAAGTGGCAAGTATGTACTGCTAGCAAAAGCAAGAATAAGATCCGTCTCCACAAAACATTTAGACCAGAGTACATCTCAAAACCGTATACACAGCAGAGTCAAGGCGATCGTTGGTTTAATCTACGGACAGAAAGCATGCAGATAAAACGCCATCATTCCAGATTAAATATCGTACATGAGAATAACTTTAGAACACCAATAAAATCGTGCTCGTAACGTATTTGAATTAGAGTGCATTTTTAAACTCAAGATACAAGAAAGTGAGCGCAGTCATATTTCTAGACCAGGAGCTGTTAACATGCTTCATAGCATGCGATAAGGCTAGATCGAGCACAAAACGGGAGAATAACTTCTACTACAATAGGGTGGAAGAGCAGCTTTTTTAAATGCGACCAATAATTTTGGGACATTTCCTATAGTAGTATAAGTACCAAATGGAAAATAGTACTTACAGCCCCGGCACATTGAAATTAAAGCTGCCAATAATATTACAGTATAGTACAAACTTAAGAATATACAGATATCTGTCAGAAGCACGGGAAAACGCATGAATTTTTGTTTTTTAAATCTTGATCCACGAGAAACCGTTACTCATCAAAATCAAAACCAAATGATCAAGAACTGCAACATATTCAGGTAATTTACATTAATTAGTAATAAATCGGGGATTTCCAATACAGTACAAATAATGTAATCAAAGAAAAAAATGATATTGCAATTAATAACTGACACCACACTGTTTTTATTTTTCAGTATAACTAGCGCGCAAGACAAAAAGGGCGTTAGCATCGTAGGGGAGTCCAATCACGGCTCACCAGATTTGATGAAGTAATATTGAAGAAAAATTGATAAATTTCTTTTTAATGGTAATGTTTCATAATTGTATTTTAAATACGCTACGAAACTTGGTGGGGCTAAGTCCTGTCGGTTTCTGATATTACCTATTATATCTCTTTGTAAGGTTGCTATATACTAGCGATATATTCCATATCGGTGG
The DNA here is from genome assembly GCF_964204655.1 of Triturus cristatus. Classification (NCBI taxonomy): domain Eukaryota; kingdom Metazoa; phylum Chordata; class Amphibia; order Caudata; family Salamandridae; genus Triturus; species Triturus cristatus. The sequence goes on along the minus strand of NC_140593.1, from coordinate 751,933,203 downwards.
CTCCTACGCACGCAGATAAGATAAGATAAAATAAAGAACTGTACCACATAGAAAGGTGTGCTTTAAACAAACTGAGATAACAGTTTAACAGAAAATACTCACTGACTTATCTGTTAATTTTCTAACGCAATCTGTCTTATTACAGGACATTCTCTGCTTTTTTAGTGGAAAGGTGGTTCCCATTTAGAATCATGCAGGAGATCCACTCTTTAGAAACTTTCCCGATAGGTAGGTTATATAACAAATATGTGGGATCATTTGTTGTTTCTATCGCAAGAGTAATATTTTGTTATAGATGTTTTTTTCATAACTCTTTATTACATAGTCATAATGTTTTTGATTATGTCATAATGCTGCACACAATTTCCTGTAAATGTCACAAAAACTTTTTATTGTTTGAATATGATTGAGGACGTTATGGTAGTTCTTGATGTTGATGTATCAATAGTAATGTACATACAATGTAGAATCAGGTCAAATCTTTTCTTGAGGATTCGAGTGCGGCAAGCTAGTGTAAAACTTACTGGTGTTCTCATGAACTGTAATTTAATCTGTATTTTTGTATATTAAATTTGTAGAAAACTAGGTCCTGAAGAAGGTGACCAATCAGAAATTCACCGAAACGCTGCGTCGACTTTCATATAGTTTTCTGGTTTTAACCATTTAATTGTAAAAAGTATTGTATGAGTTTATTTTATGTACGGTTTAAAACTTGGACCGAATCTTGTTTATGTGAAAAACAAATTTTTTAATACATATAGAACACTGTATTCAAGAAAAATAATTATTTAAAAAAACTGATTTTGTACATTTAACACTGTAGTAGTATTACTGTTGTGTATGTTTTAAAGTGTTATTTTTGACAACTAGGATTTATTGAATGTGACTTTAGGGTCTTGTTAAAAGTACATTACTGATTACTGGGGCACACGGCTAGATGATTGTATTTGAGCCACATATTTCTAAAGGGACTTTAAGTTTTCTTGGCTTAATCTACCCTGTCCCTATGTACAGTAATAGGGTGACTCCTTTTTGATTTTGGATATTACTTATTAAGAGGGCCTTTGTCTATAAACAATTTACCAAAGTTTCAATGCACCCATTTCTTCAGGTTTCTTCTGAATCCACTTACAGGAAAGTTGATTTGAACCTTTTGCCAGTTCTTCTGTACCACAATTCTTCAGAGCTGTTATGAACCAATATTGCCACAGCTCTTCTGAATCCATTTTCAAGAGTAATTTTGAACCCAATTCTTTCAGATGCATATTTATTTAATATCTGCTATAGCACAACTTCAAAAAGTGGTGTGAGTGTGCTTTATGAAGAACATCTTACACACAATCAAGTAGAGATTAGGAAAGGAGAAAAGGTCAGATAGCATGAAAAAGGCACTAGGGTATATAGCAGGATATACAGTTGAAAGGGGGTAGTCAACTTTACAAGGAAATTCTATTGCGTCTATGGCGATTATAACACTGACTCAAGTACGAAGTACAATAACCCTAACAGAACTATTTAACAGTTCATCAATTTCAGAGATAAAGTATACTGGGATACACGGAGGTGAGGTTAAATATGGTGGAGGTGGAGCTTTGGGGATTTTGTATGAAGTAATTAAAAAAATATGTTTTAACCCAATGTCAAAGAGTTCTTCTGAGGACGTATTCATTCTGGCATTCATCTGATCAGATTTTCATAATTAATTTGAACCTATTTTACTGTGTTCTTCTGAACCCTTTATCCATAGAGTTCAGCTAAATACATTTGCTACATTTCTTCTGAACCCATTTAATAAAGTATTTCAAAGCCAATTTCTATGATCCTATTCTCCTCAGTTCTTCTAACTCAATGTTCCCAGGCTCTCTGGAACAACTTTAACACAGTTAGCCCTTACTTATTTTTCACAGCTCGTTTGAACCCATCCTCACAAGTTCTTCCTCTGTACACATTTCCAAAAGTTCTTCTGAATCCTTTCCCCAGCGGTCTTCCACCACGCATTTCTTGACTTGTTCTGAACCTATTACCCAGTCCCTATGAAACGTTGTACCTGAGCTTGTCTGAACAAATGTTAATTGGATTTCAGGTACCATTTAGTACAGTTATTCTGAATCTGTGTTCCTCTGAACATATTTCAATATTTTCTTTGGAGTTGATTCTCTGGGTCCTTTAAATATTTTTATAAACAGATACTATACCAAGTTAGTCTGCACACTTTATCTGCAAAGTCCAGCTGAACACAATTTAGAAAGTTCTTCTTATTCCATTTGTCTAACCAGTTTCTATGAGCTTGTCAGAATCCATTAAGCTGAGTTCTGTTGCATCAATTTTCTGATGTTATTCTGAATTCGCTATCCATTAAGTTACTCTGGCTGCATTCTCTTAGTTCTTATGAAAATGCTGGGTTCCGAATCTAATTTGCAGTCTTTCCGAACCCAATGTTACCAGACTTCATATGAACTAATTTTCCAAATGTTGTCCTAAACCAATTCCAAAGAGTTCTACGAAGACCATCTTCTACCATTCTTCTGAAAATGTTTTCAGGGTTCACCACAACCTATTTCACTGAGCTCTTCTGAACCTACTTCACTGAGTTCTTCTAAACACTTTATCCAAAGAGTTCAGCCGAACATATTTCATACTGTGCTTCTGAAACTATTTCACACAGTATGCTGAGGGAATTCCTATAAATGGACTCCCCAAAGTACTTCTAACTCAAAGTCCCTCAGCAGTTCACAGTTATTTTCTCAAAGAACTGAAGAAATAACTTCTTGAAGCTCATTTCAACTGAATTCCCCAAGTTCTTCTGAATCCACTGCCATGAATTCCTTTGAAGCCCTTTCCAGGAGCTCTTCACACATTTTAGAGTGTGAATGTTTCCATGTGAATCAATTCTATGAACCTGCTTATCCAAGTTCATCCAAACCCATTTCCATCTGTTCCAATATATCCATTTTCCTATGTTCATCTGATTCCATTTATGAAAGGTAATCTAAAGCTATTGTGCTGTGCTTTTCTAAACTCCTACCAATGAGTGTCCCTCAGCACTAACCGAAAATCTTCTAAATGCCTTTGCCTGTGATTTTCTGAACTCCTCCAATGGGTTAATCTGAGCTCATCTTCATGAGTCAATCAGAACCTATTATTCAATGTTACTTGAAAGCCATTTCTTAAATGTTGTCTAACTTCAGATTACTAAAGTTTACCAAATCAAATTCCCAGGGCTTTTCTGAACTACATTTTCTAAGATGGCACTTGAATATATTTTCCCAAGATTCTTCTGAACACAATTTTCACAATGATTCCTGAACTTTTTTTACTAGAGGTCTACTGACTCCAATTCCCTGAGTTGATCTACAACAACAATCCACAGAACCCACCTAATGGCATGTCTTTCAATTTCTCAGAGCCCATTTAGCTCGACTCTTCAGAACCATTTCCCCCATGGTTTGCTTGAACCAATTTCTTAGATTTTAAACTGATTATCCTGAGCATATCTGAACCAATGTAGCTGAGTTCTTCTGAATCAACTTTCACATTCTTCCCAAACAATTATCCACATATTTTATTCAAATCTTTTCTGTGAGTACTTCTGAACCTTTTTGCTGAGGTATCCTCATGCATTTCTCCCTTTCCTCTGAACTTATTTCTCCAACTTCTGATCCACATTCCCCAAGGCTTGTTTGCACCCATCTTCTGAGTTCTACAGAATGTATTTACATGTTCCTATGACTCCATTTATTTATATTCTTCCTAATAATTTTCCCTGACTTCTTATGACCTCCTTTCCCAGAGTTCTCTTGAACTCTTAACCCTAAGTGCGTCTGAACTCTTTTCATACATTCTTCTGAGCAAATGTTTGCTAGTACTTTTAACTTTCCATTAGTTCCTCTGAGCAACTTTTTCCAGGTGTTTTCAACTCATGCTTATGATTTATATCTCAATCATGCCATAAAGATTATGGGCCAGCTGTACGGCGAGAATTAGCATGCGCAAACAGGTTTGCGACCCATTTGCGCATGCTAATACTGATAGGGCCATGTGCAAACACTATTTTGCAACTCACAAATAATTTGCAACTGCAAAATAGTGTTTTGCGACTCGCGTTCAGGAAGGGGCGTTCCCTATCTAATATCGAGCCACAAGCCATATACCAATGTTTTGCGAACACACACAAATTACCACCCTTTCATCGAGAGGGTGGTAATGCAGTCACAAATGGGAAGGGGTCGTCAGGGGACCCCTTCCCCTTTGAGACTGGCTCTGAAATATTTTTTAAGGGCAGGCAGTGATCTAAGGGACCACTACCTGCCCTTAAAAAATGAAGCTAAAACATTTAATTTTTTTAAAAAATGCATCCGGTTTTCTTTTAAGGAAAACGGGCTGCATTTTTTTTTTTTTAAACTGCTTTATTGACAAGCAGTCACAGACATGGAGGTCCGCTGAACCCAGCAGGCCACTATTCCTGGGTGGGCGAGCCATTCCCAATGGGGTCGCAAATTGCGAGTGGCTCATTAATATTCATGAGCTTCACATTTTGCGACCCCATTGGGAATCGCAATCAGTGTCTCTGACACTGTTATAGAGTGCAAATTGCGACTCGCAATTTGGAATGGTCGTACATCTGGCCCTATCTGAATCTGTTTCCCAAGTTTTCTGAACAACATCTTCCTAGACTTCACCTGATTCAATTTTAATGAAGTTTTCCTGAATTTCTGTCCTGTTTTACTCCGAAACATTTTAGAGAATTCCTTCAATACCAAAATCCCAGTTCTTCTTGATCTACATTTCCGAATCCTTTTAAACCCATTACCTACAAATGATTTTAAGTCAAGTTTCTGAGTTCTTCCGAATCTATTTCATTCAGCTTTTCTGAAACCCATTTTCAAATGTTTGCAGGAAAACTATTCCTAGGAATTTGCCTGAACTAATTTCCAAGATTTATTCTGAAAGTTATCTACTGAAGTCGCATGAATCGGTCTTTCTTTAAACCAATTTTCCTGAGTTCTTCCCAAATCCATATCCCTTAGTTAAATCCAAACATTTTGGGCGATGGTTGCCAGTGCTGAGGCAACCTGGTGCCTGGGAAGTCAGCTGGACTTCTCTTTAGAGCCATCTGCGCACCTCCTGTAACCTGCAATTAAGAGCCAGAGGTGGGCATCCAATTTTTTTAGAACCAGGACCAGGTTGAGGTAAAATGTACCAGTCTGCAATCCACCACAACCAACAGGATGATCTTGGCCGGTGTGTGGTGCGGAGCTGCAGCAGCCATTTTGCAGCCTCTAGTGATAGCTTGAAAAGAGGTAAGGCCATGTTGGAGTAGGCCTGATGTTGTGTGGGGCTCTGGTCATGTGACTTGCAAATGGTGCAGGCCTGCCTTGTAGTGGTGAGGCTGGAATACGGGTGTGGGGATGGTGCGGGGTGGTGTTATGCCCATCTTCAGCATGTGGGGCTTTGACTTGCCTCCACTCACAGCTGTATAAAAAGGCTCCGGATTCAAGACTCGCCAGCATTAGAAGATAATCGGCAGCTACTAGGTGACTTTTGGAGTAACTCAGGGATACCCTTTGCCCATGCCAGGAGTTCCTCAAAGAACTGATGGTGTGGTCTCCTACACATTAACCAACACAACAAAAAAATTCATTTATTTCATGGGCTGATCAGGAAGAGGCGCATACTGCACTAGGTCTTAGGACTACAAATGGCTCCCAATCAACAATAACTCTAAAGCTGCAAGAAAAGGCACAAGAACACAAGAGAAGTGGGAGAGACCTCGACCATCAATAAACACTCTGTGCAATGCCTGAATATTGCACCTGTACTTGATTAATGACTGTGGGGAATGCAACAAAATGAGGCACTATCTACTTCATAATACACTTCACAGTTGGAGGCTTTACACAAAAGTGTTGCAGGAGTTAGTGGTATGGTGGGTGGGTTTGGATGAGGTTGGCCACAACACGCCTCACCAACACATCAATGATGTATCTAATCCTTACCCATGGTAGGTTGACTGTTGTAGTTATCTTAATATATGTTATTTAGGTTGGGGATATGCAATGGGAAGGGGGTAGAAGTGCCAACCAGAGATTTTGATGTTCAAAAAAGGAGATTCCATAAGTAACCTTGTAAACAATCACACACACAAGGTAGAGAAGTGACAACCAAGAGTTCAGGTGTAGTGCTGCCATGGTTAACATATTCACATGGAATAATATCAAGGGGTTGAATTTCCCCATTAAGAGCTACACATTTTGAAGGGCAGACAGGGCAGAGCTCCCGGACATATGCCAACGTCTCCAAGAAACTCGTCTACTTTAAAAGTTGTCCCCATGATGAGGCACCAGGTATTCATACATCAATTCTTCGCCTCAGCAGATGCCAAAAAACCTGAAATAATGGTAGCACAGCCAGAGATCTTCCTTAATCAGTATTTAATGTAACATCATTTTGGGGAATTTAAACTTTCATGGAATATACTGACTGAAAAACTTAACAATATGTATTCATGTAATGACCTGGCAAAAACAGCCTCTTCACTCACCCAATGTCTTCTAACTAAACCCACTGTTATTGACTGATCTGACCATCTAGGAAAACCTTTCTTACTCATATCTCATATAGAAGCAAAAAATAGTCAAAACTCTAAAATATGGAGTCATTAAAGTCTATTCCTACAAAGCACCCCTCTGAAAGATTTTAGGGCCAGATTTACATACACCCATTCGACAACCAGAAAATGCAATTTGCAGTGCACCCTATGCACTGATTGGAAACATCACAAATTGTCCGTTGGCAGGGGTTTGGAAAGCTGCTTCTCTAATGAACAACTGAGAATGACTTCAAATGCATGAATGAAGAATTTTAATTAAAAACATACTCTGTCATTTGCACCTGCTTTCCAAAATGAGAGCTATTTTTTAAAAAAGCAGGCCCGATCCCATGGTCTTTATGGTCTAATTTCCAAGTGCTCTTCTGAACTCTTTTAATTGGTTCTTCTGTTCCTCTTTCCTGGGTTTGTTTTGAAGCCATTTAAATGTCCATGGGAGCCCACTTAACTGGGTTCTTCTGAACAAGATATACCCTGAGTTTAGCTGCAACAATTTCCCTAAGCTCATTTGAATCCATTTATCTGATTTCCTATGAACACCATTGCATATGTTTCTCTAATTCAATTTCCCTGACATTTTCTTAACCACATCCTCTAGTGTTCTTCTGACTGCAAATCACAGAGTGCTGCGCCCCTTTGAAATCTGCTGAAACCTGGTCTCTCAGTTTTCCTGAACTCCAATCTCATTTTCCATAGTTCATCTGAATCCAATATTTTTCTCAAAAAAATGTTTCAGAATTCTTCTGATGTCAATTTCCAGAAATCTTCTTAGCTTCATTTTTCTTTTCAAAGTTTATGGCCGCATCCATGTTACTCCTAAATCCTTTTCTATGAGTTGTTCAGGTCTTTTTACTCACATTGTTCAAATTTCCCTGAGTATTTATAAACCCATTTCCCCACTTTGACTGAACAAATTTCCCTGAGCTCTTCGGAACCCATTTACATGAGTTCTTTCTAACCCATTCTATGCATTGCTGTAAATACATTCACCAAGTCCCTCAGAACCTATTTCTGAGTTTTGTATAGCCCCTTTGCTGCATATTTCAGATGAACCCATTTCTTAGAGTTCTTCCAAAATACAAAGCTGAGTTCCCGGCACTGATTTAGTTGGGGTATTCTGAACACATATAACTATTATTTCCTGAAATCCATTAACCAATAAGTTAATGTGAAACCTTTAATATGTGTTCTTCTGAATCCATTTCTATTTGCTCTTCTGAACCACTTCCCCAGGGTACTTTTAAGATACATTACATGATCTGAGCCCTGTTAACTGAGTAGTTCTGAATTCCCTTATTAGAGTTGTACTGCACTTACTCATAGAACCCTTTTCACATGATATCAGATGAAAACATCTCTCTGAGCTTTTCAGAGCTCATATACTAGTGTTTGTCTGACAGAACTTACCTGAGCTCTTCTAAACCCATTTACACTTATTTCCTTTTGTATCCATTTTTATGAGTATTTTTGAAGCACTGAAGCAGGGTAAATCTGAATAAATTTTCCTATGGACTTCTGAACCCTTTTCCTTTGTTTATTGTGAACGTATAACCCACAAAGTTAATTTGTACCAATATTTCTGTGTTCCCCTGAAGCCATTTTACAGATGTTTTGGGACACACTACCCCCAGGGCTTTTCTAAGATTATTTGAGTGATGCTGAATTCATATAGAGGTATCTCTGAATCCCATTATACATGGAATTCATAGAACTCATTTCCTCAAATTCCTTTTGACTGCTTTCACTAAGGAACTCCTTTCACTCATCTCTATGAGTTCTTTTAAAAGTATTGCTTTTCTTTCCTACAAGACCATTTTCCAAGAATGTGTCTGAATTCATTCTTTCATAGGTTGCCAGAACCTTTTCCCACAGTTAATCACAACTCAATTTTCTTCTGAGTGTTCCAAAACGTGTTTCTAAAGTTCCTCTTAACTGAAGTCTCCAGAGTTCTTCCGAGAATATTTTTGGATTATCTTTTGAACATGTGTGACTGATAATGTGTAACTATTTTCAAACACTTTACAGAGCTCATTGCAATAGTTCTTCTTGAAGCACATCGAAGAGTTATTCTTGTAGTAATTTTCCCCAAAGATCATCTAAATATATTTTACTGAGTGTGTCTGAAACCTACTACTGAGAGTTTTTCTTGTCCTTTTTCCCCAAGTTTGCCTGAAACCATTTTTTGGAGTTTTTCTGAACCGATTTCCCCAAATTCTTCCTGAACCCATACCCAGAGCTACTGATACATTTAACCAGAGTCCTCCTAAACCAATTTCCCGGAACCTACTTAACCCATTTTGAGTTTGCCTGAATTATTTGTCTTGGGTTCGTCTGAATCCTTTCCCCAAGTTCAAGTGAACCTACTTCTTCAAGTTCCTTTGAACCAATGTATTTGAATTAATATGAACTAATTTCCCAAGGGTTCTTCAGAAGCAATACATTTTTATTTAATCTCAACCCATCCTACAATTTCGTCTGGACCCCTTTTCTAAAGTTCTCATGAACCACTCCTCCATGTTGAGTGTTTGACCCAAATATCAAGAAAACATTTGGTGGGCCACAAATATCGGAGCACCATACTGAATTGTCAAGAATATCTAGGGACTTAACACTGATGGTAAAGAATATTTTTTTAGGTATTTAAAATCATTTTTTAAATATAGTTGTATGTAATATTGTCTTATTTAATACAGATGTATATAATATCTTTTTAAAATATTTTGATAAGATTCTGTTATTTTGGTGTTATAAGTTATTAGTATTGTAGTAATATTTATGTTAAATTTGTTTTAGTGTATTCTGTAAATTGTTATTCAAAACTTTTTTTAAGTTAATTTAACTAGAAGAACAAGTTACTTACCTTCGGTAACGATATATCTGAAAGAAATATAGATTAGTTATAGATTCCTTACCATAGAATTACCCCCAGGCGTCAGACTGGATCCGGAGAAATTGTTTCTTAGCAGTACCCCTGCACATCGGTGGGTGGCGACATTCCACGCTAGAAGCGCAGAGCCATGTAAGAGACTGATTACTGGTGCACAAACTAGGGCCCTGAAAGGGAGTCCCTCACACTAGAAGTCAGTTCGCAGAATGAGGAGGATGGGTAAGCGGTAAGGAATCTATAACTAATCTATGTCTCTTACAGATATATCGTTACCAAAGGTAAGTAACTTGTTCATCTGAAAGAGCCAAATATTTATAGATTACTTCCCTTAGAATAGATACCCCAGCAATTCCAACCCCGGAGGTGGGTCTACGAACCAAGTTCACACCAGAAGTCCAGGAGAACTGAACCGCCAAAGAAGCCATCTCTCCTGACTTGACTATCCAGGCAGTAGTGCTTGGTGAACGTGTGCAGTGATGCCCGGGTGGCCGCCTGGCAGATGTCACTGAGGGGGACTCCACGCCCCAAAGCAGAAGTGGCTGCCGTCGCCCTGGTGGAGTGGACGCGCAGGCCTACCGGAGGTTCCTTTTTCGCCAAGGAATGGCATATTTTGATGGAAAGAACGACGCATCGAGAGATGGTCCGTTTCTGCACTGCCCGACCTTTCTTTGCACCTGCATAGCCCATGAAGAGTTGATCATCCAACCGGAATTGGCATCTGCGATCAAGATAAAACGATAACACACGTTTTGGATCCAGACGGTGGAGTCTCTCCTCCTCCTTGGACGGATGCGGAGGTGGCAAGAAGGTGGGCAAAGTGATGGCCTGACCTATGTGGAAAGAGGTAACCACTTTGGGAAGGAATGAAGACCTTGTGTGGAGTAAAACCTTGTCCGGATGGACTGCAAGGAAAGGAGGCTTAGATGAAAGAGCTTGAAGCTCACTTACACTTGTGAGCAGAGGTGAGGACAACCAGAAAGGCCATTTTGAGAGTTAAGAGCGTAAGAGGGCAATTATGTAGCGGCTCGAAGGGAGCGCACATAAGATAGGCTAAGACCAGGTCCAAGTCCCACTGGGGCATCACGAAAGGAACAGGATGAAAGAGATGAGTGATGCCCTTAAGAAACCTATTTACAATTGGGGACTTGAAAAGAGAAGGCTGGTCAGGCCGCCGAAGAAAGGCCGAAATGGCCAAGAGACAGCCTTTCAGAGTGCCAAGAGCGGAGCCCTGTCGGGCAAAGGAAAGAAGGAAGAAGAGAACCTCAGAAATGGGGGCAGAGAGGGCATCTACAGCCTTTGCTGCACACCAAGCCACAAATGTGTTCCACTTACAGGGGTATACCGTTTTAGTGGAGGGACGCCTGGCTGTCAAGATTACATTACAGACTTCGGGAGGACAGTTGAAAGCTGAAAACTGACGCCGCTCAATCTCCACGCAAGGAGGTGGAGGCTGGACAGGTTCGGGTGGTGGACCGTCCCCTGCTGCTGCGACAGAAGACCCTCCTGAAGAGGCAGTCTGATCGGAGGATCAATGGCCATGTGTAAGAGCTCAGGATACCAGACTCTCCGTGCCCAGTCCAGAGCCACAAGATTGACCTGTGCCCGGTTGCGCTTGATCTTTTTCAGCACTCTGAGCAGAAGTGGTATAGACGGAAAGGCGTATAGAAGACCGCAACTCCACTCGCGACAAAAGGTGTCGCCAAGCGAGTGTCACCTTGGAAATTCCAACATGCAGAACTGCTGACATTGCGCGTTCTCTTCGGTGGCGAATAGATCTAACCAAGGCTCTCCCCACTGTCGAAAGAGAACTTGCACCACCTCCGAGTGAATATGCTATTCGTGATCCATCAGGTATCTGTGGCTGAGTACGTCCGCCCTGGCGTTCAGAGAAACTGCCAAGTCTTGAACCACCAGGGACATGCCCTGATGTTCCAGCCATGTCCAGAGACAAAGGGCCTCCTGACATAGGGTCCACGACTCCACCCCGCCCTGTTTGTTGCAGTACCACATGGCGGTGGTGTTGTCCGTGAACACCTGCCCTACTCTTCCTCCGACCAAAGGAAGGAATGTTTTCAGAGCGAGACGGAACGACCGTAGCTCCAGAAAGTTGATGTGGATCCGGGACTCTGCCGGAGACCAGAGGCCACTGATCTCCACCTCTCCCATGTGGCCGCCCCATCCCAGAAGTGACGCATCCGTCACCACTGTGAACTCTGGTTAGGAAAGTAAGCGGGATCTGCTGTTGACCCAATCCTGGTTCTAAAGCCACCACTGCAGTTGGTGTGCAGTGCCCTCTGGACGCAATTGGAAAGATAGCCCTAATGCTGCACCCACTGGAACTTCAGCTCCCACTGCAGAGCCCGTATATGCCACCTGGCATGATCCACCAGCAGGATGCAGGAGGCCATGAGGCCCAGCAGCCTCAGGGTCATTCTCACAGAAACCCGGGATAAGGGCTGAAACATCGGTATCATAGCCCGAATATCACGGACTCGCTGCTCGGGAGGATAGGCCCGAAACTGCGCTGTGTCCAGAACCACTCTGATGAAAAGGAGCTTCTGAGAGGGAATCAGGTGTGACTTCGGCACATTGATTGAGAACCCCAGTGAGTGCAGGAGGTGCGCCACAGTCTGGAGGTGGGAGACGACACCCTGGGGCGAGCCCGCCTTCAACAGCCAGTCATCCAGATAGGGAAAGACTTGATTCCCTGATCTGCGCAGATGAGCTGCGACCACCGAGATCACTTTCGTGAACATTCGAGTGGCACTGGTATGGCGAAAGGGGAGCACGGTAAACTGAAAGTGCTTGTGGCCTACCGTGAACCGCAGGTAGCGCCGGTGGGCAGGCAAGATGGGGATGTGAAAGTAAGCGTCCTGCAAGTACAACGCTACCATCCAGTCTCCAGGGTCGAGGGCACACAGGACCTGAGCCAGATTCAACAGCTTGAGTGGGTGTAACAGCCCAACAGACATGCGGTGTTTACCGACCGTAGTCCCAAGCTGGAGGAAGAAAACATTTTCTTCCCAAGGTGGTCCAGCTTTTTGGATTCCATATCGGGTGGTGCATTAGGGAATGCGCTTTTGGAGGTAGAGGCTTGGCCCACCAAGCTCTTGGGGGTGGGGTGTTGGGAGAGGAAAGTGGGGTCGCCCGGGGCTGGGCGGTGTTGTCGGGCAATCCTCCTGTCCACAGGAGCCCCTGTGTTGGGCCTGGACCAGGTGCCCAAAAGGATGTCTGTGAGGGCTTCATTAAACGGCAGCAGGGGCTCTGAAGAGCTCTCTACCGGTTGAAGCACCTCTGTCAGGAGGTTAGTCCTGACTGCCACCGTAGGTAGCTCGAGGTTGATAGCCTCGGCCACCCTACGCAACACCACTGCATATGACGCTCCCGCCTCCGTAGCCACGGTAGGAGGAGACAACATGCCAAGGTCTGGTGAGGTATCCAGATGACTGGCTTTCTCCAGTTCCTCTCTCCAGTCCTGTTCGTAAACCAACTGGTCGGTTAAAGGGTCCCCAGACCCCTGCCAGTCCTCCTCACCCTCCTCTGGCTGCCAATCTGGTCTTAAAGAGCCAGGTAGAACAGGGGCACAAAAGTACCCATTGGCGCCGGATCCGGCATCTGTCTACGCCAGTCCGACTCGGTGTCTACCTCGAGGTGGAGGCCGGGGTCGACATCGGCTGGAGACACAGCTGATGCCGGTTGCGGACGTGGTGCCGGTGGAAAACGCGCCGGAGGTGGCTTAACATGGTCGACCGGCGCAGATCCGCATCCAGGCCTGGATCCAAGGGGACCCTACAGCACTGAGGCTGAAGCCACTGGCGCCGAAGGCCCAGGGCCCTCAGCTGAGTGCGCGGGGCCTGATGGCACGCCGGCGGAGTCGGGCTGCCCATAGATGGCATGCATCACTTCATAAAACTGATGAAGCTGGTCAGGGGTCGCTCCCAGTCCCAGGAAGGGGGGAAACCTGGAGCTGATCCTACGGGCTTCGCAAGCGGAGCCGCAGGAGGGGCACCACCCGCATCCCTCGTCACGTCGGCCTACGGATGGGGAGAAGTCGAAGAGCAACGATGCTTCTTCGACTTCTTCTAGTGCTTCGACTTACCTGACCCAGAGTGCGAAGACTTAGATTAAGAATGGTGTTGGCTCCGTGACCAGGCCCTTGACGTCCTACATGACTGGGACCTCGAACGGTGCAGAGCTGACTGCCGGGCCTCGAGTAGCTTTCGGGACTGCTCCCGCAAAGACTTCGGGGCCATAGTGCGGCAGTCGGAGCACGACTTGGGGTCGTGATCACGCTCCAGGCAGTAGAGGCTCACGAGGTGCGGATCCGTCACCGACATCAGTCGGTGACAGGAACCGCAAACCTTGAAGCCGGGCATCCCTCGGGGACCAGGAGTCGATGGAATCAAAAAACGAAGTCGACAAAAGTCAAGAAAAAGTCCGTCAAAAACTGACTGGAGGTACCGGTCTCTCTGGATCTGCGCTTGCTGGTGCGGAAAAAGAAAGAACTGACGTCAGTGCGCAAGGGCTTAGTCTATGTAGCTACCATAACCTCATCCCGGCGACCACGACGCCGACGCCGAACTCAGCGTCCACCGACGCCACCTTCAAAGGCGCTGGAGTACTGCTGACGAAAAACTTTCTGGATCCAGTCTGACGCCTGGGGGTAATTCTAAGGTAAGGATTCTATAACTAACTGTTTCTTTCAGATGTATAAGTTTATTCATTTTTATTTTTGTTATTTAACATTTAGATGCAATGTATTTTTATTAACTTTAGTTTATTTTATTGCATTTATTCATATAAAATTGTATGAGTATTTAAAACTTTAATATAGAAAGGTAATTAAATATAATGCTATATATTGTAAAATCGATACACTTACCTGTTTTTTATGATATTCTGGTCCATGATATTTTTGTCTTAATAATTTTGTGGTTTACATACAAAGTATATTAACACAATATTGTGGTTCCCAATATTTTTTTTCACAATATGTGTTTATCATTATATTTGTATTCCTGGCATCTTGTCATACAACACTGAGTTGATATGAATATGTTCTCAGTTTATCAGAATTAATTTCCAGTCATTTGTGAATCAATTTTGCCAAGTGTTTATACAACCATTTAGCAAGTTTTGTTGAACTCATTTCCTACATTCCCCTCAATGCCCCTATACTAAGCAATAATACAAAAAATCGGATAACCTTGTTACCTTACATTTCACATACTTGAAAGAAATGTTCACCCTTCAAACTTTCTGATACTTCTGATATCAGAGAACAAAACTGTACTCACCAATACAGAGGTATAGTAGTGCACAAACAAATGGCAGACACTGTGGGATGTTAAAAAGGCCAAGCTACCATAACATTTCTTTGGATGAGTTTTGGCTGTAGTATCCTAAACAATTTTTCCATTGGGTCCTCATAGCCTAGGCTAGTAGCCAGCTATTGCAGAAGTCTATATGTCTGAACAATTAAGTACTTATATGGTATACAGCAGTCAAGGGTAGCATGTTTGTCAGGCAGTTCATTTCATAGATACAGATCTTAGGATATCAGCTGCAAAACGTTATTTGCTGGTAATGACATGAGACAAGACTTCATTGTCAAGAATGTGTTTATGGTTTCTTATTCTTCTGAAACGCCACTGGGTAACCCATGGGTTGTACCAGTATTAGTGGAATTTTGAAGCCTGAGTCCGCCCCTTACATTTATAATGTAAACAGCAACATTGTATATTGTGTCCTTAAGAAGACTCTGGCTGGACTAAAGCCTCTATAAGCACAAACAAATGGTGCATCTCTAGCCGCTCCCCCTGCTGGCCCTAGGGGATGAACCATTGGCACCCCCTTTTGACCTCATGAGTGATACTTCATGACTAAAATACAAAGAGATCCTTAACCAGTTATACTAAGTAAATATCACTATACATTTATCTTCACCTGTTTTTCAAAATGTTTGCTGCATTATACCGGATAGTCCACAACACGCATGACAGAATATAAGATTTTGTGACACCATGCCAGTACTATTGGGCTATGATTGTAAAGGCATTGCATTGCTGACGTGCTCCTACTAACATGATATGCAGGAATTCAGCATAAAAAAAGACTGAAGGCCCTTTGTACAAAGTCATATTTTGGTCGCGAAACCTGTGATTCAAAATATCAAAACACTCCAAATCGCAATTAGAAAGGAGAATGAAATGGACGTCCCCTTCTAACTGTGGTTCAGCATATGTATCAACAGAATGTGAGTGCAACTGCAGTCACAAATCATTGAAATTCTTTGGGTGTTGGGCAACTTTAGGGTTCTCCTTCCAATGTCTTCCCAAATGATTTCTTGTAAAGCAGCACTGGTTCCTTTTAGGACCACATGCAACTTTAGAAAAAACAAGTTCCCTTGAGAGATGGCAAATAACAGGAATGGTGGTCAGCTGTTCCTTAAAGTTCACCATCTTTGTAATCGGTGCCAATTACAGTAAGTGCTAAATAGTAGCCTAATTTACATTCATTAGGCAAATCATTCTGCAACCCCTTCGACTTGAGCTTCTAGTATCCAGGTTGCATAAAATAATTAGAGACGGGTCACAAAAAGACAGTGTGCAATTTGCGACCACTTTTCCTGACCAGTCTTTTCTTCCATCAGCCCCATAATTGCAATGTGAATCATGAAGTCCCTAGACAACCAGGATAAATAGTATAATCTACTGTATTTAAAAACCGGTCCTAAGAGACCTTTATATTTAACACCCTACAATGTCACTCAAGGCTCATTTTGCACACTAGTGCACAGAACTATTACTCAGAAGAGTTCTGGTGTCTGATAGTGGGCATGAGTCAATCGTCACCTGAAAGCAAGTGATTTGCAGTCCATTTCACTGGGTTCCTATGAACCCATTTCACCAAAGTTGTTTCTTACCCAAATAAGCAGCTGTGTGATGACAACATTGGCCATTGCACTGGAGAGGTGGAGTGCTGTGCGTCCATCACCATCGCCGTATGTCTCATTAACCTCTTCTTTGGACCCGTGTGCTAGCAGTGCCATCACCAGGCGCAGGTCATCCTCCACCACTGCCCGTAGAAGCTGCTGCCCAAGTGGTATGTCAGACTGTGGCAGTGGAGCTAAGAAGACTTTCTGCTCATACTTAGCACGGATCCAGCGTTCTTTTTCCTCCCTGAAAAAGAAATGCTCTAAGTACCAAATTGTAACAAGGACCCGAAGAACACTCATTTGTTGAGGCATAGAATCCCATAAAAAGGAGTAAAGTGAAGGGAAAATGACTAACTGTAATTCATCATCATAATCTTTATTCGATTTTATAGATAAAATCACAAAAGACAGGTCATTTAAAAGCAGCATACAAAATATCAGTGTCATAATCATTCATATTTTAGAACACCCACCAGAAAACGTACAAGAAAAAATACAAGTAAAAGGTGAGTTCAACAACTGTAAAAAAAAAAAAGGAAGGCTGGCCTAACTTGCTTAAAATTCAGCGGTAATAAAATTAGGCATATGAGTTTGTGTTGCAGGTTGCTATATTTTGGACAAAACATAACCACGTTTAATGTGTAATTGATCGATGTGTTATCGCTGTTGCAGAAGGCGCAAATCTGAGTATTTAAAACATGCATGATTAAAAGGGTCCAGTCGGCGAAATAAATTTAATATAAAATAGGTCAACAATCGGCGTTGGTGGCGGGGTACATCCCAAGTCAGATAAGGTTCAGTATTGCTAACTGTTTTCACCAATAGCGTGTGCGCATAGAGTATTTTGTTAAAGCAACATCCTACTGTTCTGATCTCAGCTTGTCCATAAAGGCGGTTTCAACCCATTTTTCATCTGCACGAGTTATATTTGTGGTGTTAACACACCTATCTGGCCTCCCTATGGCCCGCAAACTACGTGCCACAAAACCAGCCAAGGGATCTGTAGGGACTTATCTAATTGTAAGCTTTCTTGCAAGATCAATCTACTGAAAACCAACTCCTCCTTTGTACAGATTGAGTTCCAGAGTTTTAATGGATTGGTGCGGAGCCGATCAATTTAAAAATCCATGCCTAATTCTTCGGGGACGATTTCATAAGGTGTGCTTTGGCAAACTCCCAAGAGACTCCTTAAAAACATATTTTTTGCGACTTGGAGTGGTGCAACATGGTCGTATCCCCAGATTCCGCTACCATAGCACACTAAGGGGATACATTTAGCCCTATAAATCTCCAAGATCGATTGGATGTGAGTGCACCCCAATCGGCGGGAAAAATCCCTACCACCAAATATCGCCCCGCTAAAAGAGAAAATATTCAGATTTATGAGCAAATGCCATTTGGGCTCACAATCCAATTGTGTCCCCAGATACTTAACCTTATCCACCATTCTAATATGTTGACCATCTATTACATATTTCATTGTTTTTGTTTTTGATGGGCCAAAGTTCATGACATGTGATTTTGACAAATTAGTGGATAGTTCAAGACTGTTCATTAAATTACTAAAAAGGGTAAGAAGCTTATTCAGGCTTTTAGCAGTACAGGCCCTTAAACCTGTGTAGTCCGCAAATAGCAAGACAGGAATAGGGCGTCCTCCTACTCTGGGGACATCAACACCTGCAACAGTCAGGACCTGCTCTATGTTGTTGAAATAAAAAATAAATAAAAAAGGAGCTAAAATGCAACCCTGCTGTACCCCTCACAGAAGTTCAAAGTGCTAAGTGCATTCTTCATTGGGACCGAACCTAACGCTGGTGGAAAGACCGTTGTAGTTTTAATTAATTTTCTGCGTGATTTGCACATCAACATCCATCTGTTTCATCATGGACCAAAGCTTAGAGCGGTTAACTCTATCAAAGGCCAAGCTGAGGTCCATCTTGGCCTTAGTATTCTTGCAGGTTAAAACATAGAGATTAAAGGTCTGTTCGATTGTTCCCCGACCAGGGCGAAACCCATACGGAACATCAGACAAAAAGCCTCACTCCTCAGCCTAATCAGTGAGGCGATTTAATAAGGACCTACCAACAATTTTCACCCCTGAGTCTATGAGGGAAATGGGTCTAAAACAGGCTGGGTCTGATCTATTGCACTTTGTAAAGACAGGGACTATTATAGACTGGGACCAGGTTGAGGGAAGATGATTGGATACAGCAGACTTAAGTGCAGTGTCAGTATTGGGGCCCAAAAGTCTATACAATCCTTGTATAGGTCACCTGGTACCCCAAAGGGCCCTGGTGCCTTGTTCAAAGGCAGATGGGAAATAGCAGCTGTAACCTCTGACAGGCTAAAAATGTAGTTACGCTCTGTCCGGGGGCCTTCTGCAGGCTTCAGCTCTGCTTCAAGTCTATAAATGGCTCTGAAATGATTCACCCAAGCCTGAGATGGGATGGTACATGCCTGCTTGGTAAGATGTTTTTCGTGAAAAAGAGACGAGTTGATGACACCTCAGAAAGGAGCGCTATTGCACTGCTAACTAGCCATTACCAACATGTCCCAGGTCCCTTCTTTGATTGGAGCTTTACGATCTTTGCAGGCATTCTTAAATGTCGCCCTGGCCTTCTTAACTTTTTCTTGACAACGAGGTTTAGCATGCAAGAGATTCCAGAGGGCTTTGTGGGCTCTGGAGCATTGCTTGTCAAACCATGTAACCACACAGGTGACAGGCAACGATTTTAAGAGTGCAGACTTAATAAACCTGCAAATATTAGTAAATGGTGCCTACATTCTCTGTGGTGATTCTAATTCTGACAGACAGGTTTGGAATTCAGCGTGACATGAAACAATCATATTTTGAGCAAAGGCCGATGGAACAATACTGGCCCACTTTATCCTTCGACCCTGATCAGCCAGAGTGGTGTGCACCTCGTAAGGGGGTGTCAAACTCTGCGCTTATGTTAGCCTAATAAAATGATGCAGTTAACGGGTTGCGGTCACTCAGGTGGTGTTTTAGAACCTCAAAGTCTAAGAGTGTAGCAAGAAGGCAACCATAGACAAAAATATAATCAATCACACTACAATGATCCCCCCTTAAAAGTTGGCTTGCAGGGGCGTGGCCAAGTAAGATGGCTGAGCGGACGTGAGCCGCTTCAGCTCCGGACCCCACCAAGTGCCTCATGACCTTTTACAGCAAGTAGAGAGCTTCACTTTATATGCTCTCAGCCCGCTGTGCCCCGGGAATCGCCAGAAGTTCGGATCATGCAGGAGTGACAGTGTACAGCTGAGCCATTGACCCCGCTCCCGATGCAACGGAGTTCCAAGGCTTCACCTAAAATGGCGGGGCGGCGCGACCCGGACACCCTGCAGGCCTTTCTGCCCCATCGGAGCCGGTGAAGTCCAGCCCGTGGTGAACTACATAGATCCCTCTGGAATTACGATCCTGTGGAGGTGTCCCCGGTGGCACTTACCGTGTCCCGCGATCCTGCTGGTCTCGTGGATGCGGGGGAGAGCTGATCGGTGGCCGCTTTGTGCTCCGGTGCGGCTGCGGAGCAAAGGACCCCCTGATGAGGCATTGGCGATCGGCGAGTGAATAGCCTGCCTAGATCGCCTTGGGCAGGTCAGTCTTTTTCCCCATTTCTGCATGCACGGGGGTCTGGGGGAAGGAGACCTTCATTCTTGCCGCCTGACTCCAAGATGGCGGTGGAGTGGTGGGAATCATCGTGCTGAGCCTTACGTCTTGTGCACGGACCGGGAAGATTGACTCAACGAGAAACCAGGTGTCCCCCCTGGATGGAGGGATTTTCTTTTTTCTTTTCCTTGTTTTCTGGATCACCTGAGGGCTGCTCTCTCTCCTCCAGGGCATGCCTTGCTCTGCGCCTGTCCCCAACATGGCGCCCTGATCCTGCCGCTCAGCAGAAGTTTGCCATCAGCCTCTGGGATATCCGCTCGCACGCTATTCGCTCTTTAACGTCTGGACACTAGAACTGACCTGAACCTGCACTGTTGGACTGCTAGCTGTGATGGGCCTTGCCCTTATGCCTCCTAAGAAAAACGCAAACAAGGTTTCTCGCTACTTTACCGCATCAGAAAAGGCTCTTCCTCCAGCAGAGACAGTCCACCTGCAGAACATGTCCCTTACAAGAGAGGATCTGGTAGCCACCCTACGGGACTTAAAGGCGGAATTATGCCAAGAAATCAAACAGGACTTATGGGCCTCCATGGACCAACTAAAAGCCGAACTCACGGAACAAGTGTCGACTCTACGCCATGATGTGAACGCCGTTGGCACCAGGGTGCTGGAGGTGGAGGAGCAGGCCCAAGACCTGAATGCCCAGGTCGCCAAGATGCAGGACTCCCAACAAGCCTTCCAGGCCCAGCTTCAGCAGATCACAATGAAAGCGGAGGACCTGGAGAACAGGACCCGGTGGGAGAACGTACGGATTCGGGACTTGGAGGAGGGGGCAGAGGGGCCAGACCTGGAGGCGTTTGTGACGGGTCTTTTTACAGAGCTCATGGCCCCTCAAGAATTGAAGCTTAAACTGGACCATATCCACCGTGTGGGGACCCTGCAGACCAGAGAACGTAAACAGCCCGCGACGTCTTGGTCAAATTACACTCTTTCACCACAAAGGAGGCCATACTGACCGCGGCAAGGAAACAGAAGGAAGTGTCCTTTCAAGGCTTCAAATGTTCCCTCTATCAGGATCTCGCTCCCTCCACCTTGGCACAACGTCAGGCGCTACGTCCAGTTACCTCCAAGCTACGGGATGAAGATGCCCCCTATCGCTGGACTTTCCCCTTTGGCCTCTCGTTCGAATATCGAAGTCGCATCTAGTGACGGATCTCTTCGAGGGCCTGCGCATCCTGGGCCTCCCACTCCCAGACGAGGCCGCTACATCAGGCTCTTCTACGGAGACGGGTCCGCCCAGGAGGGTCACCAGACCCTGGCATACGATCACGAAAGCCCGAAGATCTCCGAACGGTACTTCCATAGACAAAGGGCCTCCATGACCACCCTGGTCCCCAGGGCTTCCGACCTCATCATTGTTTCCGGAGATGATATGGTGCAGCGGAGAAGAGAACCCGGTACACAGGATCAGTACACTGGCAATCTCTGACACTGCATTTGACTACTATGGACACTGAGGTTGTTATTTTCCTTTCTATGGTCTTGCTCTCTAGCCATTACTGACAGGCAACCGGGGAGTACGGGCCTTGCCCATGATACCCACTATTCTTCTTATTTTTTGGAAGAATATTGAGCCACGGACCCGTTGGTCCCTTGGCTCCCAATTTGGGGTGTGTTGGGGATTTTTTTTGCTGGTTGGGGAGGGGGGTCCCGGTGGTGTCCTAGGGAGTTCATGGCTTTTTTTTGGGGTCTTCTTGGACTTCAATGGCGCTGATTGGGGAAGCGACTTGTTCCCTACGCTTGCTGGCAGGTCCGGTTCCACTCTGTTGGGGACAGCTATATCCACTCACTTGGGAGAAAGGTGACCCACATGGGGAGGGAGTGGGGTCTATTGCGGTGATGGTATCAGTTGCATCTTGGAATGTTAAGGGGCTGAACTCCCCCCAGAAGCGCCAGAAAATTTGGAAGTACCTCATGGACCACAACTTTGATGTAGTCGCCCTCCAAGAGACTCACCTTAAAAAATCTGAAGATACTAGGCTCCGGCACAAAGCGTACCCTTTAATATAAAAATCCTTGGCCAGCACCAAAGATAATGGGGTGGCGCTGCTTTTTCATAGCACAACTAAATTTAAATCAGAACGGGAAGGGAGACTTATAATGGTTAAGGGAAGGCTGAAAAACACACTCTGCACGTTAATTTCTCTTTACGACCCCAATTCGGGTCAGTCCACTTTCCTCTCTAAGGCTCTTGATTTGTTGGGCGGATTTGCAGAAAGGCCCATAATACTACTGGGTGACTTTAATCTGACCTGGCATGGAACTCTGGACAGCTCCCACTCATATCGGATGCCTACCGGCACCTTTTCTAAAGGGGTTAAACAGAAAATGCAGACGCTTGGCTTGTGTGACCCTGGCGATCCCTTCACACCACCACCAAAGACTACACATACTATTCTCATGTCCATCAGACATATTCCAGGATTGACTACATATTCATTAGCCAGCCCTGATAGGGCCGCTACAGGCAGCGCAGATCTTGCCGATCTCGGTCTCTGACCATAGCCTAATCACCATTAGCCTGGTCTGGAGTGGGCCTAAGTCTGGAAGGTCCAGGTGGTATTTCCCAACTGCGCTCACACGGGACAAGGTACGGCGGGAGGAGTTAAGGGCTGCCATCACTGACTTCTTTGCACTTAACAATCCACAAGACACCTCTCCGCAGAATAACTGGGATGCCTTCAAGGCAGTGCTGCGAGGTAAATGCATTCAGTCCAACGCAACGCTAAACAAGCACAGGGCAAAGGAACGCACTGCTCTTGAACGGGAGCTAGAGACAGTGGAACAGGCGCACAAAGCTACACCCACGCGCTGCAGCGACAACTTACCGCACTCAGGGGAAAACTGAGCTCCATTTACACTAATCGCTCAGGGTACACTCTTCTGAAGATGCGAAAGACATCCTTTGCCCATGGCCACAAAGTGGGCCATCATTTAGCAAGTCAGCTCAGGGTGCAAAGGGAACGTGAATTTATTGGGGGCATACTAGACCAACAGGGCCACCTCACCCGTGATGATCCCACAAAGGCCAAAGTTTTTTGTTATTTTTTCGGGAAGCTCTACCAAGGCACCACCCCCGATACGGCCCTGCAACAGACATATCTTGACTCCGTGACGCTCGCCCAAGTTCCTCCTGCCACCGCCACAGCCTTGGACCTCCCTATCACCCATGATGAGGTGCAAAAAGCTATCTCAGAGCTTACGTTGCACACAGCCCTAGGACCTGACGGCCTCACGGCACAATTTTTTAAATATTACGCATCTGAACTCATCCCTCACCTCACCACCCTATTTCAGGTGATAGCGAAAGGCGCTCGGGTATCTGCCTCTATGGCTGAGGCTGTGATCTCTGTAATTCCTAAGCCCGGGAAAGACCCCCAACTTTGTGGCTCGTATAGACCCATAGCCCTTCTCAACCTTGATGAAAAGATCTAGTCTGCGATCTTAGTGGCTAGATTAGAAAATTAGATGCCAGATCTGGTCCATCCCGACCAGTCTGGCTTTATAAAAGGAAAGCAAACGCACAATAATATCAGGCGCACCCTTCATTTGATTGAGAAGGTGTCAAATTCAAGATTCCAGCCATCCTGGTAGGCCTAGACGCGGAACAGGCCTTCGACAGGGTGGACTGGTCTTTCCTTTTTTTAACTGTGCGGAAATTAGTTTTTGGAGATGCCTTTCTTAACATGGTCAAGGCAACTACCACCTCCCAAACTCACGGGTTACAGTCAATGGCTATCCTTCGCTCCCCTTTGCTCTAAGCAGGGGCACCCGGCAGGGGTGTCCCCTCTCACCCCTCTTATTCGCTCTCAGTATTGAACCCCTTGCAGCGAAATTCCGGACCAATGATGAGATTCGAGGCATTCGTTTCAGCACTATAGAACACAAGGCATCGCTATTCGCTGATGACATCCTGCTCACACAAACAGACCCCGTCACCTCGCTCCGAGCGGTTCAAGGGGAACTGAAACATTTTGAACAGGCGGTCAGCTTTAAGGTAAATTTGTCTAAATTATCTATACTTAACCTTAGTCTTCCTACTGCTGAGGCGAATAGATTGAGGACTCATACGGCTCTGCAATGGGCCAAACACTTGCTACTTTACTTGGGGGTACACCTTACTGCCCGTCTTGGGGACCTCTACAAGGCTAATTATCCAGCTCTGGTGGCACAAATACAGCAAGATTTAAGAGATGGACTCCCCTTTACATCTCCTGGTTAGGGCGAATTAACGTTATCAAAATGTCGGTCTTGCCAAAATGTTTATATTTATTTCAGGCCCTACCCATTGAACTTGACCGGGGGATAATGCTGCACTTGTGCTCCCTAATTATCAAATTCATCTGGTAGGGAGGGAGAGCGTGCCTTCCTTTTCAAGCCTTGCGTCAGCCAAGAGGCAAAGGGGGCCTAGCCCTACCGGACTTCGCACTGTATTATCAGGCCGCACAGTTGAGAGTGGTGACGGAATGGACAGTGCGAGAGTCTGATAAACATTGGCTACATATGGATCACTCTGTGGTGGGAAGATCCATTTGGGATGTCCTTTGGAAGCCTAAGAGGGACCGACCTGCAAATGCTTATATTAGCACATCCACAAGCACCACCCTGACAGTCTGGGATCAGGTCACTGGGAGGGAGGGCTGGACCTCTTTTCCTTGCCCTTAAACTCCAATCCATTTTAACCCGGCTTTCTCACCGGCCCTACGCGAGGGACCCTTCGACTGCTGGAAGGAGGGAGGATGTTTAAAACTTTCAGATCTGTTTCATAACTACGATATTCTAACATTCGAACACTGCAAAAGAGACTTTTTGATTTCCCACAGCGAACACTTTCACTACCTCCGGCTTAAACACTGGGCGACACTCCCCCACGTTAGAGAGGCGGCCACTAGAGAACTCACAGAAGTGGAGCGGCTGGTCATACACAAAGCAGGCACTACGAGGGGCGTCATCTCCTCACTTTATGATATGCTATTGACTACCTTGCACACTCCTTGAGCGCGCTATATGTCCTTCTGGGAACGGGTCTTGGGCAGGGACGTCACTGAGGAGGAATGGGAACATGTATGGGGTGACATCATTAAACACAACAAGTCAGTGCCCCTCAGGGAAGCCCACAATAAGACACTACTTGATTGGTATCTATACCCTACTAAACTGCGACGAATCTTCCCTGATACCTCTGATCTCTGCTGGCGGGGATGTGGCCTTCAGGGGGATTTTCGCCATATTTGGTGGGACTGCCCGTGTATTCGACCTTTTTGGGAAGAAATCCTCTCCCACCTCAAAGACATGTTGGGTTACCCTATTCCAACTAGCATAGAAGGGGTTCTGCTGGGCATCAGAGATCCGTCCCTAGAGCACCAAACGAAAGCCGACAAGGCGATCATGTGAACCTGTCTGGGAGAGGCGAAACTCACCATAGCGGCTGCATGGAAAAAGAAGGATATACCGGCAACATCGCTGTGGCATTCTCGCTTGTGGAGGATCCTCTCTATGGAACGCCTGGCCTACATTTATAGGGACAATTACAGGGCTTTTGAACACAAGTGGGCTCCCCTAGTCACATACCTATCCCAAGGTTTGCCCTCCGCCGTGTGTTCGGCCTCCGTAAGGGCTATGCATCTCTTTCAAGTATAAATCACTCAAGGCCGGCATGTGATGGGGTAAACACCAGATGTATGAATGGAGGGAACAATGTTTTTTTTTAATTGCATTATGTCAGCGCTTTTGCTTAATATTATTTCACTGTGCACCACCATCACCACCGGGAAGGGGAGGGTTTCGGGTGGGGGAGGGAGTTGTGTTGAGGATAGGCTCTTGCCTGAAGACCTTCCTCAGGGGTTTTGATGTTTCAATCTAGCATCTTAGACTTGGACGAGGGGGTGTGATACGACCCTAGGGCTGTCTGAAACTGAGCTTCACATAGCGGACTGATCTGCAACCCTGGTGCCTGAGTGCTCTACTGTACTCATGATGTCACTGTGATTATTTGTTTTTGATGCTTAATAAAAAGAATTTTGACAAAAAAAGTGGGCTTGCACACCTCCAGGGGATCATGATTGATGACCAATAAGTTCACCAAATTAAACTCAGAGATAAGGCTGTTTGCAGCTTACCGTTGGTGTGTGTGTGTTTAAAATGTGCCTGGGTTACAAATAGTCCCTCAAGATCGGATTCCTTAATGTTAAAAACAGGAGCGACACGGGTGAAAGTTAAAATCTTCCACCAACATGATTAAAAAAAAAAGAGGGTTCTGACAAAAAGAAATCATCCATAAAACCTTTAAGAATGGTCATAACTTCTTTTTCACCTTTCGATTAGATTGCATTATAAAAATTGATGAGGAGCAGTCTACGTTTGTTAGGGAATATTAAAAGGGTGCCCAAGATCGTTTTATATTTAGAATTTATAACCTCGACTTTGCAGTTATCCTCCAATTTGATTAGGGTCGTGAGGCCACCGCTAGCTCGCCCACTAGAGGAGCAGGCAGCTAAAACTGAATGGGAGGAGTAACCATCGAGATACTAGCAACCCTTGGTGTACCTTGTTTCCTGTAAACAGATAAGACTAAAGTTCTTCAGCATGCCTAGCCAATCGCCATCTGATAGTTTGCTCTGGACCCCAGCAATATTCCAACAGATGACCTTAATAGAGTCTTGAGTCATAATCACGGGATCCTTGACTTGGATGACATGAGTCTGAGGATCTGTGATGGGAATAGAGTCCAGTCAATCGCTCAATGGGAGAAAACGGTTGATCAAAGACAGGGAAGTGGTATTAAATGAGGCTTGAAAGTTTGAAAGGCCACATCGCAGCTCTCCCTGTGGCAAAATCAAATGCCCCACCATCGGGCTTATAAGGGGGTAAAAAAAGCCCAGTGGGAGAGCTGTTATACGATCTGATGGTGTGCCCATCGGACCTAGGGCACAAAAAATTAAACCCTTCTCAAGGGAATTATTAAAATTCACTATTATGCAATCACCCCTTGCCCTTGCTTGTTTTTCAGGTTTGGCCTATCCAGCCCACCCTACAGGCCATAATAATTTTCTCTGCTAGCATCAGTGGAGGGATAAGAAGTGTTTGTCCTAGTTGCCAGCCAATAAACTGTCTTGTTTTTGGGTTGGTTGAAGTTTTCCTCTGTGCCCTTCCTCAAAGGGGGCACATCCACCAACACAACAACATAAGGTGTAGCTGCCGGGTGCAGCTGGATAGTGGTATTAGAGGGGCAATATGCCGATTGAGATTTTTGGAATGTTGCAGGTACGGACAAGTCTGGGTTACTCAGGCTTTCCTGATGGATTGGATGAGCCGTACCTGGCACTTGCCACCCAGAGATAGCCTCTGTAATCCTGGGAACGTCAGTTTGGTTGCGAGTATGGGTGCGCAAAGACATTGTGATGGGGCTGCCGGTAGGACCTGGGCCTGAGCTTGAGCCTGAGGTGTTGCTCCCACCCTTGTGCTAGAAATAATGTCGAAAGGGAAAGTGCTCAAACACGCATTAAAAAAGTGCTCTGAAAATCAGAATGCCGGCTGCTTATACTTGAATATAGAGTATCCACAGACCCCTTCACTGATCCGGCTGTTTGCTCAAGTGCGGAAATCTGGGTACCAAACACGTTTAGAGCTGAGGTGATCTTCATTTCCAGGATAGTCCACTGCAGGAGTAGGTGGGGCATTCACACGCTCAGGAATAATCTTTTTGCTCGACTTGGTAGATACGTGCTATACCGGGGGGTGGAATTTTTGCATCTGGTTCCAAATTTGAGTGGTTTGGCAGGTCGGTTCAACATGGAGTCCCTTGGTGTGGGCAGCGGGAGCGGTGCATTGGAGGAGCTAGCTAAAGAGTCAAGGGCAGAAAGGTGGGGACCGGGGGATGGGCTGGTTATAAAGTTACTAGGGTCAACCGGTCCCCCGATCAAAATGTCTGCCACTAGGTTCTCTGGAGATATAACTTGATGGTTCCCAGCCACCTCTATTTCAGCGCTGGTAATCTCTTTGGATAATAATCCAACAGCCTGGTTCAGGAAGAATAGGATCAACGTGCTGTCTCTTGAACGTTTGTCACCCCCGTTACTTGTTTCCGCCTTTCTTTTCCCCATGCTCAAAGTACATAGACACTAAACAGTACACAAACAAACCAAGAAAACAGCGAACGGTGCTGGGCAACAGTTGTATGTGTAATCACTCACAGTCTGCAGAATTCGCCAGTATCTAAAACGCAAGAAGATGGGAATAACCAGCCCGGCCTCTTTCGGTCAATGACGGGCTAAGACGGGCCCGTCTTGGCCCAGTCTTTGCCTGGGCACACGCCCGGGCGTGTACCCGGGCCAGGGCCGGACTGGGAACCAAAACCGTCCCTGGCAAAGTGCTCGGCAGGTTATGGTTGCATTATCAGTGTCTTTTCAGGTCCAATCAAAGTGGCTTTAAACTTTGCCTGTGAAGGCCATCTCCAGATTGATTCTTGAAGCACAAGTGTGCCAATATAACATTGCCTTGCAGGAGAGGAGGTCAGGCCCCATGTGATTCTATGAAAGATGCCAACACAGAAGGACTGAAGTTACTCCTATGAGATTAACTAAACAAACAGCATCATTATACACATCAAAAGCTACATTTCTAGTCACAGTCAGTGAACAGACATTTAACTGCTTAACTTCCACTGATTGCCAGCAGAGGGCCCCGCAAACAATGCAGGGGAAAAAGCCACAGACTTACAGACTGTCAACAGTTAGCTTCACAGGGATGACATGTAGCGAAAAGGCTGCACTTCCAGTGACAGTCAATAAACGTCGACGCAGCGATTCAAAGGGACCATAGCTTGCAGATCCGATCCCAACCAACACCAGATGTCTCCAGAGACATTACAGAGAAAATAATAGATGGCATTCCACTTGCAGCAAAATTATAATCTAGCAGTGACTGCACAGAGTCTATGGACGGTAGCTCCAAGTACATCAATTCCAAAGGGTGGCAGCTTCAGTAACAGTCAGCAGTTCAGGCCTATTTTTAGATTGTGCCTCGCTGATGTCACGGGTAATAGGAATATCAAATGTAATGTCAAAAGAAACTCCATTCATCAGTTAAATAAATCTGTGAGGTGCTAACTGTGCAACAGTAAGTTCTATATGGATTGTTAAACAAGACACACAGCACTTCCTGTTGCACAGTTAACATCTGCAGCACTGCAGTATATTCCTGAATGTGTACAGTAACCATAACATCCCTCAAACATTTTTTCAGGATATTTAATGTTTTTTTATAATATACGTTGTGATCTTGCTAGACAACAATACCATCCCTTCAAAGCTTTCCTATAAACGTGTATTGATACACTTTGGGCACTGCCAGCTGCACCATTTTCACTCAACCTCTGGTCATGCCTATCCTTTGGCCAAGCCATATTCCCAGTATCCCTGCATTCAGTGCTCACAAGGTACATCCTACAGCCTTACGCACTTTAGAACAGGTATCACTGGTTCAAACCAACCAACATCAATAGGAATGAATGAGCGTGAAATAGTGGAAACCAGTTAGAGCCTGTGGGAATCTGTTGGAAGCAGTAAGAACCCGTTGCAGCCAGTAAGACAATCTAAAAGCTAAAATTAGTAGGAAAATTGAAACTGCCTGAAACCAGTAAAAACTAACTGAAGTCAGTGATAATCAAGCAAAAGAGATTTAACCAGTAAGAACCAGTTCACTTCCTGCTTCACATCAAATGAGGCCCCAGCTGCTGACCTCGGCCCTCTCTTACTTCTCTTTCACTGATCGGATCCCGAGTCAAGACCCTCCTGCAGCACTGCTCGACCAAGACTTTGAAATCCCTCTGTCCGGTGATCAGGGGGGATCTTCAGAATGTGGTGAAGAATAGAAGTGTGTCTCTGAGTGGTGGGGTTACTGATTTGTAAAATATAACCGTGTCGAAAGCTTTTAAAGTTAAATACATACCATGAGCAATGTCTACCAGTTTGTTAAAGAAAACGAAAGAAACAAACTAATCTATTCAGATACTAGAGTTTGAACATGAACGACCGAAGTCACATATGAATAGTATAAGAAAAGAATACTAGAAATGGATGCCAAGTTGAAGAAACATGGTTCGATGCTCGCTTCTTTGGAAAATGGTAATATAAGCGACAATTTATTTTCAACAAAATATATACTTCAAAGCTTAATTGGAGAGTGCTGTAGTGCAACATTTGCTTGCCATCTGAAGAATAAATTAAATAGAGAAAACATACTCGTAGTATCAAATAAAGGTGGTATAATTACAACTAAACATAGGGAAATAATAATTTTATGAGGAATTATAGAGTAATTGTCAGACCCCGTTAGAGGGGCCAAAGGGCAGGCAGGGCCTACAGGGCCCCGTCGGTGGTAGTTGATGTTGTTCACCACTGGTGTCCGTCCTACTATGGCTCTGCAAACTGGGCCAAGTACAAACCTTTCTGCACCTAACTCTCAGGGTAGCAAGGGCGAGTAGCTACATACAGGTTTATAAGGGAGGTGGTGTGGGAGAGAAGAGCTCATAAATCAACAGTCCACCCACATATTGTCCAGTCCAGGGCTCATCTTTTATTTACAAGAAAGTACTATAATTTCATACCAGAACTAAATACTATACAGATCAAGAGGAATGTTGCATTTGCAGTGAGCTATCTCAATAGGTTACGCGCCCTCTGAACTAACTGCATGGACAGCACAGCGCCTGCGCTTGAATCTCTGTAAGGATAACTCTAAGCTGCCTTCTACTGAGGGCCATAAAATGAAGACCATTGAGGTTGGAAATAATTCACACCTATTATTATGCATTGTCGTAGAATTAGGGTTCAATGTGCTACATACATGTCTATCAAGAGTATATTCTTCACTTACACCTACAATATCACATGTATTGTGGACTTAGGAGGCATGTCCTTGCAATTATTTTTTTTAAACTTGTTTTTATTCAGCAGTTGCATAATACACAGTGTGACAGTAACAGCATAGTACACATGCCAGTGCCAAAGAGAGTAAAACAGTACAATCCGATAAAGCCGTCAATCAGAAGGAAACAAATGGAACAATGATCCACCTATTGGGGCCGAGGACCCGCTAAAGTAGTCGCTTCAGGTTGGACACACAGCCACACATATCCGATGAATAACAACGCAATCAGGCACCTGCACAGCGTTTTGAGGTTATGTTACCTAAGTAAACTAATAGCTAAGGATCCAAGCATGGGGAACACAAAGAAAATTGACAGGAGCAGATACCATTGTGTACTCCCCTTCCTCCAGACCCCCGTCTGCGACAGAAGAGTGGAGGCAGAGAAAAAGGAAAAAGGGGGGGACTCACGTCATGTCCGAGAGGGGGCAAGGAATGCGAAGACAAAAGGGCCCAAGGATCACCAGAGCCCGACCCAAAGGGGCTGCACCACATCATCTCATCAGTTACAACATTGGCAGACACACTATCCAGGGTCTCTTGCAATTCTGTACACCTTTTGCTCCCTTAAACAAGCAAGTACATTATTTTCATAATCAATTCGGCTAATAGCCTTCTATCCCCTGCATATACCTATCCTGTTGTAATCTCCTTTACCCCCCCCCCCCACTTGCCTGTGAGCATCAGCATTTCACCCTTGCTCAACACTATGAAATCCAATTAATCTAATCACTGGCAGAAACAGGTTTGCTACCATTGCTTCTTATCCCCCCTGTGGCACTCGAACCTCCAGTGCTGGTCACACTGTCCAGCTTCTGAGCTTCAGTGGTGCCTTCTGTCAGCATTGACTGCAAACTACCTCCTTCGGACAGGGCAAGTAGAGGCCAGCTATAAGCTACACCCCTACTAGGATGGGTAGTAGGGGATTGGTAGATCCAACACCTGGCCCTTTACTTAGATTTTTTAGAAGGCTTCTGGGAAAGGGGGAATGTTGGGAAGGGAGACATTGCATGAGAAGTGAAACATGGTAGTGAACACAAACACGCCTGCATCCATGCACAGGTAGGCTCACCTTCACTATCTGCTTAAGTGTTCTGCCCTGCTGGCACTTTGGCTTAAAAATAATACTCACAATGGTATTGGTAATGCCTCAATCACTGTTTTCTTTACATTGAATCCCTTATGCCACTTTAATTTGTTTTATGCAAATGGCATTGTGTGCCACTAGGTTCAAACATGCAAAGCTGTAAATGGAAAAGGTTAACTTGTGTTCTGTGCCAAGTTACTTAACTCAAGAGGAGCAGACTAGAAAAGCATGCTGGGTGGTTTAACCAGGATTGTCATTTTCTCAAGTGCTCCTGTGCCATGTTTGAAACATCTCAATGCAAGAAGATTCTGACCACCTCCACCTTTTCAAATGGCAAAAATACCTAGTGAACACATACAATGAGCTAACTGTAATCCTGCAAAAGCTTGCTGGTAGGGCTACCCAAGTACTCTGACTCTTTTGATAAAGTCATAAACGTTGCATAAATAATAACCCACACAAACACATAACTGCAGAAGTGTTGGGTGATCACCTTCCCTGCCATTATGCCCAACGTATTCAATTTCAGAGCCCTCCGATCAAGGTGATCCATAAAGAAAAACATACGTACCAAAGTGCATATGCCCAAATGTGGTTCAGATCATTTTAATTACAGGAGATTTCCTTTGGAATGCCCTTCCACATCAACTGTGATCCAGCTACATGCTATAACAAGTTAAATGAGACCTCAAGACTCACTCATGGAACCAATAAAATCTTACTCCATCACAAAAAAACATATTCCACTCCCTTCTCCTTTTGACCACACAAAACCATGTCCACAGTTAAATGTATTAAAGTCTCACCGCTTAAGTTGTACTTTGCAGCTGTCCCTACGCACTCTATATGGCCACCAAACCATGACCTCCAAAACTGTAACCAATTTGCAATTTTTATGCAGCCCTTCTGTTAGAAGGGCTTACACTATTTTTATAAAAAACGTTGTGAAGCCAGCAAACGTCCTAATGAATACATGAATAATTGACTAGGCAAGAATACCCTATGAAGAAGGACGTCTCCCTAAATCACTCTTCCACAACATTGTGGACTGACTTGTGTGGCTGCAAGGGAAAGAAATTAAAAGCCTTCCAACAAACTAGAGCTTCACTCCTTGCAGTATAGACTATGGAAGACGTGGGGAAAGGGAGAGCGAGCAGGGAGATTGAGTGAGTGGGGTGATTTTGGACCTGCAGTGGTGGGATGTGAAAAATCAAAGAATCAGGGAATTTTACCCTAGGGGCAGCAACTGATGGGACTGGCAGGTTGGAGAGGCCCTGGGACCGTGTCCTCCACTGCTGAGGGGTGCCAGTGGAGGGTCAAACCTCTGAACAAGCACCCAGGGTCCAGGTGCTGAGTGGAGTGTACTATCTTTAGCTGTGTGCCCCCTCCACACCACCCCAAGGGGAAAAAGCTCCACGGGCACAGCTCCTTTGAAGGTGACATAGAGATACACCTACAGCAAAAAATGCATTAGAAAAAATTGGAGACAATGCTCATAATGCAACGTGAGCCCACGGCGGTACAGCATGGGTGAGCTGAAGGGCACCCAAATATTGCTTACTCATGGCGCTTAAACAAACATGCAAGCCCACCTCAAAATGTAGAGAGCTGCAATTGACTTTGAGGTGAAAACTCCCCTGAGAAAGGTATGCAACAGAAAACTCCCAAGACCTCTCTGGTGGCACCCCCACAGATTGAATCCCCCTCTTTCTCCATTTTTCTTTATAGGACCCACTGTGGAAGCATCTGCAACAGAGGTCTTGAAACAAGTGGGACTCCTACAAGATAGTGCTAATCCTAAGCATAGAAACAGCTAGGTTGGCACTGCTTGTGAGTCCCTGCTCTGGAATTCAGTCTAACGCACCAATACAGAGACAGGTATGTACCATAGACTGATGATTGGGAGTGAAGCCCTCTGGACGGATGACTCAATGCTAAACTATATAGCCAAGATGGTGAAGACAAGACTGCCCAAGGGTCATAACAACTCAAAATTGACAATTTCGCCAAGCTGGCAGCCACTAGGAAACAACTTACAAAGACAAAGTATGTCAAGGGGCAGGAAACCAGCGAGTGGGAAGTCCAACATACCAACACCGTGATGATCCTGCTGGCTACTGAGAGCACACAATAGGGATGTGAAACACATATTATGGAAGTTGGATAAGATGTGATCCTGTTGCAGCTAGACCAGAGAAATACTGTGAAAAGAGGGGCACAAGGCATAGGGTCATATCTAAGAGATAAAGGAAACCATTTGTGACCTGGAAACAAGCAAATAAGTTATCCTCCTCTACCAAGAGCCTGGTGGACAAAGTGGAAGAAGCAGAGGAAGGACCGGTGGGATCAACACATGTCTGGTGGGCTTTCCAGAAGCCATTAAGGGAATAAAGCCGGATAATTTCCTTTTGAAATGGCTTTAGACTTGGATCCCAAAATCTGATCTGTCGGGCCCAGGGAGCCTAGACACTGAAACCAGTTCAGAGAACCCCACAGCCGATCAGAGCTTGATTATTGAACTATAAGGAGCGAGGCTCCATTTTACAA
The DNA here is from genome assembly GCF_964204655.1 of Triturus cristatus. Classification (NCBI taxonomy): domain Eukaryota; kingdom Metazoa; phylum Chordata; class Amphibia; order Caudata; family Salamandridae; genus Triturus; species Triturus cristatus. The sequence goes on along the minus strand of NC_140593.1, from coordinate 751,898,527 downwards.
ACTGCGCATGTTATGTTCAAATCCAACAGACTCCTCCTGTTCCATTCCTGCATTAAATTACTGATGTAACTGTCAAATAGCTAAATGCTAATTGACTTGTTAAATTAAAAAAACACAAGATTAAAGGAAAATAAAAATATTACTGAAGGACTATTACGCCGTCCCAGTAAAGCCTGCTGTATGTGGCAGTCTAAAAATGAGATACGGCAACATTTTGGAAAATGCTAGCCACTGGGATGAGTCACATATGTGTGATAAGTGATGCACTCACATCCCAACTTAAATGACTGAAGTGCTATGGTGACTTTTCAATGGGACATTATGAATGAAATTGAAGGAGCTTTAAAAATGGTCTCATCTGTACCCAGATAGATACTGCAGCCAAATTGTATCCAACATTTCAGACACAGGAAATCAGTTGGGCTAGACGGCCTAAAATCAGAAATACTTCATGCTAATAACAAATGCTGGGCAATGTTAATGGGTCCTGTATAAAAGACCATCATTACCACAATGAGAAAATACCAGACTTTTGATGCCACAGAATGAGATTTTTGTGTAAAAAGGGTATGTGAATGACACAATTTTACTAACTCATGTATTTTGTCCATGATTAATAACAATAAAAGCTTAGAAAAGAGCTCTAAAGGCAAAAATCCACCCTGGCAATCAGGCTAGGTTTTAGCCTTTAGCATGGCTGTTCACTGCATGAGTGCCATAATACCTGATTGGTAACTATGGCAGCCTCGATCTGATTCCGACCGCCGAGGCCAGGAAAGTTACCCCCGCCATATTACGATGCAACCACTGCTACCGCAGTGCGCAATGGTCTCATCTACGGCGGAGCACATATCCCGAATATGTTGCTGCAAGTGCATAAATCACAGCAAATATGTAAATTATACACACATGTATGACATATGTGGGGATATGCCTTGTGCTCGATGTACCCCATTGCTGGAGTGTGGTGGAATGTGCACAGTCCAGGCAATAGTGATACATACCGCAGAAGGACTTACCTGGATTCCGGCTCCACAGGGTCATCGACATTAGGTACAGATGCACATGTGTAGGGGAGACCTTGAGAAAGGGATCCACAGTGGAGACTGCTGGGGAGAAGCGGAATTGGATGAGTATGCATCCCAAATCTTTTGTTTCCAACGACTCGAGGCAGTTGGTTGGACCGCTCTGGTCGGGTCGTCGGAAACCAACATCGTGATCTGAGTGGCAATCAGCGATCCCTGTACTGCCCTATGGCTGCTGTTTTTTCTACGACCGCCAAGATGGCGGTCGAAGAAAGGCTGTGGCAGTTGGCGGTCTGTCAGCGGTTGATCAGAGTACACTATAAATGCAAGCGGTTGGATCGACTGAGTCCGATGAAACTGTAGTGGTCCGACCGCCTCCAAGAGGACTGTGGAAGCCGGTCCGACTGGTATCGTAATGACCCTTTATGTATTGATAAAAGGTGAACAAAGTTATTGCTTCTACTGATTTAGTGGGTGTTTTGTGTCCACAAATTGAAGGATACCATGGGCTGTACTAGATGCAATAGTTATCAACTGTGGACTGCTAAACCTGATCGTTGCCATATATTCAGAGACCACTGCATTAGTATGATGTGGCCATTGTGACATAAAACTCCGAAAACAAACCATTAATCAGGGAGTGAGGAAAGGCTGCACAATAGCTTTTCTTGTCTTTAGCTACCAAATGCTGATATCGAAAAAATATCTACTTCTTCTCAATGTAGAAAGAAAATAAATGTATACCTCTGTTTAGCGAAACAGCAATGCTGTATTTAACGACACTGCAACAGGGCTTCAGAAAAACCTGGTAATAATCTGGAGTTTATTTTTTACTTAAACTGAATATAAGTAACACAAAGGTGTCTCACTTCTGGTGAGGGAGAAACAAATGCAGTTGAAGTCCTCATCATTACCAGTGCCGTCTTACCTTACGCTTTGGACTAATATTTTCTGAAAACAGAAAATGGACGCAGCATATTGTAAGCGAAAACAACATGCCCCAAATAGGTTTAACTGACACAGTCTATTTTATTATAATTAAGGCGATGATTTTCAGGCGAATACTGGACTATGTCTAAAAATAACTTTCATTGTACTCTAAGGCAGTCAAATTTAAGGCCATCAATTTCTGGATCCCAGAAACACGTTTGAAACGTCTAAATTTGATTAGACAGCATTTAAAAGAACATGCCCTTGAATTGAATTAAGATAAACTTACATTTTTTTCTCTTAGAGAGAGGTGGGTGCTAATAACAGATAGAGTGTCAATCAAGGCAAGATTATATCAGTGCATTCTTATAACAACTAGGTATTAATAATTATTCGAAAATTGAATCTTTACCAAATAAATTACCATACTCAAACAAGTTCAGGAGGCTGCTACAATGATCCTTAATTGATCTTCTATAGCAATGACATGTGCAACCCTCAAATCACTAAAAACACAAAGCTCGTCCAACATACTTTTTTTTATCTATCACTCTGTTAGGTGTGCCTAAAGGTTATTTAACACCCGCCCCTTGACCACAGGAATCTTATACATGTTGTAGAGGAGATTCAAAGTTGTCAGCCTACTGTTAAGGCACATGGTTTTGTTACTCCCGGCATATAACAGATATGCAGGTGTAATCTTGCGGAATTTGCAGAATTTTTGCATTACAGATGTGACGTGCAATGCCTGACGTTACACCATTATGCCACGTAAATGACATTTTATTAGGATAAAAATCCTATTGTGAAGCAAGAGATCAAAGAGAATTAACCAAACATTAGCAGCTATTGTAGCATCATCATCGTTGGAAATGATCAAATGTTTACCTAAGTCGACCATTCAGATAAACTTTTTAGCACATAATGCATCTTTTATTTATTTATAGGGAAAGTGCGATAGACAGTAAGGATACTGTACATACAATATCAACCTTTCTTCATGCCTTATAGACCCTTCCCTGTTCTTTAATGAACCATGGGACGTTTTGGATTTGGAAGGGACTCATAACTTGTGCTTTGCGATCTTTGCTGAACTATCCATTTTTGCGATTTTGGCATTTTTAGGAAGGTGCTCACGTAATTAAGAAAGTTCAGTGCAGCATTTATCAAAACGGTTGCTTTTTTAGGGTGGTCAAAAAACAGTTTTTTCCTTTTTTTTTATTTCGTTGTTGTCGGACTGTCTAGAGTTTGGGCTATGGCTGCTGGGCAGGCATACATAGGATTACGGGACAATGATCTAAGAGCACAGGAGATTTTGGAATTCTGGCTGCCTGGAGATATATATGCAAGCTCCTTTTTCCTTCTGTTTTGTCTTCTTCAAACTTGTGATTATACCATTGTATTTTACTGTTTGGTGCCTACTCTGCTGTATACTATTCATATAGTTGGGCAATGCATGTTTTTTACCTTCTCACTGCTGTTCTGCTTGAGGCATTTTTTATTTTATTACTTTAAGGGTTTGTCGATGGCCTTGAGTTCATGCCAGATGTAGGTTCTCGTTTGTCTGCATGTGCATGTCGGTGGCTGGAGTTACTCCAACAGCCTTGGCCTATATAGCTAGACATGTTCCTTCATTCTCAACCATCCTTTTCGCCATTTGGTAGCCCATCATTTGTGTACATTAGATGATTCATTAATGAGCACTTGTGCCAAATTTAAAAGTGCTATGCAGGAGAAATTGTTGCGAGAGCTGTTTATGTTTAAGACATTTTTTAAATATATTTTAAACTATTGCTTTCCCATTTCGCTGTGCTGTTATCTAGGTTGATTTTTTTACATTTTTGTTGCTGCTTTATGATGGTGTGTCAGCCCATGCACATTTTGGGATTTGTATTTGTATAAACCTTCCCTGCAGTTTTGCATACGTTTGTTGGTGAAGGCAGCCATGTTCTTTTTGTCCTCAATGCCTCCTCGGTTCTTGCCAGGTGCCAATCCACCATTTTGTGAAACAAGTGTGTGTGCCTGACCAGTGATTATTTTTTACTTTATGCCACATTTAGAAGCTTTCTTTGGGGAGCACGGTATATTAAGGCCATTTAGGAGCTCATGTATATTTTTGCTACATTTTTTTATTTACCTATCACAGTTAATATAGTTTTCTTGTGGGATGATAGTTGTGGGCCACAGTTATTATTTTCAGTTTTTTCTTTATTTCCCCCCCACCTCTCATCAGGTATATATTTCACAATTTGTAATTTTTCTCACGTTTTATCACATGGATCACATGCTTCTTCTGAGCCTTGGTTATTACTTTTCGAAAATGTAATAGTTTTTTGTGAACCAGTCCGACACCCCTACGAGTCCCATGTGACCTTGCAGGACACCTAGTATTTCTCATTTTGTAGATTTTTTCCACGTCTTCTGTCACATAGCTTGGGCCCTCTGGACCATTATTATTAATTGTAATTAATGTAATCACTTTTTACTAGCCTTCCCTGGACAAAGTACCCTGGAGTGACACCAGATATTTATTACCTATTTTTGGAAATGTATCCACATGTTCTGTCATGTGGATAGGGGCCTCTGTGCCTCGGATGGTATTTTTAATTATTTAATCACGTTCTGCCAGCCTAACAAGGGCTCCCATAGGGGTCACTTAGGCCCTGGAATGGCACAAGGCTGTTTCGATTTTTCCCCACATAGTCTGTCACATGGTTTGGGTCCTCTGAGTCATAGTTATTAATATTTTTATTTAAATTCATCATGTTTTTCCAACCTCCCTTTGACTTCCACAAAGGTCCCTTGAAACCTCAAGGGACAGCAGGTATTTATTATGTAGCTTTTCAGTGAGATGGGTTTAAGTATCATTCTGTATCACTAAACAATTCTTTTAAATATCAGTTTATTATTGTTATGATGATGACTTGTATTTAATTGACTAGAATGCTCAAGTTCACCTGTCTTTATTCTTTTGTATTCCCTGCAGGTGGACAAGAATGAGATTGGGAAAACGTTTGTGAATTAGTGGACACCGGAGACAAGAGACCTCTTTGCTAGGGGGCGTGGCTTGGCCAGCAGCGATGGCGCACGCGTGAGCAGAGGGATCCGCATCGGCCTCGCAGTTATCCTGAGTTAAAGGAAGTCTGGAGCTGACTGTTGCACCGCCGGAGCCTCCTGAGCAGATCGCGTGCTGGAGGAGTGGACCTGAAGGATTGGAGAGTGCGATCCGGTGGGGATCTGCGGAGGTTCGAGGCGCCAATCTGCGAGGCTGGGCGATCCCAAAATGGCAGCAGCAGCAAAGATACTGAGGCTAGCGGCCTCGATGGAGCTTTGAGCCCTGAACTGTGAGCCTGAGCGACCCTCTGAGGTACATGAGGCGGCGCTGCAACAGCTCTGTGGCGATCGTCGACCTACCGGCGAGAGGGACTGCCTGGAAGAGGCGGGCGGTTGCGTCTGAACTTGATCCTACGAAAGAAGAGCGGGTACATCTCTGCTGACCAGGGGGGGCGCCGATCGGTCAGGTATTTACAGCGAGCGAGCTGAGGGCCGGGCAGCAGCGTGGGCCCGAGCGCTTGTGGATAATTGGTCGACCCCAAAGAGGCGCCGGAGATGTCGCAGCAGCCACCATTGGGTGGAGACATTTCATCTGGCGGCCCAGAGAGGAAGAGGGAGAAAATGGCATGTGGCAGGTACGAAGGGCGGAGAGACCTGGGGGTTGAGCTGGATCCCCTGGCCCGGTCCTGAGCAGGCTGCGAGGTCCTCGAGCTACTGGAGACCCCTGAACCTCATGCTGACGATGGAGGGAGACCCCTAAGAGACTTGTGGTGGTGAGGCAGAGGGGAGTTGGCAACACCTTCCGGGGAGCTGGAACGGAGACTGTGCCCAGGGATGAGGTGGGGCGGCCGCCTGATTAGATCGCCTGGTAGCTGATGCCAGAGGAGGCCTCTGCTGAACGCTCACGGACCTGGCAGAGAGCTGATTGCCTGGAAGAGCAACACGCCGTGCCGGTTGAGGGCCTGGAGTCAAGTGGAGAAGTGTAGCTCACTGGTTAGAGGAGGCATACCCTGAAGCAGAGATCAGACCCGGGACCTGGGTTCGATTCCCGACGCGGCAGGGTCCAGAGCCCAATCGTCCACGGACTCGATAATTCTCGCTTCGGTGCCCACTCTAAGCACGAGTTCACACTATGCAGCTCTGGGCAACAAGCCTGCTTAATCTCCACAACGGCCCCCCGCGGCGGGATGTCTGGCTTTCACCTTGGGGATGCCCAGTACGGGTTATCTTACAGGGAAAAACCAGGACGGGTTCCCAATGCAAGCGCCAAGATGCCCATAGGGTGATAGCTGCGCTCTATAAGTACATCAATCAATCAAGAGGGAGTACGGCTTCTACAGTGATCAGCAGTGGCCTGAGACGTGAAGAAGGGCTTACTGGCTAGCGGATTGGGAGTGCGGGGTCCCCAGTGGGTGGTACAATCCATGACTCATATATAGCACCAATGCCATCGCTGAGGTTAGCACGTAAGGAGCAGGGCTGGGAAGGGGAAGAGCTGGAATCGAGTAATGGTGGACTGAACTGCGCTGAGATAGCTGAGCGATTAAGACCGGACCCTTGGAACTAGCGACGGTACGATAACCCCACTGAGTAGGGAGAGGGGCTGGCAGTGACCCTGCAGAGCACTTGGCGACAGATGAGAAGTAGAACAGTAGGAGCAGGGGAAGTCCGTACTACCATGGGCAAACCCAGGGGCCGCCAGACTGGAGTCCCCCAGGACCAGGAGGAAGACATACAAGAACCTGTGCGGAGTGCCCTGGACGACCAGGTACAGCAACAATTACAGCAGATACTGGCTGCCATAGCGGACACGAAGGCGACCCTCCATCAGGACATTAGCACTGTTGCAGTGGGGCTTGGCCTGTTGCAGGACGAGCACAAAAAACTTTCTGAGAGGGTCAAGAAAACTGAACTCAGCATTGTGGAGGTGGCGCCAGTGCACAAAGATGCAGGCCTTAACAGACAGGGTAACGGTCATGGAACGCAGGGCTGAAAATGTGGAAGGATGCAATCCAAGAAACAATGTGCGGGTCGTGGGGCTGCTGGAAGGGGCAGAAGGGGGCGATATGGTGACCTTCCTGGAGGCACGGTTCAGAAACGTTGTTGCTCCGGAGGGACTCACTGCCTTCTATACCCTTGAGAGAGCCCACAGAGTGCCGGCAAAACCTCTGGCCCCAGGCAGACCCCCAAGACCGGTGGTTGCCCGCCTGCTCCATTTCCTGGGACAGGGACTTATTACTGCAAAAAGCAAGAACGGACGGCCCCTTTACAGTGGATAATGCCAGGGTCACGTTGTTTCCGGACTATACGATGGAGGTGCAAAGGAAACGCGCCTCTTATATTAGGGTCAAGAAAGCTTTGCGAGATGAGGGCCTCCAGTACTCCCTGATGTTCCCGGCCCGATTGCGTATCATCCTGGATGAGGGCACACACTACGTTGACTCTCCCCAAGAAGCTTGGGACTGGTTGGAGAATTACAGGAAGGAGACGCCGAGAGATGGGGGCCCGGGGGAGATGCAAGACCGAGTTCTCAATCGAACTTTATGACCACGACGGTGCATCCGCAACAGGATCAAGAGGAATCCCACGCTTACTCAGACAGCTCAGGAGCGGGCGGCGGCGCTACAGGCAGTGGTAGAACTGGCGCAGGAACGAGCTCCTGCGTCGGAGAAGGAGGAGGGTGTACCACTGGAGGCTCTGTTGGGACTGACTCGGACTCATCCTAAACCGGCGAGGAGCAGATGTTTGTGGTGACAATGCAGTTGGCAGATGACATTGCCTGAAGGAGGGTGCAGGATTGAGGCACACAAGAGCCCTGCGGACTGGTACTGCTAGCGGAAGATTGGCGAATGGCCCGGACTGGCTTAGTAACTATGGGGCTGATGTGCATTAACTGGGAATCTCTTGAGCCAGCTGCTGTCCCCAGCACCTCTGTATTCGTCAGAGGTTTTCGTGTGCTTTGTTTCCATGGTTTGGATGGGTACTAGTTCTATAGTAGCTGTCCTGGGGATGGGGAGTTGAGGTTGTTTTTTAGTAATGGGGTTTAGTAGGGCCAGGCATGTCACTACAATAGATCTCAGGGTTGATTTGCTGACACAGTTGGGATGGGATCCGCCAATAATTTGAAGTGGCTATCATGGAATGTGCGGAGCATGCACTCTATGTGGTGTCGACAAAAGCTACATGCATACCTAGTGTGGAGGGGAGTTCATATTTCATTGTTACAGGAAACTCACTTACAGGCGCAGGAAGGGGCAGCGTTGCAGCGGCGCTGGCGAGGTCAGTTGTACTACACAACCTATTCCGTTTTTGCTCAGGAGTGTTGATTTGGATACAAGCGGGGGTGCCTTTCCAATGCAGGGAAAAGCTTATCGATCCGGAGGGTAGGTTTGTAGTGGTACTTGGGAAACCTGACGGGGGTGACATTGCTCTGGGGAGTATCTATGCTCCCAATACGGAGCAACCAGCCTTTTTTGCGCAGCTGTCCACGAAGCTGGTACCCTATATTACTGGCTCAATATTACTGGGAGGGGATTTTAATTGTATAACTGATGTGGTTTTAGATCGCTCGTACCCCCGCTCCCTAATACCTCCACTCATAAGATTGCAGAGGCCAGGCATAACTGGCAGAACCGGTGGGGCTTAGTAGATACCTGGCGGGTCCAACATCCTATTTCTCAGCCTTGCACGATCTTCATGTGCGCCTGGATGCATTGTTAGAAAACAAAAATAAACCTTGAAGATTTATTCACCTTAAATTGATTATTTCAACAGTCACAATCGTGATCAGGATTTCTAGGAACTCAAACAAGAAAACTCAAAATGGAAGAAAACTTTCAAAATGACCCAAGTTAATTTTTTATATTATTTTATCAAAAATTATTTTGTATATTTCAATATTTTCATTTGATAAAGTAATGAAACAATCCACTTAACATTTTATGAATGGCAACATAACACTACTGTCTCATTTCAAATCACATAAGCAGTAGTAAATGACACTTTTTACAAACAGATACGAGCCATATACATTTGGCCCTATGTTGAAATCAATCAGTTCAAACAAATGTAATTTCTAACGGCATCAAATGCGCATTAGTTGTGTGAAAGAAGTGTCGTTGCGTCGACGTTTCGATCTCACTATTGAGAGGTCAATCACCGAGACCATCCTCAGGACCAAAGTTGCACCATGAATTTCATCGTGAAGTCGAAACTTTGAGCCTGTTTTGTAAATTAACAGCGTTCTTCAATAAGGGGAGCAAGATCAGGCGGCAAAACTCATCTGTCCCTCTATACTCTGTGAAAAATTTTTATTAGTTCTGATTCTGGCAGCTTGACTTTCCCGTGCCTCACTCGCCAAATAGATCGACAGACGAGTTTTGCCGCCTGATCTTGCTCCCCTTATTGAAGAAGCGATGCCAAAAACGCCTGCGAGATATCGAGAAAGATCGCCCTGAAAGACCCGATAAACAACTGGACTTGGAGGAGACGAGAGAGGCAGTGGCAGAACAAGAGGAGCGTTTACGATGTTTTGATCACAAGGCTTATATCTCACGCACTCATGTTGGGGGAGATAAGTCGGGGCACTGTTGGCCTGGCTGGCCAACCCGTCGCGTAGGGGTTCGCCAATATTGGAGATCCGAGACACCCGGGGAGACGCTTGCTTCACTCAAGGTGGTATAAACGAGCTGTTTTATGACTTATACATGGAGTTATACAGGAGCAAGACCAGAACGGGGGATGACCTAGGTGGATTTACAAGTCAGCTCCAGCTCCCACAACTGGATAACGATCAGGCGGAGGCACTAGGCGGAGATATTGAATTGAGAGAGGTTTGGGTGGCTATTAAACATATGGCACAGAATAAAACGCTGGGAACAGATGGCCTTCTGATCGAGTTTTACTCTACTTACTCTGAGCAGTTGGCACCGCGCCTGGTAGCATTATATAACGGGGCGAGACGTCTGGGCCATCTCCCTGTATCCACGAGAGAGGCAGTTATCATCCTGCTCCTGAAACCTGGTAAATTGGTATGGGACAGATCGGCGTACCGTCCGCTATCCATGCTTAACACGGACTATAAGATACTGAGTCGCATCCTAGCTACTCGTCTATTGACCCACATGTCAACCATAATCCATCGGGATCAGTCTGGCTTTATTCCTACTCGGAACACGGCCTAAAACGTTCAGAGATTGCTGCAGATATTCGAAAGCAGACTCTTACCCCAAAGACATTGCTGTTTTATTTGACATTGATATAGAAAAGGCACTTGACAGTTTGGAATGGCCCTACCTGTTTCATGTCATGCCCGATTTGGGCTGGGAGACAACTTTATAGCATGGACAGCTTTACTTTATAAGTCCTCTACGGCGTGGGTCAGGACGGGTGAGGTGATATCTGAAGCTTGCGAGGTGAGCCAGGGCACGAGACAGGGATGAACGTTATCCCCCCTTCTGTTCGCACTGGCCATTGAACCATTGGCGGCGCAGGCTAGGACAGGGAGATATTACCAGGGCCTACAGGTGCAGGTTCAGGCACACCATCACCATATAGCCTTGTAAGCGGACGACCTGCTCATGTTCTTAGAAGACACAGAGCAAGCGTTGCAGGGGGCGAAGGCACTACTGCATGAGCTAGGAGAGATGTCTGGCCTTAGGGTTAACTGAACTAAGTCATGCTTGTTCCCAACAGATGGGGATAGGGGCAGCTCGCAGGATATAGCGGGAGTGCGGTGGGAATGTAGGTGACTCCCGTATCTGGGGGTCCAGATCTATCATACTAGACCGGATATATTGGAGGGCAACATAGTTAGAGGACTGGCAGGCAGTTTTCAATTTTGGGGATCATTTCCATTGTCGGTTGCTGGGCGTGTGGCCTTACTCAAAATGGTGGCCCTTCCCCGACTGCTGTACTATTTCAAAACCTTGCCGATTTGGATTCCTGCACGGATTTTTAAACAACTCACGTCCATGATCACAGGGTTTTTATAGGGCACTGGGAGACGGCGGGTTGCCCTGAAGGTACTGATGCGTCCCAGATCAGAGGGTGGATGGGTGGTACCTGACTTTGAAACTTATTACTTAGCTGCGCAGCTGCAGTGGCTGACGCAAAGAGTGGCGCTGAGGCTGCGTGGCCCGGAAGAGGAAAGAGGGAGAGCCCCGGAGCTGAAGCTGCTCTCTCAGATCTTGTTGGACCTCCCAGTTCGAATTGGTGCTCTCACGGAAGACCTTAAGACGGCACGGCAATGTTGGAGGAGAAGTCTCAAGCGAGCAGATATGAAAGTGTTGTATGCCCCTGATATACCGCTCTCTATGTGTGAGGCAATCCCTCACAGGGGGTCCTGGCGGGAGGTGAGTGATTGGGATGAGAGGGAGCTGACTACTATAGGGGACCTGCTGCCCTTCCATGTTCTACGGGAGCGATTTTACTTACAAGGGGGTGACTTCTTGCTCCACGCGGTGCTTACTTTGGCTATCCGTGCGCACTGGAAAGAGGGACAGGTTGAACCTAGAGCTTCTTTGGGTTGTCAATATATTGTAACTGCGGCGGGGAAGTATAAGGTGGTTACATGCCTGTACAAGCGTATGACGCAAGAGAAGCTAGCCCCTTTGGATGTACTTAAGCGCAAGTGGGAGGTAGATGTGAGAGGCGAGATACTGGATAGGGCCTGGGCCGAGGTGGTGGAGCGAGTGTGGAAGAGCACCAGGAATGCTTGCTTTCAATTGGTTCACTTTTATATCTTGCATCGCGCCTACCTCACACTGGCAAAAATTAAAACATACTTCAATACAGATACAGATGAATGTCCGAGGTGTCGAGGAGTGGGAGCGGACTTCCCTCACATGATTTGGGGGTGCCCACTGCTAACTAGTTATTGGACTGAGGTAGTCGCACTGTTGAAGGCTGTGACGGAAAGAGAGCTGGATCTGGCACTGGGGCCTTGTATACTGCATTGGTTCCCCCACATGGCTAAAACTAAGGTCACCAGCAAGTTTATAGATATGGGGCTAGTGTTGGCCAAGAGGGAAATCACGATTCATTGGAAAGCGAGTGGGGGCCCTGGAGTAGCTAGATGGAAAAGGGAGTCCATCAAATGGGCAGAATGCGATGGGATAGTTCGGTTACAGTTAGCAAAGAGAATGGGGAGTGAGAGGCCGCTGGAGGCGGCTAGGGCATGGGAGCACTTGGTGGAATTACTGAAAGACCCGGACACTGCTAGTGAGGACGTCACTGAACCGGGTGCACCGGAAGGCCTCTTAACAGCATATAGCTGTAGTGATATGACCACACTAGATACACACACGATAAGCAATCCTGAAATGGCGACCTGCACATGCCCACATTACTTGGCCAATGGATACCACCAACTACGTAAAGATGATGTCTATTGATAGAACAGCATAATACTGGAAGTGACATGCCTGTGGGGAGGGTTGGGGGGGGAGTTTGGGAGTGTATTAGATTATAATTGTTAGGATTTTTGATGTGGTGATAATTTTAGGACACCGCTAAGCAGAGGAGGATAGTGACCCATGTCTATTTTGTTTATCTTAAAAAGGGGAGAGAGGGAACAGAAAAAAGAACATTTTTTGATTGATAAGTCATTTATTTTGCGGGATTGTATTTATATGTCTCATGGTATTACGTTAGAGACCCTAGAATTGTATGATCATAGGGCACATAAAGGGAGGAAATGCTAGTATTAGGCTTCGAAAAGCTGCTAATGATTTGATTTATAAACCTAATAAAGTTTGTTTAAAAAAAAAAAAAGAGACCTCTCTGCTAAATGCAGAAGTGCTTGTGCTACTGCCTATTAAGAAGTGAAGAAGATCGCTTCGGACAAAGAGGCTCCTGCCTAGAAAGAGGCTAGTAAGAAGAAATATGTGGCCACCACTAGCATCAAACCCTCATCCTTTTTCCCACCCAGGTGTATAATGTGCGCACCTGCTGCACCTTCTTCTGGACCCAAAGGCTTTGGGAGAAGCATCTCCCCTAGACTGACAACTGTACCACCACCACCAAAAAACCAAAGCAGATGTTTATCAATACTGCATTCAAAGCTGAGAAAAGTGAATCTGAAATAGAATTGTCCCATAAAAAAGAATTTTACTAGGAAACTCAACAGCAACAAGCGTCTGCTACACCTCATCTTCCAGAGGAAGAAGCAGAGCGGGTATTTGAACCTGCGGCACAAAGGATGTTGTAATTAGTCTTACACTGGACACACTGTCTTCATCATTGCCTACAAGGAAATGAAAGACCACTGCCACATCTTCTTCAAACCCCCTTTCAGAGGAAGGTGACATTACATGGGCCCTAAAGTCCCACCAAGGAAGACAAGGGAAAAGGAAAGTTTCGGAAAGCCTAGTTGGCAGTGAAAAAAATAAATCCATGATTGTTCATTTTAAGAATGGCACAGAAGTGGTGCAGATAACTTGTATTCATCCTACTCTTGTACCACCACCTGCTTCCATCTTCTCGAAAAGCTAAACATGAGCACCAACAACCCCCTAACAACAGTCGAAGACAGCCCCAAGGAAAAGAAAACACAGGCTAGCACCATTTCTCCTGGCTTTGGCTCCAGAAGGAAGATCTCTTCTTTAGTTTAAGACTTCTTTGCATTTAGGATGAATGAGGACCATATTGCAGATTGCAGTTTGCAGCGGATCAGTGCACTGTGCGTAGCCAGGTGAACATAATGGTACCAGGGGATAACAGGCCCATATGAAAAAACATCCAATCCTGTGGGATCAGCACCTAAAAAATAATACTATTTGCTGCTGAGAGTGAGGTACTTGAACAGATAGGAGATACTTAGGATGCAAAAGAAGCATCCCTATTCCTTGCAGTGTATTCTATAGCAACTTATGCTTACCACAAACAAAATAATTTTGCCAAGATCACCCCAAAGAATCAAAACAGCCTACTTCCATGAAAGTCACTTGAGGTCACATACAAAAATAAGCACAAGAGCCTGCTCTACTGACTATGTTAAGCATGGAGTCCCCATAACACTAAACACATGATATGGTCCATTTATATAATGTTAAACTGGTCAAAATGACCTCCTCATTTTTTCTTTATTTGAAGGAGATGGGTTTCTGTAATTTGAGGCACCCTTTTGTCCATAATGGAAGGTTCCAAAGCAGATTTTTTTCAACTGTTACTGTCACATCATTAATTCAAATTGGCACATTCTAAATGCCACCAAATAAAGAGAAGCTCACATACCAACACCACTTTTTGCCTACAGAAAAAATAAAAATCTAAAAGATCTCATTGTACGATCACGCATGCCAATCAAATCTAAAACCACTACCCAAACATCCATTTTAGGCAATCAAACCCTCACTGGCAATTTTAAATGCATGTCCTGCGTGGCATGCCAATTTGCCATTGAAACTAGCAACTTCACATTCAAGGACATCTTTTTAGAAATGAATACTTTAACCAACTACAAGACCACCATCCTTATCTATCTTATCCTCTGTCCCTGTAACAAGGGATATGTAGGAGAAACTGCACGATCCATGACAACGTGCTTAACAGAACACAGGTCAGCCATCCGTACCCATAAAATCCAGGTCCCACTGGTGAAACATTATATAGAGGCAGGCCACAACACCGAAGATACACGGTGGCTGATTCTAGAGAAAATACAGATTAATTCAGGAAATATGAGCTCCAATATACGTAAACGCAGAGAGGTATATTGGATCTTTTCTCTGGACACTTATAAGAATGGGATGAACAATAAAAATTCCTTGGGATCAAGTCATAAGATATAACACCTGATTTTGTCCCATTCTCTTTCTTATTCTGTACCTCATCTTAATATATGGATGATGCCATATGCCTAGTTGGTTACCATGATTGCCGCTAGCATTACTATTTCTGATATCTCATTACCTTATCAGAACTCTTTGCCTGTTATGTATAAGTATGAGAGGACTTATACAAATATTACGGATCATTAGTTTTCTATGTAAAAGTTCACTTGCCTTTATTTTCTTCTTTTCTTGTTCGGCCCTGTAATTTGATTTTTATACATTTACTCACCTTAATTCCATTGTCTTCTCGACATTTTTAAGTGTTTAGTGGTTTTGGCCACATATACTTCCCTGACAATGTATTCACGGAGGCCATTTTGGTAGACCACTGCCATCACCACATTTCGTTTGTCAATCTAGTTGAATTGTACTTATCAGTATATATATTACGTTGGCGTCATTATTTGTCTGCCACTAATTTTCGAGCGTATGGACATCACTTCCACATCTATCCTTTTTTTAAAGCCCTATATCTTTGCTGTTTCCAGCATTTGCATTTTATTAATCCATGGGCTGCTAACATCTCAATCAGGATCTCGGCAATTCCAACTGTCCGCATATTTACATCGCTCCTGTTTAGAACTTTATTGACACTTCAAGATGGCCGCTGAATGTGCACATCTAACCGTCTTTTATATTAACGCTTTTTGACCTTTTGCCGGCACCCGCCCATAGTCTCTTGGGTAAACCTTCAGTTTGGCGCGAACTCGCGGTCCTTGGTAGCTATTTAACCCACTCCTGTTTTCCACACTTAAAGGAAGATCCCGGCGGCACACGCCACGCCGAAGTACGTATGCTGACCCCTGTACCCCGCCACGACTTTGCCGCAAACCTGGTATCCCGACAAACTATCGGATGATGATTTATGTCTTAAGTGCAAACTGGATCAACGTTTGACCCTTAGTCCGTTATTTTTTACATCGATTTTTAGGCAGTCCGTCGACTCCATATATCTCTACTAGTTACATTTATTTGTGTCACCTTTTGCCTAGCCCCCTCTTGCTACATTAAGATTAATATTTGGCCGCCGCCCTTTTACCTTAAACCTCATTTCCATCCTTATTCCCCCCAGTGTATGACATCGACGTTCTATTTTGTCCAACAAAGATAGGCGGCTACGCTACCTGCATTGCCATACCTTTTGTATAGGTAAGTATGTAATTTCCTCGCTTTCTGTACTTACCTTTGGTTATACCAGTCTATTTTCAACAGGTTTTTGAAGATAAGCTGACATAATATTGATACTTTTCCCTGAAATAGGCTTTGGATTCCATAACCTCCTTTCCATCTTGCTGGCCCATTAACCGCATCGGTGTTATTTTACCATATGAGACATACTGTAGTTCTTATATTTTTTACTCTTTAACCACAAACGGGCCACCAACCTTCATTACTAGAGGTATACCAGTGAGCATTTACATCACTTAGATCTTGTATTACATTGCATATACCTATCATCAATGCAGGCTACCTCCCTATATGTCATTTAAAATATTATCATTTCCATTCATATTAGGTTTCTTCTTTTTATCCATTCCTGTCATTGACACGTATATACCAATCACAGCCATTGGCAAGAATATCTTTGTTATCTACCTAGGTAAATATATCTTTTCCCTTAAACTCGTTTTAAGTTACCTTGCATTTTGGTAACACATGCATGCATTACGTGGAGTGGAATATGGTCTATCACTAATTGGGATGCACATAAAATTAAGAAACCATGCGGTCACAATTGAGGATTCTACTCAATTCTATTTTATATCTTCGTTATTCTCGCACATTTCTATTGCTTATCTTTGGAATTATTCTTTGTGAAGGAAATCTGTGATACATTTAACATTATTATTAAATATCCACTTTTAATTATCCCTTCTTCTTTTCCTTGTGCCATGTGATAAAAAAATGTTATTAGTGAACGTTATACATCCTGATCTGACTCTGTATTGGGCAGAATTTGGAGTAGGACCTATTGTCGTGCGTAGGGCAGTGAACTTTCAAGAGCCATGCCAAAGCTGATTGCCCTTCAATGATTTGAAGTGATTTATTGTGCATTATCCATGTTTCTCCTCCTTCAAGAGAAACATTTATGTTTTGTATGACATCCTTATATATAATATTGTGTATTATCTAACACAGTGTGAATGTATTGGTTACTACTGAATATTCACCCAGAGAAACATGGCCATTCAATGTAGCAATATGTATTGAATATATTGTTATTGTGCACATTGAGATATTGCATTTAGGGGAAAATGATTGCTTTCTTTCTCCATTTTACTATTTAAAAATCTAACTGTCTATATAAATACAAATAAAATTTGATACATTATACCTGGGTATGTTCACAATTGTTTGTATATTTTAGGTCCACGATTGTAAGTTATTTCCTAAATGTTTTATTTACAACCGACTTCCATGCCCTTATTTAAGAATCTTTTGTCAGGGGTACCCCTATGCTCACACACTGCTAAAGATTCACCACCTCGTTCTGAAATGGGTAGCTGCTGCAATGAAGTAGAACACTAAGAAGTCTATCAATCTCACTAGAGACAGGTGGACCAGCTGCCAAGCTTCATACTACATGCGCACCACTACACTCTGGGTCTCCTTCAAGACGTCAAGCAAAGGGTAGCCTCGGACGTCATCATTGCTGATGCTTTTCAAGACATGTAACAGCAATGCTCTGCAAGGTGAAAGCCAACATTGTTGCCAGTACCCTGAAAATATTCAATATCAGTCTATGAATTGCCTTCGACCAAAGGCACTGGATTTTCTACCACTGACAATGGCAGTAATGTCATCAAAATCATGGAAGACGAAGGATACTTCAGAGTGCCATGATTAGCTTGTTGCATGAACCTAATTATGTAGGACTTCTTCAAAAACGTAGTCAAAAACATACTGGTTACCTATCACAGCGTTTGCACACATTTAAGACTTCCTTGAAAGTCTAGAAGCATTAAAAGGATCATTCATTGTGCTACTAGAGGCCCCATAAAAGTACGCATGAAGAAGGTCCTAATCCGTTGGAACTCCACATTCTAGATGCTGCAACGTCTACTGGAGCAATACAGGTCTATCAATGATTCTGTGCTACGAAGGAGAAGGGGATGCAACTGCCAAAGCCATGATGATGGAGGATGCCCAAGGGTAGCTAATATTGCCTGAAGTAAATGCTAGTACCTTTTGAGATTGAGACACAAGAAACCAGCAAAAAGGATTTTACCAGGAGCGAAGCTATCCCATTGCCAGGAAATGTGCGTGAGGGGGCAGAATTTTATACCAACGTCATTGAAGAAATAGCTCATTTGGTCAGAAGCTAAATCTTTCATCTGGATACAGATCTGAGACTGCATCAACACATTGCATCCTCTGAAGAGTACAGCTGTATCACTATACTGGATTGGAACTGGATCACCAAGAAAGCAAATTAACTGGAAAATGAAAGAATGCATCTTCGAGGGCAAAGAAGAACTGATGTGCTATCCTCACGAACCTCTAGAGAGCACAGTCTTGGCTCTGAGACCAGAAGCATGTTGCAACTACAGCAGCAGAACTCACCACTGGTAAAACAATCGCCATTCCAAGACAAACCACCTACTAAATCAACAACACTAACCAACCTCTGCTATAGGTTGGTGTATGGCAATTTTAGGAATTACATCAAGAACACAGACACATAAAACTCTGAAACAGCAAAGGCAAACAACAATACCAACTAGCTGGAAATAAACTACCTAGCATGTACTGTAGCCAGTATAGCCTCTGAGTGGGTTTTCAATTCAGCTGGTACAATTGGCAAGGGCATAAGGACCAGTGCCTCATCTTGAAATGTGGAAGTACTGATGATGATCTTAATGAATAAACATTTCATTGTTAAAAATTATTAGGCTCCAGAAGACGTAACAGTAGAGGGTAGTGATTTTTCAAACATCCCAAGTGTGGGGCGTGATCATCTTTCAGATGATTTCCCTGAATATGATGATCAACTCTACATTCTTGACAAGAAAGTAATACACAAATAACATAATAGAAATGTGTGCTGTAAAAAAAGATCACTTATTTTTATATTTGCGGTGGCAATACATGTAAATAATCTAAAATGACCCAAAGTGTGAAGGGAAGATAGATATTCAAGGAGGGCACAGCCATTTTGCTTGGCGACTAAGTGGTAACAATGAAAGAAAACTAATTTAACCTTAGGGCGATCATGGACTTTGCAATAAGCAGCTACATCTAAGTCTGCAACGGAAGCCTCCATTCCCTGAAAGAACAAGATGACTTCTACACCTAACTTTTCATTCCATTGAGAGGCTGTCAGTAAACATTCACAAGACCGTACTGCTTATGTTTGGTACTTCACAACGGTGAAGCATAGACAGCTACCACATATAGAATGAGTGATTTAAAATAATTATTTAATGCCAAATAATAATTCTAGTGACAGAGGGGGGCAGGCTAAGGTCAAGTCAAGGTAATGTTTATTTAGACCATTGGTCCTTAAACATAAAAATAAAGGAAACATTTCCTTCTTTCCATAATACAAAATTATAATCATTTGTAAAAAATACAATACCACAATAGTTATTACCTTTCCTAATCTGTCCAGTTATCCTAAAATGAATTTAATAAAATCCCGGTTTTATATACATTAAAAACTTTTTTAACCTCCAACATAAGTCTCCCCAGTGCACAGGCGATATCTGAATAGGTTATTTCCGTTAACAATTCTACTGCCTGTACACGGTTCTTTATACCATATTTTATAAATACTGGTTGTAAAAACAATTTCCGTGTATCAAGGGCCTTAAGACAGTCTAACAGTAAGTGTAAAATGTCACATCTCGTACCTAGGCTGCAGGTGCAATTTCCTTCCGGATCCATCATAGCCTCTTTTATCCCGTTATTCATATAACAAGGGTTAATTCCTATTCGTAACATTAAAATTTCTCTCCTCAGACAGTGGTTTGGTAATATATCTATATATGGGAACGGTTGGTTGGATTTCCAAGAATTAATCCAGAAACCCACCGATTTCTTCCCCTCCAGATACTTGCAATCCTGATCTCGTGACATTTCTTTGCCCAGCACCCTCAAGTCTCGTCACGCAACATCAGTTTGCAAGCCCTGCGGGTCCAATTTTTATTCCTAGTTCCTTTCCAACTATCGCTAGCATTTTCTTAAACCTTAGTTCCCATTTTAGTTCGCTCTGAAAAATTTCACTTTTGCACTAATCTGCTATTTCTTGCTCTTCCAAATTTCCCAGACGTTGCCAAAACCTTATTAATGCCATGTGTACCATTACCTCCCAAGATACCATTCCTGTTTCAATTCCTAATGCCTGTATCATAGATGATCTAGGTAGGGATAGTAGTTTTTTTTAATACATTTTTCCTCTTCAATATCCCATCTTCTTTTACCACTCATGTACAATACTTCGGCTCCATATTGAAACTGAGGCGGTATCATGGCCATATAGGCATTTAGGACAGGCTTATCTGACCTTTCTCCGTATTTCCTATTAAACTTTTTCAACTCGCGAGCTAAGGCCAGTGTATTCAGATGGGTTTCCCATTTTAGGGACTTTTCAAACCATATCCCCAAATATTTATATTTGTTTACTTCTTCCACTTTAGTACAGCCCAGAAATCAACTGTTTTCCTTTTCTTGCCAAAACTTACGACCTTGGTTTTGTCTAGATTCACAATACATTTTTTCTGGTTGCAGTATTCATTAAACACAGCCAGCTTCCTCTGCAGCCCTATCTCTGTTTGATCTAAAATTACCAGATCGTCTGCATAGAGTATGCAAGCAATGTGTTTCCCATCTATATTTGAGCTTGCACCCCATACCTGCTTTAGTATATTAGGTAAATAGTCCGTGAACAAGGAAAAGAGCAAGGGGGCCACGACACACCCCTGTCTTAGCCCATTTTCGATCAGTATTTTCTCTGACAATGCCCCCGCTGTGGCCAGGATAACCTGCGCCCAATGGAGCTCTATGGAGCTCTTGTATAATAACCAGAAAATCCTTGGGCATATTGATCTTTATCAACATTTCCCACAGCCGCTTGCGATCAACAACTGAACAGCCTACCCCCTTGCTCCACCGACTTTCGTGCGATGGACCAAAGGGAGAAACAATGGTCTACAGTAGAATGCCCCTTTTTTTTTAAAACCCTGTTCTGGGGGTATCACTTGGTTGACCTCTGCCCATTCTCTCAGTTTCTCCAAAATTATTTTGGCAGGCTAAGGTAAACTTGGCATTTTTAAGTCTCAGTCACTTTTCCTTTTTTTTGGTTCACAAGTTCTCTCTCTTTTTGGAAGAAAGAAAATCTGCATGTCCCGTCAAACTATAGGAGAAGGGCCGAGCTCTATCTGCGTCTGTGGGAAAAGACTTAAAGAGAAATACACCTATCAACTGGAGGCCATTAATTTACTAATGAATGCTGAGTAGTACTTGAAGTGGCAACTCCTAAGTAATAATTGAGCAAGTGATATCCATAGCTAAACCTGACTAGTTCTATAGTTCTAAAGTTTAGCTAGTCAATCCTTCAAGGCATTTGCAGCTAGTTGTCTGTGTTAGTACAATAATGACCTTTAGTTAATGCTATGTCAGCTTATGTGCCTCACTTAATCCTCCCACATGAGACTTACCTCAACTCTCAAACACTGTCTTTTTCTTTTCTCATCCAAAATGTCTTCTCTTCTACAAGGAACCACCATACCATGGTGCTCCTACTCTGTGGTTCAGTGCTGGCCCAGAACAGGCAATGCCAGAATACTGTTGCACTATTTTGTTTATTCAGTATCAATGCTATTTTCTCATTATAAATATTTTAGGACTGTGTATGCCCTCTACATTTTGCATACCTGCCTAGGTATCTAGCATAGGAGTGCATAGGCTGCTAAGGCTACTTGAAATGGTTAACTTAACTTCCATCTTCCTTCCATGAAATATGTGCAGTACCAGTAGAATGGTAAATAATGTGACGGTCTCTATCTCACATGTTTTCTAATTCCCCCCCATGCATCCACTGATTAACACCCTAATCCTCTTTCCCTAGTGGTGAGATCTATTGTGCTGTAAACTATTTCTACCATCAACATTCTCACACTTGAGCAGTGCAGATGTGGAGTTAGGAACTGTAGATCATTACAGATAGTCAAGCACAACAACATCTTCTGCCCTCCCAAAGGACATGTTGGTGCTGAGAATAAACTATAATACTGAATATTTGGATAAGGTTAGGTAGTGCATAAATATTCTATAATCTCTAGACCACAGAAAACCCAGTGTCCTCCTCATGAATCCGGATGTGTACTCATATAAATTAAAGACAAAGTAAGGATTATATTATATATAACTTTTTTGTTATACCTAAATTATGAACTGTATTTCTATTGGAAAAATGATTGAAAACATGTGATTAAGTAAATCACTCTACAATGTGTTGCTTTATGCTGGACTCTGTCTTGGATTTTCCAGGGACTTTGTCTTTAATTTTGCAGAATCCTTTCCCTGGTTCACTTGCCCCACTCAAAATAAAACCTTGTTTGCTGGATATTTTCCATGTAGGCCACTACAGTTAGTTCCACATGGACAACATCTGCATCAACTAGTCACAGGTATTGGGGGAGGTGGCAAACATTCCATCTCAGGTGAGGGCGATGGAGTGGTTTGGGTTTGGGGACAGATGTTTAATGGATGAGATTAAACATCTGTTCTTAGAGGTGACTGTAAAGGGGAGGGCAGTACACAGCTATTACTGATGGGAGGGAGTACAAGTGAAATCAACTTATGAAGGTGGGTACACAACTTCGGCATGGTCAGTTTTCCAACACTGGTTGTGGGAGGGTGGAGGACTGCATTGGGTAGCCTGTCAAGGGAGTTCAAATAGAAAGAGGACGATGGATGGACCTTCGTGGTTCATTGTGATGGGCCAGGTTTGGGGTTTAGCTACTGTTGCTAGACAGGTGAAGCTCCCTGGTTAACTGGTGAGGCTACTGAATAAACAGTAAGGCAATAACGAATCTAATAAAAGAAGACACAGTTAGGTATAACACAAAATATATTTATTTATAAAAATCAACCCAACCACCACACCACCTATAACACACCTACTCACCTCCCTAAACTTTAAACAAACACAAAACTACACTATCCCTTCACCAACTGATCACACCTAAAAAAGACTCACGCCCTCTCTGAACCATAAGCAATCACAAAACTATACTAAAACTACCACTTTCCCAACTGCTCCAGCATTCATTACCTACAACAGACCACCCCATTCCCAAATCCAATACTCCAAAAGACTTGCCATCCTCTCTAGCTTTTTGACCTTTGACTGGGGTCTTTGTGCTCTCTATGAGTTTTTGGAGGACTTCTGTGGTTATAGGGTGAGGGGCATGACTGGTGTGGGGGTCTGATGGCTCAGATGACATGTTGCTGTCAGCAGGTAGATTGAGGGAGCTACCACAGCAGCTTCCTCCTCCTCTTCAAAATCCTCCAGCCAAGGGAAGGTTGCCTAAACTGCCTGGAATGTCTTCAGGCGCAGTTGAGCAGTTATCTCCCGCTAGGCTTTTAACTAATGGCCTTCCTCATCCTCCCGGTGTCTGACAGGAACAGCAGGAAGGTCTAAGGAAAGAAGAAAAAAAACAAGAACTGTAGTATCCACAGTTAGTACGCTTGCAAACTCGGTCACACAATGCTGCTGGTTCCCTAGGGCTACTGGAATTATGTGATTCTGCATCCCTGGGACTTTTTTCACACATATTTGCTATTTGCAGTACTTTGCATTAATTCATTCACAGGCATATGCATATTTTTTTTTTAATCTTTATTGCTCAAACGGTTAGAAAAAAGTAAAAAAGATTAAATCAGGGGTCATATTTTCCCTTGACACTTAATTATGAAACTGCAAAATTATATTGTCACAGTTTAAAGTGGTGCGTTAATTTATGCAGCATAATGAATTTGACTTTCTCATGAAACATAATTGAGAAATACTAGCCAAGTTATTTTTAGACAACTATCGGCACATTATAGCAATAATTCCATTGACCCTTCCTGGTTCCTGCATCACAACCCAGACTACACACTCCCCTTTAATGCCTTGTCCTTACAACAAATATTGTTCCTGGAAGGTATGGGCAGGTAGCACACCTCTTCTACCCAGTAATATAAATGGCTGGGAAGCAGACACAAAAGCATAATAAGAAGAGCATCTTAAAAAGAATTGTGAATCAGGCTTAGAGGCAAGGAAGGATTACCTTAACAAGCGCAGCAGTTGTCATGTAAAAAAGGAACTTGACTTATCACTCACCCAAGCAACCACTTGTTCCTTGTGACCCTTCTGTCCCTATTTCTGCGTGCCCTCCTTCTCCAAGTACACCTAGGTAGGCTGTAGAAACAATAAAGGTCAAAGGAACTTAAACTACCAACTTCACTATTTGCACAAGTAAAAAAAATACCAACCAAATATGACATTTTTGCTAGCCACATTATCACTGAAAGGTTTACTTCTAAATTTTAAAAAATCAAATCATAAAATGCCGTAAAAGATTTTAATAAAGAGAGAAATGGCTAAGAAATGATTAGGAAAATGATCAAGGGAAAGGCAAGTAGATAAGGGAAAGGAGAAACCTAAAAGATGGATAAGGGAGTTGTTGTTGCCAACTGAGAAAAAATAAAAAATAAGGGAAAATGGAAAAACCAAAGGCGGCTGGAGGAAACAGGCGGAGGAAACACAAGGAAATGTAAAAGGAAACACAAGGATGTCTGCTGAATCTACATACACTAAAAAAGATAAAATGAGAAATTAGACAGAATACAAAAAAGGAAAATAAAGGGGGCCATGCTGTATAAGAAAGAAAAGAGGTAAGAATAATTATTGTAAAATCAGAGAAGAGTAGAAAACATGACTCACCAGTACCGAGCACCATCATAATAATTCCCAGTTCTACAATTCTACAATAAAATTATAGCTACTTCCACGCCAGCAAACAGTAAAAGGTAATCCACATTTTCATCCTAAGTCTAGATCCACTATTCTTTTGCTGGCATGGAAATAGCTCTGTATGGGACAGATGAAAACAAACGGAGACAAGAAGGATAAATGAACAGGACAGTCATGATAACAACGCAAGGAAACAATATGAGCATACGAATAAGACTCCAGTGTGCTTTTGAATTGGAAATGACACTGGAAGTGAAAATTGAAAAGTTGCATTAGTGTTTTCTATGTGCAGTCTGATGAATTTGTGACTTTAAGACCACGGCATATCGAAGTAGTCTGCAATACGTTGACTCAACACGTGGTCACTTTAAAATCAGGAGGATTGTTAACCTATGATTAAGGCTCATTACAGGATCCGAAACGTGCTAGGTTTAAAAGCCGCTTTCCGCAGTGTTAAGATGTCAAATAAAGTACTTTCCATTTCTGAAAATCAAGGCATTAGGCGTACTTCTTCTGTTGGAGAGGCTTGTTGGTTATAATAAGCAGGGAGCTACGTCCCCACAATGATGAGGCCGCCCGGATTAAGAGTGTTGGGCTCCCACACGAAGAAACTGCTGTTGGGATTTAATTATATGGAGCCTGACCCGCCGGCTCCACTGTGTGAAAAGAAGGTATGGGGTTACCTAACCTAAAGGAAAGGTGGACTGGGCTTGGGATGTAACAATGAATTCTCATTTACTGTTTGCTGGCATGAAAATGCATGTATGGGAGAGATGCAAACTGAGACAAGAAGGATAAATGAACAGTACAGTCATAATAAAAGCACAAGGAAACTATATGAGGATATAAAAAAGATTGCAATATGCTTTTTAAAAGGAGAATAAATTGAAAATGACACTGCAAGTGAAAATTGAAAAGTTGCATTAACATTTTCTATGTGCAGTCTGATCAAATGCCCACCCATACACCCACTCACTCACCCATACAGTCACTGATGCACACACTCACTGTCACTCCCAAAGCTACTCACTCACACACACAGCTACTCACATACATACTTATACACCCATACAGCCACTCACATATCATAACAGCACTCAGTCACCCACTCACACACAGATAACACAGTCACACAGCCACTCACATAATATATGTTAGAAATAGCATTACCCATTAGTAGTATAGAAAGTATACTATTTTAACTTATATAGTACCTTGGTATACATGTGATTTGATATGTCATCACTGATGCCACCGACAATGTCATGAGTCTCATACTCTCATACTCATACACACTCATAATTCAGGTACAACCAAACCCACTCAGACACTCACACACTCAGTCACACACCCACTGACACTTACATGCTCATTTTTAAAGGCTACAGGTTACAGTTAGGAAATGTAATTTTACAAACCTAGGATATTCACTGAAAAAAAGAAAGGTTACAGGGATGTTATAGTTAGCAAATTGAACTTGAAACACCTTAGAAATTCACTGAAAAAACAAAAGGTTACAGAAACGTTATAGTCAGGCTCACATTTCACTCGTACAAAATCAGTGAAATTCAGCAGTTATAGTTACCTGACCTAACTTACAGTTAGGTCAGCACTCAACAACTGAACTCTAGGCCAATGGTTTTTGTATAAAAATATATAGTTGTTTTATTTTAGAACCAACAATAGGTATCAAAATATACTTTCTCAGAATTAGATGCTTTAGGATAAATACTTTTCAATAGGCAATAGACTTTTGAATATAACAGTTACAGCGGTTGCAATAGGCAACACAATTTCAAACACAATAATACATTGAGATCAATGGGAATTTCTAGTTAAATGCAATTAGTTACTTTAAGGATTACTTTTCTAACCACAGAACTGGATCCTGGATTCAGTCCTGGGACATTTCCTGTAAACAATTGAGTAAAAGCGTTTTGGTTACAGTTGTGATTTTTAAGCAATATTTTTGTATTTTAAAAGTTGACACTCAGAAACTTTTTCACATAGAATCACCAATGTTATCCTATGGGTGGAAATTTACTTAGCAGGTAAGTGGGGTTATGGTTACTTTTTCTAACTCAGTGGTGGATCCTGGATCCAGCACTGGTGCATCACCTGTAAACAGTTGAAACAATGTGTTTTGGTTATACAGACGATTTTCAACGAATCTTTGCAAGTTTGTAAACTCGATACTTAGAAACTTTTTCAGCAAAAACCAGCCAATGTTATCCTATGGAAGGAAATTCAAATTACAGGTAAAGTATGTTCTCGTTACTTTTGTAATCCAGTGCTGGGCTCCTAGGTTCAGCACTGGGACATCTATCTAAAACAGGTAAGCAATTACGTTTTCACAGTTGGTGCGATTTTTAAAGAATATTTTAAAGTTTCAAAACTCGACACTTGGAAGAATTTCCAAGTGAAACCAGTCAATGTTACCCTATGGAAGAAAAGAGAGTTATCGGCTTTTGGGTAAGTACTCTACTGGCAGAGTTAAGGTTCTGGGCATAGACTAAGGGGTCTCCCAGGGTCAGGTAAGTACAGCTGTTACACCCTCAGCGGCACAGGGGCAGCCGGGTGCAGAGTGAGTTAGGCCCAATGTTATCCTATGGGAGGCAGGGGGCCTTTGGTTGGTGGCTGCTGGCTAGCAGGCCACGCGGCTGTGGGAGCTGGTCTCCTGGTCACTTGCTCAGGGCAAATGGGGAAGTAAATTAGAGTAGAGGTTGCACTGCCAGGGGCACTTTGGCGGCTGGGTGCAGGGTGCTTTTGAGCCGTCGGGAGCTCAATGGATTGCAATGGAGAAGCTCAAGAATGAACAAAGGCTGCAAGCTCGGGGACGAAGATTCTTCAGGTGTGACCACCACTTCAAGAGGTAAGTTGGGTAGTTGGAGAATAGGTAGGCACCCAGGAGTTGGGCACAGGGGGGCACAGGGGGCCGCAGGGCGCCGGGTGCAGGAGTGCCTTTTGGTGTCGGGAAATCTTACCCTCTGCTGGTCGTGGTTGGAGGGGTTCCTGGTTCTGAGGCTGCAGGCGTCGTCAGGAGCGTCGAGGTGGGTCCTTGGGTGCTGGATTCAGGATCACAGTCGCCGGGGACGTCCTCCTGGTCTTTGTTCACTCCGGCACAGGCCAGGCTTGGCGGGTGCAGAGTGTGCAGGGTTCGCGGTACCTGGCTGATGCCAGGGGTCAGTTACTTGCTTTGAGCAGTACCACTGCTTGTGGGAGTCCCAGGTAGTTAGAGTCACAAGGCAGTCAGGTCCTCCGGGGTTTCTGAGGTTGCTGACCACTGGAGATGCCGGGGTTTAGCAGGAGCAGGTTCGAGGGTAGACAGGCCGGTAGGGCTGGGGCCAAATCAGTTGGTGTCTTCCTCTTGTTAGCAGCTGCACGGAATGTCTTCTTGTTTCTTGATCTTCTTGCTTGTTTCGGAATCTGGATCTGAGGGAGGAAGGTTCAGGGTGCCCCTAAATACTAAATATTATATGCAGACGATGTAGTCCTGGTTGTATGGACCGCCATGGGTCTCCCAACATTTGTTAAATGCCTTTATTGATTTTATGAAATCCCTAGATTTGTCCACCAATTTTACTAAATCACATACCATGACGATTCATTGTCGGAAGGCTGGTGGGCAAACGTTTCAATAGAGTTGAACTTACAAAGGTTCTGAACTTCTCTTATTTGGGGTTTTGTTTGATAGTAGAAGTTCTTGGGTTGCTCAAAAATCCTTGAAAAGGAACACTTTAATGGGGGTGGTGGGTGCTACCATAGATTTTGCTCCTAGACTTGGGGCCAAACCGTTACCTGCTTTATTAAAGGTATTTCGAGAAAAGTTTATTCCAATGATGACTTATAGGAGTGATGTATGGGGATATAAATACAGGGGAGAGCTTCAAGTCGTCAAAAACTACTTTTGGCATTGTCTGCTTGCTGTTCCCGTCAGAATTCCCTCATTCATGCTCCACGTGGAGGCTGGTTTGGGATATATCTCTGACCATATTGCGCTGACACTCATTGCTCGTTGGTTGAGAATTTGGCCTAGA
This sequence comes from Triturus cristatus, assembly GCF_964204655.1. Classification (NCBI taxonomy): domain Eukaryota; kingdom Metazoa; phylum Chordata; class Amphibia; order Caudata; family Salamandridae; genus Triturus; species Triturus cristatus. Next base: position 751,869,684 of record NC_140593.1, on the reverse strand, counting down.
CCTGTCCTCGTTTTAAATCAGTTAGTTATTGAGTTTTGCAGAGCACTTGAGCGGGCTTTGTCTATCTTGTGGTTAAGGTATGCTAAAGAAACTCTGTTGAGTGTGCACTATATGGATCTATTTATCAAACCTAGACCTTTACCACCGAAGGGAAATAGCAGTTATAAAAAACATGTTCCTGGATAAGTGGCAAAATGATAGAGAGTGTAGGGAACTTGTTAAGCCAATTGTAAAACAGTATATTTTATTGACAACCTGTCCAAAGGGAGAACCCTACCTGTGGATTGTTAGTAAAACCTTTCATCGCTCCTTACTGACAAGTTTTAGGTTTAATACCATTCATTGCTTTTTAGTTACTTCCAAAGGTTTTTGTAAATAAGGAGACCGTAAACCTTGTCCTTGTGATCATTGTGCAGAACAGAATTTGATGCACTATATATTCTTTTGTGACTTTTATTGTATGAGTATTATTATGCGTCTTTTACACACAACTTAATGGTATGTCGGTATTTATGTAAGAGCCATGTGTAAACATGTTTTAAATTTCAATAATATATGCATTTTGTAATTTTATCTTGGTGCTTTTATGGGCAATATTGAACGAATAAAGAATTATTGACCTGACATGGGTTTCCAGTGCTATGTAAAAGCATTTAGCTACATCTCATCCTTGAATGCACTATAAAAAATGTAAACAATAAAATACATAATCTGTCAATGGTACAGATGGAACTACTGCCAGTCAAACTCTACATCACGCCCATGCATTCTTCTCCTTCTAACAGAGATTCGTCTTAGTTTGTTTTTATGTTAGATAACCACACTTGGAAATAAGATAGAAACTAATGCTTTGCTCTTTTTCATAAGCCTGTCCTCGACTGATCTTACATCACAGTTCTATCACCAAGCAGACTGTCAGTTAAAAAGAGAGTAATGCACCAGTTACTAATCCTAGAGTTGAAAACCTTTAACTACTCCTCCCCAAACTACCTCTCAGGAATCATGAGTTTATCATATATACAGACATTCAGAGACAGATTAGTATGAAGCTACATTAGTTAATGTAGTCATGAGTAGCTATTTTTCAATTAAAAACCTCTAAGCTACACCTAAATCACCATCTCCTGCATCCAGATTTCTATTCTTTCAACTACTGGGACCATTCAACTGGAATTAAGTTTATTCAATCCCGCTGTTAACATTATTTAAAATTGGCATCAAGGAACACCTCATCACACAATCATCACATTAACTAATGTATCATGACACAATCTGTCTATGTAAGTCTGTATAAATGATAAACGTATGTATGCTTTTCAATATATATAATGCATATATTCCCATAACCTTCTCTGTTTATCAACCCAAAGCCCTTAATGTCTTATTGCACGAAGGTACTATTGATATATACAGACTATCTTGCCAAAATGCTCAGTGAAGTGCAACAAATAAATACAAAAAAATAAGGATCTCTCTCACTTTTCTATTTTACATGTTCAAGATCTATGTGAGTTTGAGTAATTACCGTTATTTTGGTTACCCTTGTCAAGGAAAATGTCCTAACAACTTCTATTTGTCCAAATAGTTGGTAGGAACAGCATCCTGCAGGCTAACAAAATCAACCTGGTGAAAGCCTGCCATGACAAATGTCATTTGTTAGGCATGCATGGCATGTCTGAGGCGTAAGAAACAATTAAACTGCTCTTGTTTGGTTTTTTATTTGCATCAGGAGTCTTGGTTCAGGCTGCTCCCAATATGTACGTTGTGGGGAAGGGGCCGTAGTATTAGCAGGAGGTAACTGACCCAACAATGATGAGAAGGTAGGTCCTATGAATTACCAGTCTTCTGCATACCTCTAATGAATTGGGATATGCAAGCATGTTGCTTTGAAAACATTCCAGGATTAAGGCCTACATTTCTTTATGTCAGTACTTATTAGTATCTATCCACACATGTTCAGGATTAACAACTAATGTTTCTAAACATTTTCTTCAGGTCTGTTCTGATGGTAGCTCTTGCTTTCAAGTGGGGACTGAAAAGCTTGTTTAATTCAACTATTGCTTCTGTCTGCATTTTGGTATTGTACAGCATCGGAATCTAATTTTTTGAGAGTGGTTATGAAGCTTATTTAGTCTTCTCTTCAGAAGAAGTTGCTTCAAACATTTACAAAACCCATTTTCGAAGACTGGTAGGATGATTGTCCTGGTTGGTCGGCTGTGGGGTAAATTGAAAGTGTGTGGCAGATTTCCAATATACTTATGACATCTCTGGTGGATTATTGGTCTCAGATGCAGCAACACTGCCTGCTACTCTGCCTTCTCCAAGTGCAGTGTCTGGGTGCCTGCTTCTACATTGGTATCTGCGAGATCTCTTGTATCTGCTCCGGTTTCTCCTTCTAAAAATGTTGGTATTGTTGCCTGAAAAGGAGTAGAATAATATTATCCTTCAGTGCATGGATAATTTGAACGCCAGTGTTATATATTTCAAATTCTGTTTTGCTACATGCAGGAACTATAAGTAAAACTCTTGAAAAGTTTCAACCTGTAACATCTCACACTAGCAATAGGCAACACTTCATGAGAAAAAACATTGTTCACGATTGGTATATCATGAGTTTCCACATTTGACAAACCCTTTACCCTTCCAATCTCTATGGTGGTCAATACTTGTGCCTGATTAGGTATCAGGGCAAGATCAAATTAGGAGCCACCACTTCTACCTGAAGTGTTGAATTGTCAGCCATATTATCAACAACACAGTCATACCACCTTTTTGACAATCTTCTACACCATGGTTTGCAAAATGTGCTGCATTAAATTAGCAGCTTTCTCCCGCATGACGTTCTTTGAAAAAAGTGGTATCCACCAACATTTTGCTCCAAAGAGATGAGGCTCAAACAACAGGACGGCTTCCACCTACACCTCAAACTCCTGGCTGTAGAACCTGACCGTCCTTTCTCTATAGTCGGTGACATTTTTACCCTACAAAGGAAAAGAACATGAGTCACTAAGCAGCCAGTCAATATTAGCAAAAATAACTGTGCATGCACTGAATGAAACAAAACATGCAGTATTAATACTGATGCACATATCAACTGGTATGTCCTTTAAATCATGCACTCATTTGCATAGAATATAAACTTCCCACATAACCTTTTCAATTCATTTTAAAGTAGGCAGAATGAAGCATACAAACTAACATTTGGGAAAATGTAGATGTAGACAAAATAAATAAGAAATTATTTTTCTATTAATTGTGGTTGGAGTGTGAAAGGTTTCGAGAGTGAAGAAGGCTCAGTATCAATATTTCTTGTTCTAAGGTTAGCATTCTCCTACCTACTATAGATTATTGGCATGTATGCAAGGTAAAGGAACATAATTGCTTTAGGGAAGCACTAAGAGTCACACAAAGGAGCCACAGACATCATAGCTTTACAAATGACACTTTTATAAATCAGGAGAGTAAATAAATGCAAGGTAATCATTGCAGTGCAAAAACAGTGCTTACCCTTGTGCTCATTTTGCATTTATTCTGTGACGACCTGACAAATTTTCTGATGCCTTCATGGGTTCCGTCCATCTTGTTTGAGAGACTGCTTTTCTTGCTGTTGGCATCTCTAGTAGCAAGTGTGTCTCACCAGTTCTAGCCAAAGACAGTGGACAAAAGGGTGCTGGTCCTTTTGAGTACGTCAGCACAATTGTATTTGCTGCACAGTGAATGTCTCTTAAACCTTAAGAGGTAGCCACGAAAATGGCTGCTGTAGGAAGCACTAAAAAGCATGAGAACAAAAATAAAGGTGATAATTTGTGACCAAATGAAATGTGCTACTTAGAGTATTGTAATGAAAGGAAATTGAAATTGAATAAGCTATTTAGTAAATTTGTGTAATTTAGTAGTACACATAACAAGGGGAAGTTCATGATAGCGTCTTAATGTAAATTGCTGGTTTTCTCTGGTGTATGTGTGCGTGTATGCATATATATTTAAAAATATAGTACTTGTATAGCAGAGACCTAGCTAAAGCATGAGGGCAATGAACAAAAGCGTGAGAGTCCAGGCATGCAATATAGGTAGCTGGGACGGAGACTGTTAGCTAAAACAAAGTTTGCAACTTACTAGGAAGGCAGTAATCAGGTCGAGCTAGATAAAAATCAACAAATTGATGACCAGAGTGGTTGCATTGTATGGAAACATCTTTTGACATAGAGAACTTGTCTGCACAAACTTTAGGCCAAAACTGATGCTTGAAGACTTTCTTAAAACAGCTCAAGTTTAATTCTACAGTTGCCTAATAGGAAGAGTTAAGTTTAAAAGAAGTAAATGAAGTATTAAAACGTGTTATGTTCCAGTTCAACTTCTGAAGCAACTGTGACATAAAAGGAAAGCTCAAATGATGTATCCATGATGAATGAGGCCTAAAAAATTATATGGGTGCTCTATATCAAAGATTCTATATGGAAATTGGATCTAAGGGAGATATATCAGAACAAGATGGTGACTAGAACAGATGGTAAAACACTTAAGGTTCCAGATCTACTGTATGCATCTCCTGCATTGAATCCCAAGGCCATTTCCAGTCTTGATAAACAATTTATGCAACGTGTACGCAATCTATTGCATCTATACTCAGCAACTCCCCACTGTGTTATACGACTAGAATTAGGTTTAAAATCTTTAACATCACTCCACTATAGAAGCACCATGAATTACGTCTGAGAATGTACAAACGCGGACCCAGCCTCACTAAAACATCTAATATACCAAGAATTGGAGAAATCTATGTACAAGGATTTTGAGTTACACATCTTACTGCGGGCTTAGAATCTTATGAACTACCTGATTCACAGACACTGGAGCAAATGAATCGATCAGCCTGGAAAATCCTCTTCCGTGATACCTTTCCTGTTAAACAGTGGGACTCAAACTTGGCACAAGCTGAAAAATACAAGCATATTGACCTAGTATCCAATACCTACTCTGTTCAGAGCCAAAAATCTTTATGATCAAGTTTGGCAGGCTATGATAAAAATAGTTTTTTAAGATTTAGATTGTTTTACATTCTGATTTATAAGTTTGAAAGGAAATGGAACCCAGCAGCTAAAGGTAAAACTGCCTGTCGTCTCTGTGGTCTTGCAACTGAATCCCTTTTGCAAATTGTATATGCAAATTGTTGTATTTAAGGAAGAAAATACTTACGCTCCATGTTTAACAAAGAAAAAATAAGATCAACTGTGGAAGCCGTTCGATATTGTTTCAGAGTCAGGGAAGACAGTGCAATAATAAGGTTGACAACATTTTTAGATCAGGCCTTTAAATCCCTAGCTGTATGATTTTATGTTCTATACCATGGATATTCGCAAACATTTCCACGGGCCGCAAAGAACTGTCTGTGGCATGCCCGAGGGCCGCACTGATGCCAGCAATGCGAAGGTCAGGGTGATGAAAGGTGGGCATAGGGGGACGTGCGAAGATACATAGTGTGGACAACACTCCAAAGCTTCACACGACTTCTGTCTACCACCAACGCTCTATTCTCATGCAGCAAGAATTAAAGACAAAGCATTAACTTCTAACATAAAACTTGATTGGGAAAGAGATACTCATCTAGAGGCTGAAGTGCAAAATGTGAAACCAGAAAACCTGGTATCAGTCCTGGCTTCCACACTTCAGGTAATTGTGTGATCCTAGGCAATTGATTAATTTCACTTTTGCCTCCTATTTCTTCATTACTACATATGAGAGCCCTTTAAAATATGAGTTCAGGGCACGTTCTGTACAAAACCTTCTCTTGAGCTTTTTTTTAATAAACTATATTGTTGTTCCAATTATGTAACAACCAAAACTACAAACCAGGTGCACCTGACAAATGAGATGCCTTTAAGTTCACTAAAGGTATTATTTTCAGAATGGGCAGCATGAATGTTTCCAAGATCATAATTGAAAACTATCAATCCTCATATATGCCTCTCAATACAGTGATATAATATGATCTACTAAGGTAAAACGCTCATGCATGTTAATAAAACACATATTTTTTTAAGTTTGCAGAGAGTGTTTCATGTTTTTACATGTTTAGTGCAAGATGTCTTTAAAACTAAAGGTGTCCTTAATGATAAATTGTCTAGGACACCTTTCCTTCTTTAGCTAATGTGTAAATAAAGTGTGCCAGTTTGTATCACAGTTTTCTGAATGTCTCTGCTATGTAAGTGAACAGCAGCCCAGTGCTGCTATTCACCAGGGGTCGCGATAAAAGGTCCGAAGGTTCACATGCAGCCCCCGGGCCGTACTTTGAGTATCCTGGATCCATACTGATGTAGTTAAAGAAAAATATTTATAAAGCTTTAGTACATATTTACATATCCTGATTTTCCCAAAGGGATAATTAATTTGTTGCACAAAACCTGAGAACTTTTATGCTTTCTTGCACATTTTGGCACATTAGCACTTTATTGGAACCGGTAAGAAAAGTCAGTAGGCCAAGAAAAATCGACGGAAGAGGCCAGAAATGTTTTAGTCAATGGTGTGAATACCAAGACCAGTGCTGCTATTTGTTGAAACTTAAAAAGTCCACTCATGCATCTTTATAAGTGTTAAGACTATTCCAACCATGTATGGATTAAGTTGCTTGCAAACTGTTCTTAAAGTACGAGTATAAATATATGTTTTAGGACGCTAGTGCAGTTTAGAAATTGTATTTAAGAAACAATGCTTTTTATGGAAGTTTTACATTATACACACTAATTAATTATGATCAAAAGAAAACGCTCATACTTGAAAGTATACTCTCGGAGCTTAGATGCATTGAAATTAGCCGCTTGAATGTCACAATTTTAGAATTCTATAATTTTAGAAGCTTATTTATAGAATGTGTGATGTTTTATATCTATTATTGTAATCTTTGATTAATACAATAAACTTTACTTACTACTACTACTATTGAGAACAAACCTTAGAATGAATCCATGACAACAGTAGCACCATTCCATACTTTATCAACAGACACCTAGAAAAAAATTGTTAATACTCATGTAACCCAGCAACTTGTGGAACCTTGATTTGAAATTCATGCTGGGAGTTATTGCCCTTGCAACACAATCCTTTGTGGACACGTGGGGAACATACATCCAATAGGTGTGTGTTCTGATCGCCATAGAGAAACTATTGAAAAGAAACTACTGAATATGTAGGTTAGACAGCTAATACAAAATGATAAGATTTAAACATTGGTGTGCATTTCTTTACTTTGTTACAGTTTAGACGTTTGCACCCCATAGCAAAGCAATAGTCGAAGGTGTAACTGAAACTATTTAACCTAAGGAAAATCAATGCACCACTGGAAATGAACCACAGATTGAAGGTGACAAAGTCATTTGTGAAGTGTCGTCTGAACGCCTGTAGTACTGTCCACGCAGAGCCCACTATTAGATTATAGTCAGCATGCTAAGGCTGCAGAATGAGGTGCTAAACTACGCCTGAATCCCAGAAACATGCCTATGACAATTTAGACTTGAAAGCACTCCACCTGCTGGCTCCACTTGAAGTTAAAGGTGAAATTCAAAATCTTAAGCCATCATACACAAGGTCTGCTGAAGAAGGGATTTGGCGACCTGTATAATCTGCACACTCCCAATGCACCCCTGCCGCAGCCTACAAACCACCAAGCACATCATCCAAAAAGAGGCCTTTGGTCAATAAAAACAAGGAGACAGATGAATCAGCACCGGAATTTAACTAACGTTTCTTGAAACTCTGTCCAAGAGCAGAGCGTAGCTTCCAGTTCTAAAAATTCCTAAAGACCAAACTTTTCATGTTTGCATTTTCCTAAAGACTAGTAACAATAGAGGCAATGACTTCTTTTAAATCTTGAATGAGGCTACACTTCACTGTTCCCTTTAGATGGACACTACTCTTTAACCCTGACTACACCCAACTGCTGATTACTGTGTACAGATGTCGATATACGGCAACATTGTGGTGCTTAGCAAAACAACTAAATAAATTGTTATATCCATCACCTTACAACCCAAGTCAATAATCTTTATTCAGCAAATGCCATAAAAGTAACACATAAAGAAAAAAGTATACAGAAAATAAGCTTGAAAACGGTATAGAAAAAAAGATGATGGATGTTAAGACTAATCTTTAAAAAAAAATCATTATCAAGACACAAAGATATGCTGCAATCATATATATAGTATGTTAAACTGTCACATTTGAACTATAGGGAAAGAAAGGCAGACCCACCTTAGAACTCAAACACAAAGCTGCCAACAGGCCATCACTATGGAAGGCAGACTGTGTAACAGTAATTGACCATAATCTGAGCACCAAGACTGTGGAACAGCCTATTACCACATCAACCTGACTGCGGAACAAGCCAGTGACGGTCGTTGCAGTACACAGTGCAAGGGCCAGCCAATCATCACTGCAGCACGCAGACATAGAACTGCCTACCAAGCATCAGTGGGCCTTCCATGCTTCAGGATGCCTCTGAGAACATGTCTGAAGCAACATAGCTAACAGATATAACCTATATCTGCTGTTCCCTGAGCTGTATTCAACAACGTTCTGCTTATTGCATCCCTAAATACCAAATGTGATACACGGCGTACGCGCGTACAGATAAGATGTTTGCTCTTAAGAAACAGGCAAAAAGTAAAAACCTACCCGGCCTGTCGAATCATATGGCTTAATAATAATGCGTTAATTAACCAGGGTGCAAAATCTCTGGCACTAACTGTGCGGAACGTCACATTAGGCAAACGTAGGCCCACCCAGTGCTACAGCGACGTTAGGGCCTGCCTGATAACCACAAGGCCTGGGCTTTTGCAGGAAAAGGTTAGCCGGTGATCTGTGGAAAGGTTATGGGCGATGCAGAGACAGGGTTACAATACGGCGGTAGGTGTCGGTTATCGCGTCTGTCTTCTCCCGACAGCTCTCTTGTGTGGACCCGGACACGCACAAAGGAGGCCGCTTCCCAACGCCCCACCCTCCTCCGGGCACGCGGTGGATCGATGGCATGGAAGAAAAGCTCATAATGGCCGTGGCAGCAGAGGAGACAACTATCTGCTGCCAATTCTATCCATCTCAATCTGCGACGCTGCGCCCATAATGTAGCCAAGTGGAAAATCAATGACGCCATCCCGGAGCATGCTCAGTGCTGGCTGCCCTCTGACCTCGGCTCGCTATCGGCCGATAAGAGCGCAGAATAGAGCTGTTGTTTTGGTGCCGGAATGAATGGCAGGCAGAGTCCCTCTGATATGGACAAACAAGTGATGCTGAAGTGACAGCCCCGGGAGTCTACCAGGCAGGTCCCACTGTTGCCAGCAGCACGTTAACCCCTCGGTTTCTTGCGATGAAAACGAATAGACGGTATCTTGGAACACTCTGAAGAGGCGGCATTTGCCTACTTCTGCACTCACATAATAATGCTACATCGTTTATAGCGTCCAAAACCGCAACCATCCTCCCAGCGCTTTGTGCGTGTCTGTGTGCGCGCAGGGTAGTTCATTTATAATTAAAAATGATGTATTGGTGAGGTTTTTGCTATCAGTTTTAAATGTAATTTAGCTGTAGGCAAATCGGCGTTTTCGGAGTAGTTTCTGAAAACCCACACTCATTCTCTTGAAAGGGGTGCGAACCAGTGGGGCTTACTTTTGCTAGTGATGCAGTTTGATCATTGTATTTAGGGATGTAAAGGTTGATATAGTTCTTCACCGAATAACTGTATGGCTCCACAGTCTCTGCATTTCATTTTTGGGGCTACCTATATCTCTTGCAAATTTGGAGGCTGTAGACCATCACTAAGTGACATGTTATCTAATAGCTCATTTGCAGACGGTAGAATTAGCTTCACCGACTGATGACTTTGTATGATTTGGGTAAAATAATTGACCCTGACGGTGGCTTACTTCCTCATCATTGTCAGCGCTTAGAAACTGCTCTGGATTTTTTGCAACCCTGCCATTAGTCCCTATAGAAGCACCATAGCAGGCTGAGCGCCTGTAATTAATAGCTCATAGATGGTAAAGATACTTAAAGGCGCTTCATAAAAGTCTGCTCCCTGTGATTACCGGGGCTGCGGTGATGGTCTCGTTTTCAGTCAGAAACAAATAAATAACTGCTAGTTTTGAACAGTCTAAAAAGAGCTGCTTAAATAATCTCGAACACGTGTATTGCCATATTTCCAATGAGACTCTTGCATTGAATTTCAAATAAATTGTGTCATAGCAGTCATCTACCAGATAGTAGGCTACGATATGTCCGAGCTATAAATAAGAAAAGCATCTGCAATGCAATAGGTCTTGCATTTACGCGAGTTCGAGCTATTGGCACTGTAAATGACAACGGCTTTTATTTATGTTTTGGTTTTTAAAACATAAATAAAAAGCATTGTCATTTACAATGCCAATAGCTTAAACTCTTGCAAATGTGAGACCTATTGCATTCCAAATGCTTGAAGGCATCGCTGAGTTGCCCCCTTCTGTCTCCCATGACCCCTGAAGAGCTCCCGTTTGCTACGAATTAAATAAACAAGTTGGTGGTCACAACTGCGCACGAGAGTCCCTCCTGCAGTAAGAGAAACTCATTAAAGAAAATAGTGCCTACAGACTAAAGAAGAGGTACCGTGTAACAACCGAACTAAAAGGCCTAATCCTCATCGGAGGTTACAAATGAGCACAAGGCGGTACTAAGGAGGGACCAACAAGCCTAATAGTGACTCAGAAGCCAGCATTTACGAAGGACAATGACACAAGCCAATTAAAAATATGGGCGGGCAGTGGGCGGGGCTGCAAGTACATACTCCAATACAGCATACCTCACAGAGCGAGCAGCGCATGCACGCTTCTGCTAGGCTCGACCTAAAAACACTGGTACACAAAATAGTATTGATACAGGACTTCAACCGATGTGTGCACAGACATGAAAGAAAATCACAAACAGGCTGAAAAAATGAAACCTCCAATTCAAATACTCACAAGAACCTTCCATCTGAGGAACATGCCACCATAACAAACCTCAGGGCCCATAGATTTTGACCAGAATACTGGTTAAAGATCACAAAACCAGCTTACAGAACTGGTTATAACACTGCCAGGTCAACAGATACAAATAATCCAGTAACATAACAAGATGGCATGGAGTCTAGAGCAAGCAGAGAAAATGCCCCTCAACTAATGTTTCGGTAGTGCAATACATGAATAATAGGAGCTTAAGGAGCATCAACAGGCCTCTGGGTCCCAACGCCAATGCAACTGCTGCACTACTGATAGCTATGCCGCTGAAATAACCCCGAATTCCAGCTTGAGAACATAATTCCAATATATCCACAACAATGGAAAACAAGCAGTGGAAAAGTCAATAGGTCTCACTTTTTGGATTTGACAGAGCTTTTTGTTGTTAATAAAAATACAAATAAAACGAAAAGGTGAGAGTGATTGGGAGCAAATGGAAAAGTAATGGGCGAGCTGAGGTTGCGAGAATACCGCAGAGCATGCAGAAGACTGGGGAAAAAGCAGAAATCAAGGAAGAGGGTCGAGAGCAAGAAAACACATGCACTCCCATGAAGCGTGGAAAGCATAAGAAACAAGCTTTGGAATAGCCAATAGGTCTTGCCTTTGGGACCTTATAAGTGTTTAGCCAGGCAGTACATTATCCTGTTAATAATACGGCCACACAATTTTACGCCCAATGATGTTTAAGGACGCGATCCCTGTGTGTCATGGACAGAAACATGCTTTGTAATGTACCGTGGTAACACTGGGCTGCAGAAGTCAGTGCAGACTATCATGCGCGCTGCCATAGGCTCGACCTAAACAGGCATTTCAACCGGGTCAAATTGGTGAGAGGCTGACATACTAGAGAATATCTTACTATTTCCACATCTACCAACATTTGCGCATTTCAACCGGGTAACTTCGGTGACAGACTGGGAGAACATTTCCTTCTATTACTCAATGGACTCGTGCTCAGTTGAACAAACTCGGAAGGATGTCGGGCAGAGTTGGAAGTCCGCGATTCAATCCCCTTCCAGAGCTTCCGCAGCAGGGGCTTTACACACTGAGCCACCTTGGCCGAAGAAAAAGGTGACTTTACTGAGATGTTTGACGAGCGGTCCAGGTGACACTAAAATCTCAATGGATTCCGCTGTTTCCGTGCATGAACGGCATTCACTAAAGTAAACAGGTGATACATTTGAAAATTGGAAAATGCCGAACAGCTAGATTGACTTTCAGAAAACACTGTGAGAATCACTGTGAGAATCAGCGAGCCCGCCACCTCTCCGACAACCCACAGTGCCCTAGAGAGTTTCAAACGTTTATTAGGAGCTAGCCCCTCTATCCACATTACCCCCACCACAACCCACCTACCTCCCAGTGGTTCTGATAATTTCTCCACAGAGGCTTTCCTCCTGCTGTGCATCAGTGGAAAGAAACTAAACAATCTCAAAAGATTAAGAGGCCAGTTGAAGTGGCACAGCCCATTGCACAAGCAGGAAGAGACACAACATAACCATACCAGGCAGGCTCAGCCTTCCATCTTTACTAGGTTGGGAAACTTGGAGCGTTTTATATACTCGTAAAAAAAATCAGTGCTTGGAAGAATGCATTTGATATAGCGCCTTAAGATGCAGATGTGTTATACAAAAAGCTATATTTAAATACGTTAAATTATTATTATTATTATTAGTGATTCTAATAATAATACGATAATAATAATAATAATCAGATAATAATAATAAATGTAATAAAAAATAATGATAACAATGAATAATATTTCATTGTGTGTTTTTCTCTCGTACTGGGAGACGGCTGCTACGTCTACATGTGCTATCGCAGGGAGCGCATACCTCTTGGGTGCAGTCTCAAGAATAAGTTTAATTCACTACAATAAGCCCCTGGAGCCCCCAGCTACGGGCCGAATACCACTTACCCCGCAAGAGCAGCACTCACTCCTCGGTCCCCCCGGGGGATGACTCGCCCTGACCCTCATGGCCCTTGGATCGGCCGAGGATGCTGTCTATGAAGTAAGGCGTCAGCGGGTGCACGGGGCCTCCCTGCTGAGAGCCGGGACCCTAGGGGCTCTCCACCGGACCCAGGACTCCCTCGGCTCTAGAGGGGCTGGAGGTTGGCAGCATGGCGTTATTGAGGCAAGAGGTCTCACTGACCCGCACAGTGTGATCTGTCACCGGGACCGGGGTGTCACCTCACGACATGCTCGCGGCTCATCCCCTGGGGTATTTCCAATGGTCCCCTACACTATCTCCTTAAGCCGGTTATTAGCATTTCATTGCGGTGCTGTCGTCAGTCGCGGGGTGGGTGCTGCCAGCAGCTAAACTGCCCAAGCCATATTTCAGAAGATGGGGAGGGTCCATGGAGGGGGGCAGTGGAGGTAGAATGAATCCACGAACTTGAAATAGTCACATGACATATTGTCAATATGTGATATTGTTTACAAAAAGTAAGAAGGAACAAACGGGTGGCGTATGAATGAACTGGGATTGCAACTTTCCCCCATGAGAAAAGCGATCGAGTGTGAGCGTGAGTTATTTGTATGTATAGCCCACACAGCCCGCCCCTCGAGGCTTCTTAGCGCTTGTGTGGGGCCTCTGTGCAATGCTAGCGAATGCGTAGTTTTTCTTTTGAGCGAGTGGGCAAGAGTGATGTATTTTAGATCAAATGTGCATTTGATTTTATGTGTTTATGTTATGAGGGCAGTCCGCTAACAAGGGGAGATCAAAAGTAATGGAAACGTCATTTTCTGGAAAATCCACAAGTGTATCTGGTGAAACTGTAAAACGGCCTGCAAGAGGGGGAGGAGAGACTGCATGTGAACCAAACGCGCACATGCTGATTAAAACCAGATGGCTCAACAAGAAAGATATGCTGTTCGCCCAGTCGGATAACGTGATAAAGGGACTGAAGGAGGGAAGTCCTCCTTGTCGGAACTAGAGTCCTCACACACCCAGCAAGCTAGATGTCATGCTTCATCATATGAACTTGCTTCTCGTCGGGTCGGAGCTGCAATACCCGACGGGCACCCTTAAAGGGGTACTTTAGCGGAGATCTTTTGTTCCTGCCGTTTGGTGCGTGGGTGTGAGGGCCCTAAAGAACAGTGTAGATGTGGTGCAGGTGAGTGATGTTAAAAAAGGTTGGATAGTCCACATAAACTCTTTATTCGGCTGGTAATCCACCTTCTTAAAAACAAACTGAGTGGCATCTCTCTGGCTCTATGGTCCAGTGGAGCTCAGCTCATCTCATATCGTGTGGTCGACATGTTTCATGCATCGTGGTCAATACTGATCCATTGCATTTCATCAGGACCTTGTGTTACAATACTATCTACACGTGGTGGTGGTGGGCAATGAGGCTCCTACCTACTACACTTCTTGGAAGCGTGCGCGAAGTCCAGCCAATCCTAGTGGTAACCTACACAGGGAGGATGACATAAGGAGACAATATGCAGTCACTAGATACTTCAATCTAGCAGACAGGTACATATGCCCCCCTACACCCTCATCTCAGATGTCCAGTAAGCGATCAAACTTAGAATTTAGTCTGACCCCTGATTACAAATGTTAAAATAGTCATTAAAAATAAGACTGGGCTACAGACAAGGTTAACAAGCATTGGCATAGCCAATAGGCCTCGCTTTTGGGACCGTATAAGTATTTAGTTATGCAGCACAATATCCTTGGTGCAATAACATCAACTGTTGCAAGGCTAAAAACTTATAAGGTCCCAAAGGCGAGATCTATTGGCTATGCCAATGCTTGTTTAAAAACAGGAAGTTGTGTGATTGTGATGCATGACTGATATATTTACGTCTAGTCTTCATAACTAAACAATTTCTAAATGTACACATTTTCAAGAATAAACTCAGCAACTTAGTAACAAAAAAAACTTAATTAGCAGTACATTTTTGTCACCATAATCATACTGAGAGGCGTGCACGCTTTCACTGATCGTAAATATGAATACACATTCCCAACAATACAATATGCATGTGAAAATGTGCCTTGCATACTCTCACGATGGAGCTACACTTTAGCTGGAATATAATTTCAGGGCCACATACTTTCACAGCAGGGAAAGCCCAGTTTCACAACCTGCAAATCGACACATATTGATGTCTTCTTTGAAATAACAAACGTCACAATATGTAAAAAGCACAGCACCAAGTAAATGAAAACCTTCAACACTGTGCTACAACCGGCGCTGTTCCAACCAAACAAAACCATTTATAGCCTTTTCAAAAATATAAATAAATAGGTTACAACAATACCGCTAATTACTTTGACTTCCAAAAGCAAATTTCTTTCAGGCAGGGTGTTTATTTGCATTTCCGTTGCCAGGTCACAGCCACCACATACATCTGCCACACAGACAGAGAATGCAGGGCATACATCTTTCATGTGCAGTGTGCTCTATATATAAAGATGGAATGCCTGCCATGTCCCTCTTCCTCGTTAGATATTATATTAGGAAACGTGCGCTGACCTGGCACTCGGTTGTCTAACCGCTACAACCACAGTGTGCATGACTGCGTGGGCACACGGTGGGCGCACACTTGTGCTTAGAGTAGGATGAGACGAAGCACCATTAAACTACATTTCCTGCATACAGAAAATCATAGAATAGCTCAATCTTCGTCGCCACTGTGATAATGCAAATGCGTTCAAGTAAAGGGAGTTCTCACAATATTCTTAAGTGCAATCTTCTCGACAACTTGTAGGGTATGCGTCAGGTCAGACACTAAGCACCTTGGCTGCAGGGCGCAGTATGTTAATGCGTTTATGTTTATTTTGAACACTGCAGGCCGACCTCTGAGGAGCTTCCTAGCCCGCTTTACATGCCAGCTGTAGGCCGGCATCTGTCGTCCCTGGCTTCACAGACTACTCTCCAACGAAAGTGAGCAATCTGTTTTCTGCTTGGTTAAAAAGCGACGAGTATGCACAACAACTGTACCCCGGATCTGTGAGAATGCCAGCCATGCCTAGGGAGTAATTCAATGCATCCCAGCCGCAAATGATCAAATAAGGCATACGATGCCCTGCGTGGAGCGGACTGCCCCATGACGACATCGTTTACGAAGAGCTGCTCTTCACGGGACGGGTAAGTGAGCGCAATATCATCAGCTAAGGATGGCCCGTTGGTACATACTTGTTGATATTGTGCAACCAGGCTTTTGAAAGACTATGCATGATTGGTTGGTGCATTTAAGTCGGAAAGTAAATGTCCTGCAAAGACTTGGCCAGCAGGGGGCCTTCACTTGAGAGTACGCAAGCGAGCATAAGGCGCACACACATTCCTGCCACTGAGCTACAAATGGCCTCTGGAATGTTCTAACCCTTCAGATCCCGTGAGTGTGTACCTGCCAGAGTAAACTTACAGCCATACACCTTCTCGAAAGCGGAGGTTAGGCACAGAAATACCCCATGTATTACTAGGATATGATCATATAATAGTCTCACTCCAGACGTCAAATATTTGGAAAAAGTATATTTTCGGGTGCCATGTCGTACTCGTACAGTAAGAAAGCACAAACGTTGGCAAAACAAATAGGGCCGTTTGTCTTTGTCAATGGTTGTGTTGACAGAGCTTTTGTTATGTTTTTTCTAAAACTGTATTGTTGGAGGAACTGCTGGGGCTGCACTAAAATAACAAGCATTGGCCGCGCGGCCGTAAAAGTAACGCGGCCGTGAAAGCGAAAATGATCGCGGGGACGCGTTCTGTGGTGAGGAGGGGCAGAGTGAGGTGTGCTGTAAGGGTGCAGAGAGGCAGAGCGAGGCGCGCGCATGGGAGAGCGAGAGGAAAGCCAGATGGCTCCTCTGCTCGTGCCTGTGCGCGTAACCGCACGCAGAATGCCACCCAAAGAGCTGTGGTATGACTTTTAAAAGCTCTAACTAAATGTCTCGCAGAGCAGCGCATGCGCTGGCTCAGGCGAGACCTAAAATGAATGAACTGGGATTACAACTTTCCCCCCATGTGAAAAGCGATCGAGTGTGAGCACGAGTTATTTGTATGTATAGCGCACACAGCCCGCCCCTCGTGGCTTCTTAGCGCTTGTGTGTGGCCTCTGTGCAATGCGAGCGAATGCGTATTTTCTCTTTTGAGCGTGTAGGCAAGAGTGATGTATTTTAGATAAAATGTGCATTTGCTTTTGTGGGTTTATGTTATGAGGGCAGTCCGCTAACAAGGGGAGATCAAAAGTAATGGAAACATAATTTTCTGGAAAATCCACAAGTGTATCTGGTGAAACGGCCTGCAAGAGGGGGAGGAGAGACTGCATGTGAACGAAGCGCGCACATGCTGATTAAAACCAGATGGCACCTGCGTGCTGCTGCTGGCTCCCGAGAGCAAAACGCTCTGGGAATAAACCTTGGAAAAGAAGCTGGGTCATCCACACGCCTTTGGCCAATTGCATACTGAAGCCAGACGCAAAGGCCAATAGCGTGTGAGCACAACATGCCCGCGCTTTGAAGAAAATTGAAGTGATTCCAAGTGGTCGATTTCCTAAGCAGTGCATGCGCGCTGCCAAAGGCTCGACCTAAAAAAGTAGTATCCTGAAAGTAAGTAGTGGAAGGACAAAAATATTAAATCAAAAGAATTGTAAAGAAGCTATGCCCCTCTGTATGGAAGCCCTAAAAATCACTCTGCAAGAAAATATTAAGCAAGTGAAGCAAAAGGCATGTGCCCGCATGCTCCTTCCGTTCCCCGCCAAAGTCCCAGAGAAGGCCATTAACCTCCAACTCACTGATTATCTGGAAAGGATACAAACTGCTGGACCCATCCCAACTGGGCTTCAGCACCAACTACAGCACTGAGACAGCCCTGATCGCTACAATAGATAACACCCAAACACTACTCAACAGAGGAGAATCAGCCATACTCATCACCTGGACCTCTCCACAGCATTCAACACCGTCTCCCACCACACACTTATCGACCAACTATGCCAGATTGGAATCACAGACAAGGTACTGGGATGGATGGCATCCTTCCTCATGGGACGTACCCAAAGAGACCGCCTCCCTTCACCTCACAACCCAAGCACACAATCTGCTAAGAACTACGAAGTTCATCCCTAGCCCAACCCTCTTCAACATCTACACCACGCCACTCGCAATTATTATTAAAACACACAACATCAACATCATCTCCTGCACCGACAACACTCAGCTCATCCTCTCACTCTCCACCGCGATGAAGACCAACTTCCACAACTGCATGAAGAACTACGCAACATGGATGAAAGACAACTGCCTAAAACTAAACACGGGCAAAACGTAAGTTCTGATCTTTGGAAAATAAACCACCCTCTGGAATAACTCCTGGTGGTTTGCAGAGCTCAGCTCCACTCCTATACCGAAAGAACACGCTCGCAACCTAGGCATCATCTTGGACAGCGAGCTCTCCATGAAACATCAGGTCAAATCCATCTCCTCAGCCTGTTTCCACTCAATCTGCATACTTCTCAAAATCTTTAGATGGCTCCTCATCAGCACAAGGAAAACTGTGACTCAGGCCCTCATCAGCAATCGGCTTGACTACAGCAACGCACTCTATGCAGGCACAACCACCGCAGGAACTCATGCAAAGACTCCAGACAATACAGAATGCAGCAACCAGACTAATTCTCAACCTGCCCAAGAGAACACACATTACCCAGCACTTGAAAGACCTCTACTGGCTCCCCGTCCAGAAGAGATGCCGGTTCAAGCTCCTGACCCACGCCTACAAAGCACGCTACCACCAAGGTCTGGAACACCGTCTCCCTTCACCTCACACTGCACCTTCACTGAACTGCTTCAGGAACGGACTCAAGAGCTGGTTTTTCAACAGATCCCTGCAGCACAGCACCTGGATACCCCCGGGTGAATAGCAGCATTATACAAACACTACTTGATTGACTGATTGATTAAGAGGTAGGAGGGAATGGATCTGTATCGCACGGTACTATACTCATAACATGAAAGAAATGCTGAGATTCATGAACAAGAAGATACTAAAGAGGTGTGAAATGGAAAAAGTGAGCATTCTATGCAAACCACATTAATCAGGAAACAAATCAATTGAACAAAGTATTCCATGGATTACAGACTAACCCACCAATTGAGAAACGTCCCAAACACCATGCTTTCTCGAAAGAAAACCTCTGGTCATTCCTTAAATCTATAGTACAGTACATCAATGAGAAAACTAAGAAGAACGCTATATGCTAGACTATCAATATAATATATTAATATTATTATTATTATCATCATCATTTTTATGGTTGCAGGACTTCAGGTCTATAGCTGACCTGGGAAGGGAGCTGGCAACCAAAGACACACAGAAAGTTTCCCCAGTACAGTTTTGGGTGCCGTCTGGACATGAGTCAATGAAATGTGCCTAATATTTATACCTAAGAAGCTAAAGGGAGATGGGAAATACCTTGCACATTAAATTACCATTTGAATCCCACTTATCCTCCAGTGGAGCCTACTCTGCTTTTATAGAACCTCAGCATATATTAATGGGGGCTTCCCCAAATTCATACCTTTGTCTGACAAGACTCAGCTCTCACCTCCACCTTGTTGCCCATTTGGAAACAGGAGCTTCAAAATTATTTTTCGTCTCTATATAGTCTTAGTTTGTGCTTAATTGTCAACAATTCAAACCCTGTGCAGCATTGCCTGTAACTGGTCATATGCAGTACAGTGGGAGTTCCAGCTAAGCTAGGTTGCTTAAAAATTAGGACACAACTGGTCAAATGACCAGGCAGCTCACCAATAAATACAGGTGTACATTTTCCCTTCTCTTTCTTTCACACCTCTGGAAGCCTGAGAATAGAACTAACAAGGGAAAGAGTGAGATAGGGATCAGCCATGAAGAGTACCACCTAACCGACTTTAAGGCTTAAAAGTGGGCAGCACGTGATGACACAACACCAGCAGGGTTGCACTATATGGCATACAGAGGTCATTATTTTACCCATTCAACAAGGGGGTTGAAAATAAAAGTAATGAAGGTGTAACCACCCTATTTTAAATTTAAAGCTATGAGGTCTCTTATAATCTAAAAAATGTCACACTAATTGAACGGTCACTGGATAGGATTATTCAATCTCACATTTATTGAGAGACAATTCCAGCTCTATATCTTTGCATATGTAACAAAAAACAAGCCACTGAGCCTTAAAGGTGGCTGTGAACCAAAAGGATTGTCGTAGTGGGGAAGTACAAATAATGGTGAAGCCTGCCACTGTAAGTGGTTGAAGATTACAGTCCTCTTTTGGGGACACAAGGTGCGAATATTTTCTTATTTTTATGGAATTGTTCTTGTACCATTCATCTCTCCAATCTAGAGCACTAACAATATTAAGGAAAAGTAGGTCGCACACCGCTCGTCACACCAGCAAGTTGCCCCAAAGGACTGTGGGAAATGTAGTGGCGACGGCGGGTACGCCTATGCCACAGAATGTAAATAGAACAGTATGTGTATGCGTTAGCCATCCCTGGACACGTGTTTCGAGGTAGTTGCCTCTCGTCAGCAGGGAGCAGGTCAATGTAAAGGGGTGCCGCGTGGACTGCCAAATGTAATTAAAAGCAGGTCAAGTACCTCTCCTGGCGCGCAGGTGCAGACTCAAGGCTCGTCAGCCCGTTAGCTTAAGGAAGCCGTTTAAATTAAGGAAAAGTAGGTCGCACACCGCTCGTCACACCAGCAAGTTGCCCCAAAGGACTGTGGGAAATGTAGTGGCGACGGCGGGTACGCCTATGCCACAGAATGTAAATAGAACAGTATGTGTATGCGTTAGCCATCCCTGGACACGTGTTTCGAGGTAGTTGCCTCTCGTCAGCAGGGAGCAGGTCAATGTAAAGGGGTGCCGCGTGGACTGCCAAATGTAATTAAAAGCAGGTCAAGTACCTCTCCTGGCGCGCAGGTGCAGACTCAAGGCTCGTCAGCCCGTTAGCTTAAGGAAGCCGTTTAAATTAAGGAAAAGTAGGTCGCACACCGCTCGTCACACCAGCAAGTTGCCCCAAAGGACTGTGGGAAATGTAGTGGCGACGGCGGGTACGCCTATGCCACAGAATGTAAATAGAACAGTATGTGTATGCGTTAGCCATCCCTGGACACGTGTTTCGAGGTAGTTGCCTCTCGTCAGCAGGGAGCAGGTCAATGTAAAGGGGTGCCGCGTGGACTGCCAAATGTAATTAAAAGCAGGTCAAGTACCTCTCCTGGCGCGCAGGTGCAGACTCAAGGCTCGTCAGCCCGTTAGCTTAAGGAAGCCGTTTAAATTAAGGAAAAGTAGGTCGCACACCGCTCGTCACACCAGCAAGTTGCCCCAAAGGACTGTGGGAAATGTAGTGGCGACGGCGGGTACGCCTATGCCACAGAATGTAAATAGAACAGTATGTGTATGCGTTAGCCATCCCTGGACACGTGTTTCGAGGTAGTTGCCTCTCGTCAGCAGGGAGCAGGTCAATGTAAAGGGGTGCCGCGTGGACTGCCAAATGTAATTAAAAGCAGGTCAAGTACCTCTCCTGGCGCGCAGGTGCAGACTCAAGGCTCGTCAGCCCGTTAGCTTAAGGAAGCCGTTTAAATTAAGGAAAAGTAGGTCGCACACCGCTCGTCACACCAGCAAGTTGCCCCAAAGGACTGTGGGAAATGTAGTGGCGACGGCGGGTACGCCTATGCCACAGAATGTAAATAGAACAGTATGTGTATGCGTTAGCCATCCCTGGACACGTGTTTCGAGGTAGTTGCCTCTCGTCAGCAGGGAGCAGGTCAATGTAAAGGGGTGCCGCGTGGACTGCCAAATGTAATTAAAAGCAGGTCAAGTACCTCTCCTGGCGCGCAGGTGCAGACTCAAGGCTCGTCAGCCCGTTAGCTTAAGGAAGCCGTTTAAATTAAGGAAAAGTAGGTCGCACACCGCTCGTCACACCAGCAAGTTGCCCCAAAGGACTGTGGGAAATGTAGTGGCGACGGCGGGTACGCCTATGCCACAGAATGTAAATAGAACAGTATGTGTATGCGTTAGCCATCCCTGGACACGTGTTTCGAGGTAGTTGCCTCTCGTCAGCAGGGAGCAGGTCAATGTAAAGGGGTGCCGCGTGGACTGCCAAATGTAATTAAAAGCAGGTCAAGTACCTCTCCTGGCGCGCAGGTGCAGACTCAAGGCTCGTCAGCCCGTTAGCTTAAGGAAGCCGTTTAAATTAAGGAAAAGTAGGTCGCACACCGCTCGTCACACCAGCAAGTTGCCCCAAAGGACTGTGGGAAATGTAGTGGCGACGGCGGGTACGCCTATGCCACAGAATGTAAATAGAACAGTATGTGTATGCGTTAGCCATCCCTGGACACGTGTTTCGAGGTAGTTGCCTCTCGTCAGCAGGGAGCAGGTCAATGTAAAGGGGTGCCGCGTGGACTGCCAAATGTAATTAAAAGCAGGTCAAGTACCTCTCCTGGCGCGCAGGTGCAGACTCAAGGCTCGTCAGCCCGTTAGCTTAAGGAAGCCGTTTAAATTAAGGAAAAGTAGGTCGCACACCGCTCGTCACACCAGCAAGTTGCCCCAAAGGACTGTGGGAAATGTAGTGGCGACGGCGGGTACGCCTATGCCACAGAATGTAAATAGAACAGTATGTGTATGCGTTAGCCATCCCTGGACACGTGTTTCGAGGTAGTTGCCTCTCGTCAGCAGGGAGCAGGTCAATGTAAAGGGGTGCCGCGTGGACTGCCAAATGTAATTAAAAGCAGGTCAAGTACCTCTCCTGGCGCGCAGGTGCAGACTCAAGGCTCGTCAGCCCGTTAGCTTAAGGAAGCCGTTTAAATTAAGGAAAAGTAGGTCGCACACCGCTCGTCACACCAGCAAGTTGCCCCAAAGGACTGTGGGAAATGTAGTGGCGACGGCGGGTACGCCTATGCCACAGAATGTAAATAGAACAGTATGTGTATGCGTTAGCCATCCCTGGACACGTGTTTCGAGGTAGTTGCCTCTCGTCAGCAGGGAGCAGGTCAATGTAAAGGGGTGCCGCGTGGACTGCCAAATGTGCAGACTCAAGGCTCGTCAGCCCGTTAGCTTAAGGAAGCCGTTTAAATTAAGGAAAAGTAGGTCGCACCTGCGCGCCATGAGAGGTACTTGACCTGTTTTTAATTACATTTTGGCAGTCCACACGGCACCCCTTTACACTGTCCTACTCCCTGCTGACGAGAGGCAACTACCTCGAAACACGTGTCCAGGGATGGCTAAATGCAACACATACTGTTCTCTTTACACATCGTGGCATAGGCGTACCCGCCGTCGCCACTTCATTTACCACAGTCCTTTGGGGCAACTTGCTGGTGTGACGAGCAGTGTGCGACCAATTTGTGTACAAATTATTACGGCTCCCTTGAGCTAACGGGCTGACGAGCCTTGGATCTGCACCTGCGCGCCATGAGAGGTACTTGACCTGTTTTTAATTACATTTTGGCAGTCCACACGGCACCCCTTTACACTGTCCTACTCCCTGCTGACGAGAGGCAACTACCTCGAAACACGTGTCCAGGGATGGCTAAATGCAACACATACTGTTCTCTTTACACATCGTGGCATAGGCGTACCCGCCGTCGCCACTTCATTTACCACAGTCCTTTGGGGCAACTTGCTGGTGTGACGAGCAGTGTGCGACCAATTTGTGTACAAATTATTACGGCTCCCTTGAGCTAACGGGCTGACGAGCCTTGGATCTGCACCTGCGCGCCATGAGAGGTACTTGACCTGTTTTTAATTACATTTTGGCAGTCCACACGGCACCCCTTTACACTGTCCTACTCCCTGCTGACGAGAGGCAACTACCTCGAAACACGTGTCCAGGGATGGCTAAATGCAACACATACTGTTCTCTTTACACATCGTGGCATAGGCGTACCTGCCGTCGCCACTTCATTTACCACAGTCCTTTGGGGCAACTTGCTGGTGTGACGAGCAGTGTGCGACCAATTTGTGTACAAATTATTACGGCTCCCTTGAGCTAACGGGCTGACGAGCCTTGGATCTGCACCTGCGCGCCATGAGAGGTACTTGACCTGTTTTTAATTACATTTTGGCAGTCCACACGGCACCCCTTTACACTGTCCTACTCCCTGCTGACGAGAGGCAACTACCTCGAAACACGTGTCCAGGGATGGCTAAATGCAACACATACTGTTATCTTTACACATCGTGGCATAGGCGTACCCGCCGTCGCCACTTCATTTACCACAGTCCTTTGGGGCAACTTGCTGGTGTGACGAGCAGTGTGCGACCAATTTGTGTACAAATTATTACGGCTCCCTTGAGCTAACGGGCTGACGAGCCTTGGATCTGCACCTGCGCGCCATGAGAGGTACTTGACCTGTTTTTAATTACATTTTGGCAGTCCACACGGCACCCCTTTACACTGTCCTACTCCCTGCTGACGAGAGGCAACTACCTCGAAACACGTGTCCAGGGATGGCTAAATGCAACACATACTGTTCTCTTTACACATCGTGGCATAGGCGTACCCGCCGTCGCCACTTCATTTACCACAGTCCTTTGGGGCAACTTGCTGGTGTGACGAGCAGTGTGCGACCAATTTGTGTACAAATTATTACGGCTCCCTTGAGCTAACGGGCTGACGAGCCTTGGATCTGCACCTGCGCGCCATGAGAGGTACTTGACCTGTTTTTAATTACATTTTGGCAGTCCACACGGCACCCCTTTACACTGTCCTACTCCCTGCTGACGAGAGGCAACTACCTCGAAACACGTGTCCAGGGATGGCTAAATGCAACACATACTGTTCTCTTTACACATCGTGGCATAGGCGTACCCGCCGTCGCCACTTCATTTACCACAGTCCTTTGGGGCAACTTGCTGGTGTGACGAGCAGTGTGCGACCAATTTGTGTACAAATTATTACGGCTCCCTTGAGCTAACGGGCTGACGAGCCTTGGATCTGCACCTGCGCGCCATGAGAGGTACTTGACCTGTTTTTAATTACATTTTGGCAGTCCACACGGCACCCCTTTACACTGTCCTACTCCCTGCTGACGAGAGGCAACTACCTCGAAACACGTGTCCAGGGATGGCTAAATGCAACACATACTGTTCTCTTTACACATCGTGGCATAGGCGTACCCGCCGTCGCCACTTCATTTACCACAGTCCTTTGGGGCAACTTGCTGGTGTGACGAGCAGTGTGCGACCAATTTGTGTACAAATTATTACGGCTCCCTTGAGCTAACGGGCTGACGAGCCTTGGATCTGCACCTGCGCGCCATGAGAGGTACTTGACCTGTTTTTAATTACATTTTGGCAGTCCACACGGCACCCCTTTACACTGTCCTACTCCCTGCTGACGAGAGGCAACTACCTCGAAACACGTGTCCAGGGATGGCTAAATGCAACACATACTGTTCTCTTTACACATCGTGGCATAGGCGTACCCGCCGTCGCCACTTCATTTACCACAGTCCTTTGGGGCAACTTGCTGGTGTGACGAGCAGTGTGCGACCAATTTGTGTACAAATTATTACGGCTCCCTTGAGCTAACGGGCTGACGAGCCTTGGATCTGCACCTGCGCGCCATGAGAGGTACTTGACCTGTTTTTAATTACATTTTGGCAGTCCACACGGCACCCCTTTACACTGTCCTACTCCCTGCTGACGAGAGGCAACTACCTCGAAACACGTGTCCAGGGATGGCTAAATGCAACACATACTGTTCTCTTTACACATCGTGGCATAGGCGTACCCGCCGTCGGCACTTCATTTACCACAGTCCTTTGGGGCAACTTGCTGGTGTGACGAGCAGTGTGCGACCAATTTGTGTACAAATTATTACGGCTCCCTTGAGCTAACGGGCTGACGAGCCTTGGATCTGCACCTGCGCGCCATGAGAGGTACTTGACCTGTTTTTAATTACATTTTGGCAGTCCACACGGCACCCCTTTACACTGTCCTACTCCCTGCTGACGAGAGGCAACTACCTCGAAACACGTGTCCAGGGATGGCTAAATGCAACACATACTGTTCTCTTTACACATCGTGGCATAGGCGTACCCGCCGTCGCCACTTCATTTACCACAGTCCTTTGGGGCAACTTGCTGGTGTGACGAGCAGTGTGCGACCAATTTGTGTACAAATTATTACGGCTCCCTTGAGCTAACGGGCTGACGAGCCTTGGATCTGCACCTGCGCGCCATGAGAGGTACTTGACCTGTTTTTAATTACATTTTGGCAGTCCACACGGCACCCCTTTACACTGTCCTACTCCCTGCTGACGAGAGGCAACTACCTCGAAACACGTGTCCAGGGATGGCTAAATGCAACACATACTGTTCTCTTTACACATCGTGGCATAGGCGTACCCGCCGTCGCCACTTCATTTACCACAGTCCTTTGGGGCAACTTGCTGGTGTGACGAGCAGTGTGCGACCAATTTGTGTACAAATTATTACGGCTCCCTTGAGCTAACGGGCTGACGAGCCTTGGATCTGCACCTGCGCGCCATGAGAGGTACTTGACCTGTTTTTAATTACATTTTGGCAGTCCACACGGCACCCCTTTACACTGTCCTACTCCCTGCTGACGAGAGGCAACTACCTCGAAACACGTGTCCAGGGATGGCTAAATGCAACACATACTGTTCTCTTTACACATCGTGGCATAGGCGTACCCGCCGTCGCCACTTCATTTACCACAGTCCTTTGGGGCAACTTGCTGGTGTGACGAGCAGTGTGCGACCAATTTGTGTACAAATTATTACGGCTCCCTTGAGCTAACGGGCTGACGAGCCTTGGATCTGCACCTGCGCGCCATGAGAGGTACTTGACCTGTTTTTAATTACATTTTGGCAGTCCACACGGCACCCCTTTACACTGTCCTACTCCCTGCTGACGAGAGGCAACTACCTCGAAACACGTGTCCAGGGATGGCTAAATGCAACACATACTGTTCTCTTTACACATCGTGGCATAGGCGTACCCGCCGTCGCCACTTCATTTACCACAGTCCTTTGGGGCAACTTGCTGGTGTGACGAGCAGTGTGCGACCAATTTGTGTACAAATTATTACGGCTCCCTTGAGCTAACGGGCTGACGAGCCTTGGATCTGCACCTGCGCGCCATGAGAGGTACTTGACCTGTTTTTAATTACATTTTGGCAGTCCACACGGCACCCCTTTACACTGTCCTACTCCCTGCTGACGAGAGGCAACTACCTCGAAACACGTGTCCAGGGATGGCTAAATGCAACACATACTGTTCTCTTTACACATCGTGGCATAGGCGTACCCGCCGTCGCCACTTCATTTACCACAGTCCTTTGGGGCAACTTGCTGGTGTGACGAGCAGTGTGCGACCAATTTGTGTACAAATTATTACGGCTCCCTTGAGCTAACGGGCTGACGAGCCTTGGATCTGCACCTGCGCGCCATGAGAGGTACTTGACCTGTTTTTAATTACATTTTGGCAGTCCACACGGCACCCCTTTACACTGTCCTACTCCCTGCTGACGAGAGGCAACTACCTCGAAACACGTGTCCAGGGATGGCTAAATGCAACACATACTGTTCTCTTTACACATCGTGGCATAGGCGTACCCGCCGTCGCCACTTCATTTACCACAGTCCTTTGGGGCAACTTGCTGGTGTGACGAGCAGTGTGCGACCAATTTGTGTACAAATTATTACGGCTCCCTTGAGCTAACGGGCTGACGAGCCTTGGATCTGCACCTGCGCGCCATGAGAGGTACTTGACCTGTTTTTAATTACATTTTGGCAGTCCACACGGCACCCCTTTACACTGTCCTACTCCCTGCTGACGAGAGGCAACTACCTCGAAACACGTGTCCAGGGATGGCTAAATGCAACACATACTGTTCTCTTTACACATCGTGGCATAGGCGTACCCGCCGTCGCCACTTCATTTACCACAGTCCTTTGGGGCAACTTGCTGGTGTGACGAGCAGTGTGCGACCAATTTGTGTACAAATTATTACGGCTCCCTTGAGCTAACGGGCTGACGAGCCTTGGATCTGCACCTGCGCGCCATGAGAGGTACTTGACCTGTTTTTAATTACATTTTGGCAGTCCACACGGCACCCCTTTACACTGTCCTACTCCCTGCTGACGAGAGGCAACTACCTCGAAACACGTGTCCAGGGATGGCTAAATGCAACACATACTGTTCTCTTTACACATCGTGGCATAGGCGTACCCGCCGTCGCCACTTCATTTACCACAGTCCTTTGGGGCAACTTGCTGGTGTGACGAGCAGTGTGCGACCAATTTGTGTACAAATTATTACGGCTCCCTTGAGCTAACGGGCTGACGAGCCTTGGATCTGCACCTGCGCGCCATGAGAGGTACTTGACCTGTTTTTAATTACATTTTGGCAGTCCACACGGCACCCCTTTACACTGTCCTACTCCCTGCTGACGAGAGGCAACTACCTCGAAACACGTGTCCAGGGATGGCTAAATGCAACACATACTGTTCTCTTTACACATCGTGGCATAGGCGTACCCGCCGTCGCCACTTCATTTACCACAGTCCTTTGGGGCAACTTGCTGGTGTGACGAGCAGTGTGCGACCAATTTGTGTACAAATTATTACGGCTCCCTTGAGCTAACGGGCTGACGAGCCTTGGATCTGCACCTGCGCGCCATGAGAGGTACTTGACCTGTTTTTAATTACATTTTGGCAGTCCACACGGCACCCCTTTACACTGTCCTACTCCCTGCTGACGAGAGGCAACTACCTCGAAACACGTGTCCAGGGATGGCTAAATGCAACACATACTGTTCTCTTTACACATCGTGGCATAGGCGTACCCGCCGTCGCCACTTCATTTACCACAGTCCTTTGGGGCAACTTGCTGGTGTGACGAGCAGTGTGCGACCAATTTGTGTACAAATTTTTACGGCTCCCTTGAGCTAACGGGCTGACGAGCCTTGGATCTGCACCTGCGCGCCATGAGAGGTACTTGACCTGTTTTTAATTACATTTTGGCAGTCCACACGGCACCCCTTTACACTGTCCTACTCCCTGCTGACGAGAGGCAACTACCTCGAAACACGTGTCCAGGGATGGCTAAATGCAACACATACTGTTCTCTTTACACATCGTGGCATAGGCGTACCCGCCGTCGCCACTTCATTTACCACAGTCCTTTGGGGCAACTTGCTGGTGTGACGAGCAGTGTGCGACCAATTTGTGTACAAATTATTACGGCTCCCTTGAGCTAACGGGCTGACGAGCCTTGGATCTGCACCTGCGCGCCATGAGAGGTACTTGACCTGTTTTTAATTACATTTTGGCAGTCCACACGGCACCCCTTTACACTGTCCTACTCCCTGCTGACGAGAGGCAACTACCTCGAAACACGTGTCCAGGGATGGCTAAATGCAACACATACTGTTCTCTTTACACATCGTGGCATAGGCGTACCCGCCGTCGCCACTTCATTTACCACAGTCCTTTGGGGCAACTTGCTGGTGTGACGAGCAGTGTGCGACCAATTTGTGTACAAATTATTACGGCTCCCTTGAGCTAACGGGCTGACGAGCCTTGGATCTGCACCTGCGCGCCATGAGAGGTACTTGACCTGTTTTTAATTACATTTTGGCAGTCCACACGGCACCCCTTTACACTGTCCTACTCCCTGCTGACGAGAGGCAACTACCTCGAAACACGTGTCCAGGGATGGCTAAATGCAACACATACTGTTCTCTTTACACATCGTGGCATAGGCGTACCCGCCGTCGCCACTTCATTTACCACAGTCCTTTGGGGCAACTTGCTGGTGTGACGAGCAGTGTGCGACCAATTTGTGTACAAATTATTACGGCTCCCTTGAGCTAACGGGCTGACGAGCCTTGGATCTGCACCTGCGCGCCATGAGAGGTACTTGACCTGTTTTTAATTACATTTTGGCAGTCCACACGGCACCCCTTTACACTGTCCTACTCCCTGCTGACGAGAGGCAACTACCTCGAAACACGTGTCCAGGGATGGCTAAATGCAACACATACTGTTCTCTTTACACATCGTGGCATAGGCGTACCCGCCGTCGCCACTTCATTTACCACAGTCCTTTGGGGCAACTTGCTGGTGTGACGAGCAGTGTGCGACCAATTTGTGTACAAATTATTACGGCTCCCTTGAGCTAACGGGCTGACGAGCCTTGGATCTGCACCTGCGCGCCATGAGAGGTACTTGACCTGTTTTTAATTACATTTTGGCAGTCCACACGGCACCCCTTTACACTGTCCTACTCCCTGCTGACGAGAGGCAACTACCTCGAAACACGTGTCCAGGGATGGCTAAATGCAACACATACTGTTCTCTTTACACATCGTGGCATAGGCGTACCCGCCGTCGCCACTTCATTTACCACAGTCCTTTGGGGCAACTTGCTGGTGTGACGAGCAGTGTGCGACCAATTTGTGTACAAATTATTACGGCTCCCTTGAGCTAACGGGCCGACGAGCCTTGGATCTGCACCTGCGCGCCATGAGAGGTACTTGACCTGTTTTTAATTACATTTTGGCAGTCCACACGGCACCCCTTTACACTGTCCTACTCCCTGCTGACGAGAGGCAACTACCTCTAAACACGTGTCCAGGGATGGCTAAATGCAACACATACTGTTCTCTTTACACATCGTGGCATAGGTGTACCCGCCGTCGCCACTTCATTTACCACAGTCCTTTGGGGCAACTTGCTGGTGTGACGAGCAGTGTGCGACCAATTTGTGTACAAATTATTACGGCTCCCTTGAGCTAACGGGCTGACGAGCCTTGGATCTGCACCTGCGCGCCATGAGAGGTACTTGACCTGTTTTTAATTACATTTTGGCAGTCCACACGGCACCCCTTTACACTGTCCTACTCCCTGCTGACGAGAGGCAACTACCTCGAAACACTTGTCCAGGGATGGCTAAATGCAACACATACTGTTCTCTTTACACATCGTGGCATAGGCGTACCCGCCGTCGCCACTTCATTTACCACAGTCCTTTGGGGCAACTTGCTGGTGTGACGAGCAGTGTGCGACCAATTTGTGTACAAATTATTACGCTCCCTTGAGCTAACGGGCTGACGAGCCTTGGATCTGCACCTGCGCGCCATGAGAGGTACTTGACCTGTTTTTAATTACATTTTGGCAGTCCACACGGCACCCCTTTACACTGTCCTACTCCCTGCTGACGAGAGGCAACTACCTCGAAACACGTGTCCAGGGATGGCTAAATGCAACACATACTGTTCTCTTTACACATCGTGGCATAGGCGTACCCGCCGTCGCCACTTCATTTACCACAGTCCTTTGGGGCAACTTGCTGGTGTGACGAGCAGTGTGCGACCAATTTGTGTACAAATTATTACGGCTCCCTTGAGCTAACGGGCTGACGAGCCTTGGATCTGCACCTGCGCGCCATGAGAGGTACTTGACCTGTTTTTAATTACATTTTGGCAGTCCACACGGCACCCCTTTACACTGTCCTACTCCCTGCTGACGAGAGGCAACTACCTCGAAACACGTGTCCAGGGATGGCTAAATGCAACACATACTGTTCTCTTTACACATCGTGGCATAGGCGTACCCGCCGTCGGCACTTCATTTACCACAGTCCTTTGGGGCAACTTGCTGGTGTGACGAGCAGTGTGCGACCAATTTGTGTACAAATTATTACGGCTCCCTTGAGCTAACGGGCTGACGAGCCTTGGATCTGCACCTGCGCGCCATGAGAGGTACTTGACCTGTTTTTAATTACATTTTGGCAGTCCACACGGCACCCCTTTACACTGTCCTACTCCCTGCTGACGAGAGGCAACTACCTCGAAACACGTGTCCAGGGATGGCTAAATGCAACACATACTGTTCTCTTTACACATCGTGGCATAGGCGTACCCGCCGTCGCCACTTCATTTACCACAGTCCTTTGGGGCAACTTGCTGGTGTGACGAGCAGTGTGCGACCAATTTGTGTACAAATTATTACGGCTCCCTTGAGCTAACGGGCTGACGAGCCTTGGATCTGCACCTGCGCGCCATGAGAGGTACTTGACCTGTTTTTAATTACATTTTGGCAGTCCACACGGCACCCCTTTACACTGTCCTACTCCCTGCTGACGAGAGGCAACTACCTCGAAACACGTGTCCAGGGATGGCTAAATGCAACACATACTGTTCTCTTTACACATCGTGGCATAGGCGTACCCGCCGTCGCCACTTCATTTACCACAGTCCTTTGGGGCAACTTGCTGGTGTGACGAGCAGTGTGCGACCAATTTGTGTACAAATTATTACGGCTCCCTTGAGCTAACGGGCTGACGAGCCTTGGATCTGCACCTGCGCGCCATGAGAGGTACTTGACCTGTTTTTAATTACATTTTGGCAGTCCACACGGCACCCCTTTACACTGTCCTACTCCCTGCTGACGAGAGGCAACTACCTCGAAACACGTGTCCAGGGATGGCTAAATGCAACACATACTGTTCTCTTTACACATCGTGGCATAGGCGTACCCGCCGTCGCCACTTCATTTACCACAGTCCTTTGGGGCAACTTGCTGGTGTGACGAGCAGTGTGCGACCAATTTGTGTACAAATTATTACGGCTCCCTTGAGCTAACGGGCTGACGAGCCTTGGATCTGCACCTGCGCGCCATGAGAGGTACTTGACCTGTTTTTAATTACATTTTGGCAGTCCACACGGCACCCCTTTACACTGTCCTACTCCCTGCTGACGAGAGGCAACTACCTCGAAACACGTGTCCAGGGATGGCTAAATGCAACACATACTGTTCTCTTTACACATCGTGGCATAGGCGTACCCGCCGTCGCCACTTCATTTACCACAGTCCTTTGGGGCAACTTGCTGGTGTGACGAGCAGTGTGCGACCAATTTGTGTACAAATTATTACGGCTCCCTTGAGCTAACGGGCTGACGAGCCTTGGATCTGCACCTGCGCGCCATGAGAGGTACTTGACCTGTTTTTAATTACATTTTGGCAGTCCACACGGCACCCCTTTACACTGTCCTACTCCCTGCTGACGAGAGGCAACTACCTCGAAACACGTGTCCAGGGATGGCTAAATGCAACACATACTGTTCTCTTTACACATCGTGGCATAGGCGTACCCGCCGTCGCCACTTCATTTACCACAGTCCTTTGGGGCAACTTGCTGGTGTGACGAGCAGTGTGCGACCAATTTGTGTACAAATTATTACGGCTCCCTTGAGCTAACGGGCTGACGAGCCTTGGATCTGCACCTGCGCGCCATGAGAGGTACTTGACCTGTTTTTAATTACATTTTGGCAGTCCACACGGCACCCCTTTACACTGTCCTACTCCCTGCTGACGAGAGGCAACTACCTCGAAACACGTGTCCAGGGATGGCTAAATGCAACACATACTGTTCTCTTTACACATCGTGGCATAGGCGTACCCGCCGTCGCCACTTCATTTACCACAGTCCTTTGGGGCAACTTGCTGGTGTGACGAGCAGTGTGCGACCAATTTGTGTACAAATTATTACGGCTCCCTTGAGCTAACGGGCTGACGAGCCTTGGATCTGCACCTGCGCGCCATGAGAGGTACTTGACCTGTTTTTAATTACATTTTGGCAGTCCACACGGCACCCCTTTACACTGTCCTACTCCCTGCTGACGAGAGGCAACTACCTCGAAACACGTGTCCAGGGATGGCTAAATGCAACACATACTGTTCTCTTTACACATCGTGGCATAGGCGTACCCGCCGTCGCCACTTCATTTACCACAGTCCTTTGGGGCAACTTGCTGGTGTGACGAGCAGTGTGCGACCAATTTGTGTACAAATTATTACGGCTCCCTTGAGCTAACGGGCTGACGAGCCTTGGATCTGCACCTGCGCGCCATGAGAGGTACTTGACCTGTTTTTAATTACATTTTGGCAGTCCACACGGCACCCCTTTACACTGTCCTACTCCCTGCTGACGAGAGGCAACTACCTCGAAACACGTGTCCAGGGATGGCTAAATGCAACACATACTGTTCTCTTTACACATCGTGGCATAGGCGTACCCGCCGTCGCCACTTCATTTACCACAGTCCTTTGGGGCAACTTGCTGGTGTGACGAGCAGTGTGCGACCAATTTGTGTACAAATTATTACGGCTCCCTTGAGCTAACGGGCTGACGAGCCTTGGATCTGCACCTGCGCGCCATGAGAGGTACTTGACCTGTTTTTAATTACATTTTGGCAGTCCACACGGCACCCCTTTACACTGTCCTACTCCCTGCTGACGAGAGGCAACTACCTCGAAACACGTGTCCAGGGATGGCTAAATGCAACACATACTGTTCTCTTTACACATCGTGGCATAGGCGTACCCGCCGTCGCCACTTCATTTACCACAGTCCTTTGGGGCAACTTGCTGGTGTGACGAGCAGTGTGCGACCAATTTGTGTACAAATTATTACGGCTCCCTTGAGCTAACGGGCTGACGAGCCTTGGATCTGCACCTGCGCGCCATGAGAGGTACTTGACCTGTTTTTAATTACATTTTGGCAGTCCACACGGCACCCCTTTACACTGTCCTACTCCCTGCTGACGAGAGGCAACTACCTCGAAACACGTGTCCAGGGATGGCTAAATGCAACACATACTGTTCTCTTTACACATCGTGGCATAGGCGTACCCGCCGTCGCCACTTCATTTACCACAGTCCTTTGGGGCAACTTGCTGGTGTGACGAGCAGTGTGCGACCAATTTGTGTACAAATTATTACGGCTCCCTTGAGCTAACGGGCTGACGAGCCTTGGATCTGCACCTGCGCGCCATGAGAGGTACTTGACCTGTTTTTAATTACATTTTGGCAGTCCACACGGCACCCCTTTACACTGTCCTACTCCCTGCTGACGAGAGGCAACTACCTCGAAACACGTGTCCAGGGATGGCTAAATGCAACACATACTGTTCTCTTTACACATCGTGGCATAGGCGTACCCGCCGTCGCCACTTCATTTACCACAGTCCTTTGGGGCAACTTGCTGGTGTGACGAGCAGTGTGCGACCAATTTGTGTACAAATTATTACGGCTCCCTTGAGCTAACGGGCTGACGAGCCTTGGATCTGCACCTGCGCGCCATGAGAGGTACTTGACCTGTTTTTAATTACATTTTGGCAGTCCACACGGCACCCCTTTACACTGTCCTACTCCCTGCTGACGAGAGGCAACTACCTCGAAACACGTGTCCAGGGATGGCTAAATGCAACACATACTGTTCTCTTTACACATCGTGGCATAGGCGTACCCGCCGTCGCCACTTCATTTACCACAGTCCTTTGGGGCAACTTGCTGGTGTGACGAGCAGTGTGCGACCAATTTGTGTACAAATTATTACGGCTCCCTTGAGCTAACGGGCTGACGAGCCTTGGATCTGCACCTGCGCGCCATGAGAGGTACTTGACCTGTTTTTAATTACATTTTGGCAGTCCACACGGCACCCCTTTACACTGTCCTACTCCCTGCTGACGAGAGGCAACTACCTCGAAACACGTGTCCAGGGATGGCTAAATGCAACACATACTGTTCTCTTTACACATCGTGGCATAGGCGTACCCGCCGTCGCCACTTCATTTACCACAGTCCTTTGGGGCAACTTGCTGGTGTGACGAGCAGTGTGCGACCAATTTGTGTACAAATTATTACGGCTCCCTTGAGCTAACGGGCTGACGAGCCTTGGATCTGCACCTGCGCGCCATGAGAGGTACTTGACCTGTTTTTAATTACATTTTGGCAGTCCACACGGCACCCCTTTACACTGTCCTACTCCCTGCTGACGAGAGGCAACTACCTCGAAACACGTGTCCAGGGATGGCTAAATGCAACACATACTGTTCTCTTTACACATCGTGGCATAGGCGTACCCGCCGTCGCCACTTCATTTACCACAGTCCTTTGGGGCAACTTGCTGGTGTGACGAGCAGTGTGCGACCAATTTGTGTACAAATTATTACGGCTCCCTTGAGCTAACGGGCTGACGAGCCTTGGATCTGCACCTGCGCGCCATGAGAGGTACTTGACCTGTTTTTAATTACATTTTGGCAGTCCACACGGCACCCCTTTACACTGTCCTACTCCCTGCTGACGAGAGGCAACTACCTCGAAACACGTGTCCAGGGATGGCTAAATGCAACACATACTGTTCTCTTTACACATCGTGGCATAGGCGTACCCGCCGTCGCCACTTCATTTACCACAGTCCTTTGGGGCAACTTGCTGGTGTGACGAGCAGTGTGCGACCAATTTGTGTACAAATTATTACGGCTCCCTTGAGCTAACGGGCTGACGAGCCTTGGATCTGCACCTGCGCGCCATGAGAGGTACTTGACCTGTTTTTAATTACATTTTGGCAGTCCACACGGCACCCCTTTACACTGTCCTACTCCCTGCTGACGAGAGGCAACTACCTCGAAACACGTGTCCAGGGATGGCTAAATGCAACACATACTGTTCTCTTTACACATCGTGGCATAGGCGTACCCGCCGTCGCCACTTCATTTACCACAGTCCTTTGGGGCAACTTGCTGGTGTGACGAGCAGTGTGCGACCAATTTGTGTACAAATTATTACGGCTCCCTTGAGCTAACGGGCTGACGAGCCTTGGATCTGCACCTGCGCGCCATGAGAGGTACTTGACCTGTTTTTAATTACATTTTGGCAGTCCACACGGCACCCCTTTACACTGTCCTACTCCCTGCTGACGAGAGGCAACTACCTCGAAACACGTGTCCAGGGATGGCTAAATGCAACACATACTGTTCTCTTTACACATCGTGGCATAGGCGTACCCGCCGTCGCCACTTCATTTACCACAGTCCTTTGGGGCAACTTGCTGGTGTGACGAGCAGTGTGCGACCAATTTGTGTACAAATTATTACGGCTCCCTTGAGCTAACGGGCTGACGAGCCTTGGATCTGCACCTGCGCGCCATGAGAGGTACTTGACCTGTTTTTAATTACATTTTGGCAGTCCACACGGCACCCCTTTACACTGTCCTACTCCCTGCTGACGAGAGGCAACTACCTCGAAACACGTGTCCAGGGATGGCTAAATGCAACACATACTGTTCTCTTTACACATCGTGGCATAGGCGTACCCGCCGTCGCCACTTCATTTACCACAGTCCTTTGGGGCAACTTGCTGGTGTGACGAGCAGTGTGCGACCAATTTGTGTACAAATTATTACGGCTCCCTTGAGCTAACGGGCTGACGAGCCTTGGATCTGCACCTGCGCGCCATGAGAGGTACTTGACCTGTTTTTAATTACATTTTGGCAGTCCACACGGCACCCCTTTACACTGTCCTACTCCCTGCTGACGAGAGGCAACTACCTCGAAACACGTGTCCAGGGATGGCTAAATGCAACACATACTGTTCTCTTTACACATCGTGGCATAGGCGTACCCGCCGTCGCCACTTCATTTACCACAGTCCTTTGGGGCAACTTGCTGGTGTGACGAGCAGTGTGCGACCAATTTGTGTACAAATTATTACGGCTCCCTTGAGCTAACGGGCTGACGAGCCTTGGATCTGCACCTGCGCGCCATGAGAGGTACTTGACCTGTTTTTAATTACATTTTGGCAGTCCACACGGCACCCCTTTACACTGTCCTACTCCCTGCTGACGAGAGGCAACTACCTCGAAACACGTGTCCAGGGATGGCTAAATGCAACACATACTGTTCTCTTTACACATCGTGGCATAGGCGTACCCGCCGTCGCCACTTCATTTACCACAGTCCTTTGGGGCAACTTGCTGGTGTGACGAGCAGTGTGCGACCAATTTGTGTACAAATTATTACGGCTCCCTTGAGCTAACGGGCTGACGAGCCTTGGATCTGCACCTGCGCGCCATGAGAGGTACTTGACCTGTTTTTAATTACATTTTGGCAGTCCACACGGCACCCCTTTACACTGTCCTACTCCCTGCTGACGAGAGGCAACTACCTCGAAACACGTGTCCAGGGATGGCTAAATGCAACACATACTGTTCTCTTTACACATCGTGGCATAGGCGTACCCGCCGTCGCCACTTCATTTACCACAGTCCTTTGGGGCAACTTGCTGGTGTGACGAGCAGTGTGCGACCAATTTGTGTACAAATTATTACGGCTCCCTTGAGCTAACGGGCTGACGAGCCTTGGATCTGCACCTGCGCGCCATGAGAGGTACTTGACCTGTTTTTAATTACATTTTGGCAGTCCACACGGCACCCCTTTACACTGTCCTACTCCCTGCTGACGAGAGGCAACTACCTCGAAACACGTGTCCAGGGATGGCTAAATGCAACACATACTGTTCTCTTTACACATCGTGGCATAGGCGTACCCGCCGTCGCCACTTCATTTACCACAGTCCTTTGGGGCAACTTGCTGGTGTGACGAGCAGTGTGCGACCAATTTGTGTACAAATTATTACGGCTCCCTTGAGCTAACGGGCTGACGAGCCTTGGATCTGCACCTGCGCGCCATGAGAGGTACTTGACCTGTTTTTAATTACATTTTGGCAGTCCACACGGCACCCCTTTACACTGTCCTACTCCCTGCTGACGAGAGGCAACTACCTCGAAACACGTGTCCAGGGATGGCTAAATGCAACACATACTGTTCTCTTTACACATCGTGGCATAGGCGTACCCGCCGTCGCCACTTCATTTACCACAGTCCTTTGGGGCAACTTGCTGGTGTGACGAGCAGTGTGCGACCAATTTGTGTACAAATTATTACGGCTCCCTTGAGCTAACGGGCTGACGAGCCTTGGATCTGCACCTGCGCGCCATGAGAGGTACTTGACCTGTTTTTAATTACATTTTGGCAGTCCACACGGCACCCCTTTACACTGTCCTACTCCCTGCTGACGAGAGGCAACTACCTCGAAACACGTGTCCAGGGATGGCTAAATGCAACACATACTGTTCTCTTTACACATCGTGGCATAGGCGTACCCGCCGTCGCCACTTCATTTACCACAGTCCTTTGGGGCAACTTGCTGGTGTGACGAGCAGTGTGCGACCAATTTGTGTACAAATTATTACGGCTCCCTTGAGCTAACGGGCTGACGAGCCTTGGATCTGCACCTGCGCGCCATGAGAGGTACTTGACCTGTTTTTAATTACATTTTGGCAGTCCACACGGCACCCCTTTACACTGTCCTACTCCCTGCTGACGAGAGGCAACTACCTCGAAACACGTGTCCAGGGATGGCTAAATGCAACACATACTGTTCTCTTTACACATCGTGGCATAGGCGTACCCGCCGTCGCCACTTCATTTACCACAGTCCTTTGGGGCAACTTGCTGGTGTGACGAGCAGTGTGCGACCAATTTGTGTACAAATTATTACGGCTCCCTTGAGCTAACGGGCTGACGAGCCTTGGATCTGCACCTGCGCGCCATGAGAGGTACTTGACCTGTTTTTAATTACATTTTGGCAGTCCACACGGCACCCCTTTACACTGTCCTACTCCCTGCTGACGAGAGGCAACTACCTCGAAACACGTGTCCAGGGATGGCTAAATGCAACACATACTGTTCTCTTTACACATCGTGGCATAGGCGTACCCGCCGTCGCCACTTCATTTACCACAGTCCTTTGGGGCAACTTGCTGGTGTGACGAGCAGTGTGCGACCAATTTGTGTACAAATTATTACGGCTCCCTTGAGCTAACGGGCTGACGAGCCTTGGATCTGCACCTGCGCGCCATGAGAGGTACTTGACCTGTTTTTAATTACATTTTGGCAGTCCACACGGCACCCCTTTACACTGTCCTACTCCCTGCTGACGAGAGGCAACTACCTCGAAACACGTGTCCAGGGATGGCTAAATGCAACACATACTGTTCTCTTTACACATCGTGGCATAGGCGTACCCGCCGTCGCCACTTCATTTACCACAGTCCTTTGGGGCAACTTGCTGGTGTGACGAGCAGTGTGCGACCAATTTGTGTACAAATTATTACGGCTCCCTTGAGCTAACGGGCTGACGAGCCTTGGATCTGCACCTGCGCGCCATGAGAGGTACTTGACCTGTTTTTAATTACATTTTGGCAGTCCACACGGCACCCCTTTACACTGTCCTACTCCCTGCTGACGAGAGGCAACTACCTCGAAACACGTGTCCAGGGATGGCTAAATGCAACACATACTGTTCTCTTTACACATCGTGGCATAGGCGTACCCGCCGTCGCCACTTCATTTACCACAGTCCTTTGGGGCAACTTGCTGGTGTGACGAGCAGTGTGCGACCAATTTGTGTACAAATTATTACGGCTCCCTTGAGCTAACGGGCTGACGAGCCTTGGATCTGCACCTGCGCGCCATGAGAGGTACTTGACCTGTTTTTAATTACATTTTGGCAGTCCACACGGCACCCCTTTACACTGTCCTACTCCCTGCTGACGAGAGGCAACTACCTCGAAACACGTGTCCAGGGATGGCTAAATGCAACACATACTGTTCTCTTTACACATCGTGGCATAGGCGTACCCGCCGTCGCCACTTCATTTACCACAGTCCTTTGGGGCAACTTGCTGGTGTGACGAGCAGTGTGCGACCAATTTGTGTACAAATTATTACGGCTCCCTTGAGCTAACGGGCTGACGAGCCTTGGATCTGCACCTGCGCGCCATGAGAGGTACTTGACCTGTTTTTAATTACATTTTGGCAGTCCACACGGCACCCCTTTACACTGTCCTACTCCCTGCTGACGAGAGGCAACTACCTCGAAACACGTGTCCAGGGATGGCTAAATGCAACACATACTGTTCTCTTTACACATCGTGGCATAGGCGTACCCGCCGTCGCCACTTCATTTACCACAGTCCTTTGGGGCAACTTGCTGGTGTGACGAGCAGTGTGCGACCAATTTGTGTACAAATTATTACGGCT
The DNA here is from genome assembly GCF_964204655.1 of Triturus cristatus. Taxonomy (NCBI): domain Eukaryota; kingdom Metazoa; phylum Chordata; class Amphibia; order Caudata; family Salamandridae; genus Triturus; species Triturus cristatus. Next base: position 751,828,761 of record NC_140593.1, on the reverse strand, counting down.
CCCTTGAGCTAACGGGCTGACGAGCCTTGGATCTGCACCTGCGCGCCATGAGAGGTACTTGACCTGTTTTTAATTACATTTTGGCAGTCCACACGGCACCCCTTTACACTGTCCTACTCCCTGCTGACGAGAGGCAACTACCTCGAAACACGTGTCCAGGGATGGCTAAATGCAACACATACTGTTCTCTTTACACATCGTGGCATAGGCGTACCCGCCGTCGCCACTTCATTTACCACAGTCCTTTGGGGCAACTTGCTGGTGTGACGAGCAGTGTGCGACCAATTTGTGTACAAATTATTACGGCTCCCTTGAGCTAACGGGCTGACGAGCCTTGGATCTGCACCTGCGCGCCATGAGAGGTACTTGACCTGTTTTTAATTACATTTTGGCAGTCCACACGGCACCCCTTTACACTGTCCTACTCCCTGCTGACGAGAGGCAACTACCTCGAAACACGTGTCCAGGGATGGCTAAATGCAACACATACTGTTCTCTTTACACATCGTGGCATAGGCGTACCCGCCGTCGCCACTTCATTTACCACAGTCCTTTGGGGCAACTTGCTGGTGTGACGAGCAGTGTGCGACCAATTTGTGTACAAATTATTACGGCTCCCTTGAGCTAACGGGCTGACGAGCCTTGGATCTGCACCTGCGCGCCATGAGAGGTACTTGACCTGTTTTTAATTACATTTTGGCAGTCCACACGGCACCCCTTTACACTGTCCTACTCCCTGCTGACGAGAGGCAACTACCTCGAAACACGTGTCCAGGGATGGCTAAATGCAACACATACTGTTCTCTTTACACATCGTGGCATAGGCGTACCCGCCGTCGCCACTTCATTTACCACAGTCCTTTGGGGCAACTTGCTGGTGTGACGAGCAGTGTGCGACCAATTTGTGTACAAATTATTACGGCTCCCTTGAGCTAACGGGCTGACGAGCCTTGGATCTGCACCTGCGCGCCATGAGAGGTACTTGACCTGTTTTTAATTACATTTTGGCAGTCCACACGGCACCCCTTTACACTGTCCTACTCCCTGCTGACGAGAGGCAACTACCTCGAAACACGTGTCCAGGGATGGCTAAATGCAACACATACTGTTCTCTTTACACATCGTGGCATAGGCGTACCCGCCGTCGCCACTTCATTTACCACAGTCCTTTGGGGCAACTTGCTGGTGTGACGAGCAGTGTGCGACCAATTTGTGTACAAATTATTACGGCTCCCTTGAGCTAACGGGCTGACGAGCCTTGGATCTGCACCTGCGCGCCATGAGAGGTACTTGACCTGTTTTTAATTACATTTTGGCAGTCCACACGGCACCCCTTTACACTGTCCTACTCCCTGCTGACGAGAGGCAACTACCTCGAAACACGTGTCCAGGGATGGCTAAATGCAACACATACTGTTCTCTTTACACATCGTGGCATAGGCGTACCCGCCGTCGCCACTTCATTTACCACAGTCCTTTGGGGCAACTTGCTGGTGTGACGAGCAGTGTGCGACCAATTTGTGTACAAATTATTACGGCTCCCTTGAGCTAACGGGCTGACGAGCCTTGGATCTGCACCTGCGCGCCATGAGAGGTACTTGACCTGTTTTTAATTACATTTTGGCAGTCCACACGGCACCCCTTTACACTGTCCTACTCCCTGCTGACGAGAGGCAACTACCTCGAAACACGTGTCCAGGGATGGCTAAATGCAACACATACTGTTCTCTTTACACATCGTGGCATAGGCGTACCCGCCGTCGCCACTTCATTTACCACAGTCCTTTGGGGCAACTTGCTGGTGTGACGAGCAGTGTGCGACCAATTTGTGTACAAATTATTACGGCTCCCTTGAGCTAACGGGCTGACGAGCCTTGGATCTGCACCTGCGCGCCATGAGAGGTACTTGACCTGTTTTTAATTACATTTTGGCAGTCCACACGGCACCCCTTTACACTGTCCTACTCCCTGCTGACGAGAGGCAACTACCTCGAAACACGTGTCCAGGGATGGCTAAATGCAACACATACTGTTCTCTTTACACATCGTGGCATAGGCGTACCCGCCGTCGCCACTTCATTTACCACAGTCCTTTGGGGCAACTTGCTGGTGTGACGAGCAGTGTGCGACCAATTTGTGTACAAATTATTACGGCTCCCTTGAGCTAACGGGCTGACGAGCCTTGGATCTGCACCTGCGCGCCATGAGAGGTACTTGACCTGTTTTTAATTACATTTTGGCAGTCCACACGGCACCCCTTTACACTGTCCTACTCCCTGCTGACGAGAGGCAACTACCTCGAAACACGTGTCCAGGGATGGCTAAATGCAACACATACTGTTCTCTTTACACATCGTGGCATAGGCGTACCCGCCGTCGCCACTTCATTTACCACAGTCCTTTGGGGCAACTTGCTGGTGTGACGAGCAGTGTGCGACCAATTTGTGTACAAATTATTACGGCTCCCTTGAGCTAACGGGCTGACGAGCCTTGGATCTGCACCTGCGCGCCATGAGAGGTACTTGACCTGTTTTTAATTACATTTTGGCAGTCCACACGGCACCCCTTTACACTGTCCTACTCCCTGCTGACGAGAGGCAACTACCTCGAAACACGTGTCCAGGGATGGCTAAATGCAACACATACTGTTCTCTTTACACATCGTGGCATAGGCGTACCCGCCGTCGCCACTTCATTTACCACAGTCCTTTGGGGCAACTTGCTGGTGTGACGAGCAGTGTGCGACCAATTTGTGTACAAATTATTACGGCTCCCTTGAGCTAACGGGCTGACGAGCCTTGGATCTGCACCTGCGCGCCATGAGAGGTACTTGACCTGTTTTTAATTACATTTTGGCAGTCCACACGGCACCCCTTTACACTGTCCTACTCCCTGCTGACGAGAGGCAACTACCTCGAAACACGTGTCCAGGGATGGCTAAATGCAACACATACTGTTCTCTTTACACATCGTGGCATAGGCGTACCCGCCGTCGCCACTTCATTTACCACAGTCCTTTGGGGCAACTTGCTGGTGTGACGAGCAGTGTGCGACCAATTTGTGTACAAATTATTACGGCTCCCTTGAGCTAACGGGCTGACGAGCCTTGGATCTGCACCTGCGCGCCATGAGAGGTACTTGACCTGTTTTTAATTACATTTTGGCAGTCCACACGGCACCCCTTTACACTGTCCTACTCCCTGCTGACGAGAGGCAACTACCTCGAAACACGTGTCCAGGGATGGCTAAATGCAACACATACTGTTCTCTTTACACATCGTGGCATAGGCGTACCCGCCGTCGCCACTTCATTTACCACAGTCCTTTGGGGCAACTTGCTGGTGTGACGAGCAGTGTGCGACCAATTTGTGTACAAATTATTACGGCTCCCTTGAGCTAACGGGCTGACGAGCCTTGGATCTGCACCTGCGCGCCATGAGAGGTACTTGACCTGTTTTTAATTACATTTTGGCAGTCCACACGGCACCCCTTTACACTGTCCTACTCCCTGCTGACGAGAGGCAACTACCTCGAAACACGTGTCCAGGGATGGCTAAATGCAACACATACTGTTCTCTTTACACATCGTGGCATAGGCGTACCCGCCGTCGCCACTTCATTTACCACAGTCCTTTGGGGCAACTTGCTGGTGTGACGAGCAGTGTGCGACCAATTTGTGTACAAATTATTACGGCTCCCTTGAGCTAACGGGCTGACGAGCCTTGGATCTGCACCTGCGCGCCATGAGAGGTACTTGACCTGTTTTTAATTACATTTTGGCAGTCCACACGGCACCCCTTTACACTGTCCTACTCCCTGCTGACGAGAGGCAACTACCTCGAAACACGTGTCCAGGGATGGCTAAATGCAACACATACTGTTCTCTTTACACATCGTGGCATAGGCGTACCCGCCGTCGCCACTTCATTTACCACAGTCCTTTGGGGCAACTTGCTGGTGTGACGAGCAGTGTGCGACCAATTTGTGTACAAATTATTACGGCTCCCTTGAGCTAACGGGCTGACGAGCCTTGGATCTGCACCTGCGCGCCATGAGAGGTACTTGACCTGTTTTTAATTACATTTTGGCAGTCCACACGGCACCCCTTTACACTGTCCTACTCCCTGCTGACGAGAGGCAACTACCTCGAAACACGTGTCCAGGGATGGCTAAATGCAACACATACTGTTCTCTTTACACATCGTGGCATAGGCGTACCCGCCGTCGCCACTTCATTTACCACAGTCCTTTGGGGCAACTTGCTGGTGTGACGAGCAGTGTGCGACCAATTTGTGTACAAATTATTACGGCTCCCTTGAGCTAACGGGCTGACGAGCCTTGGATCTGCACCTGCGCGCCATGAGAGGTACTTGACCTGTTTTTAATTACATTTTGGCAGTCCACACGGCACCCCTTTACACTGTCCTACTCCCTGCTGACGAGAGGCAACTACCTCGAAACACGTGTCCAGGGATGGCTAAATGCAACACATACTGTTCTCTTTACACATCGTGGCATAGGCGTACCCGCCGTCGCCACTTCATTTACCACAGTCCTTTGGGGCAACTTGCTGGTGTGACGAGCAGTGTGCGACCAATTTGTGTACAAATTATTACGGCTCCCTTGAGCTAACGGGCTGACGAGCCTTGGATCTGCACCTGCGCGCCATGAGAGGTACTTGACCTGTTTTTAATTACATTTTGGCAGTCCACACGGCACCCCTTTACACTGTCCTACTCCCTGCTGACGAGAGGCAACTACCTCGAAACACGTGTCCAGGGATGGCTAAATGCAACACATACTGTTCTCTTTACACATCGTGGCATAGGCGTACCCGCCGTCGCCACTTCATTTACCACAGTCCTTTGGGGCAACTTGCTGGTGTGACGAGCAGTGTGCGACCAATTTGTGTACAAATTATTACGGCTCCCTTGAGCTAACGGGCTGACGAGCCTTGGATCTGCACCTGCGCGCCATGAGAGGTACTTGACCTGTTTTTAATTACATTTTGGCAGTCCACACGGCACCCCTTTACACTGTCCTACTCCCTGCTGACGAGAGGCAACTACCTCGAAACACGTGTCCAGGGATGGCTAAATGCAACACATACTGTTCTCTTTACACATCGTGGCATAGGCGTACCCGCCGTCGCCACTTCATTTACCACAGTCCTTTGGGGCAACTTGCTGGTGTGACGAGCAGTGTGCGACCAATTTGTGTACAAATTATTACGGCTCCCTTGAGCTAACGGGCTGACGAGCCTTGGATCTGCACCTGCGCGCCATGAGAGGTACTTGACCTGTTTTTAATTACATTTTGGCAGTCCACACGGCACCCCTTTACACTGTCCTACTCCCTGCTGACGAGAGGCAACTACCTCGAAACACGTGTCCAGGGATGGCTAAATGCAACACATACTGTTCTCTTTACACATCGTGGCATAGGCGTACCCGCCGTCGCCACTTCATTTACCACAGTCCTTTGGGGCAACTTGCTGGTGTGACGAGCAGTGTGCGACCAATTTGTGTACAAATTATTACGGCTCCCTTGAGCTAACGGGCTGACGAGCCTTGGATCTGCACCTGCGCGCCATGAGAGGTACTTGACCTGTTTTTAATTACATTTTGGCAGTCCACACGGCACCATACTCGACTAGTGTCCTACTCCCTGCTGCTCCATCGTGGCATAGGCGTACCCGCCGTCGCCACTTCATTTACCACAGTCCTTGGGGCAACTTGCTGGTGTGACGAGCAGTGTGCGACCAATTTGTGTACAAATTATTACGGCTCCCTTGAGCTAAACGGGCTGACGAGCCTTGGATCTGCACCTGCGCGCCATGAGAGGTACTTGACCTGTTTTTTAATTACATTTTGGCAGTCCACACGGCACC